>NC_133132.1:30907361-31507361 GCF_048418815.1 Hemitrygon akajei
TGTAGATAGGGTGGTGAAGAAGGCTTTTGGAACGCTGGCATTTATAAATCAGAGCATTGAGTACAGAAGTTGGGATGTAATGTTAAAATTGTACAAGGCATTGGTAAGGCCAAATTTGGAATATTGTGTACAGTTCTGGTCACCGAATTATAGGAAAGATATCAATAAATTAGAGAGAGTGCAGAGACGATTTACTAGGATGTTACCTGGGTTTCAGCACTTAAGTTACAGAGAAAGGTTGAACAAGTTATGTCTCTATTCATTGGAGCGTAGAAGGTTGAGGGGGGATTTGATCGAGGTATTTAAAATGTTGAGAGGGATAGATAGAGTTGACGTGAATAGGCTGTTTCCATTGAGAGTAGGGGAGATTCAAACGAGAGGACATGATTTGAGAGTTAGGGGGCAAAAGTTTAAGGGAAACACGAGGGGGTATTTCTTTACTCAGAGAGTGATAGCTGTGTGGAATGAGCTTCCTGTAGAAGTAGTAGAGGCCAGTTCAGTTGTGTCATTTAAGGTAAAATTGGATAGGTATATGGACAGGAAAGGAGTGGAGGGTTATGGGCTGAGTGCGGGTAGGTGGGACTAGGTGAGATTAAGAGTTCGGCACGGACTAGGAGGGCCGGAATGGCCTGTTTCCGTGCTGTGATTGTTATATGGTTATGGTTATATAGTTCTCCAGGTGCCTAGGGGAGGACATTTCATAAATTTACAAAAAAAGGCTGGTAAAATTCGGGAATTAAATCACAGCAGAGGACCGTGCTCTGTGATGCACTTGAGAGCCCCTCCCCTTCCACCTCGACTTGTCCTTGGGTGAGGGCTCTCCTTAATTCTGACAGCTCCCCTTGGCTTCATGCAGTGTGTGACATAACGTGACACCTTTTTTCTGAATGACTTTTCAGACATCACATCTACCAACCTGCACCACTTTGGGGATGTGGGAGGAAACCAGAATACATGGGGGGGGGGGGGACCATGAGGTCACAGAGAGAACGTGCGAACTCCAGGCAGACAACACTTGAGGTTGGGATTGAACCTGGGTTCTCTGGTACGGTGAGATGGTGGTGTTTCTCTGCAATCCTTGAGCTCAGGCAAGTGCTTCTCCTCTGACCCAGTTTCTGCTTCCCAGGTCCAGAACTAGCCCCATCTTACTCCACACCACACCGTCCCTTCCACTTGAGCCTCTTTCTGTAGACTCACCATGACAACAGTAACTGTTTTCTTAATTGCCATGATAAAGAAACTAAACTGCCCATTATCTTTGAGAGGGAATCCAGATCGTGGTTTTTGAAGGGGAAGTATAACAACAGGAGATGGATCTGCATTGTGTGATTCCATGAAGAAGACAACTTGAATCACAAAGGATCTTAGCTCTTCATTTGAAGAGACACAGGAGCCTGGAGACACACACTTGACGATTTAGGAACAGCTTCTTTCACTCCGCCATCAGATTTCTGAACAAACGTACAGTACTGTGCAAAAGTTTAAAAAAATCTGTAAAGCGAAGATGTTTTCAAAACTAATGAATGAAGTTTCTAAATATCAAAAAAAGTTATAAAGAGCAGAAAACAGTAAAAAGACTAAATTAAATCAATATTTGGTGTGACCACCCTTTCCCTTCAAAATTGCATCAATTCTCTTAGGTACACTGTTGTGCAGTTTTATAAGAAAATTGGCTGGTAGGTTGTTCTCCAACCATCTTGGAGAACTTGTCACAGTTCTTATAACCATATAACAAATACAGCATGGAAACAGGCCATCTTGGCCCTTATAGTCCGTGCCGAACGCTTACTCTCACCTAGTCCCACTGACCTGCACAGCCCATAACCGTCCATTCCTTTCCTGTCCATATACCTGTCCAATTTTACTTTAAATGACAATATCGAACCTGCCTCTACCACTTCTACTGGAAGCTCTTTCCACACAGCTACCACTCTCTGAGTAAAGAAATCCCCCTCGTGTTACCCCTAAACTTTTGCCCCCTAACTCTTAACTCATGTCCGCTTGTTTGAATCTCCCCTACTCTCAATGGAAAAAGCCTATCCACGTCAACTCTATCTATCCCCCTCATAATTTTAAATACCTCTATCAAGTCCCCCCTCAGCCTCCTATGCTCCAAAGAATAAAGGCCTAACTTGTTCAAACCTTTCCCTGTAACTTAGATGCTGAAACCCAGGTAACATTCTAGTAAATCTTTTCTGTACTCTATTTTGTTGACATCTTTCCTATGATTTGGTGACCAGAACTGTACACAATACTCCAAATTCGGCCTTAACAATGCCTTATACAATTTTAACATTACATCCCAACTCCTATACTCAGTGCTCTGATTTATAAAGACCAGCATAACAAAAGCTTTCTTCACCTACCTATCCACATGAGATTCCACTTTCAGGGAACTATGCACCATTATTCCTAGATCACTCAGTTCTACTGCATTCTTCAATGCCCTACCATTTACCATGTATGTCCTATTTGGATTATTCCTACCAAAATATTCTGCACACTGTAGCTGTCTCACTTGCTTCTGTCTCACCAGGTAATTCCAGATGGCATTGATGATGTTGAAATAAGGGCACTGTAGAGGCCAGAATCAAGATCAGAATTAATATCACTGGCTTATGTTGTGACATTTATTGACTTAGTGGCAGCAGTACAATGTAATATGTGATAATATAGAAAAAAATAAGTAAATCAATTGCAATGAGTATATGTATATTAAATAGTTAAATTAAAAATAGTGCAAAAACAGAAGTAATAGAAAAGCGAGATAGTGTTCATGGTTTCGATGTCCATTTAGGAATCAGATGGCAGAGGAGAAGAAACTGTTCCTGAATCGCTGAGTTGTGTCTTCTAGCTACTGTACCTCCTTCCCAATGGCAACAAAGAGAAGAAGACATGTCCTGGGTGATGGGGATTCTTAATAATGGATGTCGCTATTCTGAGGCACCGCTCCCTGAAGATGTCCTGGATACTACAGAGGCTAGTACCCAAGATGGAGCTGACTAATTTTACAACTTTCTATAGCTTTTGATCCTGTATGTAAGCTTTACCCCCCCCCCCCCCATACCAGACAGTGATTGAACCTGTCAGAATGCTCTCCATGGTACATCTGAAAATGTTTCAAGTATTTTTGGTGTCAAACAAAATCTCCTCAAACTAATGAAATATACTGCTGTCTTGCCTTTTTTAATATAGCTGCATTGATCTGTTGGGACCAGGTTAGATTCTCAGAGATCTTGACACCCAGGATCTTGAAATTGTTCACTCTCTCCTCTTCTGATCCCTCCATAAAGATTGGTTTTGTTCCCTTGTCTTACCCTTTCTGAAGTCCACAATCAGACGTTGAATGCAACACCACTCCACTAGCTGGTATATCTCACTCCTGTATACCCTCTGATCACCATCTGATATTCTGCCAACAATGGTTGTATCACCAGCAAATTTATAGATGGAATTTGAGTGATACCCATGACTATGTAGCTAGGTATAGAGGGAATAGAGCAGAGGGCTACCATCTGAAGAATAGAGAGAGCAGCAGTTGTTTCTTAGCATCTGAAACTAGATAGACTTCTGCAGAGTACTGCATATCCATGATATTAAGCCAGATTCCTATTCTGAATGATATAGTTTTATAAAATAATTGGAATGGCAAGTTCCCATTATTGAACAAAGTAAAAATAAATCTCAGCCTTTGGCTGAAAGGTCATCAATACTTGAAATGGGAAGATGATTGGTGACCAGCAACTATTGGTTTTCGGGAGTATGTGAAAGCTGGAGGCTCTCAGGAATTAAATTCATGGTGCTTGTTGGGAACTGGGGATGATCAAGAGGCCAGAATCGGAGGAAGCTAGCAATAGCAGAAGGATGTGACCAGGCAAAATGGAGAGGTGGATCAAGGTCTTTCTCGCCGAATATCAACACCTCCTAGTTGATAATGTGAGTTTTCTAAGGACATCAATGTGTGTGTGCTAAACTTGTAAGCCTGCCAGCCCATGGAAGTGTTTGTGGAGGAACGCTGCCGACTGGCACATTCCAAGCTGCGGGAGTAGGTGCTGAGGGACGTGTTCAAGGTCGGTGCAGCCTCCGCAAGGAGTCAATAGGAAAGGACCACCAGATGGGCATCCTCCTCCACTAGACAGGAAGGAGCTACGTTGGTGAGGAGGCCCCTGACCGGGGGAGGGGGCACATGAGTTATTGGTTTTAAGGAATATAACATGACATAACATATTATCTATGAAGGAAAGCTATTGCAGGTTTATGCTTGTAGATGTGTTTTAATTGTGAATAAAGCTTATTTTGATTTTTTTAAAAATGTGAAACATATAACATGCTGGAGGAACTCAGTAGGACTCAGGCAACATCCCTGGAAAGGAATAAGCAGTGGATGTTTTGGGCCGAGACCCTTCAGCACCAGATGTGAATCCTTTCCTGTTTCCCTTGAGTCAGTGGAACGAACGTTCAGGGGGAGTGCTGTGGAATTCCTGGTACTGGGACTGACAGGGTCGGGATCTTGCCGGTTTTTATTCTGTCTCATGAAGAGAAGTGTCACGTTGAGTAGAACGGTGCGGAATGGAATTGTGTCTGACAGCAAGAGCAGCCAAAGAGCCATTATTTCCTCCCCCCCCCCCTCCAAGCCACACTGTGCATAAAGGGAAAAACAAACTGAGTTGCTGCTTGAAATAAATTAAGGTTGACAGGTGTGGATTTGAGAGTGCTCAGGGCCACACTGGAATTCTCTCTGCCTGCTCTCAGTGGGCCATTGTCTGGTACTGTTTGGGGGCTTTGAGACTGAATGCCAGACCCACGTTGTTTGAGGGGGAATGCTTGCAGATTTCATCCCCACCCCCATGGGGCACAGCCTCGGCCTTCCGCTGCTGACCCCAGCCTCCATGAGCCTGGATCAGGTTTATTAGTCTGTAGGTGCATCAACGCGTGAGGTGAGGTGCTTGCTCAGCATTTGAAGGACGAGCTCGGAATAGCCCGCAGGTGTGGTTGTGTTTCTGGTACCAACATAGCAAGCCCACAATGTTCAGCAGAACAACATGCCAGTGTATAACAAGACAGACCCAACATCAGCAAAACAAATCCTTTCCTACTCATACCCCCACCCCCTGGTCATCGAGGATCAGCATCCCTCATCGTCAGAGCCTGCCGGCCTCACAGGAATCGCAGGTCTCCATTCTCAGTACCAACCCCTATCCTCGGGGATGACTGGAGTTCAACATCTGTACCTGCTCACCAGTCTCAGATTTCCAGATCTGCTGACTGACCTCAGGCCTCCGGACCTGCTCCGCATGGACTCCTGACCCCAGCACTTGCCATCCTCGGGTGGGTCATTGGCCTTCCATCTCTGGGCCCAGTGACCTCCGAGATCGCTAGTCCTCATCAGCACTTGACGATGAACCCACACTTGCAGGTTGCCCCCAGCATGTCTTTGAATTGTTTGTTATTGAAACAAAGGACACACTTCAATATATGTTTCGATGTACATGTGACAAATGAAGCTAATCTTCTTACAGATGCTACAGAAAGGGTTCCCAGGCTGGTTGTTTGAGCTGTCCCGCAGATCTGCAGGGGTAACAGGCTGCATCACCACAGCCTGATGCAGAGTGGTTTTGCTGAGCCGGGACTTCCTTTGCTGGAGGAATCCGTGCAACTTTGTCAGAGGTCTGCTCCAAGATATGTGGAAAGTGATGGATACAGCCCAGTCCATCTCAGGCAAAATCCTCCCCACCGTCTACAAGCAACATCGCCACAAGAATGTAGCATCCAATGTCAAGGACCCGCACCATCCAGCCTATGCTTTCTTCTTGCTTCTACCATTGGGCAGGGGGTACAGTAGCCTTAGGTCCCACATCATCTGTGATGGTATTAGGTTTGCTGACTGCAAAGTCGAAACTCATCCGGTGATGTTGAGCTCTACCGGATATAAACAGGCACGAGTAATGACACTAAAGTGAGATTATATGATTGTATTGTAACTACCCACTCTTCAAAGCGTAGTTTACTCCCTGGTTATTCTCCACAGTGAGTTTAGCTGTGAATACCCATTATTTGAATGGTGAATCCATTCTCCTCACCAAGGAAAAGATACTTCCAGGTAACAAAGTAGTTTAAAACACAGTTAATTTATTTTCAGTGATACACATTTAATTCCAAACAATATTCTTAAAACACATTTAAAACTCACAGAGGGTTTCTATCTAAAACATTTCAAAATTCTCATGAAGCATTTTTATCTTACCTTGAATCATTGATTCATTATCTTGAATCATTATTAAACCATTTTGAAATTACAGGCCATTTTTAACACACAAAGCATTAAAAACATCTTAAACTCAAACGATTTCCAAAACACAAAAGATTTCTTAAACACAAATGATTTCCAAAACACAAAAGATTTTTTGTACTCAAAGGATTTCCCAACAGTACAATTCCTATAAAGTCAGAAGACATACTAAAATAAGTCACCCATCTTAGAAACCAAAGCTGCGGGAATGGATTCCAGTTCATCCTATGTTTCTTCCATGATGATGTTTCTTACCCCATTCCTAATAAGCCTGAACCGTTCTCTACATTTACGGTATATCTTTTTTCTCTCACTTGGGTGACTTCACAAGCATGTGGTATTTCCTCAGATATCCTTTTAACACAAATGGTCTAAAAGCATTTTTTTTGAGACCTAGTTGTCAACTAAAGCTGTAAATGCTGTGAAGCTAACTTCCTTCACCACGTAAAACTTCCAAACTATAAACACATTGGTTATTGATATGCTAAATGATATGATCCATGCATTCTACAAGCTTCCTTGAACTAACCAATTTAAGAGTCAGCTTGTTTGTTTGAAAAAACTCAAATTAAACAACCCATTGTCTTATAATCTACCTTGAGCAGTTACAAAGCAGGTGTAGTGACAAGCATCTGCTTCTACACAGACAGGGCATCTGCAAAATACACAGTTTGTTTACAAAGCTGTTCTATAGACAATACTTTGTTTTAACTTCAAACTGATGACTGATTTCCAAGTATATTTTAAGAACTGAAGACTGACTCCCATTTTTGACCAGAAGTTAAACAAAGCAATATAGTTGGAAGTTTACTTACAATTGTTTTTGATCTTAGAAGTGGGAGATCTATTCAGAAAACAAGCTTAGCAAAAAAAAAAACAAGTGAATATCCATCACACACAATGTTCAGGAACAGTTATTACCCTACAACCATCAGGCTCCTGAACTGGTGTAGATAACTTCACTGGTCATAATGCTGAACTGACTCCACAACCTATAGACTGATTCTCAAGGACTACAGCTCATGTTCTCAGTTATTTGTTTACTTTTAAAATTTTATTATTGGCATGATTTATCCTCTTTTCCACAATGAATGCTTGTCGGTCGTTGTATATAGTTTTCCACTGTATTTCTTTATGTTCCTGTAATGTCTGCAAGAAAATGAATCTCAAGGTAGAATACAGTGACATGAATGTACTTTGATAATAAACCTGGAGTTGATATGATTAGCTATTCTAAAGGGAGGAGATAGAATAGCAGGTTCTGGAACCAGGGACGAGATTCTACAGCAAGATCTAAATGTGCAAGTAATGAATTACATTAAAACATTCATCAACTTTTTTTATTTAATCAAATCCCGTCATCTCATTATATTCTTGGCCACTTTCCCTTCATAAAATTCCTTCTAATTGCCTTTTAAATCTATTTGCACTGTCTGCTTTAGGGTGATTTACACTGGTTTATTCCACATGCTCCCTTCTGCTCAGATGGAGATGTATCATCTGATGTCCCAGGGGCTTTGTGTTTCCTTCACTTGCTTTGGAGCTGTGCAACAAATGATGCTGGAGGAACTCAGCAGGTTTCAGACCACCTCTGTGGAGGGGAACGGACAATCGACATTTCATCTGGGCTTATCTCAGCCCAAAATATTGACTGTCCATTTCCCTGCAGAGATTCGGCCGGACCTGCTGTGTTTCTCCTAGATCCCATTGTTCAAGATTCCAGCTACTGCAGTCTTCAGTTTTGGAGCTGTCAACTTAATTAAATTGCCTTCATTGTTTCTCTTAATTGACTTCCTCTTTTTTTGTTAGTTTTCTGCCCTTTTAAAAGTGGCATCCATTATAAAGGACCCTCACCATCCTGGCCACGTTTTCTCCTCACTATTACCATCAGGGAGGAGGTACTAAAGCTGGTAGATACACATTCAACATCTTAGGAGCTGCTTTTCCCCTTCCACTATCAGATTTTTGAATAGTTCATGAACACAACCTGACTATTTTGCTCTCTGTTTGCGCTACTAATTTTTTGCATACAGCTCATTGTAACTTATGGATGTTTTTGTTTATTGCACTGTACTGCTGCAAGCAAACTTCATGACATATGTCAGTGATAACTAACCCAAAAATTTATCACCTTTATCAGGACTGTCCTGTATAGGACTCTAAGCTCCTGCCCAACAGTTGCTGCTGGATGGCCACGTGGCCCAGATGGTGGAGATCTTTGATGATAGATATTGCTTTCTTTTGATAGTTCCTCCTGGATATATCACTGACGGTGGGGAGCGATGTTACAGGGATGTATTGGATCGTGTCTACCAATCCCCGCCGCTTTTTATCTTCCTGTGTTTTGCCGTATAGACCATGATGCAGCCACTCAGGGTACTTAATGTTCTCATATATGTTAATCTGCACAGTTCTCAAGTAGTTAGAGGGAAAGTGGGTGAACACATGCCGAAGTTATTAAGTGTCAGGATGTAATGGTTAGTAAAGTGTATTTGATCATTAGTTTTGTAAATAGAATACAAAAGCATGCAATTTGTCCTGGGACCAGCACAGAAGTGCCATCACAACGAGGGCATGACAGCACCTCGGCTTTCTTTGAGACTTGCGCAGATTCAGCCTATCATCAAAGCGTTGACAAACTGCCGCAGATACACAGTGCAGAATATGCTGACTGGTTGCATCATGGCCTGGTATGGAAACACCAATCCCAGGAACAGAGAAGGCTACAGAAAGTGATGGATACAGCCCAGACCATCCCAGGCAAAGCCCTCCACACCACTCAGCACATTTAAAGGGAGTGCTACTTCAAGAAAATAGTATCCATCATCAACAAACCACACTATCCAGCCCTTGTCCACTTCTCACCACTGCCATTGGGCAGGAGGTACAGAAGCCAGCAGGTCCCACACCACCAGGTTCCGGAACAGTTATTACCCCTCAACCAGCAGGTCCCACACCACCAGCTTCAGGAACAGTTATTACCCCTCAACCATCAGGTCCCACACCACCAGGTTCAGGAACAGTTATTACCCCTCAACCATCAGGTCCCACACCACCAGGTTCAGGAACAGTTATTACCCTCAACCATCAGGTCCCACACCACCAGCTTCAGGAACAGTTATTACCCTACAACCATCAGGTCCCACACCACCAGGTTCAGGAACAGTTATTACCCTCAACCATCAGGTCCCACACCACCAGGTTCAGGAACAGTTATTACCCTACAACCATCAGGTCCCACACCACCAGGTTCAGGAATAGTTATTACCCTACAGCCATCTGGTCCCACACCACCAGGTTCAGGAACAGTTATTACCCTACAACCATCTGGTCCCACACCACCAGCTTCAGGAACAGTTATTACCCTCAACCATCAGGTCCCACACCACCAGGTTCAGGAACAGTTATTACCCTCAACCATCAGGTCCCACACCACCAGCTTCAGGAACAGTTATTACCCTACAACCATCAGGTCCCACACCACCAGCTTCAGGAACAGTTATTACCCTACAGCCATCAGGTCCCACACCACCAGCTTCAGGAACAGTTATTACCCTACAACCATCAGGTCCCACACCACCAGCTTCAGGAACAGTTATTACCCTACAACCATCAGGTCCCACACCACCATGTTCAGGAACAGTTATTACCATACAACCATCAGGTCCCACACCACCAGCTTCAGGAACAGTAATTACCCTACAACCATCAGGTCCCACACCACCAGATTCAGGAACAGTTATTACCCTACAACCATCAGGTCCCACACCACCAGGTTCAGGAACAGTTATTACCCTCAACCATCAGGTCCCACACCACCAGCTTCAGGAATAGTTATTACCCTACAACCATCAGGTCCCACACCACCAGGTTCATGAACAGTTATTACCCTACAACCATCTGGCTTCTGAACGGCTGAGGATAACTTCACTCACCACAACTCTGAACTGACTTTGTATAACCTACAGACTCACTTTCCATGATTCTACAACTCATGTGATCTTTTTATTTGAATAGTTTGGCCTCTCTTGCACTTTGGTTGTTTGTCAGTCTTTGTTAATTTAGAGTTTATCAAAGATTCTATGGTACTGCTTTACTGTAAATGCTTGCAGGAATATCAATCTCAAGGTAGCATATGGAAATGTGTATGCACTTTGATAATAATTTGAACTTTGAGGGATTTCAGCTGCAACATTAGACTGGAGAAACTGTGGTTGTTCTCCTTAACAAAGTAATTTGAGGAGATTTGATAGAGGTGGACAAGTTCATGACTCATGGAATTGCATAATTCAAGTGAAGGTATTCCTATTAGTGATGGTTCAAGGACAGGGTTTAGTCCTTTAAACATTATTGGATGAAATATCCTGGGGGGATTTGAGCAGAGAAACTATTTTATACTGTGTAGTAATATTGTGGAATTCATTTTCTGTAGAGGTGGTAAAAACATTCACTCAACTCTTCAGGATGCAATTGGATAGACACCAGGGTTAATTGACAGGATTCTGAGAACTTGGCACCAGAATGGGACTGATGGGATATTGTACTCAATGTGGGCTCAGTGGCTTCCTGTGCTGGCAAAATACTGATTTAACTTTTCCAGTTCTAAACAATTTGGCACTCATTTTGACATTTCAATATGCTTTGTTGAACCGGGCCCTGATCTGGTTCTCTTCATTTCACTTCTCCATCCATCTCCCCACCACCCGCACCCTCTCCGCTCTGCAACTATCGGACACTAAACAACCTGGTCACCACTTCAGTGATCACATGAATTTCCCATTGTGGAGAAACGGTATAGAGTTGTAGATTTAAAGAGCAAACACGAGGAAATCTGCAGATGCTGGAAATTCAAACAACACCACACACAAAATGCTGGTGGAACACAGCAGGCGAGGCTTCCTGATTTCCTGATTTAGTTTTTCCTGCTCTGAACAATTTGGACACTCATTTTGACATTTCAGTGTCTTGTTGAACCAGGTCCTGATCCTTACTGAGACAGAACAGCTTTGCACTGAATTTATGTCCAATTTTCCCTATGATATGGTAGAGAAAAAACAATTTTACCCCGTGCTAATCTCACAGTATAACCGTACTGGAAGAATATCTTACTTTAAGGCTTGACATCCACCACTGGAAAACAGAAACTCCCTCCAACTACAGGGTTCAGTAGCACTGTGGTCAGTATAATACTGTTACCGGGGGCTCAGCTCCACTGCTGTCCGGAAGGAGTTCTCCCTGTGACTATATGTGTTTTCTCCTGATACTCCGGTTTCTTCCCACACTCCAAAGATGTCCAGTTAATTAGTCATATGGGTGTAATTAGGCTTGCTGGGCCAGAAGGGCTGTTGGTGTGTTGTACCTCTAAATCTAAATATTGAAAAGACCAAAGCCTTCATCTCTGGTTCCCATCACAAATTCACTTCTTCTGTCTTTTCCCCCCACCCCCACCGCACCGTAACTATCGGACTCTGAACAACCTGGTCACCGCTTTAGAGACCACAGGAATTTCCCACTGTGGAGAAACGGTACAGAGTTGTGGACACAGCTGAGTAGATGACAGAAACCAGTCTCCCCTCCATGGCTGCTTTACTGAGGCAGTGAGAAACGCAAAGACCCCACCCAGCACAGACATTCTCTCTTCTCCCCTCTCCCATCGGGCAGAAGATACAGAAGCCTGAAAGCCCGTCCCATCAGCTCAAGGACAGCTTCCACCCTATCGAACAGTCCCCTAACACGGTAAAGTGAGCACTTGACCTCACAATCTACCTCATTCTGGAACTGCTGCTTATTGTCTGCCTGCACTGCCCTCACCCTGTAACTCTAACACCTTATTCTGTTCTGTTTTTGCTTTCCCTTTGTACAACCTCACTGCATTGTGGTAATGAAATGGTCAGTATGGACAGTAAAACAACCTCACTGCATTGTGGTAATGAAATGGTGTCTATGGACAGTAAAACAACCTCACTGCATTGTTGTAATGAAATGGTGTCTATGGACAGTAAAACAACCTCACTGCATTGTGGTAATGAAATGGTGTCTATGGACAGTAAAACAACCTCACTGCATTGTGGTAATGAAATGGTTTCTATGGACAGTAAAATAACCTCACTGCATTGTGGTAATGAAATGGTTTCTATGGACAGTAAAATAACCTCACTGCATTGTGGTAATGAAATGGTGTCTATGGAGGATAAAACAACCTCACTGCATTGTGGTAATGAAATGGTGTCTATGGACAGTAAAACAACCTCACTGCATTGTGGTAATGAAATGGTGTCTATGGACAGTAAAACAACCTCACTGCATTGTGGTAATGAAATGGTGTCTATGGACAGTAAAACAACCTCACTGCATTGTGGTAATGAAATGGTGTCTATGGACGGTAAAACAACCTCACTGCATTGTGGTAATGAAATGGTGTCTATGGACGGTAAAACAACCTCACTGCATTGTGGTAATGAAATGTTGTCTATGGACAGTAAAACAACCTCACTGCATTGTGGTAATGAAATGGTGTCTATGGACAGTAAAACAACCTCACTGCATTGTGGTAATGAAATGGTGTCTATGCACAGTAAAACAACCTCACTGCATTGTGGTAATGAAATGGTGTCTATGGACAGTAAAACAACCTCACTGCATTGTGGTAATGAAATGGTGTCTATGGAGGATAAAACAACCTCACTGCATTGTGGTAATGAAATGGTGTCTATGGAGGATAAAACAACCTCACTGCATTGTGGTAATGAAATGGTGTCTATGGACAGTAAAACAACCTCACTGCATTGTGGTAATGAAATGGTGTCTATGGACAGTAAAACAACCTCACTGCATTGTGGTAATGAAATGGTGTCTATGGACGGTAAAACAACCTCACTGCATTGTGGTAATGAAATGGTGTCTATGGACGGTAAAACAACCTCACTGCATTGTGGTAATGAAATGGTGTCTATGGACGGTAAAACAACCTCACTGCATTGTGGTAATGAAATGGTGTCTATGGACAGTAAAACAAACTCACTGCATTGTGGTAATGAAATGGTGTCTATGGACAGTAAAACAACCTCACTGCATTGTGGTTATGAAATGGTGTCTATGGACGGTAAAACAACCTCAGTGCATTGTGGTAATGAAATGGTGTCTATGGACGGTAAAACAACCTCACTGCATTGTGGTAATGAAATGGTGTCTATGGACAGTAAAACAACCTCCCTGCATTGTGGTAATGAAATGGTGTCTATGGACGGTAAAACAACCTCACTGCATTGTGGTAATGAAATGGTGTCTATGGACAGTAAAACAACCTCACTGCATTGTGGTAATGAAATGGTCAGTATGGACAGTAAAACAACCTCACTGCATTGTGGTAATGAAATGGTGTCTCTGGACAGTAAAACAACCTCACTGCATTGTGGTAATGAAATGGTGTCTATGGACAGTAAAACAACCTCACTGCATTGTGGTAATGAAATGGTCAGTATGGACAGTAAAACAACCTCACTGCATTGCGGTAATGAAATGGTGTCTATGGACAGTAAAACAACCTCACTGCATTGTGGTAATGAAATGGTCAGTATGGACAGTAAAACAACCTCACTGCACTTTGGCGAGGCTTTATAAGGCATGGGTCAGACCACTCTTGGAGTATTGGGAGCAGTTTTGGGCCCCTCATCTGGGACGTTCAGACATTGGAGATGGTCCAGAGGAGGTTCACAAGGATGATCTCCGGAATGAAAGCATTAATTTATGAGGAGCGTTTGATGGCTCTGGACCTGTACCCACTGGAGTTTAGAAGAATGAGGAGGGATCTCATTGAAACTTATCAAATATTGAAAGGCCTAGGTAGAGTGGACATGGTGAGGAGGTTTTACTATAGTGGGGAAATCTAGGACAACAGGGCACAATTTCAGAATACAATAGAACAGAGATGAGGGATTTCTTTAGGCAGAGGGTAGTGAATCTGTGGAATTCATTTCCATAGATGGCTGTGAATGCTAAGTTATTGGGTATAATTAAAGTAGAGGTTAATAGATTATTGATTAGTAATGACATTGAATCCCATTCTCCTGCCTTCTCTCTGTAATCTTCAGAGGGATATTAAATTTGTCATGATGGGAATGGCAGAGCAGACTTGATTCTTTCCTCTGTCTTATGGTCTTAGATACAAATTGTTTCTAATCGGTTTAAATGGTTCTATGCTAAGAAATGTGTATAGATCTTCCAATGTGGGACCCTGGGGAGATGGTACATTGTAGAGCCAAGTTTCTTATGTCACTTTAAGACCACAGTTCAATACATTTCTGGCAACTATTTGTGAGTGGTGAAGCCAAGCTCCACACTGACTTTCCTAATCCAGTCATGTTAAAGGTATTTATCAGTTGCAGTGTCTTTCCTCTGGAAATTCCACATTAAAGACTGGTTTGGTTTATGGGCAAAGTTCGCTCAGATACCAAATACTCTGGTGAACAGATTTTTGCCATTCACCTGCACTCTAGGGACAGTTTGCTGTCACCGATTTACCTAACAACCTTTGGGATGTGGGCAGAAACTGGAGCACCCGGAAGACATCCACGCAGTCACAAGAAGAGCATGCAAACTCCACAAAGACAGCATCCTTTAGTGCTACGAGGCAGCAGCTTTACCACCTGCTAGCTAGTTCTCTACAATAAATTTCTTATTAAGGGTAATATAAATTTGAAATCTGAATACAAATAAGTGATTGAGAAACCCAATCTGCTTATCTAAATTTTGAAATGATAAACCCAGTAAATGTATCAGTCAATCGTGGCCATTTTGCAAAGCCATATATCAAAGGATATTTTCTAAGGTGACTTTTTAAAACTGTTGATGATGCTTTAAGATGCAATTTTATCACGCTGGTTGAAGTGAGAATCTGTGCCCAAGTGAAGTTCAGCAGAGGTTTGAGTAACAAACAAAACCTGGGTCCACTCCACGGCAATTTTTGGATATATTTATTCCAAGTGGAAAACTTGAGCACAATGCTGCTAGGATTTTCCAGAAACCTGCCTGTTTTTCATAGCTCCTTGCTGGCGTCAGTAATGTTGCTGCCTCCAAGTATTTTATAACGTTACAATCCTTTAAAAAGAGATTAGATTTTGCTCCTCAGTTCAGATCGTAAAGTGGCAATGCCAGTGATGTCAGAACCTTTCTCCCAGCGTACAGCAATTAGACTGGCCTCCCAAAGCACTTAAGGTTAATAATGTACAATCCAATCTTATTTTTACCTGGAGATTAAAAAGGATCAACAAAGCCAATACATTAGTCGGGGTTTAGTCATCCAGGCTATTGTAGGGTTATGCAGTGTGGAAACTCATCTAATCTGACCAGACGGTGACAAGGAAGCATGCAGGAGTGAGATAGGTTGGTGGCTGAGTGCTATCACAACAACAACCTCGCACTCAATGTCAGCAAGACCAAGGAATTAATTGTGGGTTTCAGGAAGGTGAAGTTGGGAGAGCACCAGTCCTCACTGAGGAGGCAGAAGTGGAAAGGGTGAACAGCTTCAAGTTCCTGGCTGTCAGTACCTTGGAAGATCTATTTTGGGCCCAACACAATGATTCAGTCATGAAGGAGGCATGCCAGCTGCTGTACTTCATTTGGAGTTTGAGGAGATTTGGTACGTATGTCACCAAAGACCTGCAGATCTCAACACACGTACCATGGAGACTATTCCTACTGGCTGCATCACCTCTCTGTACGGAGGCTCCATTACCCAGGATCGACAGAGGCTGGCTCAGCCAGTTCCATTACAGGCACGTCTCCTCACCATAAAGAACACCTTCAAAAGTCGGCGCTTCAAGAAGGCAGCATCCACTAAGGACTCTCACATCCAGGACATTCCCTCCTCTTGTTACAGCCACCAGAGTGGTGCAGGAGCCTGAAAACCCACACTCAATATTTCAGGGACTGCTTCCTCCCCCTCCACCATCAGATTTCTGAACAGTTCATGAACCCAAGGACACACCATCAGATTTCTGACTGGTCCATGAACCCATGGACATCACCTCATCTTTCACCTTTTGCATCATTTATTTAATTTTGTAACTTATAGATTTTTATACCTTGCACTGCACTACCACTGCAAAATGCGGTAATTAATGTAATGTTTGTAAAGGAGATGGGAGGCCTGTCCTGGTGTTGGAGGACAGTCCATGGGTGAGGGAGGGAGGGAGGGGTGAATAGAGCACGTTTTGCTATTGTTTTGTTGCTTGTTGTAGTCTGTGTTGTTCTGCAGTCACTGTGGCCATGCTGTGATGGTGCTGAAATGTGTAGTGACACTTGTGGGCTGCCCCAGCACAACCCTCAGTGTGTTGGTTGTTAACACAAATGGTACGTTTCACTGTTTGTTCCGATATACAAGTGATAAATATCTGAATCTGTTGCTACACAGCTTCTTTAACGCGACAACATTACATTACCTGCCACTTTAATGATGCTGCACACCCCTCCTTAAACACAGGGAGTGATCAGGACCTTTTCACAGTGGGTCTTTTCTGTACCATATCTATAGAGTTCTTTTGAAGAAACTCAAAGGAACAGTGAATGTCAGAGAAATGTGTACAATATACATCCTGAAATGCTTTTACTTCACAAACATCCGTGAAAACAGAGGAATGCCCCAAAGAATGAATGACAGTTAAATACTAGAACCCCAAAGTACCCCCCTGCTCCTCTCCCTCCCATGCGTAAGCGGCAGCAAGCAACAATCCCCCCTCCCCCCACTGGCAAAAGAAAGTATCAAGTGTGCAGCAAATCATCAGCAAAGACACAGACTTGCAGTACTCCAGAGACTCCTCGTTCACCCGGTATTCGACATACCACAGGCTCTCTCTCTCCCCCTAATAAGGGAGAAAGGTATCTCTGTTTCACAGCGAGAGGGGAGCCATAACAAAACAACTCTCTGGATTACGATGTTAAAAGGCCGTTGCGTCACTTTTACTGTGCTCTGTGCCCACAGATCTCAGGTCTCTGGGCACACAGCCATAAATCTTCAGACTCCCCCGACACACTGATCTCCTGCCGGGACACCGACCTCCCGAGCCACGAGATCTCGGACCTCCGAAGGCAAGCTAAGCTCTTAGGTCGTGTCTTTGGCACGTTGAATAACGGCCAGTTGTGAAACTCTGAGAGCGGGTCCCATTCCTGCAAAGAACCGAAGTCAGCGTGTAACTCCATGTCAGGGTCTTCAAAAGAACCCTGAAAGGGAAAAACAGATATTAAAGATGCAGATAGAGCTGTTTCCAAAGATGCAAGCAAAGGAGTCGCTGTTTAGTGCCATCTTGACTCAGCTCTGCCCCTCGATCCTGTTCTTGTGTTCCATGGTTAGTTACATCTTGGTTCAAGTTGCCACCACGTCAGAAGAGCGGATGGTAATCTGTTGACCCATGCATAGGCTATTCAGTTAGATGATACATCACAGTCAGACCTGACCCTGGTCTTTCCCATTACTGAGACAGCCGCACTTCTTTCCAGTAAGTGAGATGAGGGGTGAGTTGTGGATGGTAGGGAGGCAGGGAGTTGAAGGGTGAGGGGGAGGCAGTCAGGGAGGGGGGAATGGGGTTATTTAAGATGGATTGGGATGCACGTGGCTGATTTGATTGCTTCCACCCTGCGATTTTCCCCCTGTGAAACACCTCAGCTATGAAGCCATTCATTGGAGACAAGAGATTGCAGATGCTGGAATCTGCAGCAACACAGAGACGCTTGAGATGATCAGCGGCCAGACCGAGCTGGTGAGTGGGTCAAGACGCATCAGCAGAGGGTAAACAGATCACCAGTGTTTTGGTCAACACCCTTCATCTGGGCTGAGGAGAAGCAATCTCTCAAGTCCATTGAGAAATCCAAAGCCAGTGTCTGTGAGCCTGAGTCTTCAGGAGGCTGAAGAAGACACCCAGTCCTGGAATTAGAGGAGCGTGTGGGTGAGGGGGAGGAATGAAGCTTGTTTCATTGCTTGTTGAGGTGTGTGTTGTTCTGCTGGACATTGTGGGCATGCTGTGTTGGTGCCGGAATGTGTATTGACACTTGTGGGCTGCCCCAGCACACCCTCGGGTGTGTTTGTTGTTGTTAATGATACATTTCACTGGATGTTTCAATGTACACCCGATAAATAAACAAATTGTGAATGAATGGAAGGCTGATGAACCATCTTGAGCTGAAATGTCAGTTTTCCCTTTTTTTAAAGATGAGCTTCATTTATCATGTGCTCAGAAACCTCTAATCATACAATGTGACTTTTGTGTCAACGACCAACACAGACTGAGGATATGCAAGGGGCAGCCCGCAGGCTCGCGGCCTGCCATGCTTCCAGCGCTAACTTAGCAAGTCCACAACTTGGCAACACTGACCCGTTCGTCTTTGGAATGTGAGAGGAAACCAGAGCCCACAGGGAGGCTCATGTGGTTTTGGGGGAAATGTACACACTCCTTACAGACAGTGGTGGGAATTGAACCCCGATCGAGGACGCTGTAAAGTGTTGTGCTAACTGCTACGCTGTGGATTTCCCTCCACAGATGCTGCCCGACGTTGTGCACAGCATGGGGGCTAGTCATCTCCCTGGTCTGTAAGCCTGAACAACACTCAGTAAGGTTTGAAGCCATTTATAGATCTTGCCAATTCATATATTAGTTTCACAAGAATAAATATTTAGAGGGAGAAGTTTTGGAAATGTTACAAGCGAATTCAAAACATTCTGGCAGTGCTCTGGTTCCTTCACATTCCACCAGTTTTAGTTGGCAATTCCCTAGTGGTTTTCCCAAAATCATCCCAGTAAAATCCATAACTGGGTCAGGTTGCCCATTTGAATGACGGTGTCCACAGCTGTCACTTACACTGACTCTGAAAGCAAGCATTGGCTCTCAGTTAGTCAAACAGGCTGAGGAGCTTCAGTGAGAGAAAAGAGACTGATCAGAGGGAAGCCAGTGATTACAAAGGAAGGCCTTTGACATGATGGGTGAGACAACGGGTGGATTCCTTTAATGGAGAATGTCTGTGCGTGACTGTTTATCGTGGGGAGGCTGATCGAGAGGCAGCCACCATGTGATCATTGACAGATGATGGTCACGGTCCAGTCGAGTGGAATGTGGACCCTTCGACAATGAAAGACTCTTCCCGCCATGTGACTTGCTCCTTGAAACATTTGCGTTTCTGATATTTAAGATCAAAGGAGACCATTCAGCCCACACTATCCCTGCCTGCAAGAGTTCAGCCCTTACTCAATTTTGGTGTTAAAGGTCCTCCTGGTTTTCTGCTGTCTTTCAGCAACAGTCTTGACCAATTTCTTAACTGCAAAATGACGCTGCAGGGAGATGTCTCAGTCGTTAGTGGCAATGGATTCAGGGGCATGAGTGACAGAGAGAGGCTGTGCAGGTTGGGATTTATTCATTGGAGCTAAGGGGAATGAGGGACAATCTCACAGAGGTGTATAAAGTCACGAGGGGCATAGATAGGGTGAAGGAAAACAGTCTTTTTCCATAGTTTAGGGAATCAAGGGCTAGAGGGCAGAGGTTTAAGGTGAAAGGGGGAAAGATTTAATGGATACCTGAGAGACAGTTTTTTCACTCAGAGCATGGTCAGTACATGGAACGAGCTGCTGGAGAACGTGGTTGAGCCAGATACATTTGAAAGGTACTTGGACAGGTCATTCCTCTTAATTCATCCCAGGTTCTCACACTCACCTGCACACTGGGAGCAACTTCCAATCCTTACATCGCTGGGGTGTGGGAGGAAACCCACACATTCACAGAGAGAACATACAAACTGGAAAACAGTATTAAACCTCGGTCACTGGTCAGACAACAGCTTCACTACCTGTGTCCAACACCCCCCTGGGTCACTGGTCAGACAACAGCTTCACTACCTGTGTCCAACACCCCCCCCTGGGTCACTGGTCAGACAACAGCTTCACTACCTGTGTCCAACACCCCCCCCGGGTCACTGGTCAGATAACAGCTCCATAACCTGTGTCCAACACCCCCCGGATCACTAGTCAGACAGCAGCTTCATAACCTGTGTCCAACACCCCCCTGGGTCACTGGTCAGACAACAGCTTCACTACCTGTGTCCAACACCCCCCCTGGGTCACTGGTCAGACAACAGCTTCACTACCTGTGTCCAACACCCCCCTGGGTCACTGGCCAGACAGCAGCTTCACTACCTGTGTCCAACACCCCCCCGGGTCACTGGTCAGACAACAGCTCCATAACCTGTGTCCAACACCCCCTGGGTCACTGGTCACACAGCAGCTTCACTACCTGTGTCCAACACCCCCCTGGGTCACTGGTCAGACAACAGCTTCACTACCTGTGTCCAACACCCCCCTGGGTCACTGGTCAGACAACAGCTTCACTACCTGTGTCCAACACCCCCCTGGGTCACTGGTCAGACAGCAGCTTCACTACCTGTGTCCAACACCCCCCTGGGTCACAGGTCAGACAACAGTTCCATAACCTGTGTCCAACACCCCCCGGATCACTAGTCAGACAGCAGCTTCATAACCTGTGTCCAACACCCCCCTGGGTCACTGGTCAGACAACAGCTTCACTACCTGTGTCCAACACCCCCCTGGGTCACTGGTCAGACAACAGCTTCACTACCTGTGTCCAAAACCCCCCCCCCCGGGTCACTGGTCACACAACAGCTTCACTACCTGTGTTCAACACCCCCCCTGGGTCACTGGTCAGACAGCAGCTTCACTACCTGTGTCCAACACCCCCCTGGGTCACTGGTCAGACAACAGCTTCACTACCTGTGTCCAACATCCCCCTGGGTCACTGGTCAGACAGCAGCTTCACTACCTGTGTCCAACACCCCCCTGGATCACTGGTCAGACAGCAGCTTCACTACCTGTGTCCAACACCCCCCTGGGTCACTGGTCAGACAACAGCTTCACTACCTGTGTCCAACACCCCCCTGGGTCACCAGTGAGACAACAGCTTCACTACCTGTGTCCAACACCCCCTGGGTCACCAGTGAGACAACAGCATCACTACCTGTGTCCAACACCCCCTGGGTCACTGGTCAGACAGCAGCTTCACTACCTGTGTCCAACACCCCCTGGGTCACTGGTCTGACAACAGCTTCATTACCTGTGTCCAACACCCCCCTGGATCACTGGTCAGACAGCAGCTTCACTACCTGTGTCCAACACCCCCCTGGGTCACTGGTCAGACAGCAGCTTCACTACCTGTGTCCAACACCCCCCTGGGTCACTGGTCAGACAGCAGCTTCACTACCTGTGTCCAACACCCCCCTGGGTCACTGGTCAGACAGCAGCTTCACTACCTGTGTCCAACACCCCCCTGGGTCACTGGTCAGACAACAGCTTCACTACCTGTGTCCAACACCCCCCTGGGTCACTGGCCAGACAGCAGCTTCACTACCTGTGTCCAACACCCCCCCGGGTCACTGGTCAGACAACAGCTCCATAACCTGTGTCCAACACCCCCTGGGTCACTGGTCACACAGCAGCTTCACTACCTGTGTCCAACACCCCCCTGGGTCACTGGTCAGACAGCAGCTTCACTACCTGTGTCCAACACCCCCCTGGGTCACTGGTCAGACAGCAGCTTCACTACCTGTGTCCAACACCCCCCTGGGTCACTGGTCAGACAGCAGCTTCACTACCTGTGTCCAACACCCCCCTGGGTCACAGGTCAGACAACAGTTCCATAACCTGTGTCCAACACCCCCTTGGGTCACTGGTCAGACAGCAGCTTCACTACCTGTGTCCAACACCCCCCTGGGTCACTGGTCAGACAGCAGCTTCACTACCTGTGTCCAAAACCCCCCTGGGTCACTGGTCAGACAGCAGCTTCACTACCTGTGTCCAACACCCCCCTGGGTCACTGGTCAGACAGCAGCTTCACTACCTGTGTCCAACACCCCGCTGGGTCACAGGTCAGACAACAGTTCCATAACCTGTGTCCAACACCCCCCGGATCACTAGTCAGACAGCAGCTTCATAACCTGTGTCCAACACCCCCCTGGGTCACTGGTCAGACAACAGCTTCACTACCAGTGCAAACACCCCCCTGGGTCACTGGTCAGACAACAGCTTCACTACCTGTGTCCAACACCCCCCTGGGTCACTGGTCAGACAACAGCTTCACTACCTGTGTCCAACACCCCTCTGGGTCACTGGTCAGACAGCAGCTTCACTACCTGTGTCCAACACCCCCCTGGGTCACTGGTCAGACAACAGCTTCACTACCTGTGTCCAACACCCCCCTGGGTCACTGGTCAGACAACAGCTTCACTACCTGTGACCAGCACCCCCCCTGGGTCACTGGTCAGACAGCAGCTTCACTACCTGTGTCCAACACCCCCCTGGGTCAGTGGTCAGACAGCAGCTTCACTACCTGTGTCCAACACCCCCCTGGGTCACTAGTCAGACAACAGCTTCACTACCTGTGTCCAACACCCCCCTGGGTCACTGGTCAGACAGCAGCTTCACTACCTGTGTCCAACACCCCCCTGGGTCACTGGTCAGACAACAGCTTCACTACCTGTGTCCAACACCCCCCTGGGTCACTGGTCAGACAACAGCTTCACTACCTGTGTCCAACACCCCCCTGGGTCACCAGTGAGACAACAGCTTCACTACCTGTGTCCAACATCCCCCTGGGTCACTGGTCAGACAGCAGCTTCACTACCTGTGTCCAACACCCCCCTGGGTCACTGGTCAGACAGCAGCTTCACTACCTGTGTCCAACACCCCCCTGGGTCACTGGTCAGACAACAGCTTCACTACCTGTGTCCAACACCCCCCTGGGTCACTGGCCAGACAGCAGCTTCACTACCTGTGTCCAACACCCCCCCGGGTCACTGGTCAGACAACAGCTCCATAACCTGTGTCCAACACCCCCTGGGTCACTGGTCACACAGCAGCTTCACTACCTGTGTCCAACACCCCCCTGGGTCACTGGTCAGACAGCAGCTTCACTACCTGTGTCCAACACCCCCCTGGGTCACTGGTCAGACAGCAGCTTCACTACCTGTGTCCAACACCCCCCTGGGTCACTGGTCAGACAGCAGCTTCACTACCTGTGTCCAACACCCCCCTGGGTCACAGGTCAGACAACAGTTCCATAACCTGTGTCCAACACCCCCTTGGGTCACTGGTCAGACAGCAGCTTCACTACCTGTGTCCAACACCCCCCTGGGTCACTGGTCAGACAGCAGCTTCACTACCTGTGTCCAAAACCCCCCTGGGTCACTGGTCAGACAGCAGCTTCACTACCTGTGTCCAACACCCCCCTGGGTCACTGGTCAGACAGCAGCTTCACTACCTGTGTCCAACACCCCGCTGGGTCACAGGTCAGACAACAGTTCCATAACCTGTGTCCAACACCCCCCGGATCACTAGTCAGACAGCAGCTTCATAACCTGTGTCCAACACCCCCCTGGGTCACTGGTCAGACAACAGCTTCACTACCAGTGCAAACACCCCCCTGGGTCACTGGTCAGACAACAGCTTCACTACCTGTGTCCAACACCCCCCTGGGTCACTGGTCAGACAACAGCTTCACTACCTGTGTCCAACACCCCCCTGGGTCACTGGTCAGACAGCAGCTTCACTACCTGTGTCCAACACCCCCCTGGGTCACTGGTCAGACAACAGCTTCACTACCTGTGTCCAACACCCCCCCGGGTCACTGGTCAGACAACAGCTTCACTACCTGTGTCCAACACCCCCCCGGGTCACTGGTCAGACAACAGCTTCACTACCTGTGTCCAACACCCCCCTGGGTCACTGGTCAGACAGCAGCTTCACTACCTGTGTCCAACACCCCCCTGGGTCACTGGTCAGACAGCAGCTTCACTACCTGTGTCCAACACCCCCCTGGATCACTGGTCAGACAGCAGCTTCACTACCTGTGTCCAACACCCCCCTGGGTCACTGGTCAGACAACAGCTTCACTACCTGTGTCCAACACCCCCCTGGATCACTGGTCAGACAGCAGCTTCACTACCTGTGTCCAACACCCCCCTGGGTCACCAGTGAGACAACAGCTTCACTACCTGTGTCCAACATCCCCCTGGGTCACTGGTCAGACAGCAGCTTCACTACCTGTGTCCAACACCCCCCTGGGTCACTGGTCAGACAACAGCTTCACTACCTGTGTCCAACACCCCCCTGGGTCACTGGCCAGACAGCAGCTTCACTACCTGTGTCCAACACCCCCCCGGGTCACTGGTCAGACAACAGCTCCATAACCTGTGTCCAACACCCCCTGGGTCACTGGTCACACAGCAGCTTCACTACCTGTGTCCAACACCCCCCTGGGTCACTGGTCAGACAGCAGCTTCACTACCTGTGTCCAACACCCCCCTGGGTCACTGGTCAGACAGCAGCTTCACTACCTGTGTTCAACACCCCCCTGGGTCACAGGTCAGACAACAGTTCCATAACCTGTGTCCAACACCCCCTTGGGTCACTGGTCAGACAGCAGCTTCACTACCTGTGTCCAACACCCCCCTGGGTCACTGGTCAGACAGCAGCTTCACTACCTGTGTCCAAAACCCCCCTGGGTCACTGGTCAGACAGCAGCTTCACTACCTGTGTCCAACACCCCCCTGGGTCACTGGTCAGACAGCAGCTTCACTACCTGTGTCCAACACCCCGCTGGGTCACAGGTCAGACAACAGTTCCATAACCTGTGTCCAACACCCCCCGGATCACTAGTCAGACAGCAGCTTCATAACCTGTGTCCAACACCCCCCTGGGTCACTGGTCAGACAACAGCTTCACTACCAGTGCAAACACACCCCTGGGTCACTGGTCAGACAACAGCTTCACTACCTGTGTCCAACACCCCCCTGGGTCACTGGTCAGACAACAGCTTCACTACCTGTGTCCAACACCCCCCTGGGTCACTGGTCAGACAGCAGCTTCACTACCTGTGTCCAACACCCCCCTGGGTCACTGGTCAGAGAACAGATTCACTACCTGTGTCCAACACCCCCCTGGGTCACTGGTCAGACAACAGCTTCACTACCTGTGACCAGCACCCCCCCTGGGTCACTGGTCAGACAGCAGCTTCACTACCTGTGTCCAACACCCCCCTGGGTCAGTGGTCAGACAGCAGCTTCACTACCTGTGTCCAACACCCCCCTGGGTCACTAGTCAGACAACAGCTTCACTACCTGTGTCCAACACCCCCCTGGGTCACTGGTCAGACAGCAGCTTCACTACCTGTGTCCAACACCACCCTGGGTCACTGGTCAGACAACAGCTTCACTACCTGTGTCCAACACCCCCCTGGGTCACTGGTCAGACAGCAGCTTCACTACCTGTGTCAAACACCCCCCTGGGTCACAGGTCAGACAACAGTTCCATAACCTGTGTCCAACACCCCCCTGGGTCACTGGTCAGACAACAGCTTCACTACCTGTGTCCAACACCCCCCGGGTCACCGGTCAGACAGCAGCTTCACTACCTGTGTCCAACACCCCCCTGGGTCACTGGTCAGACAGCAGCTTCACTACCTGTGTCCAACACCCCCCTCGGTCACCGGTCAGACAGCAGCTTCACTACCTGTGTCCAACACCCCCCCTGGGTCACTGGTCAGACAGCAGCTTCACTACCTGTGTCCAACACCCCCCTGGGTCACTGGTCAGACAGCAGCTTCACTACCTGTGTCCAACACCCCCCTGGGTCACTGGTCAGACAGCAGCTTCACTACCTGTGTCCAACACCCCCCAGGGTCACTGGTCAGACAGCAGCTTCACTACCTGTGTCCAACACCCCCCTGGGTCACTGGTCAGACAACAGTTTCACTACCTGTGTCCAACACCCCCCTGGGTCACTGGTCAGACAGCAGCTTCACTACCTGTGTCCAACACCCCCCCGGGTCACTGGTCAGACAACAGCTTCACTACCTGTGTCCAACACCCCCCCGGGTCACTGGTCAGACAACAGCTTCACTACCTGTGTCCAACACCCCCCTGGGTCACTGGTCAGACAGCAGCTTCACTACCTGTGTCCAACACCCCCCTGGGTCACTGGTCAGACAGCAGCTTCACTACCTGTGTCCAACACCCCCCTGGGTCACTGGTCAGACAACAGTTTCACTACCTGTGTCCAACACCCCCCTGGGTCACTGGTCAGACAGCAGCTTCACAACCTGTGTCCAACACCCCCCCTGGGTCACTGGTCAGACAACAGCTTCACTACCTGTGTCCAACACCCCCCCTGGGTCACTGGTCAGACAGCAGCTTCACTACCTGTGTCCAACACCCCCTGGGTCACCGGTCAGACAGCAGCTTCACTACCTGAGTCCAACACCCCCCCCCCCCGGGTCACTGGTCAGACAACAGCTTCACTACCTGTGTCCAACACCCCCCCGGGTCAATGGTCAGACAGCAGCTTCACTACCTGTGTCCAACACCCCCCCCCCCCGGGTCACCGGTCAGACAACAGCTTCACTACCTGTGTCCAACACCCCCCCGGGTCAATGGTCAGACAGCAGCTCCACTACCTGTGTCCAACACCCACCTGGGTCACTGGTCAGACAACAGCTTCACTACCTGTGTCCAACACCCCCCTGGGTCACTGGTCAGACAACAGCTTCACTACCTGTGTCCAAAACCCCCCTGGGTCAATGGTCAGACAACAGCTTCACTACCTGTGTCCAACACCCCCCTGGATCACTGGTCAGACAGCAGCTTCACTACCTGTGTCCAACACCCCCCTGGGTCACTGGTCAGACAACAGCTTCACTACCTGTGTCCAACACCCCCCCTGGATCACTGGTCAGACAGCAGCTTCACTACCTGTGTCCAACACCCCCCCGGGTCACCGGTGAGACAACAGCTTCACTACCTGTGTCCAACACCCCCCCCCTGGGTCACTGGTCAGACAACAGCTTCACTACCTGTGTCCAACACCCCCGTGGGTCACTGGTCAGACAGCAGCTTCACTACCTGTGTCCAACACCCCCCCTGGGTCACTGGTCAGACAGCAGCTCCACTACCTGTGTCCAACACCCCCCCGGGTCACTGGTCAGACAACAGCTTCACTACCTGTGTCCAACACCCCCGTGGGTCACTGGTCAGACAGCAGCTTCAGTACCTGTGTCCAACACCCCCCCTGGGTCACTGGTCAGACAGCAGCTCCACTACCTGTGTCCAACACCCCCCCGGGTCACTGGTTAGACAACAGCTTCACTACCTGTGTCCAACACCCCCCCTGGGTCACTGGTCAGACAGCAGCTCCACTACCTGTGTCCAACACCCCCCCGGGTCAATGGTCAGACAACAGCTTCACTACCTGTGTCCGACACCCCCTGGGTCACCGGTCAGACAACAGCTTCACTACCTGTGTCCAACACCCCCCTGGGTCACTGGTCAGACAGCAGCTTCACTACCTGTGTCCAACACCCCCCTGGGTCACTGGTCAGACAACAGCTTCACTACCTGTGTCCAACACCCCCCTGGGTCACCAGTGAGACAACAGCTTCACTACCTGTGTCCAACATCCCCCTGGGTCACTGGTCAGACAGCAGCTTCACTACCTGTGTCCAACACCCCCCTGGGTCACTCGTCAGACAGCAGCTTCACTACCTGTGTCCAACACCCCCCTGGGTCACTGGTCAGACAACAGCTTCACTACCTGTGTCCAACACCCCCCTGGGTCACTGGCCAGACAGCAGCTTCACTACCTGTGTCCAACACCCCCCCGGGTCACTGGTCAGACAACAGCTCCATAACCTGTGTCCAACACCCCCTGGGTCACTGGTCAGACAGCAGCTTCACTACCTGTGTCCAACACCCCCCTGGGTCACTGGTCAGACAGCAGCTTCACTACCTGTGTCCAACACCCCCCTGGGTCACTGGTCAGACAGCAGCTTCACTACCTGTGTCCAACACCCCCCTGGGTCACAGGTCAGACAACAGTTCCATAACCTGTGTCCAACACCCCCTTGGGTCACTGGTCAGACAGCAGCTTCACTACCTGTGTCCAACACCCCCCTGGGTCACTGGTCAGACAGCAGCTTCACTACCTGTGTCCAACACCCCCCTGGGTCACTGGTCAGACAGCAGCTTCACTACCTGTGTCCAACACCCCCCTGGGTCACAGGTCAGACAACAGTTCCATAACCTGTGTCCAACACCCCCCGGATCACTAGTCAGACAGCAGCTTCATAACCTGTGTCCAACACCCCCCTGGGTCACTGGTCAGACAACAGCTTCACTACCAGTGCAAACACCCCCCTGGGTCACTGGTCAGACAACAGCTTCACTACCTGTGTCCAACACCCCCCTGGGTCACTGGTCAGACAACAGCTTCACTACCTGTGTCCAACACCCCCCTGGGTCACTGGGCAGACAGCAGCTTCACTACCTGTGTCCAACACCCCCCTGGGTCACTGGTCAGACAACAGCTTCACTACCTGTGTCCAACACCCCCCTGGGTCACTGGTCAGACAACAGCTTCACTACCTGTGACCAGCACCCCCCCTGGGTCACTGGTCAGACAGCAGCTTCACTACCTGTGTCCAACACCCCCCTGGGTCAGTGGTCAGACAGCAGCTTCACTACCTGTGTCCAACTCCCCCCTGGGTCACTAGCCAGACAACAGCTTCACTACCTGTGTCCAACACCCCCCTGGGTCACTGGTCAGACAGCAGCTTCACTACCTGTGTCCAACACCCCCCTGGGTCACTGGTCAGACAACAGCTTCACTACCTGTGTCCAACACCCCCCTGGGTCACTGGTCAGACAGCAGCTTCACTACCTGTGTCAAACACCCCCCTGGGTCACAGGTCAGACAACAGTTCCATAACCTGTGTCCAACACCCCCCTGGGTCACTGGTCAGACAACAGCTTCACTACCTGTGTCCAACACCCCCCGGGTCACCGGTCAGACAGCAGCTTCACTACCTGTGTCCAACACCCCCCTGGGTCACCGGTGAGACAACAGCTCCACTACCTGTGTCCAACACCCCCCTGGGTCACTGGTCAGACAGCAGCTTCACTACCTGTGTCCAACACCCCCCCTGGGTCACTGGTCAGACAGCAGCTTCACTACCTGTGTCCAACACCCCCCTGGGTCACTGGTCAGACAGCAGCTTCACTACCTGTGTCCAACACCCCCCTGGGTCACTGGTCAGACAGCAGCTTCACTACCTGTGTCCAACACCCCCCAGGGTCACTGGTCAGACAGCAGCTTCACTACCTGTGTCCAACACCCCCCTGGGTCACTGGTCAGACAACAGTTTCACTACCTGTGTCCAACACCCCCCTCGGTCACTGGTCAGACAGCAGCTTCACTACCTGTGTCCAACACCCCCCCGGGTCACTGGTCAGACAACAGCTTCACTACCTGTGTCCAACACCCCCCCCGGGTCACTGGTCAGACAACAGCTTCACTACCTGTGTCCAACACCCCCCCGGGTCACTGGTCAGACAACAGCTTCACTACCTGTGTCCAACACCCCCCCGGGTCACTGGTCAGACAGCAGCTTCACTACCTGTGTCCAACACCCCCCTGGGTCACTGGTCAGACAGCAGCTTCACAACCTGTGTCCAACACCCCCTGGGTCACCGGTCAGACAGCAGCTTCACTACCTGAGTCCAACACCCCCCCCCCCCCCCCCCGGGTCACTGGTCAGACAACAGCTTCACTACCTGTGTCCAACACCCCCCTGGATCACTGGTCAGACAGCAGCTTCACTACCTGTGTCCAACACCCCCCTGGGTCACTGGTCAGACAACAGCTTCACTACCTGTGTCCAACACCCCCCTGGGTCACCGGTCAGACAGCAGCTCCACTACCTGTGTCCAACACCCACCTGGGTCACTGGTCAGACAACAGCTTCACTACCTGTGTCCAACACCCCCCTGGGTCACTGGTCAGACAACAGCTTCACTACCTGTGTCCAACACCCCCCTGGGTCACCGGTCAGACAGCAGCTCCACTACCTGTGTCCAACACCCACCTGGGTCACTGGTCAGACAACAGCTTCACTACCTGTGTCCAACACCCACCTGGGTCACTGGTCAGACAACAGCTTCACTACCTGTGTCCAACACCCCCCTGGGTCACTGGTCAGACAACAGCTTCACTACCTGTGTCCAACACCCCCCTGGGTCACTGGTCAGACAACAGCTCCACTACCTGTGTCCAACACCCACCTGGGTCACTGGTCAGACAACAGCTTCACTACCTGTGTCCAACACCCCCCTGGGTCACTGGTCAGACAACAGCTTCACTACCTGTGTCCAACACCCCCCCTGGATCACTGGTCAGACAGCAGCTTCACTACCTGTGTCCAACACCCCCCCGGGTCACCGGTGAGACAACAGCTTCACTACCTGTGTCCAACACCGCCCCCCTGGGTCACTGGTCAGACAACAGCTTCACTACCTGTGTCCAACACCCCCGTGGGTCACTGGTCAGACAGCAGCTTCACTACCTGAGTCCAACACCCCCCCCCTGGGTCACTGGTCAGACAGCAGCTCCACTACCTGTGTCCAACACCCCCCCCGGGTCACTGGTCAGACAACAGCTTCACTACCTGTGTCCAACACCCCCGTGGGTCACTGGTCAGACAGCAGCTTCAGTACCTGTGTCCAACACCCCCCCTGGGTCACTGGTCAGACAGCAGCTCAACTACCTGTGTCCAACACCCCCCCCGGGTCACTGGTCAGACAACAGCTTCACTACCTGTGTCCAACACCCACCCTGGGTCACTGGTCAGACAGCAGCTCCACTACCTGTGTCCAACACCCCCCCGGGTCAATGGTCAGACAACAGCTTCACTACCTGTGTCCGACACCCCCTGGGTCACCGGTCAGACAACAGCTTCACTACCTGTGTCCAACACCCCCCTGGGTCACTGGTCAGACAGCAGCTTCACTACCTGTGTCCAACACCCCCCTGGGTCACTGGTCAGACAACAGCTTCACTACCTGTGTCCAACACCCCCCTGGGTCACTGGCCAGACAACAGCTTCACTACCTGTGTCCAACACCCCCGGGTCACTGGTCAGACAACAGCTTCACTACCTGTGTCCAACACCCCCCTGGGTCACTGGTCAGACAGCAGCTTCACTACCTGTGTCCAACACCCCCCTGGGTCACTGGTCAGACAACAGCTTCACTACCTGTGTCCAACACCCCCCTGGGTCACTGGTCAGACAACAGCTTCACTACCTGTGTCCAACACCCCCCTGGGTCACTGGTCAGACAACAGCTTCACTACTTGTGTCCAACAACCCCCCTGGGTCACCAGTGAGACAGCAGCTCCACTACCTGTGTCCAACACCCCCCCGGGTCAATGGTCAGACAACAGCTTCACTACCTGTGTCCGACACCCCCTGGGTCACCGGTCAGACAACAGCTTCACTACCTGTGTCCAACACCCCCCTGGGTCACTGGTCAGACAGCAGCTTCACTACCTGTGTCCAACACCCCCCTGGGTCACTGGTCAGACAACAGCTTCACTACCTGTGTCCAACACCCCCCTGGGTCACTGGCCAGAAAACAGCTTCACTACCTGTGTCCAACACCCCCTGGTCACTGGTCAGACAACAGCTTCACTACCTGTGTCCAACACCCCCCTGGGTCACTGGTCAGACAGCAGCTTCACTACCTGTGTCCAACACCCCCCTGGGTCACTGGTCAGACAACAGCTTCACTACCTGTGTCCAACACCCCCCTGGGTCACTGGTCAGACAACAGCTTCACTACCTGTGTCCAACACCCCCCTGGGTCACTGGTCAGACAACAGCTTCACTACTTGTGTCCAACAACCCCCCTGGGTCACCAGTGAGACAACAGCTCCATAACCTGTGTCCAACACCCCCCTGGGTCACTGGTCAGACAACAGCTTCACTACCTGTGTCCGACACCCCCCCCCCCCCCCCAGGGTCAATGGTCAGACAACAGCTTCACTACCTGTGTCCAACACCCCCCTGGGTCACTGGTCAGACAACAGCTTCACTACCTGTGTCCAACACCCCCCTGGGTCACTGGTCAGACAGCAGCTTCACTACCTGTGTCCAACACCCCCCGAGTCACTGGTCAAACAGCAGCTTCACTATCTGTGTCCAACACCCCCCTGGGTCACTGGTCAGACAACAGCTTCACTACCTGTGTCCAACACCCCCCTGGGTCACTGGCCAGACAACAGCTTCACTACCTGTGTCCAACACCCCCGGGTCACTGGTCAGACAACAGCTTCACTACCTGTGTCCAACACCCCCCTGGGTCACCGGTGAGACAACAGCTTCACTACCTGCGTCCAACTCCCCCCTGGGTCACTGGCCAGACAACAGCTTCACTACCTGTGTCCAACACCCCCTGGGTCACTGGTCAGACAACAGCTTCACTACCTGTGTCCAACTCCTTCTTGGGTCACTGGTCAGACAGCAGCTTCACTACCTGTGTCCAACACCCCCCTGGGTCACTGGTCAGACAGCAGCTTCACTACCTGTGTCCAACACCCCCTGGGTCACTTGTCAGACAACAGCTTCACTACCTGTGTCCAACACCCCCCTGGATCACCGGTCAGACAACAGCTTCACTACCTGTGTCCAACACCCCCCCTGGGTCACTGGTCAGACAACAGCTTCACTACTTGTGTCCAACACCCCCCTGGGTCACCAGTGAGACAACAGCTTCACTACCTGTGTCCAACACCCCCCTGGGTCACTGGTCAGACAACAGCTTCACTACTTGTGTCCAACACCCCCCTGGGTCACCAGTGAGACAACAGCTTCACTACCTGTGTCCAACACCCCCCTGGGTCACTGGTCAGACAGCAGCTCCATAACCTGTGTCCAACACCCCCCGGGTCACTGGTCAGACAACAGCTTCACTATCTGTGTCCAACACCCCCCTGGGTCACTGGTCAGACAGCAGCTTCACTACCTGTGTCCAACACCCCCCTTGGTCACTGATCAGACAACAGCTTCACTACCTGTGTCCAACACCCCCCTGGGTCACCAGTGAGACAACAGCTTCACTACCTGTGTCCAACACCCTCTGGGTCACTGGTCAGACAGCAGCTTCACTACCTGTGTCCAACACCCCCCTGGGTCACTGGTCAGACAACAGCTTCACTACCTGTGTCCAACACCCCCCTGGGTCACTGGTCAGACAGCAGCTTCACTACCTGTGTCCAACACCCCCCTGGGTCACTGGTCAGACAGCAGCTTCACTACCTGTGTCCAACACCCCCCTGGGTCACTGGACAGACAGCAGCTCCATAACCTGTGTCCAACACCCCCCTGGGTCACTGGTCAGACAACAGCTTCACTACCTGTGTCCAACACCCCCGTGGGTCACTGGTCAGACAGCAGCTTCAGTACCTGTGTCCAACACCCCCCCTGGGTCACTGGTCAGACAGCAGCTCCACTACCTGTGTCCAACACCCCCCCGGGTCACTGGTCAGACAACAGCTTCACTACCTGTGTCCAACACCCACCCTGGGTCACTGGTCAGACAGCAGCTCCACTACCTGTGTCCAACACCCCCCCGGGTCAATGGTCAGACAACAGCTTCACTACCTGTGTCCGACACCCCCTGGGTCACCGGTCAGACAACAGCTTCACTACCTGTGTCCAACACCCCCCTGGGTCACTGGTCAGACAGCAGCTTCACTACCTGTGTCCAACACCCCCCTGGGTCACTGGTCAGACAACAGCTTCACTACCTGTGTCCAACACCCCCCTGGGTCACTGGCCAGACAACAGCTTCACTACCTGTGTCCAACACCCCCGGGTCACTGGTCAGACAACAGCTTCACTACCTGTGTCCAACACCCCCCTGGGTCACTGGTCAGACAGCAGCTTCACTACCTGTGTCCAACACCCCCCTGGGTCACTGGTCAGACAACAGCTTCACTACCTGTGTCCAACACCCCCCTGGGTCACTGGTCAGACAACAGCTTCACTACCTGTGTCCAACACCCCCCTGGGTCACTGGTCAGACAACAGCTTCACTACTTGTGTCCAACAACCCCCCTGGGTCACCAGTGAGACAGCAGCTCCACTACCTGTGTCCAACACCCCCCCGGGTCAATGGTCAGACAACAGCTTCACTACCTGTGTCCGACACCCCCTGGGTCACCGGTCAGACAACAGCTTCACTACCTGTGTCCAACACCCCCCTGGGTCACTGGTCAGACAGCAGCTTCACTACCTGTGTCCAACACCCCCCTGGGTCACTGGTCAGACAACAGCTTCACTACCTGTGTCCAACACCCCCCTGGGTCACTGGCCAGACAACAGCTTCACTACCTGTGTCCAACACCCCCGGGTCACTGGTCAGACAACAGCTTCACTACCTGTGTCCAACACCCCCCTGGGTCACTGGTCAGACAGCAGCTTCACTACCTGTGTCCAACACCCCCCTGGGTCACTGGTCAGACAACAGCTTCACTACCTGTGTCCAACACCCCCCTGGGTCACTGGTCAGACAACAGCTTCACTACCTGTGTCCAACACCCCCCTGGGTCACTGGTCAGACAACAGCTTCACTACTTGTGTCCAACAACCCCCCTGGGTCACCAGTGAGACAACAGCTCCATAACCTGTGTCCAACACCCCCCTGGGTCACTGGTCAGACAACAGCTTCACTACCTGTGTCCGACACCCCCCCCCCCCCCCCCGGGTCAATGGTCAGACAACAGCTTCACTACCTGTGTCCAACACCCCCCTGGGTCACTGGTCAGACAACAGCTTCACTACCTGTGTCCAACACCCCCCTGGGTCACTGGTCAGACAGCAGCTTCACTACCTGTGTCCAACACCCCCCGAGTCACTGGTCAAACAGCAGCTTCACTATCTGTGTCCAACACCCCCCTGGGTCACTGGTCAGACAACAGCTTCACTACCTGTGTCCAACACCCCCCTGGGTCACTGGCCAGACAACAGCTTCACTACCTGTGTCCAACACCCCCGGGTCACTGGTCAGACAACAGCTTCACTACCTGTGTCCAACACCCCCCTGGGTCACCGGTGAGACAACAGCTTCACTACCTGCGTCCAACTCCCCCCTGGGTCACTGGCCAGACAACAGCTTCACTACCTGTGTCCAACACCCCCTGGGTCACTGGTCAGACAACAGCTTCACTACCTGTGTCCAACTCCTTCTTGGGTCACTGGTCAGACAGCAGCTTCACTACCTGTGTCCAACACCCCCCTGGGTCACCGGTCAGACAGCAGCTCCACTACCTGTGTCCAACACCCACCTGGGTCACTGGTCAGACAACAGCTTCACTACCTGTGTCCAACACCCCCCTGGGTCACTGGTCAGACAACAGCTTCACTACCTGTGTCCAACACCCCCCTGGGTCACCGGTCAGACAGCAGCTCCACTACCTGTGTCCAACACCCACCTGGGTCACTGGTCAGACAACAGCTTCACTACCTGTGTCCAACACCCACCTGGGTCACTGGTCAGACAACAGCTTCACTACCTGTGTCCAACACCCCCCTGGGTCACTGGTCAGACAACAGCTTCACTACCTGTGTCCAACACCCCCCTGGGTCACTGGTCAGACAACAGCTCCACTACCTGTGTCCAACACCCACCTGGGTCACTGGTCAGACAACAGCTTCACTACCTGTGTCCAACACCCCCCTGGGTCACTGGTCAGACAACAGCTTCACTACCTGTGTCCAACACCCCCCCTGGATCACTGGTCAGACAGCAGCTTCACTACCTGTGTCCAACACCCCCCCGGGTCACCGGTGAGACAACAGCTTCACTACCTGTGTCCAACACCCCCCCCTGGGTCACTGGTCAGACAACAGCTTCACTACCTGTGTCCAACACCCCCGTGGGTCACTGGTCAGACAGCAGCTTCACTACCTGTGTCCAACACCCCCCCCTGGGTCACTGGTCAGACAGCAGCTCCACTACCTGTGTCCAACACCCCCCCGGGTCACTGGTCAGACAACAGCTTCACTACCTGTGTCCAACACCCCCGTGGGTCACTGGTCAGACAGCAGCTTCAGTACCTGTGTCCAACACCCCCCCTGGGTCACTGGTCAGACAGCAGCTCCACTACCTGTGTCCAACACCCCCCCGGGTCACTGGTCAGACAACAGCTTCACTACCTGTGTCCAACACCCACCCTGGGTCACTGGTCAGACAGCAGCTCCACTACCTGTGTCCAACACCCCCCCGGGTCAATGGTCAGACAACAGCTTCACTACCTGTGTCCGACACCCCCTGGGTCACCGGTCAGACAACAGCTTCACTACCTGTGTCCAACACCCCCCTGGGTCACTGGTCAGACAGCAGCTTCACTACCTGTGTCCAACACCCCCCTGGGTCACTGGTCAGACAACAGCTTCACTACCTGTGTCCAACACCCCCCTGGGTCACTGGCCAGACAACAGCTTCACTACCTGTGTCCAACACCCCCGGGTCACTGGTCAGACAACAGCTTCACTACCTGTGTCCAACACCCCCCTGGGTCACTGGTCAGACAGCAGCTTCACTACCTGTGTCCAACACCCCCCTGGGTCACTGGTCAGACAACAGCTTCACTACCTGTGTCCAACACCCCCCTGGGTCACTGGTCAGACAACAGCTTCACTACCTGTGTCCAACACCCCCCTGGGTCACTGGTCAGACAACAGCTTCACTACTTGTGTCCAACAACCCCCCTGGGTCACCAGTGAGACAGCAGCTCCACTACCTGTGTCCAACACCCCCCCGGGTCAATGGTCAGACAACAGCTTCACTACCTGTGTCCGACACCCCCTGGGTCACCGGTCAGACAACAGCTTCACTACCTGTGTCCAACACCCCCCTGGGTCACTGGTCAGACAGCAGCTTCACTACCTGTGTCCAACACCCCCCTGGGTCACTGGTCAGACAACAGCTTCACTACCTGTGTCCAACACCCCCCTGGGTCACTGGTCAGACAACAGCTTCACTACCTGTGTCCAACACCCCCCTGGGTCACTGGTCAGACAACAGCTTCACTACTTGTGTCCAACAACCCCCCTGGGTCACCAGTGAGACAACAGCTCCATAACCTGTGTCCAACACCCCCCTGGGTCACTGGTCAGACAACAGCTTCACTACCTGTGTCCGACACCCCCCCCCCCCCGGGTCAATGGTCAGACAACAGCTTCACTACCTGTGTCCAACACCCCCCTGGGTCACTGGTCAGACAACAGCTTCACTACCTGTGTCCAACACCCCCCTGGGTCACTGGTCAGACAGCAGCTTCACTACCTGTGTCCAACACCCCCCGAGTCACTGGTCAAACAGCAGCTTCACTATCTGTGTCCAACACCCCCCTGGGTCACTGGTCAGACAACAGCTTCACTACCTGTGTCCAACACCCCCCTGGGTCACTGGCCAGACAACAGCTTCACTACCTGTGTCCAACACCCCCGGGTCACTGGTCAGACAACAGCTTCACTACCTGTGTCCAACACCCCCCTGGGTCACCGGTGAGACAACAGCTTCACTACCTGCGTCCAACTCCCCCCTGGGTCACTGGCCAGACAACAGCTTCACTACCTGTGTCCAACACCCCCTGGGTCACTGGTCAGACAACAGCTTCACTACCTGTGTCCAACTCCTTCTTGGGTCACTGGTCAGACAGCAGCTTCACTACCTGTGTCCAACACCCCCCTGGGTCACTGGTCAGACAGCAGCTTCACTACCTGTGTCCAACACCCCCTGGGTCACTTGTCAGACAACAGCTTCACTACCTGTGTCCAACACCCCCCTGGATCACCGGTCAGACAACAGCTTCACTACCTGTGTCCAACACCCCCCCTGGGTCACTGGTCAGACAACAGCTTCACTACTTGTGTCCAACACCCCCCTGGGTCACCAGTGAGACAACAGCTTCACTACCTGTGTCCAACACCCCCCTGGGTCACTGGTCAGACAACAGCTTCACTACTTGTGTCCAACACCCCCCTGGGTCACCAGTGAGACAACAGCTTCACTACCTGTGTCCAACACCCCCCTGGGTCACTGGTCAGACAGCAGCTCCATAACCTGTGTCCAACACCCCCCGGGTCACTGGTCAGACAACAGCTTCACTATCTGTGTCCAACACCCCCCTGGGTCACTGGTCAGACAGCAGCTTCACTACCTGTGTCCAACACCCCCCTTGGTCACTGATCAGACAACAGCTTCACTACCTGTGTCCAACACCCCCCTGGGTCACCAGTGAGACAACAGCTTCACTACCTGTGTCCAACACCCCCTGGGTCACTGGTCAGACAGCAGCTTCACTACCTGTGTCCAACACCCCCCTGGGTCACTGGTCAGACAACAGCTTCACTACCTGTGTCCAACACCCCCCTGGGTCACTGGTCAGACAGCAGCTTCACTACCTGTGTCCAACACCCCCCTGGGTCACTGGTCAGACAGCAGCTTCACTACCTGTGTCCAACACCCCCCTGGGTCTCTGGACAGACAGCAGCTCCATAACCTGTGTCCAACACCCCCCTGGGTCACTGGTCAGACAGCAGCTTCACTACCTGTGTCCAACACCCCCCTGGGTCACTGGTCAGACAACAGCTTCACTACCTGTGTCCAACACCCCCGTGGGTCACTGGTCAGACAGCAGCTTCAGTACCTGTGTCCAACACCCCCCCTGGGTCACTGGTCAGACAGCAGCTCCACTACCTGTGTCCAACACCCCCCCGGGTCACTGGTCAGACAACAGCTTCACTACCTGTGTCCAACACCCACCCTGGGTCACTGGTCAGACAGCAGCTCCACTACCTGTGTCCAACACCCCCCCGGGTCAATGGTCAGACAACAGCTTCACTACCTGTGTCCGACACCCCCTGGGTCACCGGTCAGACAACAGCTTCACTACCTGTGTCCAACACCCCCCTGGGTCACTGGTCAGACAGCAGCTTCACTACCTGTGTCCAACACCCCCCTGGGTCACTGGTCAGACAACAGCTTCACTACCTGTGTCCAACACCCCCCTGGGTCACTGGCCAGACAACAGCTTCACTACCTGTGTCCAACACCCCCGGGTCACTGGTCAGACAACAGCTTCACTACCTGTGTCCAACACCCCCCTGGGTCACTGGTCAGACAGCAGCTTCACTACCTGTGTCCAACACCCCCCTGGGTCACTGGTCAGACAACAGCTTCACTACCTGTGTCCAACACCCCCCTGGGTCACTGGTCAGACAACAGCTTCACTACCTGTGTCCAACACCCCCCTGGGTCACTGGTCAGACAACAGCTTCACTACTTGTGTCCAACAACCCCCCTGGGTCACCAGTGAGACAGCAGCTCCACTACCTGTGTCCAACACCCCCCCGGGTCAATGGTCAGACAACAGCTTCACTACCTGTGTCCGACACCCCCTGGGTCACCGGTCAGACAACAGCTTCACTACCTGTGTCCAACACCCCCCTGGGTCACTGGTCAGACAGCAGCTTCACTACCTGTGTCCAACACCCCCCTGGGTCACTGGTCAGACAACAGCTTCACTACCTGTGTCCAACACCCCCCTGGGTCACTGGCCAGACAACAGCTTCACTACCTGTGTCCAACACCCCCGGGTCACTGGTCAGACAACAGCTTCACTACCTGTGTCCAACACCCCCCTGGGTCACTGGTCAGACAGCAGCTTCACTACCTGTGTCCAACACCCCCCTGGGTCACTGGTCAGACAACAGCTTCACTACCTGTGTCCAACACCCCCCTGGGTCACTGGTCAGACAACAGCTTCACTACCTGTGTCCAACACCCCCCTGGGTCACTGGTCAGACAACAGCTTCACTACTTGTGTCCAACAACCCCCCTGGGTCACCAGTGAGACAACAGCTCCATAACCTGTGTCCAACACCCCCCTGGGTCACTGGTCAGACAACAGCTTCACTACCTGTGTCCGACACCCCCCCCCCCCCCCGGGTCAATGGTCAGACAACAGCTTCACTACCTGTGTCCAACACCCCCCTGGGTCACTGGTCAGACAACAGCTTCACTACCTGTGTCCAACACCCCCCTGGGTCACTGGTCAGACAGCAGCTTCACTACCTGTGTCCAACACCCCCCGAGTCACTGGTCAAACAGCAGCTTCACTATCTGTGTCCAACACCCCCCTGGGTCACTGGTCAGACAACAGCTTCACTACCTGTGTCCAACACCCCCCTGGGTCACTGGCCAGACAACAGCTTCACTACCTGTGTCCAACACCCCCGGGTCACTGGTCAGACAACAGCTTCACTACCTGTGTCCAACACCCCCCTGGGTCACCGGTGAGACAACAGCTTCACTACCTGCGTCCAACTCCCCCCTGGGTCACTGGCCAGACAACAGCTTCACTACCTGTGTCCAACACCCCCTGGGTCACTGGTCAGACAACAGCTTCACTACCTGTGTCCAACTCCTTCTTGGGTCACTGGTCAGACAGCAGCTTCACTACCTGTGTCCAACACCCCCCTGGGTCACTGGTCAGACAGCAGCTTCACTACCTGTGTCCAACACCCCCTGGGTCACTTGTCAGACAACAGCTTCACTACCTGTGTCCAACACCCCCCTGGATCACCGGTCAGACAACAGCTTCACTACCTGTGTCCAACACCCCCCCTGGGTCACTGGTCAGACAACAGCTTCACTACTTGTGTCCAACACCCCCCTGGGTCACCAGTGAGACAACAGCTTCACTACCTGTGTCCAACACCCCCCTGGGTCACTGGTCAGACAACAGCTTCACTACTTGTGTCCAACACCCCCCTGGGTCACCAGTGAGACAACAGCTTCACTACCTGTGTCCAACACCCCCCTGGGTCACTGGTCAGACAGCAGCTCCATAACCTGTGTCCAACACCCCCCGGGTCACTGGTCAGACAACAGCTTCACTATCTGTGTCCAACACCCCCCTGGGTCACTGGTCAGACAGCAGCTTCACTACCTGTGTCCAACACCCCCCTTGGTCACTGATCAGACAACAGCTTCACTACCTGTGTCCAACACCCCCCTGGGTCACCAGTGAGACAACAGCTTCACTACCTGTGTCCAACACCCCCTGGGTCACTGGTCAGACAGCAGCTTCACTACCTGTGTCCAACACCCCCCGGGTCACTGGTCAGACAACAGCTTCACTACCTGTGTCCAACACCCCCCTGGGTCACTGGTCAGACAGCAGCTTCACTACCTGTGTCCAACACCCCCCTGGGTCACTGGACAGACAGCAGCTCCATAACCTGTGTCCAACACCCCCCTGGGTCACTGGTCAGACAGCAGCTTCACTACCTGTGTCCAACACCTCTCTGGGTCACTGGTCAGACAGCAGCATCACTACCTGTGTCCAACACCCCCCGGGTCACTGGTCAAACAGCAGCTTCACTACCTGTGTCCAACACCCCCCAGGTCACTGGTCAGACAGCAGCTTCACTATCTGTGTCCAACACCCCCCTGGGTCACTGGCCAGACAACAGCTTCACTACCTGTGTCCAACACCCCCCTGGGTCACCAGTGAGACAACAGCTTCACTACCTGTGTCCAACACCCCCTGGGTCACCAGTGAGACAACAGCATCACTACCTGTGTCCAACACCCCTTGGGTCACTGGTCAGACAACAGCTTCACTACCTGTGTCCAACACCCCCCGGGTCACTGGTCAGACAGCAGCTCCATAACCTGTGTCCAACACCCCCCAGATCACTAGTCAGACAGCAGCTTCATTAACTGTGTCCAACACCCCCCTGGGTCACTGGTCAGACAGCAGCTTCACTACCTGTGTCCAACACCCCCCTGGGTCACTAGTCAGACAACAGCTTCACTACCTGTGTCCAACACCCCCCTGGGTCACTGGTCAGACAGCAGCTTCACTACCTGTGTCCAACACCCCCCTGGGTCACTGGTCAGACAACAGCTTCACTACCTGTGTCCAACACCCCCCTGGGTCACTGGTCAGACAGCAGCTTCACTACCTGTGTCAAACACCCCCCTGGGTCACAGGTCAGACAACAGTTCCATAACCTGTGTCCAACACCCCCCTGGGTCACTGGTCAGACAACAGCTTCACTACCTGTGTCCAACACCCCCCGGGTCACCGGTCAGACAGCAGCTTCACTACCTGTGTCCAACACCCCCCGGGTCACCGGTGAGACAACAGCTCCACTACCTGTGTCCAACACCCCCCTGGGTCACTGGTCAGACAGCAGCTTCACTACCTGTGTCCAACACCCCCCCTGGGTCACTGGTCAGACAGCAGCTTCACTACCTGTGTCCAACACCCCCCTGGGTCACTGGTCAGACAGCAGCTTCACTACCTGTGTCCAACACCCCCCTGGGTCACTGGTCAGACAGCAGCTTCACTACCTGTGTCCAACACCCCCCAGGGTCACTGGTCAGACAGCAGCTTCACTACCTGTGTCCAACACCCCCCTGGGTCACTGGTCAGACAGCAGTTTCACTACCTGTGTCCAACACCCCCCTGGGTCACTGGTCAGACAGCAGCTTCACTACCTGTGTCCAACACCCCCCCGGGTCACTGGTCAGACAACAGCTTCACTACCTGTGTCCAACACCCCCCCGGGTCAATGGTCAGACAACAGCTTCACTACCTGTGTCCAACACCCCCCCGGGTCACTGGTCAGACAACAGCTTCACTACCTGTGTCCAACACCCCCCTGGGTCACTGGTCAGACAGCAGCTTCACTACCTGTGTCCAACACCCCCCTGGGTCACTGGTCAGACAACAGTTTCACTACCTGTGTCCAACACCCCCCTGGGTCACTGGTCAGACAGCAGCTTCACAACCTGTGTCCAACACCCCCTGGGTCACCGGTCAGACAGCAGCTTCACTACCTGAGTCCAACACCCCCCCCCCCCGGGTCACTGGTCAGACAACAGCTTCACTACCTGTGTCCAACACCCCCCTGGATCACTGGTCAGACAGCAGCTTCACTACCTGTGTCCAACACCCCCCTGGGTCACTGGTCAGACAACAGCTTCACTACCTGTGTCCAACACCCCACCCGCCTGGGTCACCGGTCAGACAGCAGCTCCACTACCTGTGTCCAACACCCACCTGGGTCACTGGTCAGACAACAGCTTCACTACCTGTGTCCAACACCCCCCTAGGTCACTGGTCAGACAACAGCTTCACTACCTGTGTCCAAAACCCCCCTGGGTCAATGGTCAGACAACAGCTTCACTACCTGTGTCCAACACCCCCCTGGATCACTGGTCAGACAGCAGCTTCACTACCTGTGTCCAACACCCCCCTGGGTCACTGGTCAGACAACAGCTTCACTACCTGTGTCCAACACCCCCCCTGGATCACTGGTCAGACAGCAGCTTCACTACCTGTGTCCAACACCCCCCCGGGTCACCGGTGAGACAACAGCTTCACTACCTGTGTCCAACACCCCCCCCTGGGTCACTGGTCAGACAACAGCTTCACTACCTGTGTCCAACACCCCCGTGGGTCACTGGTCAGACAGCAGCTTCACTACCTGTGTCCAACACCCCCCCTGGGTCACTGGTCAGACAACAGTTTCACTACCTGTGTCCAACACCCCCCTGGGTCACTGGTCAGACAGCAGCTTCACAACCTGTGTCCAACACCCCCTGGGTCACCGGTCAGACAGCAGCTTCACTACCTGAGTCCAACACCCCCCCCCCCCGGGTCACTGGTCAGACAACAGCTTCACTACCTGTGTCCAACACCCCCCTGGATCACTGGTCAGACAGCAGCTTCACTACCTGTGTCCAACACCCCCCTGGGTCACTGGTCAGACAACAGCTTCACTACCTGTGTCCAACACCCCACCCGCCTGGGTCACCGGTCAGACAGCAGCTCCACTACCTGTGTCCAACACCCACCTGGGTCACTGGTCAGACAACAGCTTCACTACCTGTGTCCAACACCCCCCTAGGTCACTGGTCAGACAACAGCTTCACTACCTGTGTCCAAAACCCCCCTGGGTCAATGGTCAGACAACAGCTTCACTACCTGTGTCCAACACCCCCCTGGATCACTGGTCAGACAGCAGCTTCACTACCTGTGTCCAACACCCCCCTGGGTCACTGGTCAGACAACAGCTTCACTACCTGTGTCCAACACCCCCCCTGGATCACTGGTCAGACAGCAGCTTCACTACCTGTGTCCAACACCCCCCCGGGTCACCGGTGAGACAACAGCTTCACTACCTGTGTCCAACACCCCCCCCTGGGTCACTGGTCAGACAACAGCTTCACTACCTGTGTCCAACACCCCCGTGGGTCACTGGTCAGACAGCAGCTTCACTACCTGTGTCCAACACCCCCCCTGGGTCACTGGTCAGACAGCAGCTCCACTACCTGTGTCCAACACCCCCCCGGGTCACTGGTCAGACAACAGCTTCACTACCTGTGTCCAACACCCCCGTGGGTCACTGGTCAGACAGCAGCTTCAGTACCTGTGTCCAACACCCCCCCTGGGTCACTGGTCAGACAGCAGCTCCACTACCTGTGTCCAACACCCCCCCGGGTCACTGGTCAGACAACAGCTTCACTACCTGTGTCCAACACCCCCCCTGGGTCACTGGTCAGACAGCAGCTCCACTACCTGTGTCCAACACCCCCCCGGGTCAATGGTCAGACAACAGCTTCACTACCTGTGTCCGACACCCCCTGGGTCACCGGTCAGACAACAGCTTCACTACCTGTGTCCAACACCCCCCTGGGTCACTGGTCAGACAGCAGCTTCACTACCTGTGTCCAACACACCCCTGGGTCACTGGTCAGACAACAGCTTCACTACCTGTGTCCAACACCCCCCTGGGTCACTGGCCAGACAACAGCTTCACTACCTGTGTCCAACACACCCGGGTCACTGGTCAGACAACAGCTTCACTACCTGCGTCCAACACCCCCCTGGGTCACTGGTCAGACAGCAGCTTCACTACCTGTGTCCAACACCCCCCTGGGTCACTGGTCAGACAACAGCTTCACTACCTGTGTCCAACACCCCCCTGGGTCACTGGTCAGACAACAGCTTCACTACCTGTGTCCAACACCCCCCTGGGTCACTGGTCAGACAACAGCTTCACTACTTGTGTCCAACAACCCCCCTGGGTCACCAGTGAGACAACAGCTCCATAACCTGTGTCCAACACCCCCCTGGGTCACTGGTCAGACAACAGCTTCACTACCTGTGTCCGACACCCCCCCCCCCCCCGGGTCAATGGTCAGACAACAGCTTCACTACCTGTGTCCAACACCCCCCTGGGTCACTGGTCAGACAACAGCTTCACTACCTGTGTCCAACACCCCCCTGGGTCACTGGTCAGACAGCAGCTTCACTACCTGTGTCCAACACCCCCCGAGTCACTGGTCAAACAGCAGCTTCACTATCTGTGTCCAACACCCCCCTGGGTCACTGGTCAGACAACAGCTTCACTACCTGTGTCCAACACCCCCCTGGGTCACTGGCCAGACAACAGCTTCACTACCTGTGTCCAACACCCCCGGGTCACTGGTCAGACAACAGCTTCACTACCTGTGTCCAACACCCCCCGAGTCACTGGTCAAACAGCAGCTTCACTATCTGTGTCCAACACCCCCCTGGGTCACTGGTCAGACAACAGCTTCACTACTTGTGTCCAACAACCCCCCTGGGTCACCAGTGAGACAACAGCTCCATAACCTGTGTCCAACACCCCCCTGGGTCACTGGTCAGACAACAGCTTCACTACCTGTGTCCGACACCCCCCCCCCCCCCCCGGGTCAATGGTCAGACAACAGCTTCACTACCTGTGTCCAACACCCCCCTGGGTCACTGGTCAGACAACAGCTTCACTACCTGTGTCCAACACCCCCCTGGGTCACTGGTCAGACAGCAGCTTCACTACCTGTGTCCAACACCCCCCGAGTCACTGGTCAAACAGCAGCTTCACTATCTGTGTCCAACACCCCCCTGGGTCACTGGTCAGACAACAGCTTCACTACCTGTGTCCAACACCCCCCTGGGTCACTGGCCAGACAACAGCTTCACTACCTGTGTCCAACACCCCCGGGTCACTGGTCAGACAACAGCTTCACTACCTGTGTCCAACACCCCCCTGGGTCACCGGTGAGACAACAGCTTCACTACCTGCGTCCAACTCCCCCCTGGGTCACTGGCCAGACAACAGCTTCACTACCTGTGTCCAACACCCCCTGGGTCACTGGTCAGACAACAGCTTCACTACCTGTGTCCAACTCCTTCTTGGGTCACTGGTCAGACAGCAGCTTCACTACCTGTGTCCAACACCCCCCTGGGTCACTGGTCAGACAGCAGCTTCACTACCTGTGTCCAACACCCCCTGGGTCACTTGTCAGACAACAGCTTAACTACCTGTGTCCAACACCCCCCTGGATCACCGGTCAGACAACAGCTTCACTACCTGTGTCCAACACCCCCCCTGGGTCACTGGTCAGACAACAGCTTCACTACTTGTGTCCAACACCCCCCTGGGTCACCAGTGAGACAACAGCTTCACTACCTGTGTCCAACACCCCCCTGGGTCACTGGTCAGACAACAGCTTCACTACTTGTGTCCAACACCCCCCTGGGTCACCAGTGAGACAACAGCTTCACTACCTGTGTCCAACACCCCCCTGGGTCACTGGTCAGACAGCAGCTCCATAACCTGTGTCCAACACCCCCCGGGTCACTGGTCAGACAACAGCTTCACTATCTGTGTCCAACACCCCCCTGGGTCACTGGTCAGACAGCAGCTTCACTACCTGTGTCCAACACCCCCCTTGGTCACTGATCAGACAACAGCTTCACTACCTGTGTCCAACACCCCCCTGGGTCACCAGTGAGACAACAGCTTCACTACCTGTGTCCAACACCCCCTGGGTCACTGGTCAGACAGCAGCTTCACTACCTGTGTCCAACACCCCCCTGGGTCACTGGTCAGACAACAGCTTCACTACCTGTGTCCAACACCCCCCTGGGTCACTGGTCAGACAGCAGCTTCACTACCTGTGTCCAACACCCCCCTGGGTCACTGGTCAGACAGCAGCTTCACTACCTGTGTCCAACACCCCCCTGGGTCTCTGGACAGACAGCAGCTCCATAACCTGTGTCCAACACCCCCCTGGGTCACTGGTCAGACAGCAGCTTCACTACCTGTGTCCAACACCCCCCTGGGTCACTGGTCAGACAACAGCTTCACTACCTGTGTCCAACACCCCCGTGGGTCACTGGTCAGACAGCAGCTTCAGTACCTGTGTCCAACACCCCCCCTGGGTCACTGGTCAGACAGCAGCTCCACTACCTGTGTCCAACACCCCCCCGGGTCACTGGTCAGACAACAGCTTCACTACCTGTGTCCAACACCCACCCTGGGTCACTGGTCAGACAGCAGCTCCACTACCTGTGTCCAACACCCCCCCGGGTCAATGGTCAGACAACAGCTTCACTACCTGTGTCCGACACCCCCTGGGTCACCGGTCAGACAACAGCTTCACTACCTGTGTCCAACACCCCCCTGGGTCACTGGTCAGACAGCAGCTTCACTACCTGTGTCCAACACCCCCCTGGGTCACTGGTCAGACAACAGCTTCACTACCTGTGTCCAACACCCCCCTGGGTCACTGGCCAGACAACAGCTTCACTACCTGTGTCCAACACCCCCGGGTCACTGGTCAGACAACAGCTTCACTACCTGTGTCCAACACCCCCCTGGGTCACTGGTCAGACAGCAGCTTCACTACCTGTGTCCAACACCCCCCTGGGTCACTGGTCAGACAACAGCTTCACTACCTGTGTCCAACACCCCCCTGGGTCACTGGTCAGACAACAGCTTCACTACTTGTGTCCAACAACCCCCCTGGGTCACCAGTGAGACAGCAGCTCCACTACCTGTGTCCAACACCCCCCCGGGTCAATGGTCAGACAACAGCTTCACTACCTGTGTCCGACACCCCCTGGGTCACCGGTCAGACAACAGCTTCACTACCTGTGTCCAACACCCCCCTGGGTCACTGGTCAGACAGCAGCTTCACTACCTGTGTCCAACACCCCCCTGGGTCACTGGTCAGACAACAGCTTCACTACCTGTGTCCAACACCCCCCTGGGTCACTGGCCAGACAACAGCTTCACTACCTGTGTCCAACACCCCCGGGTCACTGGTCAGACAACAGCTTCACTACCTGTGTCCAACACCCCCCTGGGTCACTGGTCAGACAGCAGCTTCACTACCTGTGTCCAACACCCCCCTGGGTCACTGGTCAGACAACAGCTTCACTACCTGTGTCCAACACCCCCCTGGGTCACTGGTCAGACAACAGCTTCACTACCTGTGTCCAACACCCCCCTGGGTCACTGGTCAGACAACAGCTTCACTACTTGTGTCCAACAACCCCCCTGGGTCACCAGTGAGACAACAGCTCCATAACCTGTGTCCAACACCCCCCTGGGTCACTGGTCAGACAACAGCTTCACTACCTGTGTCCGACACCCCCCCCCCCCCCCCGGGTCAATGGTCAGACAACAGCTTCACTACCTGTGTCCAACACCCCCCTGGGTCACTGGTCAGACAACAGCTTCACTACCTGTGTCCAACACCCCCCTGGGTCACTGGTCAGACAGCAGCTTCACTACCTGTGTCCAACACCCCCCGAGTCACTGGTCAAACAGCAGCTTCACTATCTGTGTCCAACACCCCCCTGGGTCACTGGTCAGACAACAGCTTCACTACCTGTGTCCAACACCCCCCTGGGTCACTGGCCAGACAACAGCTTCACTACCTGTGTCCAACACCCCCGGGTCACTGGTCAGACAACAGCTTCACTACCTGTGTCCAACACCCCCCTGGGTCACCGGTGAGACAACAGCTTCACTACCTGCGTCCAACTCCCCCCTGGGTCACTGGCCAGACAACAGCTTCACTACCTGTGTCCAACACCCCCTGGGTCACTGGTCAGACAACAGCTTCACTACCTGTGTCCAACTCCTTCTTGGGTCACTGGTCAGACAGCAGCTTCACTACCTGTGTCCAACACCCCCCTGGGTCACTGGTCAGACAGCAGCTTCACTACCTGTGTCCAACACCCCCTGGGTCACTTGTCAGACAACAGCTTCACTACCTGTGTCCAACACCCCCCTGGATCACCGGTCAGACAACAGCTTCACTACCTGTGTCCAACACCCCCCCTGGGTCACTGGTCAGACAACAGCTTCACTACTTGTGTCCAACACCCCCCTGGGTCACCAGTGAGACAACAGCTTCACTACCTGTGTCCAACACCCCCCTGGGTCACTGGTCAGACAACAGCTTCACTACTTGTGTCCAACACCCCCCTGGGTCACCAGTGAGACAACAGCTTCACTACCTGTGTCCAACACCCCCCTGGGTCACTGGTCAGACAGCAGCTCCATAACCTGTGTCCAACACCCCCCGGGTCACTGGTCAGACAACAGCTTCACTATCTGTGTCCAACACCCCCCTGGGTCACTGGTCAGACAGCAGCTTCACTACCTGTGTCCAACACCCCCCTTGGTCACTGATCAGACAACAGCTTCACTACCTGTGTCCAACACCCCCCTGGGTCACCAGTGAGACAACAGCTTCACTACCTGTGTCCAACACCCCCTGGGTCACTGGTCAGACAGCAGCTTCACTACCTGTGTCCAACACCCCCCGGGTCACTGGTCAGACAACAGCTTCACTACCTGTGTCCAACACCCCCCTGGGTCACTGGTCAGACAGCAGCTTCACTACCTGTGTCCAACACCCCCCTGGGTCACTGGACAGACAGCAGCTCCATAACCTGTGTCCAACACCCCCCTGGGTCACTGGTCAGACAGCAGCTTCACTACCTGTGTCCAACACCTCTCTGGGTCACTGGTCAGACAGCAGCATCACTACCTGTGTCCAACACCCCCCGGGTCACTGGTCAAACAGCAGCTTCACTACCTGTGTCCAACACCCCCCAGGTCACTGGTCAGACAGCAGCTTCACTATCTGTGTCCAACACCCCCCTGGGTCACTGGCCAGACAACAGCTTCACTACCTGTGTCCAACACCCCCCTGGGTCACCAGTGAGACAACAGCTTCACTACCTGTGTCCAACACCCCCTGGGTCACCAGTGAGACAACAGCATCACTACCTGTGTCCAACACCCCTTGGGTCACTGGTCAGACAACAGCTTCACTACCTGTGTCCAACACCCCCCGGGTCACTGGTCAGACAGCAGCTCCATAACCTGTGTCCAACACCCCCCAGATCACTAGTCAGACAGCAGCTTCATTAACTGTGTCCAACACCCCCCTGGGTCACTGGTCAGACAGCAGCTTCACTACCTGTGTCCAACACCCCCCTGGGTCACTAGTCAGACAACAGCTTCACTACCTGTGTCCAACACCCCCCTGGGTCACTGGTCAGACAGCAGCTTCACTACCTGTGTCCAACACCCCCCTGGGTCACTGGTCAGACAACAGCTTCACTACCTGTGTCCAACACCCCCCTGGGTCACTGGTCAGACAGCAGCTTCACTACCTGTGTCAAACACCCCCCTGGGTCACAGGTCAGACAACAGTTCCATAACCTGTGTCCAACACCCCCCTGGGTCACTGGTCAGACAACAGCTTCACTACCTGTGTCCAACACCCCCCGGGTCACCGGTCAGACAGCAGCTTCACTACCTGTGTCCAACACCCCCCGGGTCACCGGTGAGACAACAGCTCCACTACCTGTGTCCAACACCCCCCTGGGTCACTGGTCAGACAGCAGCTTCACTACCTGTGTCCAACACCCCCCCTGGGTCACTGGTCAGACAGCAGCTTCACTACCTGTGTCCAACACCCCCCTGGGTCACTGGTCAGACAGCAGCTTCACTACCTGTGTCCAACACCCCCCTGGGTCACTGGTCAGACAGCAGCTTCACTACCTGTGTCCAACACCCCCCAGGGTCACTGGTCAGACAGCAGCTTCACTACCTGTGTCCAACACCCCCCTGGGTCACTGGTCAGACAGCAGTTTCACTACCTGTGTCCAACACCCCCCTGGGTCACTGGTCAGACAGCAGCTTCACTACCTGTGTCCAACACCCCCCCGGGTCACTGGTCAGACAACAGCTTCACTACCTGTGTCCAACACCCCCCCGGGTCAATGGTCAGACAACAGCTTCACTACCTGTGTCCAACACCCCCCCGGGTCACTGGTCAGACAACAGCTTCACTACCTGTGTCCAACACCCCCCTGGGTCACTGGTCAGACAGCAGCTTCACTACCTGTGTCCAACACCCCCCTGGGTCACTGGTCAGACAACAGTTTCACTACCTGTGTCCAACACCCCCCTGGGTCACTGGTCAGACAGCAGCTTCACAACCTGTGTCCAACACCCCCTGGGTCACCGGTCAGACAGCAGCTTCACTACCTGAGTCCAACACCCCCCCCCCCGGGTCACTGGTCAGACAACAGCTTCACTACCTGTGTCCAACACCCCCCTGGATCACTGGTCAGACAGCAGCTTCACTACCTGTGTCCAACACCCCCCTGGGTCACTGGTCAGACAACAGCTTCACTACCTGTGTCCAACACCCCACCCGCCTGGGTCACCGGTCAGACAGCAGCTCCACTACCTGTGTCCAACACCCACCTGGGTCACTGGTCAGACAACAGCTTCACTACCTGTGTCCAACACCCCCCTAGGTCACTGGTCAGACAACAGCTTCACTACCTGTGTCCAAAACCCCCCTGGGTCAATGGTCAGACAACAGCTTCACTACCTGTGTCCAACACCCCCCTGGATCACTGGTCAGACAGCAGCTTCACTACCTGTGTCCAACACCCCCCTGGGTCACTGGTCAGACAACAGCTTCACTACCTGTGTCCAACACCCCCCCTGGATCACTGGTCAGACAGCAGCTTCACTACCTGTGTCCAACACCCCCCCGGGTCACCGGTGAGACAACAGCTTCACTACCTGTGTCCAACACCCCCCCCTGGGTCACTGGTCAGACAACAGCTTCACTACCTGTGTCCAACACCCCCGTGGGTCACTGGTCAGACAGCAGCTTCACTACCTGTGTCCAACACCCCCCCTGGGTCACTGGTCAGACAGCAGCTCCACTACCTGTGTCCAACACCCCCCCGGGTCACTGGTCAGACAACAGCTTCACTACCTGTGTCCAACACCCCCGTGGGTCACTGGTCAGACAGCAGCTTCAGTACCTGTGTCCAACACCCCCCCTGGGTCACTGGTCAGACAGCAGCTCCACTACCTGTGTCCAACACCCCCCCGGGTCACTGGTCAGACAACAGCTTCACTACCTGTGTCCAACACCCCCCCTGGGTCACTGGTCAGACAGCAGCTCCACTACCTGTGTCCAACACCCCCCCGGGTCAATGGTCAGACAACAGCTTCACTACCTGTGTCCGACACCCCCTGGGTCACCGGTCAGACAACAGCTTCACTACCTGTGTCCAACACCCCCCTGGGTCACTGGTCAGACAGCAGCTTCACTACCTGTGTCCAACACACCCCTGGGTCACTGGTCAGACAACAGCTTCACTACCTGTGTCCAACACCCCCCTGGGTCACTGGCCAGACAACAGCTTCACTACCTGTGTCCAACACACCCGGGTCACTGGTCAGACAACAGCTTCACTACCTGCGTCCAACACCCCCCTGGGTCACTGGTCAGACAGCAGCTTCACTACCTGTGTCCAACACCCCCCTGGGTCACTGGTCAGACAACAGCTTCACTACCTGTGTCCAACACCCCCCTGGGTCACTGGTCAGACAACAGCTTCACTACCTGTGTCCAACACCCCCCTGGGTCACTGGTCAGACAACAGCTTCACTACTTGTGTCCAACAACCCCCCTGGGTCACCAGTGAGACAACAGCTCCATAACCTGTGTCCAACACCCCCCTGGGTCACTGGTCAGACAACAGCTTCACTACCTGTGTCCGACACCCCCCCCCCCCCCCGGGTCAATGGTCAGACAACAGCTTCACTACCTGTGTCCAACACCCCCGGGTCACTGGTCAGACAACAGCTTCACTACCTGTGTCCAACACCCCCCTGGGTCACTGGTCAGACAGCAGCTTCACTACCTGTGTCCAACACCCCCCTGGGTCACTGGTCAGACAACAGCTTCACTACCTGTGTCCAACACCCCCCTGGGTCACTGGTCAGACAACAGCTTCACTACCTGTGTCCAACACCCCCCTGGGTCACTGGTCAGACAACAGCTTCACTACTTGTGTCCAACAACCCCCCTGGGTCACCAGTGAGACAGCAGCTCCACTACCTGTGTCCAACACCCCCCCGGGTCAATGGTCAGACAACAGCTTCACTACCTGTGTCCGACACCCCCTGGGTCACCGGTCAGACAACAGCTTCACTACCTGTGTCCAACACCCCCCTGGGTCACTGGTCAGACAGCAGCTTCACTACCTGTGTCCAACACCCCCCTGGGTCACTGGTCAGACAACAGCTTCACTACCTGTGTCCAACACCCCCCTGGGTCACTGGCCAGACAACAGCTTCACTACCTGTGTCCAACACCCCCGGGTCACTGGTCAGACAACAGCTTCACTACCTGTGTCCAACACCCCCCTGGGTCACTGGTCAGACAGCAGCTTCACTACCTGTGTCCAACACCCCCCTGGGTCACTGGTCAGACAACAGCTTCACTACCTGTGTCCAACACCCCCCTGGGTCACTGGTCAGACAACAGCTTCACTACCTGTGTCCAACACCCCCCTGGGTCACTGGTCAGACAACAGCTTCACTACTTGTGTCCAACAACCCCCCTGGGTCACCAGTGAGACAACAGCTCCATAACCTGTGTCCAACACCCCCCTGGGTCACTGGTCAGACAACAGCTTCACTACCTGTGTCCGACACCCCCCCCCCCCCCCGGGTCAATGGTCAGACAACAGCTTCACTACCTGTGTCCAACACCCCCCTGGGTCACTGGTCAGACAACAGCTTCACTACCTGTGTCCAACACCCCCCTGGGTCACTGGTCAGACAGCAGCTTCACTACCTGTGTCCAACACCCCCCGAGTCACTGGTCAAACAGCAGCTTCACTATCTGTGTCCAACACCCCCCTGGGTCACTGGTCAGACAACAGCTTCACTACCTGTGTCCAACACCCCCCTGGGTCACTGGCCAGACAACAGCTTCACTACCTGTGTCCAACACCCCCGGGTCACTGGTCAGACAACAGCTTCACTACCTGTGTCCAACACCCCCCTGGGTCACCGGTGAGACAACAGCTTCACTACCTGCGTCCAACTCCCCCCTGGGTCACTGGCCAGACAACAGCTTCACTACCTGTGTCCAACACCCCCTGGGTCACTGGTCAGACAACAGCTTCACTACCTGTGTCCAACTCCTTCTTGGGTCACTGGTCAGACAGCAGCTTCACTACCTGTGTCCAACACCCCCCTGGGTCACTGGTCAGACAGCAGCTTCACTACCTGTGTCCAACACCCCCTGGGTCACTTGTCAGACAACAGCTTCACTACCTGTGTCCAACACCCCCCTGGATCACCGGTCAGACAACAGCTTCACTACCTGTGTCCAACACCCCCCCTGGGTCACTGGTCAGACAACAGCTTCACTACTTGTGTCCAACACCCCCCTGGGTCACCAGTGAGACAACAGCTTCACTACCTGTGTCCAACACCCCCCTGGGTCACTGGTCAGACAACAGCTTCACTACTTGTGTCCAACACCCCCCTGGGTCACCAGTGAGACAACAGCTTCACTACCTGTGTCCAACACCCCCCTGGGTCACTGGTCAGACAGCAGCTCCATAACCTGTGTCCAACACCCCCCGGGTCACTGGTCAGACAACAGCTTCACTATCTGTGTCCAACACCCCCCTGGGTCACTGGTCAGACAGCAGCTTCACTACCTGTGTCCAACACCCCCCTTGGTCACTGATCAGACAACAGCTTCACTACCTGTGTCCAACACCCCCCTGGGTCACCAGTGAGACAACAGCTTCACTACCTGTGTCCAACACCCCCTGGGTCACTGGTCAGACAGCAGCTTCACTACCTGTGTCCAACACCCCCCGGGTCACTGGTCAGACAACAGCTTCACTACCTGTGTCCAACACCCCCCTGGGTCACTGGTCAGACAGCAGCTTCACTACCTGTGTCCAACACCCCCCTGGGTCACTGGACAGACAGCAGCTCCATAACCTGTGTCCAACACCCCCCTGGGTCACTGGTCAGACAGCAGCTTCACTACCTGTGTCCAACACCTCTCTGGGTCACTGGTCAGACAGCAGCATCACTACCTGTGTCCAACACCCCCCGGGTCACTGGTCAAACAGCAGCTTCACTACCTGTGTCCAACACCCCCCAGGTCACTGGTCAGACAGCAGCTTCACTATCTGTGTCCAACACCCCCCTGGGTCACTGGCCAGACAACAGCTTCACTACCTGTGTCCAACACCCCCCTGGGTCACCAGTGAGACAACAGCTTCACTACCTGTGTCCAACACCCCCTGGGTCACCAGTGAGACAACAGCATCACTACCTGTGTCCAACACCCCTTGGGTCACTGGTCAGACAACAGCTTCACTACCTGTGTCCAACACCCCCCGGGTCACTGGTCAGACAGCAGCTCCATAACCTGTGTCCAACACCCCCCAGATCACTAGTCAGACAGCAGCTTCATTAACTGTGTCCAACACCCCCCTGGGTCACTGGTCAGACAGCAGCTTCACTACCTGTGTCCAACACCCCCCTGGGTCACTAGTCAGACAACAGCTTCACTACCTGTGTCCAACACCCCCCTGGGTCACTGGTCAGACAGCAGCTTCACTACCTGTGTCCAACACCCCCCTGGGTCACTGGTCAGACAACAGCTTCACTACCTGTGTCCAACACCCCCCTGGGTCACTGGTCAGACAGCAGCTTCACTACCTGTGTCAAACACCCCCCTGGGTCACAGGTCAGACAACAGTTCCATAACCTGTGTCCAACACCCCCCTGGGTCACTGGTCAGACAACAGCTTCACTACCTGTGTCCAACACCCCCCGGGTCACCGGTCAGACAGCAGCTTCACTACCTGTGTCCAACACCCCCCGGGTCACCGGTGAGACAACAGCTCCACTACCTGTGTCCAACACCCCCCTGGGTCACTGGTCAGACAGCAGCTTCACTACCTGTGTCCAACACCCCCCCCTGGGTCACTGGTCAGACAGCAGCTTCACTACCTGTGTCCAACACCCCCCTGGGTCACTGGTCAGACAGCAGCTTCACTACCTGTGTCCAACACCCCCCTGGGTCACTGGTCAGACAGCAGCTTCACTACCTGTGTCCAACACCCCCCAGGGTCACTGGTCAGACAGCAGCTTCACTACCTGTGTCCAACACCCCCCTGGGTCACTGGTCAGACAGCAGTTTCACTACCTGTGTCCAACACCCCCCTGGGTCACTGGTCAGACAGCAGCTTCACTACCTGTGTCCAACACCCCCCCGGGTCACTGGTCAGACAACAGCTTCACTACCTGTGTCCAACACCCCCCCGGGTCAATGGTCAGACAACAGCTTCACTACCTGTGTCCAACACCCCCCCGGGTCACTGGTCAGACAACAGCTTCACTACCTGTGTCCAACACCCCCCTGGGTCACTGGTCAGACAGCAGCTTCACTACCTGTGTCCAACACCCCCCTGGGTCACTGGTCAGACAACAGTTTCACTACCTGTGTCCAACACCCCCCTGGGTCACTGGTCAGACAGCAGCTTCACAACCTGTGTCCAACACCCCCTGGGTCACCGGTCAGACAGCAGCTTCACTACCTGAGTCCAACACCCCCCCCCCCGGGTCACTGGTCAGACAACAGCTTCACTACCTGTGTCCAACACCCCCCTGGATCACTGGTCAGACAGCAGCTTCACTACCTGTGTCCAACACCCCCCTGGGTCACTGGTCAGACAACAGCTTCACTACCTGTGTCCAACACCCCACCCGCCTGGGTCACCGGTCAGACAGCAGCTCCACTACCTGTGTCCAACACCCACCTGGGTCACTGGTCAGACAACAGCTTCACTACCTGTGTCCAACACCCCCCTAGGTCACTGGTCAGACAACAGCTTCACTACCTGTGTCCAAAACCCCCCTGGGTCAATGGTCAGACAACAGCTTCACTACCTGTGTCCAACACCCCCCTGGATCACTGGTCAGACAGCAGCTTCACTACCTGTGTCCAACACCCCCCTGGGTCACTGGTCAGACAACAGCTTCACTACCTGTGTCCAACACCCCCCCTGGATCACTGGTCAGACAGCAGCTTCACTACCTGTGTCCAACACCCCCCCGGGTCACCGGTGAGACAACAGCTTCACTACCTGTGTCCAACACCCCCCCCTGGGTCACTGGTCAGACAACAGCTTCACTACCTGTGTCCAACACCCCCGTGGGTCACTGGTCAGACAGCAGCTTCACTACCTGTGTCCAACACCCCCCCTGGGTCACTGGTCAGACAGCAGCTCCACTACCTGTGTCCAACACCCCCCCGGGTCACTGGTCAGACAACAGCTTCACTACCTGTGTCCAACACCCCCGTGGGTCACTGGTCAGACAGCAGCTTCAGTACCTGTGTCCAACACCCCCCCTGGGTCACTGGTCAGACAGCAGCTCCACTACCTGTGTCCAACACCCCCCCGGGTCACTGGTCAGACAACAGCTTCACTACCTGTGTCCAACACCCCCCCTGGGTCACTGGTCAGACAGCAGCTCCACTACCTGTGTCCAACACCCCCCCGGGTCAATGGTCAGACAACAGCTTCACTACCTGTGTCCGACACCCCCTGGGTCACCGGTCAGACAACAGCTTCACTACCTGTGTCCAACACCCCCCTGGGTCACTGGTCAGACAGCAGCTTCACTACCTGTGTCCAACACACCCCTGGGTCACTGGTCAGACAACAGCTTCACTACCTGTGTCCAACACCCCCCTGGGTCACTGGCCAGACAACAGCTTCACTACCTGTGTCCAACACACCCGGGTCACTGGTCAGACAACAGCTTCACTACCTGCGTCCAACACCCCCCTGGGTCACTGGTCAGACAGCAGCTTCACTACCTGTGTCCAACACCCCCCTGGGTCACTGGTCAGACAACAGCTTCACTACCTGTGTCCAACACCCCCCTGGGTCACTGGTCAGACAACAGCTTCACTACCTGTGTCCAACACCCCCCTGGGTCACTGGTCAGACAACAGCTTCACTACTTGTGTCCAACAACCCCCCTGGGTCACCAGTGAGACAACAGCTCCATAACCTGTGTCCAACACCCCCCTGGGTCACTGGTCAGACAACAGCTTCACTACCTGTGTCCGACACCCCCCCCCCCCCCGGGTCAATGGTCAGACAACAGCTTCACTACCTGTGTCCAACACCCCCCTGGGTCACTGGTCAGACAACAGCTTCACTACCTGTGTCCAACACCCCCCTGGGTCACTGGTCAGACAGCAGCTTCACTACCTGTGTCCAACACCCCCCGAGTCACTGGTCAAACAGCAGCTTCACTATCTGTGTCCAACACCCCCCTGGGTCACTGGTCAGACAACAGCTTCACTACCTGTGTCCAACACCCCCCTGGGTCACTGGCCAGACAACAGCTTCACTACCTGTGTCCAACACCCCCGGGTCACTGGTCAGACAACAGCTTCACTACCTGTGTCCAACACCCCCCTGGGTCACCGGTGAGACAACAGCTTCACTACCTGCGTCCAACTCCCCCCTGGGTCACTGGCCAGACAACAGCTTCACTACCTGTGTCCAACACCCCCTGGGTCACTGGTCAGACAACAGCTTCACTACCTGTGTCCAACTCCTTCTTGGGTCACTGGTCAGACAGCAGCTTCACTACCTGTGTCCAACACCCCCCTGGGTCACTGGTCAGACAGCAGCTTCACTACCTGTGTCCAACACCCCCTGGGTCACTTGTCAGACAACAGCTTCACTACCTGTGTCCAACACCCCCCTGGATCACCGGTCAGACAACAGCTTCACTACCTGTGTCCAACACCCCCCCTGGGTCACTGGTCAGACAACAGCTTCACTACTTGTGTCCAACACCCCCCTGGGTCACCAGTGAGACAACAGCTTCACTACCTGTGTCCAACACCCCCCTGGGTCACTGGTCAGACAACAGCTTCACTACTTGTGTCCAACACCCCCCTGGGTCACCAGTGAGACAACAGCTTCACTACCTGTGTCCAACACCCCCCTGGGTCACTGGTCAGACAGCAGCTCCATAACCTGTGTCCAACACCCCCCGGGTCACTGGTCAGACAACAGCTTCACTATCTGTGTCCAACACCCCCCTGGGTCACTGGTCAGACAGCAGCTTCACTACCTGTGTCCAACACCCCCCTTGGTCACTGATCAGACAACAGCTTCACTACCTGTGTCCAACACCCCCCTGGGTCACCAGTGAGACAACAGCTTCACTACCTGTGTCCAACACCCCCTGGGTCACTGGTCAGACAGCAGCTTCACTACCTGTGTCCAACACCCCCCTGGGTCACTGGTCAGACAACAGCTTCACTACCTGTGTCCAACACCCCCCTGGGTCACTGGTCAGACAACAGCTTCACTACCTGTGTCCAACACCCCCCTGGGTCACTGGTCAGACAGCAGCTTCACTACCTGTGTCCAACACCCCCCTGGGTCACTGGTCAGACAGCAGCTCCATAACCTGTGTCCAACACCCCCCTGGGTCACTGGTCAGACAGCAGCTTCACTACCTGTGTCCAACACCTCTCTGGGTCACTGGTCAGACAGCAGCATCACTACCTGTGTCCAACACCCCCCGGGTCACTGGTCAAACAGCAGCTTCACTACCTGTGTCCAACACCCCCCGGGTCACTGGTCAGACAGCAGCTTCACTATCTGTGTCCAACACCCCCCTGGGTCACTGGCCAGACAACAGCTTCACTACCTGTGTCCAACACCCCCCTGGGTCACCAGTGAGACAACAGCTTCACTACCTGTGTCCTACACCCCCTGGGTCACCAGTGAGACAACAGCATCACTACCTGTGTCCAACACCCCTTGGGTCACTGGTCAGACAACAGCTTCACTACCTGTGTCCAACACCCCCCGGGTCACTGGTCAGACAGCAGCTCCATAACCTGTGTCCAACACCCCCCAGATCACTAGTCAGACAGCAGCTTCACTAACTGTGTCCAACACCCCCCTGGGTCACTGGTCAGACAGCAGCTTCACTACCTGTGTCCAACACCTCTCTGGGTCACTGGTCAGACAGCAGCATCACTACCTGTGTCCAACACCCCCCGGGTCACTGGTCAAACAGCAGCTTCACTACCTGTGTCCAACACCCCCCGGGTCACTGGTCAGACAACAGCTTCACTACCTGTGTCCAACACCCCCCTGGGTCACTGGCCAGACAACAGCTTCACTACCTGTGTCCAACACCCCCGGGTCACTGGTCAGACAACAGCTTCACTACCTGTGTCCAACACCCCCCTGGGTCACCGGTGAGACAACAGCTTCACTACCTGCGTCCAACTCCCCCCTGGGTCACTGGCCAGACAACAGCTTCACTACCTGCGTCCAACACCCCCTGGGTCACTGGTCAGACAACAGCTTCACTACCTGTGTCCAACACCCCCCTGGGTCACTGGTCAGACAGCAGCTTCACTACCTGTGTCCAACACCCCCCTGGGTCACCGGTGAGACAACAGCTTCACTACCTGTGTCCAACACCCCCTTGGGTCACTGGTCAGACAACAGCTTCACTACCTGTGTCCAACACCCCCCTGGATCACCAGTGAGACAACAGCTCCATAACCTGTGTCCAACACCCCCCTGGGTCACTGGTCAGACAACAGCTTCACTACCTGTGTCCGACACCCCCCCCCCCCCGGGTCAATGGTCAGACAACAGCTTCACTACCTGTGTCCAACACCCCCCCCGTGTCACCAGTGAGACAACAGCTTCACTACCTGTGTCCAACACCCCCCTGGGTCACTGGTCAGACAACAGCTCCATAACCTGTGTCCAACACCCCCCTGGGTCGCTGGTCAGACAACAGCTTCACTACCTGTGTCCAACACCCCCCCCGGGTCACCAGTGAGACAACAGCTTCACTACCTGTGTCCAACACCCCCCTGGGTCACTGGTCAGACAACAGCTCCATAACCTGTGTCCAACACCCCCCTGGGTCACTGGTCAGACAACAGCTTCACTACCTGTGTCCAACACCCCCCTGGGTCACTGGTCAGACAACAGCTTCACTACTTGTGTCCAACACCCCCCTGGGTCACCAGTGAGACAACAGCTTCACTACCTGTGTCCAACACCCCCCGAGTCACTGGTCAAACAGCAGCTTCACTATCTGTGTCCAACACCCCCCTGGGTCACTGGTCAGACAACAGCTTCACTACCTGTGTCCAACACCCCCCTGGGTCACTGGCCAGACAACAGCTTCACTACCTGTGTCCAACACCCCCGGGTCACTGGTCAGACAACAGCTTCACTACCTGTGTCCAACACCCCCCTGGGTCACCGGTGAGACAACAGCTTCACTACCTGCGTCCAACTCCCCCCTGGGTCACTGGCCAGACAACAGCTTCACTACCTGTGTCCAACACCCCCTGGGTCACTGGTCAGACAACAGCTTCACTACCTGTGTCCAACTCCTTCTTGGGTCACTGGTCAGACAGCAGCTTCACTACCTGTGTCCAACACCCCCCTGGGTCACTGGTCAGACAGCAGCTTCACTACCTGTGTCCAACACCCCCTGGGTCACTTGTCAGACAACAGCTTCACTACCTGTGTCCAACACCCCCCTGGATCACCGGTCAGACAACAGCTTCACTACCTGTGTCCAACACCCCCCCCTGGGTCACTGGTCAGACAACAGCTTCACTACTTGTGTCCAACACCTCCCTGGGTCACCAGTGAGACAACAGCTTCACTACCTGTGTCCAACACCCCCCTGGGTCACTGGTCAGACAACAGCTTCACTACTTGTGTCCAACACCCCCCTGGGTCACCAGTGAGACAACAGCTTCACTACCTGTGTCCAACACCCCCCTGGGTCACTGGTCAGACAACAGCTTCACTATCTGTGTCCAACACCCCCCTGGGTCACTGGTCAGACAGCAGCTTCACTACCTGTGTCCAACACCCCCCTTGGTCACTGATCAGACAACAGCTTCACTACCTGTGTCCAACACCCCCCTGGGTCACTGGTCAGACAACAGCTTCACTACCTGTGTCCAACACCCCCCTGGGTCACCAGTGAGACAACAGCTTCACTACCTGTGTCCAACACCCCCTGTGTCACTGGTCAGACAGCAGCTTCACTACCTGTGTCCAACACCCCCCTGGGTCACTGGTCAGACAACAGCTTCACTACCTGTGTCCAACACCCCCCTGGGTCACTGGTCAGACAACAGCTTCACTACCTGTGTCCAACACCCCCCTGGGTCACTGGTCCGACAGCAGCTTCACTACCTGTGTCCAACACCCCCCTGGGTCACTGGTCAGACAGCAGCTCCATAACCTGTGTCCAACACCCCCCTGGGTCACTGGTCAGACAGCAGCTTCACTACCTGTGTCCAACACCTCTCTGGGTCACTGGTCAGACAGCAGCATCACTACCTGTGTCCAACACCCCCCGGGTCACTGGTCAAACAGCAGCTTCACTACCTGTGTCCAACACCCCCCGGGTCACTGGTCAGACAGCAGCTTCACTATTTGTGTCCAACACCCCCCTGGGTCACTGGCCAGACAACAGCTTCACTACCTGTGTCCAACACCCCCCTGGGTCACCAGTGAGACAACAGCTTCACTACCTGTGTCCAACACCCCCTGGGTCACCAGTGAGACAACAGCATCACTACCTGTGTCCAACACCCCTTGGGTCACTGGTCAGACAACAGCTTCACTACCTGTGTCCAACACCCCCCGGGTCACTGGTCAGACAGCAGCTCCATAACCTGTGTCCAACACCCCCCAGATCACTAGTCAGACAGCAGCTTCACTAACTGTTTCCAACACCCCCCTGGGTCACTGGTCAGACAGCAGCTTCACTACCTGTGTCCAACACCTCTCTGGGTCACTGGTCAGACAGCAGCATCACTACCTGTGTCCAACACCCCCCGGGTCACTGGTCAAACAGCAGCTTCACTACCTGTGTCCAACACCCCCCGGGTCACTGGTCAGACAACAGCTTCACTACCTGTGTCCAACACCCCCCTGGGTCACTGGCCAGACAACAGCTTCACTACCTGTGTCCAACACCCCCGGGTCACTGGTCAGACAACAGCTTCACTACCTGTGTCCAACACCCCCCTGGGTCACCGGTGAGACAACAGCTTCACTACCTGCGTCCAACTCCCCCCTGGGTCACTGGCCAGACAACAGCTTCACTACCTGCGTCCAACACCCCCTGGGTCACTGGTCAGACAACAGCTTCACTACCTGTGTCCAACACCCCCCTGGGTCACTGGTCAGACAGCAGCTTGACTACCTGTGTCCAACACCCCCCTGGGTCACCGGTGAGACAACAGCTTCACTACCTGTGTCCAACACCCCCTTGGGTCACTGGTCAGACAACAGCTTCACTACCTGTGTCCAACACCCCCCTGGATCACCAGTGAGACAACAGCTTCACTACCTGTGTCCAACACCCCCCTGGGTCACTGGTCAGACAACAGCTTCACTATCTGTGTCCAACACCCCCCCTGGGTCACTGGTCAGACAGCAGCTTCACTACCTGTGTCCAACACCCCCCTGGGTCACTGGTCAGACAGCAGCTTCACTACCTGTGTCCAACACCTCTCTGGGTCACTGGTCAGACAGCAGCATCACTACCTGTGTCCAACACCCCCCGGGTCACTGGTCAAACAGCAGCTTCACTACCTGTGTCCAACACCCCCCGGGTCACTGGTCAGACAACAGCTTCACTACCTGTGTCCAACACCCCCCTGGGTCACTGGCCAGACAACAGCTTCACTACCTGTGTCCAACACCCCCGGGTCACTGGTCAGACAACAGCTTCACTACCTGTGTCCAACACCCCCCTGGGTCACCGGTGAGACAACAGCTTCACTACCTGCGTCCAACTCCCCCCTGGGTCACTGGCCAGACAACAGCTTCACTACCTGCGTCCAACACCCCCTGGGTCACTGGTCAGACAACAGCTTCACTACCTGTGTCCAACACCCCCCTGGGTCACTGGTCAGACAGCAGCTTCACTACCTGTGTCCAACACCCCCCTGGGTCACCGGTGAGACAACAGCTTCACTACCTGTGTCCAACACCCCCTTGGGTCACTGGTCAGACAACAGCTTCACTACCTGTGTCCAACACCCCCCTGGATCACCAGTGAGACAACAGCTCCATAACCTGTGTCCAACACCCCCCTGGGTCACTGGTCAGACAACAGCTTCACTACCTGTGTCCGACACCCCCCCCCCCCCCGGGTCAATGGTCAGACAACAGCTCCATAACCTGTGTCCAACATCCCCCTGGGTCACTGGTCAGACAACAGCTTCACTACCTGTGTCCAACACCCCCCCCCGGGTCACCAGTGAGACAACAGCTTCACTACCTGTGTCCAACACCCCCCTGGGTCACTGGTCAGACAACAGCTCCATAACCTGTGTCCAACACCCCCCTGGGTCACTGGTCAGACAACAGCTTCACTACCTGTGTCCAACACCCCCCTGGGTCACTGGTCAGACAACAGCTTCACTACCTGTGTCCAACACCCCCCTGGGTCACTGGTCAGACAGCAGCTTCACTACCTGTGTCCAACACCCCCCGAGTCACTGGTCAAACAGCAGCTTCACTATCTGTGTCCAACACCCCCCTGGGTCACTGGTCAGACAACAGCTTCACTACCTGTGTCCAACACCCCCCTGGGTCACTGGCCAGACAACAGCTTCACTACCTGTGTCCAACACCCCCGGGTCACTGGTCAGACAACAGCTTCACTACCTGTGTCCAACACCCCCCTGGGTCACCGGTGAGACAACAGCTTCACTACCTGCGTCCAACTCCCCCCTGGGTCACTGGCCAGACAACAGCTTCACTACCTGTGTCCAACACCCCCTGGGTCACTGGTCAGACAACAGCTTCACTACCTGTGTCCAACTCCTTCTTGGGTCACTGGTCAGACAGCAGCTTCACTACCTGTGTCCAACACCCCCCTGGGTCACTGGTCAGACAGCAGCTTCACTACCTGTGTCCAACACCCCCTGGGTCACTTGTCAGACAACAGCTTCACTACCTGTGTCCAACACCCCCCTGGATCACCGGTCAGACAACAGCTTCACTACCTGTGTCCAACACCCCCCCTGGGTCACTGGTCAGACAACAGCTTCACTACTTGTGTCCAACACCTCCCTGGGTCACCAGTGAGACAACAGCTTCACTACCTGTGTCCAACACCCCCCTGGGTCACTGGTCAGACAACAGCTTCACTACTTGTGTCCAACACCCCCCTGGGTCACCAGTGAGACAACAGCTTCACTACCTGTGTCCAACACCCCCCTGGGTCACTGGTCAGACAACAGCTTCACTATCTGTGTCCAACACCCCCCTGGGTCACTGGTCAGACAGCAGCTTCACAACCTGTGTCCAACACCCCCTGGGTCACTGGTCAGACAGCAGCTTCACTATCTGTGTCCAACACCCCCCTGGGTCACAGGTCAGACAACAGCTCCATAACCTGTGTCCAACACCCCCCTGGGTCACTGGTCAGACAGCAGCTTCACTACCTGTGTCCAACACCCCCCTGGGTCACTGGTCAGACAACAGCTTCACTACCTGTGTCCAACACCCCCCTGGGTCACCAGTGAGACAACAGCTTCACTACCTGTGTCCAACACCCCCTGTGTCACTGGTCAGACAGCAGCTTCACTACCTGTGTCCAACACCCCCCTGGGTCACTGGTCAGACAACAGCTTCACTACCTGTGTCCAACACCCCCCTGGGTCACTGGTCCGACAGCAGCTTCACTACCTGTGTCCAACACCCCCCTGGGTCACTGGTCAGACAGCAGCTCCATAACCTGTGTCCAACACCCCCCTGGGTCACTGGTCAGACAGCAGCTTCACTACCTGTGTCCAACACCTCTCTGGGTCACTGGTCAGACAGCAGCATCACTACCTGTGTCCAACACCCCCCGGGTCACTGGTCAAACAGCAGCTTCACTACCTGTGTCCAACACCCCCCGGGTCACTGGTCAGACAGCAGCTTCACTATTTGTGTCCAACACCCCCCTGGGTCACTGGCCAGACAACAGCTTCACTACCTGTGTCCAACACCCCCCTGGGTCACCAGTGAGACAACAGCTTCACTACCTGTGTCCAACACCCCCTGGGTCACCAGTGAGACAACAGCATCACTACCTGTGTCCAACACCCCTTGGGTCACTGGTCAGACAACAGCTTCACTACCTGTGTCCAACACCCCCCGGGTCACTGGTCAGACAGCAGCTCCATAACCTGTGTCCAACACCCCCCAGATCACTAGTCAGACAGCAGCTTCACTAACTGTTTCCAACACCCCCCTGGGTCACTGGTCAGACAGCAGCTTCACTACCTGTGTCCAACACCTCTCTGGGTCACTGGTCAGACAGCAGCATCACTACCTGTGTCCAACACCCCCCGGGTCACTGGTCAAACAGCAGCTTCACTACCTGTGTCCAACACCCCCCGGGTCACTGGTCAGACAACAGCTTCACTACCTGTGTCCAACACCCCCCTGGGTCACTGGCCAGACAACAGCTTCACTACCTGTGTCCAACACCCCCGGGTCACTGGTCAGACAACAGCTTCACTACCTGTGTCCAACACCCCCCTGGGTCACCGGTGAGACAACAGCTTCACTACCTGCGTCCAACTCCCCCCTGGGTCACTGGCCAGACAACAGCTTCACTACCTGCGTCCAACACCCCCTGGGTCACTGGTCAGACAACAGCTTCACTACCTGTGTCCAACACCCCCCTGGGTCACTGGTCAGACAGCAGCTTCACTACCTGTGTCCAACACCCCCCTGGGTCACCGGTGAGACAACAGCTTCACTACCTGTGTCCAACACCCCCTTGGGTCACTGGTCAGACAACAGCTTCACTACCTGTGTCCAACACCCCCCTGGATCACCAGTGAGACAACAGCTTCACTACCTGTGTCCAACACCCCCCTGGGTCACTGGTCAGACAACAGCTTCACTATCTGTGTCCAACACCCCCCCTGGGTCACTGGTCAGACAGCAGCTTCACTACCTGTGTCCAACACCCCCCTGGGTCACTGGTCAGACAGCAGCTCCATAACCTGTGTCCAACACCCCCCTGGGTCACTGGTCAGACGGCAGCTTCACTACCTGTGTCCAACACCCCCCTGGGTCACCAGTGAGACAACAGCTTCACTACCTGTGTCCAACACCCCCTGGGTCACCAGTGAGACAACAGCATCACTACCTGTGTCCAACACCCCTTGGGTCACTGGTCAGACAACAGCTTCACTACCTGTGTCCAACACCCCCCTGGGTCACCAGTGAGACAACAGCTTCACTACCTGTGTCCAACACCCCCCCTGGGTCACCAGTGAGACAACAGCTCCATAACCTGTGTCCAACACCCCCCCCTGGGTCACTGGTCAGACAGCAGCTTCACTACCTGTGTCCAACACTCCCCTGGGTCACTGGTCAGACAGCAGCTTCACTACCTGTGTCCAACACCCCCCTGGGTCACTGGTCAGACAACAGCTTCACTACCTGTGTCCAACACCCCCCTGGGTCACTGGTCAGACAGCAGCTTCACTACCTGTGTCCAACACCCCCCCTGGATCACTGGTCAGACAGCAGCTTCACTACCTGTGTCCAACACCCCCCTGGGTCACTGGTCAGACAACAGCTTCACTACCTGTGTCCAACACCCCCCTGGGTCACTGGTCAGACAACAGCTTCACTACCTGTGTCCAACACCCCCTGGGTCACTGGTCAGACAGCAGCTTCACTACCTGTGTCCAACACCCCCCTGGGTCACTGGTCAGACAGCAGCTTCACTACCTGTGTCCAACACCCCAGTATCTCCATCCATAGATCCAGGATTATAGCAGGAAAATTTGTTATTGTGAGTGAAAAGATTTAAAGATTAGTTTTACCGTAGATACCGGATTATAAGCCGCTACTTTTTTACCACGCTTTGAACAGCTTTGAACACTGCGGCTTTTACTACAGTGCGGCTAATGCATGGTTTTTTTTCATGCTGCCAAAAACATTTTACCTCGTAACAGTAGACCAATAAAATTGATGAGTAGTTCACAGAGGTCCAATGAAATTGTACGATAAATCAAGCGCACTTTCACAATTAAATTATTGTAAATCAGTCATTTGTACTCACCCTCATCAACATGGAAAACACTCGAAGAAAAGCATTGTGCTGCCTTTATGGCAGTTATTTAGTTTATAATATTTTCGCTTAGTAATTCATTTGTTAGTATTTTCTAGTTAAAGTTAGAAGTGTTTTAAGTATATTTGTTTTCTGTACTACATCCCGGGATGCTATGACGTCACATCCGGTTTCGCCGCGTCTTGTGGGAAATACCGGTTTGCGGTAAATGGAAAGGTGGGGGCGAGCGCATTAGACCCGTGCGAGAACGCTGCTTTTAAGTTAAAGGCGATCAATAACTTTTCCTGGTAGGCTGCAGTATATATTTTTTTACCAGTCGTTAGGAGATATTGGAATGTTGTTCGTGCACTGTTCAGTAAAAAAGTATACGGAACGTAATTTGTGTGTTACCGATACGTATGTATATTTAAAAGTAGCCGTGTTACAGGCACGGTTCGAAAAAAAGCATTTGCAATATGTATTTGTTTATGTTACCATACGGATTTAATTAAAAGTTAAAAAAATCCTCACGTGTAATATCTTTCTGTGTAAATATCTCATATTACAACGTGGGACACCTGCGGCTTAAAATCCCGTGCGGCTTGTACAAGTACAAAATTGATTTTCTTTCTAAAATTAGAGCCTGCGGCTTTTAATCAGGTGCGCTCTGTAGTACGGAATCTACTGTATTTGTCAAATGTGCATCAACAGGGAGTGAGATGTGCTGCGGGCAGCCCGCAGGTATCACGATGCTTCTGGTGCCGATTAGACATGCCCACATCTTACTAACCCGAAGTGGAATGTGGGAGGAAAGCTGAGCAGCTGGAGGAGACCCACATGTTACAGAGGGAACGTACGAACTCCTTGCAGCAAAACCGAACCCCAATCTTACAGCTGCCACTATGAAGCGATACCATAACCATTACATAACTGTGCTGCCCTAAACTAATGATCAAAATAGTAAACTTCCTGCAGACTCTTAAAGTTTCCCGTAGATACTTAAATAGGCAGCAGGAAAGCGGAGTCTTCCCATTCAGATCCAGATTCTCACTGGAGGGCAGAGGTTTAAGCCCGAATGCAGAGGGAATATGGCCGGACACTCTCAGACTTTTGCAGAATAATGTTTTTTTAATTCATAGTTCTAACACTTTGTGTCAGTTGTTTGGCTAAAATTAAGGAGTACTATTGTGGTCTGCAGTTTTTCTACCCAGTGTCTCACTGTGAACACGCATCATGAAGCGGGAGATCTGTCGGAGCAAAGACTCGAGTGATGAGAAGATAATGAAACAAATAATTTGAGATAAGTGAAAGAATGATAAATGTTATTCAGTGGTAAAGTGGGTAGATTAAGTGAGAACAGTTAGAAAAGAGGAAGTTGAAGAAAGTCTGAGATTTATTTTAATATTTTTTACAAGGATTCTGCCAGTTAAAACCTGAGTTTTTGGGAAAGTTTGGATAGGTCTGGACTTTTCCCTGGAGTGTAGATGGATGAGGGGAGATTGGATAGAGGTATACAACATTATGAAGGGTATAGATAGGCTAAATGTAAACAGGCTTTTTCCACTTAGTTGGGTGAGATTAGAACGAGAGATCATAGATTAAGGGTGAAAGGTAAAATATTTAAGGGGAAACTAAACGGAACATCTTCATAAGGGGTGATGTGAGTATGGAACGAGATGCCAGCAGAAGTGGTGGATGTGGCTTCAATTGCAACATTTGAGAGAATTACATGATAAAGAGGGGTATGGATGGCTGTGGTCTGGGTGTGGGTCCATGAGACTCGGCAGAATATGTCCAGCAGGACTGGATGGGCTGAAAGGCCTGTTTCTGTGCCGTAGTGCTCTATGACTCTTAAGACGTCCTGTTATCTTGGACTGATGATCTGGTGAGTTTCCCTCTGTGAAGTACGACACCATTACTCATTGTAAGAGAGGATGAGAAACAGCAAAGGACATTGCTCCAGAGCTTGGCAGAGGTTCTGCTCTCTCTCAGTCTTCATGGCCAGAAGCTCCAACCCTTCATGACCCTCGGAAGTTCACACCTTAACTTACTGCTGTTGTTCAATGGAGACCCCAGCACCAGCAGACAGAAATGGGACCAAATGCCCGAGTCAATGGAAACACACTGAGAATCATGTACCCCCCCCCCCCCCCAAGAATGTGGATGCATTTCAAACATGACTGAAAGTCCCAGTTCAGGTGAAGGCTATTGGAATTGGTTTATTATTGCCGTGTACAGTGAAAAGCTTGCCTTGCATTCGGATCATATGGGTCAACTTATTACATCGTCCATTGAGGTAGAACAAGGGAAAACTATGCAGAATAAAGTGCAAAAGCTACAGATAAAGTGGTTTGCAAAGGTACAAGATCATATTGAGGTAGATTGTGAGGTCAAGAGTCCATCTTATTCAACCTGGGGGATTATCTTATTACAGAGGGGCAGAAGCTGTCTTTGAGCCATGTGGTACATGCTTTCGGGCTTTAGTTATACTTTGCCTGAGGGAGAGCGGTGAAGAGAGAATGTTTGAGGTGGGTAGAGTCTGATTATGTGGCTATTTTACTGAAGCAGGAAGAAATATAGACAGAATTGATAAAGAGGAGTCTGGTTTCTGAGACATGCTAGCTGTGTCCACAATTCTCTGCAGTTTATTGCGATCACTTGACCTGAAATGCTGACTGTCCTCTTCCTTCCACAAATATTGCCCTCCTCACTGAGTTTTCTAGCAGGTTGTTTCTTGTTCAGGATTCCAGCATCTGCAGCCCCTTCTGACTCCAAGATGGAGAGAGCAGCTGGCCCACCATGTAGGCTGCAGTTTTCAATGATTGACCATAACGGGAAGTATCTGAGGAGGTGCAAGGCACTGACTAAGGAATGGCTTGTATCTGACTGAGCCACTCTATCATACAAAGACGTGACTTTCTCCATCTCATGTTAAAAATTGTCCAATCCAGATTGCATGGACATATGAGATAGATTAAGATACAAACAGCTGGGGTTCTGTTTGACTGGTGTAGAGACAAGAGTTTGAATCCCACCAAGGCAGCTGTGAAATTTAAATTCAAGTACTGTAATTAAATAAATCTGGATTGTTTTTTAAAGTGAGTGTCTGGAACTTTAAGAACAGAACTATCAAACTGTAAAATTGCTAATGGCAATGGCTCTGCCCAAGACCGCAAGAGGTTGCAGAGCAAACACGAGGAAATCTGCAGATGCTGGAAATTCAAACAACACACACAAAATGTGACGAAGGGTCTCGGCCCGAAACGTCGACAGGCTTCTGCCTGGCCTGCTGTGTTCCACCAGCAAGAAGTTGCAGAGTTGTGACTGCAGCCCAGTCCATCACCAAAACCAGCCTCCAGTCCACGGACTCGGTCTACACGTCCTGCTCCCTGGGGAAAGCAGCCATCATAGTCAAGGCTCCATCCCATCCTGGTTATTCTCTCCTCTCCATTCTGTCGGGCAGTAGATACAAACGCTTTGAGAACATGTGTCACCAGGCTCAAGGACAGCTTCTATCCCATCTGCAAAGCTTAGACAGAGCCAGCAGTGCGGCTTGAAGCAAGTAATTGGCCTGTGTACGTGGCGGAATGGGTCTCGACCCTTCATCTGTTGGTGTCACAGTTTTAGCTGGAGAAGACTTGTGCACGAATATATCAGTGTTGTTGCAATTCTGCTCACCAGACCTGGAATATCTAGCAGTAAAATGTTGTCCTTTTTACCTACCACAAGAGTACTCTGGGGTCATTTTGGTAGCAGTTTACATTCCACCTCAGGCCAATGTCAAGCAGGCTTTAGATGATCTGAGCAATGGGGTCAACATGCACGAAACAGCACACCCTAACGCCTTCACCATCGTTTTGGGAGATTTTGATAAGTCCAGTCTGAAAAAATTACAAAGCAATTACCATCAACAGATCACTTGCAATACCAGAGGAAACACCACACTGGACCATTGTTACACCACCATCGAGAATACCTACCGTGCTATTCCACGCCCTCCCTGAGTACAGGCAGAGACTGAAGGCTGCAGCACCAGCAGTGAGGACCAAGAAGGTATGGACAAGGAAAGCAAAGGAGCACCTACAGGACTGCTTTGAATCGGTGGACTGGTCTGTGTTCAGGGATTCATCTTTGAATCTGGAGGAGTATGCTGCAGTTGTTACTGACTTCATTAAAACCTGTGTGGATGAGTGTGTGCCCACAAAGACTTACCGTACATTTCCAAACCAAAAGCCGTGGATGAAGCAGGAGGTACGTCGTCTGCTGAAGACTAGATCTGTGGCATTCAAGTCTGACAACCCAGCCCTGTACAGGAAAACCAGTTATGATTTGCAGAGGGCTATTTCAAGGGCGAAGGGACAATTTTGAATGAGGTTGGAGGCAATATCAGATGCACGGCAACTCTGGCAGGGTCTGCAAGACATTACTTCATACAAAGCAAAGCTCAATAGTATGAATGGCAGCAATGCTTCACTACCAGATGAAATCAATGCCTTCTATGCCCGCTTTGAAAGGGAGAACACAACTACAGCTGTGAAGATCCCTGCTGCACCTGATGATCCTGTGATCTCTGTCTCAGAGGCCGATGTTAGGCTGTCTTTAAAGAGAGTGAACCCTTGCAAGGCAGAAAGTCCCGATGGAGTACCTGGTAAGGCTCTGAAAACCTGTGCCAACCAACAAGCGGGAGTATTCACGGACATTTTCAACCTGTCACTGCTACGGGCAGAAGTTCCCACTTGCTTCAAAAAGGCAACAATTATACCAGTGCTTAAGAAGAATAATGTGGGCTGGATTAATGACTATCGCCCGGTAGCACTCACATCAACAGTGATGAAACGCTTTGAGAGGTTGGTCATGACTAGACTGAACTCCTGCCTCAGCAAGGACCTGGACCCATTGCAATTTGCCTATTGCCACAGTAGGTCATCGGCAGATGCAATCCCAATGGCTCTCCACACGGCTTTAGACCACCCAGACAACACAAACACCTACGTCAGTATGCTGTTCATCGACTATAGCTCAGTATTTAATACCATCATTCCCACAATCCTAATTGAGAATTTGCAGAACCTGGGCCTCTATACCTCCCTCTGCAGTTGGATCCTCGACTTTCTAACTGGAAGACCACAGTCTGTGCGGATTGATGATCACATATCCTCTTCACTGACAATCAACACTGGCGCACCTCGGATGTGTGCTTAGCCCACTGCTCTACTCTCTATATACACATGACTGCGTGACTAGGCATAGCTCAAACACCATCTTCAAATCTGCTGATGATACAACCATTGTTGGTAGAATCTCAGGTGGTGACGAGAGGGTGTACAGGAGTGAGATATGCCAACTAATGGAGTGGTGCCGCAGCAACAACCTGGCACTCAATGTCAGTAAGATAAAAGAGCTGATTGTGGACTTCTGGAGGGGTAAGACGAAGGAACACATACCAATCCTCATAGAGGGATCAGAAGTGGAGAGAGTGAGCAGCTTCAAGTTTCTGGGTGTCAAGATCTCTGAGGATCTATCCTGGTCCCAACATACTGTACTGATGTAGTCATAAAGAAGGCAAGACAGCGGCTATACTTTATTAGGAGTTTGAAGCGATTTGGCACATCAACAAATATGCTCAAAATCTTCGATAGATGTACTGTGGAGAGCATTCTGACAGGCTGCATCACTGTCTGGTATGGAGGGGCTACTGCACAGGACTGAAAGAAGCTGCAGAAGGTTGTAAATCTGGTCAGCTCCATCTTGGGTACTAGCCTACAAGGTACCCAGGACATCTTCAGGGAGCGGTGTCTCAGAAAGGCGGCGTCCATTATTAAGGACCTCCAGCACCCAGGGCATGCCCTTTTCTCACTGTTACCGTCAGGCAGGAGGTACAGAAGCCTGAAGACACACTCAGTGATTCAGGAACAGCTTCTCCCCCTCTGCCATCCAATTCTTAAATGGACATTGAAGCTTTGGACACTACCTCAGTTTTTTAATACACAGTATTTCTGTTTTTGCACATCTTTAGTAATCTATTCAATATGTTATTGATTTACTTGCTTATTTATTATGTTTTATTTTATTTATTATTTTTTCTCTCTCTCTCTGCTAGATTATGTATTGTATTGAACTGCTGCTGCTAAATTAACAAATTTCACGTCACATGCCAGTGATAATAAATCTGATTCTGATTCTATTAAAATTCAGTGTGTTACTAAAGGACCAGAGGTGGATTTGGGTATAAATATAAAACCCAAACCCAAATATGTACAATTTAAACCGCTCCTGATTCTGGGCACCTTAGCCTAACAAAAACTTCTCCTGGGGAATTTGTTCCTGATTTAGTCTGGTTGTGTAAGGTCAGCTTAGTCTCGATTCCTGGATTGTATTTGCTACACAATGCATAGATGAAACCAAAGTACTCAACATTGTAGCAAGTTAGGAAGGTAATTCCAGGAGCAGGAGTCGAGCTTGCTTTGTCAGTCAGTAAGTTTATGATGGCCTGATCATTGGCTCTGGACTCCTGCTGGAGAGTTTCTGCACACTGGTTGGTAAATTGGAGTATTATTGTTGCATGTGCTGAGGTACAGTGTAAAACCTTGTTTGCACACTGTCTGTACAGATCGATGCATTACAGCAGTGATGGAGAGACAATAACCATCTGGTGTGGTGCTCCCTCATGGGCATTATCCTTCCCACCATCAGGCACGTCTTCAAATGGCGACGATGCTTCAGGTCGGTGGTATCCATCATGGACCACTGTCACCATCCAGGACATGTCTTCTTCTCTTCAGGGAGGAGGTACAGGAGCCTGAAGACCCTCATTCACTGTTTTGTAAATGCTCCTTCCCCTCTGCCATCAGATTTCTGAACAGTCATGAACACTAACTCACTATTTTGCTCTCCTTTTTTTGCACTATTTATTTTTATATATTGTGATGTATAGTAATACTTTTGTTTTGCACTGCACTGCCACAAAGCAACAAATTTGATGACATACTGTGTGTCAGTGATAATAAACCTGACTCTGAGAATTCAGATTAACTGGAGATCCTGTTCAGGGTCAGTGACCAGATAGGGTGGACAGTGGCAGTGTAGGACATTAGCTAGAGGGAACCAGAACACAGCTAGGGGAGTAGTCATTGATGTAGCCCTTTAAAAACACCATTACTGTAAGATTTTTTTTAAAAAAAGTACTTTCATCAATCTAACTGAATTGTAGAAAGCCGTCAGTTTTGATGAACCATTTTAAACTGATTGGGCTGACTCTCAGTTTAATTGTTTATTTAATGATTTCATTATGGTAATGGTTAATCTCTTTCCAAAGATAAAACAGATTTGTATTAATGATTGTGAAATTTAGACTAATCTTTCATTTGAGAAAAATAATTTTGTTCTCCATGCTTATTGTGTTGTATGTACCAATGGAAGGAGCAGTCGTCACCAATCTTACTCTTGTTCTCTGTCATTACTTCCTAGTTTTCTTTTTAATGGAAATATACACTCAGTGGCCACTTTATTGGGTACAGCTGTACACCTGCTTGTTACTGCAAATGAAAACATGCAAGCACGGTCCAGAGGTTCAGTTGTTGTTCAGACTAAACATCAGAATGGGGAAGAAAGTGGGTTTGACCGTGGAATAATTGTTGGCTCCAGGCAGGGTGGTTTGAGTATCTCAGAAAGAGTGCATTGTCTTTTCATTTTCCAGAAAGTTCTTTTTAAGTTAACCTTCCAGACTAAGCTCAACAACCAAGTTAGGATCCAGTCTCCACTGGGAGAACGAAACAGTAGGTAGAATTTGGTGACGTAGTGGAGCACGTGCAAGATCATAGAACACTGAGCAGTGCAGTACAGCAGCAGGCCATTCAGCCCACAATGCTGTGCCAGGCTATTTATGTTAGTAATAAATAAACCAATCTCTTGCCCCTACAGAGTGTCCGTGTCCCTCCATTTTCTGTACATTGATGTGCTATCTGAGACCCTCTTCTCAACCTACAGTACTGACCTATGACCTCTAGTTCTTGTCTTACCCAACCTGAGGGGGAAAAGACTGCTTGCATTCACCCCTCATAATTGTGTATGACTCTATAAGATCTCCCCACATTCTCCTGCACTTCAGAGAATAAAGTCCTAAACTATTCAACATTTCCCTGCAACATCCTTATGAATGACTATAAGATCTCCCTCTGTCTTTAATGGTCCAGTAAAAAGAAATCCCAAACTGCTTAATTTCTCACTCTCTCCTTCACCCCCTGCTCTTTATTTAACTTCAACTTTATTTGCACGTGTTCATCAAAACATAGTGAAATGCATTGTTTGCATCAATACCCAGCACAGTCCGAGGATAAGCTGGGGCAGCCACAAGTGTCACCGTGCATCCTGCGCCAACATAACACACCCACGACTTACTGACCCGAACCTTTGCAATGCGGGAGGAAACCAGAGCACGCGTTCACGGGACAAATATACAGACAGCAGCTGGGATCGAACCACAATTGCTAGTTCTGTGGAGTGCCGCCCCTAAAATGTCAGGCCCCAGCGTGGGGTAAAGACCTTTCGCGTGAGGAGTGAGTACAGGAGAGGATATCCGACTTTGATCACCGCAGTGCCGCCCGGAGACAGAATTAAACAGCTGCTCTGCAGTAGCGTTGAAAATAAATTAAAGGCGGAATTAACTGGATTCAATTAAAGCGCAATCCCACGCATCGAAAGACTCAAACCGGTTGTGAAACCAGGAGGCTCCTTCGTGGGCTACCAACGCAGATGGAGCGTGGGGCCCAATGTCAGAATTTCTGTCCTGAAGTTCCCAGTTCCCAAACTATCACCTTCCAGTCAGGACAACCTCACCTCAATGTCAGTGATAATTTCTGACGGAGCTGTTCTCAGTCCCATTTCAGCACTCACGATTACACAGTCTCCCCCCACTGATATACAGTACAGTAGTCCATGTTGTGGAGAGTCCTTGTAAAATAATGTCTGCATTCAAATAACGAACGTGAATTCTCCGTACCCTTCTCGCCGAGAGCAACGGGGTGGTTTCGGATTTGTCGGGCACCTGGTGCGTCTCGTCCGGAGGAAATGCAGCAAGTCACAGGTGGTGATGGAAGGGCATTTCTCTGTCCAGTGGTGTGACCTAACAGTGATATGGGAGGCCTGGATAGCGTAAATACCCCGCATAGCGCTGATTAGTTACATCGGGTTATTCAATCCTTTAATGAAACGTTTAAAAATGACAACAATTAATTCTAAACAACACTTACAATTTCTCGATCGGCCGACGTTATAGTATCCATTTGATTAGCCAATGAGAGCGCTCTATACGCGCTCTGGAACCCACTCTCAGCCAATCACGTTTCGCCTCCCCGTTTGTGCAAACTTTCTTGCTCCCTCGCCAATTTGTTCCATTTTTTCACCATCACGTGTGGAAAATGGTCTGTAACTCTCAGTGAGGCGAGTACATCTCATGTCCAGGGAAAGCATTGTTAAACTGTAAATGATACGGTGTGAGGATGTTGACGAGTTACTGCATTCTCACCGTGAGAGCATTGAGCTTCGAGAATTGGCAGAGCAACACATCCTGGGTGAATCTGAGACACGGGTGGAGGAGAGGAAACTCCAGCAAGAAACCTCAGCACAAAATCCCTCAGCACTGGCTTCACCTCACTCACACAAATCATGGACCAGTTCATCGATGATGGGAGCGAAGCAATAAGGCAACGACAGGCGGTCTCAACGTGGTTTCCTGCTGCCGAGAACTGCTTCGTGAGGGGAAACGAAGAAAAGGCCGTCAAATCTCGACGCCTACTTGAAGAAGCCAAAGTTCGGGGAGGGCCCAAGGCCCCGGTCCCTCCTCTGAGATGTGCCCAGGACCCGCTGCCGCTCCACTGATGTCCAGGTTAGGCCTGTCTGCGTGTTTGTGACTCCACGAGTTACCGTGTCTACATAATATGATATATATCTCGGGTTTGATTGTTTTAAAGTCAGGCACACACGTCCATTTAGGTAATGTTATAATGACCCTGCAAAGAGCTGATTTACATGGCGCTCCACCTCCGGGGAACGTATCCTCAGCGTTAAGTGGGGTCTGAGTGTAGTTAGAATCTTTATCTGGTGGCGGGGGTGTCAGAAACTGGAGGACGTGGGGTTAGGTGAGAGGAAGGAGTTTTAAAAGGGATGAGATTTTTTTTACAGAGAGTGTTTAATATCTGGAGCTTGCTACTAGAGGACGAGATGGAATCAGTACAAGTACTAGGCATTTAGACAAAGTAGCATCAAGGACAACTATGGCCCTTTGGCCCATCGATTCGATGCCAACCTGATCTGCTTAGTACGATCAAACGGTACCAAGACCATTGCCCATCATACCACTGTCAGCTATGTGCCTAACCAGAGTTCTCTTAATTCTTACAATCGAACCCATATCCATTGTTCCACTGGCAGCTTGTTCCACACTAGCATCACTCTCTGATTGAACTAGTTCCCCCTCAGATTCTTCTGAAACATCTCACCTTTCACCCTAAACCTATGACCTTAGTTCTAGTCTCACCCAACCTGAGGGGAAGAAGCCTCTGTGCTTTAGCCCTACCTATATCCTTCATAATTTTGCTAGCCTTTATAAGATCTTCCCTCATTTTCCTCAGTAGTCAAGGCCTACAAACATACAGACTTAATGAGAGCACAGGGGACTGGTGTAAATAGGCTAGAGGTTCAGCATTATTGAGATGGGCTGAAGGGCCTGTTTGAGTGCTGTACAAATCGATGCTTTCATGAGAATTTGGGCTTTGTTTGTCAAGGTTAAACCATAGGCCTCTGTGCTATCAGGCTGCTGTTGATTCAGAGAGGAAGAGACGCAGAGGAAATTCCTCTCCTCACCCCAAGCCTTCATTACCTCACTTGCCGGGAAACGGGGGCAAACCCCCAGCTCCTGAGAGCAGACCCACTAAAATCTGCCTCCCTCAGCCCTGGCTTCAAGGGCATTTCAGATTCCCGAGCAAAAGAGAAAATGTTGGGCACTCAGTGGGTCAGGCAGCATCACTGGAAAGGTGCGGATGGGATGATTCAAAGGAAATATCAATGATGGGGTGAGACCAAGTGACTTGAACTAGTTAAAAGCACAATAACTTTCTTAACACTTAATGATTTAGGAACAGACCCACCTACCGGCCATCATTGGATTTCTGAATTTCTGAACCATCCGTGAACATTAGCTCATTATTTCCCTTTTGTACCATTTATTTGTGTTGTAATTTATCATAATTTTGTGTCTTTGCACTATACTGCTGTTGCAAAACAACACATTTCACATAGAAGTCACTGAAAATAAACCTGATTCTGATTCTCTGTTGTGTTGCTAATGATGAGTCTGTGGGACGTGTCCAAACATGGCAGACTGAGCTAATAAAATAGGAAAATGAAGAAATTTAGGGAGAGATGCTCTTTGTTCTACTCACCTCTCCCCCATCTTCTCTGCTACTGCAAACTAACTTTCTTTCCCAGCTCTGACAAATGGACCCCGATCTGAAACGTTAATTATTTTTCTTCCCACAGATGCTGCCTGACCTGGCGAGTGTTTCCAGCATTTCCACTTTTTATCTCAGGTTTCCAGATTCTGCAGTTTTTTATTTTTAATGAGGATGCTCTTGTTTTTTCTACTTTTCTCTCTTTCACCCAATATCCATGTCTATGTGAGTGTCAGCCTCATCTCCATGAGAGACTCCCCCCAGCCCAGACATTCTCTCCTCTCCCCCTCCCCACCAGGCAGACGATGCAAAAGGTTGAAAGCCTCTACCATCAGGCTCGTGGACAACTTCTATCCCACAGTTTTCTTGTATGATAAAGATAAACTCTTGATCTCTCGGTTTCCCTTGTTGTGGTCTTGTTTCTTAGTGTCTACTTCACTGCACTTTCTCTGCAACACTTTATTCTGCATATTGTTTTTCCTTCCTGTGGCTCCTCGGTCTATTATGTATGGATTGATGTGTCTAGGTGGCAAGCAAAACAAAGTTTTTCACTGCATCTCCATACATGTGATGATAAACCAATTAGTCAATTTTATACCAACTACTCCTCCCTGCCCACTGTACCCACATAGAAGAACAATTCCTTCTGTGAAGTTGTTATCCTCGTGTGTGCATCTTCTTGCATTGTCGGGGTGTTATTAACTGTTGAGGCAGGTAGAATATTCTGTTCCGTTCTGGTCACCTCATTGTAGGAAGGACGGGGAAGCTGCAGAGAGGGTGCAGAGGAGATTTACCAGTATGCTGCCTGGAATAAACCACATTCCTTCTGAAAGTACGTTGAGCAAACTGGGGATTTTCTCTTTGCGGAGAAGGTGACTTGATAGAGGTGTGCAAGATAATAAGAGGCAAAGATAGATTAGACAGCCAGATACATTTTCCCAGGGTGAAAATAGGTACTACGAGGCGACATCATTTTAAGGTGATTGGAGAAAAGTAAAGGGGCATGTCAGAGACAAGTTCCATACAGTGAGATTAGTGGGTATGTGGAACGTCCTGCCAAGGGTGTGGTTGAGGCAGATACATTAGGGGCATTTAAGAAGCTTTTAGTTAGGCAGAAGGATGATGGGGAAATGGAGCTTTCTGTGGGAGGGTATGGTTAGATCGATCTTAGTGTAACTTGAAAGCTCGGCACGGCATTGTTGGTGGAAGGGCCTGTGCTGTGCTGTGATGTTCTATGTTCAAAAACTCAGCACAAGCGTGGTTAAAGAGAAATGGGTCAGCTCTTCCCACAGCTGTGGGGAACAGAAATGCAGTTTTCAGTTCGGTGGTGTTCACCACGTCTTTTGACTCAGCAGAAAGTTCAGAGCAAGGTACTAACAAAAGCAGAGAAATCAGCCCAGACACACTTCTGAATATCAATCCCGCCCAGTCCAGATTTTACTTGCACAGTGAGCCGAGGCCGATGTGAGTTAGCCGGTGATATGGGTGTCTTGTCAAGAGATGTTTCCCTTCATTTGGGATTACACTAGCATTGGGACGACTTGTCCTGGTGAAGAGTAGACACAGCTTATAGACTCCTGTATCACTGTAAGTGTGGCCCAGTCCACTCAGTGATGGGACAGGAGCATAGACTAGCCGGAGATACTGATTGATCAATCATGCCTAGTAGATGAGAGTTGGCTCCACACACAGACTGATCTGTAAGGAGATTCCAAGGGATTGTGCATGTTGGGAACTGGTGCACATCAAACAAACTGCTGGAAGAACTCAGCGGGTCAGGCAGCATCTGTGGAGGCAAAGAGATGGTCAACATGTTGAGTTGTAACCCTGCATCAAGGCTAGAACTGTTGCCCTCTGGGCTCAGTGCTGAGTGAGTGTGGAAAGGAAGTAGAGTTTGCATTTCTCTTTGAATTCCTGTGGCCAGATAAGCCAAAGAAAGAACGTGTCCCTTCACATTCTTGATGTTCCTCTGGGCTGTTGACTGTTGTACCATGGGAATTGTGCTAGCCAGTTTGTGTGCAGGAGGATCTCAATACTGTTCTGCCTCTATCCTACTTCACCCCGTGAGCGCTAAACACTGTTGGATGTAGTGGAAAATATTGGTCAGGTCACCGAGAGCATAAAACACTGCCATAGGATTGTTTGTCCTCACCCATTTGGGCTGATGGGGCACTTTTGTTTCTTTATTATTGCATTGGAGTCCCAACCCTGGGCTGGGTTCTGATGTCCTGGAGCGGGCTTGAACCCTTTACCTTCGAGAGAACCTGAAAGATCTTCTCTGCTTTGGACTGTATCTCTCTCATTTGCACTGATGTCCTTGTAAACACAAGGGATTCTGCACATGCTGGAAATGTTGTGCAACACTGAAACTGCAGGAGGAACTCAACAGGTCAGGCAGCATCTATGGAGGAAGGAGGAGTGGGGGGCAAACAGTCAACATTTTGGTCTGAGGCCCTTCATCACGTTTGCTGAAGTCATGATGGTCTTGTCCGAAACATCAACTGTTTACTTAATAGATGCTGCCTTGCCTTCTGAGTTCCTCCAGTGTTTTCTGCCTCAGGTTATTATGTTTTATTTAGTTAATCTGTCATGTAAGTTATGTATAATTTATGTGAAATTTAAGTTTATGTAATTATTGTTGATCATGTTTGTGGTGCTGCTGCAAAAAGCTAATTTTCATGACACTTATACCCATGACATTATCAGGGCAGCACAACAGTGTAGTGGTTAGTGTAACACTGTCACAGTGCCAGTGACATGGGCTCAGTTCCCACCGCTGTCTGTAAGAGTTTATACCTTCTCCTCGCTGGATTCCTCCGATGGGTGAATTGGTCTCACGGTGTAATTGGGCTCATTGTGCCGGAAGGGTCTGTTGTCACACCGTGTCTCTAAACAGAAATATCCCGCAGCTGAATGTGAACTCTGAGAATCAGAGTCAGGTTTATTATCACTGACATATATTGTGAAATTTGTTGTTTTGTGGCAGCCAATACATAATAAAACTATAAATTACCACCATCTCCTCGATGGTCGTAATGAGAAGGGGGTCTATCCTGAGTAATGGGGGTTCTTAATGCCTTTTTCAAGCATTGCCTTCTGAAGCTGTCCCAGATGGTGGGAGGCTCGGTTCTGTTCCCCTGCCAGTTGCCCTTCCCGGTGGTGAAAGGTTGGGATTGCCTGACCATGTTTTGGCCTCATTGGCACACTGGCATTTAGTGCCCACTCCGAATGGCCCAACCAGGCAGGGAAAATTCAACCACATTGTTGGGTCACATGAAGACCAGACTGGGTAAGGATGGGAGATTCTTCTCCCTGAAGAGCATGAGTGGACCTGATGCTTTTTTGTAACTATTTGGAAGCTTTTGATCCCCATCTCTGAAATACAATTTATTTTATTACTTGAATTTAAATGTGTCCTCTTCCAAAATGGGAATTCAATTTACATTGGTCTATTAATGGTGACTAGTCTAGTCATTTAACCACTATGCTTCTGTTCTAATCAGAATTATTTCTTGTTAATTCTTTCTCATAGAGCATAGGAGTCTGACCTGGAGAAGTGGATTGTTCAGCTAGGGTAGGATGCAATGTGGGTTGTAAACACAAAATACTGGAGGAACTCAGCAGGTCAGGGCATCCCAATGAAGGGCCTTGGCATGAAACATGAACTGTTTATTCTTCTCCATAGATGCTGCCTGACCAGCTGAGTTCTTCCAGCACTTAGTTTGTGTTGTCTTGGATTTCCAGCATCTGCTCTTGTGTTTACAATGAGGGTCATGCAGTGATGTGTGGGTTCCCTCCAGGTGCTCTGGTTTCCTCCCACATTCCGAAAACATATTGGTGTGGGCTTGTTACTGTGCTGTACCTCTAAATAAATAAATAGAGCCTGCTGAACAACATAACTCAGGTTTTGTATCTGAAACACACCAGTTCAGATGTTTTCCACTCAGTCTTTGAGTCTATCAAACCAATGGTTTACTTTTCTGTTACCTTTTGTTTGCACCATCAGACAGGTTTCTGAAGCGTGAGCTCTGAGCGTGATTAGTATTAATAGCTGGACTTCAAGCAGAGTTAAAAAGATTTAATACTTTAGTGAACTTTCTGTTCGATTTCTCAGTAATCAAGGAAAAGTAAAACACTACTTTATTAGTTCAAAAGAATCAAAATGTATGATTTTATTTTAAAAAGCCCTTTGTTACATCTGTAACTGTTAACTCCAACTCTGCAGTGCTATGAGATCTGTAAGGTTGTGTTTTTTCTGTAGTTGTCTCTCCTGGAAGAGCATCAAACATCTCTGACTGCACAGTGAAATTCCTTTGTAACTAATCTGTCCTTGCATCAGTGAATGTTGCAGCTCAGTAGCAAAGGCAAAAAAAAAAATTCAAAATGCAAATTTGGGAAGAAAATAAATAAGGATTTGTTTTCCCTTTTCTGGTGAGTTTAGTGTTGCCAGCAATGAACATGCAGTGTAGCTGAATGGTGTAATTTGCAATATATTCTGACAGGTTCTGTTTGAAGTCATGTGGCCCTGGATAGTAGCAGTTCTTACATTTTCTGTCACAGTATTTTAATAAAGACCATAGACTTGGGAGCAGAATGAGGCTATTCATCCCATCGAGTCTGCTCCGCCATTCCATCATGGCAGATTTACTATTCCTCTCAACCCCATTCTCCTGCCTTCTCCCTGTAACCTTTGACACCTTTACTAATCAAGAACCCATCAACCTTCTCTTTAAGTATACTAATGACTTGGCCTCCACAGCTGTCTGTGGCCTTATTCCTTGTTCTTATTTCAAGGAATGTTGCAATTTCCACAGCTAAGAGGATAAGAAATATTGAAGCATTAGTCATCCACTGAGCCTGTTGCCCCACCACTCAACAACATCATGGCTGATCTTGCTCCTCAACTCCACCCTCCATCCCTATCCAGTCTCAGTTGATTCCCTTGGTGTCCAATTGATCTCAACTCTGAAATCTTAATGGGTCATAACTTTTCTTTAAAAGAAAAGAAATAATTTTTCTTTATTCAGAAAGGCACAATCAGAATCAGCTTTATTATCAAAGACACATCTTGTGAAATTTGTTGTTTTGTGGCAACAGTACTGCACAAAGCATAAAATATACTATGAGTTACAACGTTAAGTCTCCTCAAGCTCCCAACGAAATAGTCGCTGGCACTACCTTCGTAATTCCATCAACATGTTGGGCCCAGGATGGATGTACAGAGACGATAACACACAGAACCCTGAACTTCTCACCCTCTCCACTGCTGATCTCTCGCTGAGGACTGGTGTGTCTTCCCTTGACTTCCCCTTCCTGAGGTGGCCATTAATGGGGGGAGCAATGGAGTGGTTGTAAGAAAGACGTCATTAAGCTGGACGAAGTGCAAAGAAAATGTACACGAATGTTGCCATGACTTAGGTTATAGGAAGAGGGTGGGCAGTCGAGGAGTTTATTCTTTGGAGTGTAGAGGACTGCGACCCTCTGCTTAGTATGTCCCATCTGTGGGTCAGGCTCCCTATTGCTTTGCCAAGCTTGGTGACAACACCTGTCAATATCAACCCAGATATCTCGGCTGTAACGTTTTTCACAAAAACCTGTGAAACCCTCGCCTAATGGGCATTGGGTAGTTTCAGCAACAGTGGCTACTACCAAAGACTGTGCCCTGCTGACGGAGGCCTCTGGCTGCTTCATTGCGTGTTCCTCCTCTCTAACTTCTCCGAGTAACTCGGTAAAAGATGTAGGAAGGCGCATCTTGTGGGTCATTCGAATATGTAGCGCAATCACATCATGTGACAGTGCACCCTTCACAATTTGCTCCATCCTCAAGCAATTTCTCTCAGACAGTTGAATTCCCCCCAACCTGAAAATGTAGGCAGGCAAGTTCTCTCCTTTCTCCTGAAGTGTGTGCCTAAACATCATCCTAAGATCACTGCACTTCCAGCAGTGCCTAAAGCATCTTTCAGAGCTTGCAGATAATTAGCTGGCATGGCTAATGGATTTTCTGCCTTGAGAAACCTCATTAGATCAGCCTCTGGCCATTTTAAGCTCTCTATCAGTCTCAGTTCTTTCATATTATCTGAGCTCTGCCATTCATCCAGTAACAGATGTCTACTCAGCCCAGGCCTCCTATTCTTCTTCCCCATTGGGTTTGGACTTGAGTCCAGAGAGCACTCCCAGCCTGCGGTAACTTTGGCTCTCTGAAGATAGACTTGTGCGTTTATCAACCAGTGATGTAATATCCAAGATGAGCTCAGAATTTAAATCAGCCACTGAAGGACTTGTTAGACCTTTCACATCAGACCACTCCTTCCCCTTACTCCGCAGAAATGAGAGCACCTTTTCTTTAAAGTCTCCAACCTCAGCTATGGGGAACTCAACATTCAACTCGGCACCCTTACCTACACTCCCCTCTTTGAAGGTATGGACGGGCCATGGGCCCACCTCTCCAAGTACTCCAACATAACTAGGCAGATCCACTGCTGTCACATCAGTGCTAGTCTGACCAAGCAAAAATCTTTCCCCTCCATTTGGTTAAATTGCCATTCCATGATTGTAGCTTTCCCTAATGATCTAAAAGTACTTAAAACCCTAATCAACAATTCATCTGGGCTGCAGATGTCCACCCTGCTCAGAACACAAGCATCAGTTATGGGCAATCTCTTTGAATCACACCAAAGTTTAATCCCTGCGGAATCCATAACCATGTATCTTAATCACAATCCCAGACAATAATTTAGCACAGGCTTAAGTACAAACACAATTAATTCTTAGGGCAGCCACACAGCGTTCTACAAATTCAATCCCAAGCGAGCCCCCGCAATGAAACCCACTTTTACTGCGCATCTCTGAAAATGTAGCTTGTTAGCCCCTTGCTTACAGCCACTGGATTCTGCAGCAAGAAACCCACCTTTCTCAGGCTTCATACGTGTAGGGAGTATCTGACTTTGGTCCCACCAAACCTGTGAGGTTGGGATGTCTTGCCCACCCAAACCCCAGTTTGTGTGAATGCTGTGTGAGTTACTGCCCCCTGCAATCGCCCATCGACAAGAACACAGCATACAATTGATACAAATTATATTGAAGAATGTTAACTTAAGCAAACAGTTAATAAAGAAAAGAAATAAAAAGCGAAAAGGGTCCATTATCCTTAAACAGTCGCATGTGCACGGTGGAGCTCAGATCTTGAACTTGTCTATAATTCACATGCTGGAGCCTTGGTCTGTGTGAAGCACACAACACCTTCCAAATGTTACTCAAAATCCATCTTGAACAAACGAGCTCTCCCACAGGACGATTGGTCCTTCCTCCTCAAAGCCATTCTTCTGCACAAAGCACCTTGTGCAAAAGGGATGGCATCCTCCACCATCTTCCCTCATGTCTTCTCCCAGCTCCTGCCAACTAAGACCTCTCTGCCTTGTGTTCTCTAGGACCTAATCCCAGTTTTACCAGCCTGACTGGCTGACACCATATTTCCAAGTTGAAAAACAAAGTCCCTTATCTCAGCTCAAACCCAAACGGGCTGAAAGCAGAACAGACTGCACTTACAGAACTGCTAAAATGAAATACCCACAGCATAGCAGTAAAAGCTTAACCAGGGCATTACAGGTTATATGATCATAAGACATAGGAGGAGAATTAGGCCAGTCTGCTCATCAGGTCTGCTGCACCATTCCATTATGACAGATTTATGATCTGTCTCAACTTTATTCTCCCCATAACCCTTGATGCCCTTAATAATTCAAGAAGCCCTCAAGCTCTGCTTTAAAAATACCCAATGATTTGTCTTCCACAGCCAGATGTGGCAATAAATCCACAGATTCACCATTGTCTGGCTTAAAAAGACCTCCTCATCTCTAGATAGATAGATAGATAGATACTTTATTCATCCCCATGGGGAAATTCAACTTTTTTCCAATGTCCCATACACTTGTTGTAGCAAAACTAATTACATACAATATTTAACTCAGTAAAAAAATATGATATGCATCTAAATCACTATCTCAAAAAGCATTAATAATAGCTTTTAAAAAGTTCTTAAGTCCTGGCGGTAGAATTGTAAAGCCTAATGGCATTGGGGAGTATTGACCTCTTCATCCTGTCTGAGGAGCATTGCATCGATAGTAACCTGTCGCTGAAACTGCTTCTCTGTATCTGGATGGTGCTATGTAGAGGATGTTCAGAGTTATCCATAATTGACCGTAGCCTACTCAGCGCCCTTCGCTCAGCTACCGATGTTAAACTCTCCAGTACTTTGCCCACGACAGAGCCCGCCTTCCTTACCAGCTTATTAAGACGTGAGGCGTCCCTCTTCTTAATGCTTCCTCCCCAACACGCCACCACAAAGAAGAGGGCGCTCTCCACAACTGACCTATAGAACATCTTCAGCATCTCACTACAGACATTGAATGACGCCAACCTTCTTAGGAAGTACAGTCGACTCTGTGCCTTCCTGCACAAGGCATCTGTGTTGGCAGTCCAGTCTAGCTTCTCGTCTAACTGTACTCCCAGATACTTGTAGGTCTTAACCTGCTCCACACAATCTCCATTAATGATCACTGGCTCCATATGAGGCCTAGATCTCCTAAAGTCCACCACCATCTCCTTGGTCTTGGTGATATTGAGACGCAGGTAGTTTGAGTTGCACCATATCACAAAGTCCTGTATCAGTTTCCTATACTCCTCCTCCTGTCCATTCCTGACACACCCCACTATGGCCGTGTCATCAGCGAACTTTTGCACATGGCAGGACTCCGAGTTATATTGGAAGTCTGATGTGTACAGGGTGAACAGGACCGGAGAGAGTACGGTTCCCTGCGGCGCCCCTGTGCTGCTTACCACCGTGTCAGACCTACAGTCTCCCAACCGCACATACTGAGGTCTATCTGTCAAGTAGTCCACTATCCAATCCACCATGTGAGAGTCTACTCCCATCTCTGTTAGTTTGTGCCTTAAGATCTTGGGCTAAGATCTATTCTAAAGGAACGCCCATTTATTCTGAGGGTGTACTCTCTGGTCCTAGACTCCCCCACTACAGGAAACATTATCTCCATGTCCACTCTATCTAGGTCTTTCCATATTTGATAGGTACCCCTTATTCTTCTAAACTCCAGTGAACAGGCCGAAAGCCATCAAACACTCCTGATACATTAACCCTTTCATCCAGGGGTCATTCTTGTGAACCTCCTGTGGACCATCTCCAATGCCAGCACATCCTTTCATAGACAATGGGCCCAAAACTGCTTACAATGCTCTCAGTGTGGTCTGACCAATACCTTATGAAGTCTCAGCCTGCTTTTATATTCTAGTCTTGTTAGGCTATCTTGAAAGAGAGTAAACCCTCAGAAGGCTGAAAGTCCCGATGGAGTACCTGGTAAGGCTCTGAAAACCTGTGCCAACCAACAAACAGGAGTATTCACGGACATTTTCAAACCTGTCACTGCTATGGGTAGAAGTTCCCACTTGCTTCAGAAAGGCAACAATTATACCAGTGCCAAAGAAGAATAATGTGTGCTGCCTTAATAACTATCACCCGGTAGCACTCACATCGACAGTAATGAAATGTTTTGAGAGGTTGGTCATGACTAGACTGAACTCCTGCCTCACCAAGGACCTGGACCCATTGCAATTTGCTTATTGCCACTATAGATCAATGGCAGACACAGTCTCAATGGCTCTCCACATGGCTTTAGATCACCTGGACAACACAAACACCTACGTTAGAATGCTGTTCATCGACTATAGCTCAGCTATAGTAGTGTGGGGAGGTGGGAAATCCATAATAGCGGCTACTTTTGATGGTGGGTTTTGCACCTTCTGCGGAGATGCGTTGGCCGAGAAAGTCAATGTATGGCAACCTGAACTGGCATTTAATTAACTCGTAAATCATCAACTCGTAGTAGCTTAAGTACTGGAATATTGGTCATGATCTTTCAAGAACCACTTGATTCTGGCATAGTCCCAGAGGAATGGAAGTTTGCAAATGTCATCCCACTCTTTAAGAAGGGAGGAAGGCAAAAGAAAGGAAATTATAGGCCAGTTAGCCTAACCTCAGTAGTTGGGAAGGTGTTGGATAATGAGGTTTTGAGGTACTTGGAGACTAATAACAAAGTAAGTCAAAGTCAGCATGGTTTCTGTGAGGGGAGATCTTGCCTGACAAATCTGTTGGACTTCTTTAAGGAAGTAACCAGCAGGGTGGGCAACGGGGAGCCAGTGGATGTCACTTACTTGAATTTTCAGAAGGCATTTGATAAGGTGCCACACATGAGGCTGCTTAACAAGATAAAATCCTATGGTTTTCCAGGAAAAATAATGACATGGATGGAGGAATGGCTGACAGGTAGGAGAGAGCGAGTGGGAATAAAAGGGGCCGTCTCTGGTTGGCTGCCGGTAACTAGTGGTGTTCCTCGGGTCAGTACTGGGACTGCTAATTTTCACATTGTTTGTCAATGATTTGGATATTGAAATTGATGACTTTGTGGCAAAGTTTGCGAATGATACGAAGATAGGTAGAGGGGTAGGTAGTGCTAAGGAAACAATGCGATTGCAGCAGGACTTGACAAATCGGAAGAACGGGCAGAAAGGTGGCAGATGGAATAGTGTTGGGAAATGTATGATAATATATTTTGATAAAAGGAATAATAGTGTGGAATATTATCTAAGCTGGAAGAAGGTTCAAACACCGGAAGTGCAGAGGGACTTGGGAGTCCTTGCGCAAGACTCCCAGAAGATTAATATACAGGTTGTGTCTGTGGTTAGATAGGCAAATGCAATGTTGGCATTTATTTCAAGGGAAATAGAATATAAAAGCAAGGAGATAAGGCTGAGGCTTTAATAAGACACCAGTCAGGCAGCATTGGAGTATTGTTTTGGGCCCCATATCTCAGAAAGTATGCATTGTCGTTGGAGAGAGTCTGGAGAAGGTTCACAAGGATGATTCCTGGAATTGAAGGGGTTAACATATTGCGGAGCATTTGGAAGCTTTGGGCCTGTACTCGCTGGAATTGAGAAGAATGTGTGGTGATATCTTTGAAACCTACCAAGTGTTGAAAGGACTAGATAGAGTGAATTTAGAGAGGATGCTTCCTATGGTGAGGGTATCCAGACTAGAGGGCACAATCTCGAAATTGAGGGGCAACTTTTAGAACAGAGGTAAGGAGGTTTTTTTTTAGACAGAGAGTAATGAATCTGTGGAATGCTCTGCCACAGACCGCCGTGCAGGCCAAGTCCGTGGATATATTTAAGGCGGAAGTTGATTAGTATCTGATTGGTCAGGGCATCAAAGGATATGGCGAGAAGGCTGGTGTATGGGTTTGAGTGGATCCAGGATCAGCCATGATGGAATGGTGTAGCAGTGTTGATGGGCTAAATGGCCCAACTCTGCTCCTATGTCTTATGGTCTTACGGACTGTAGTGGAGAATGTGGGCTTGGTGAGGTTTGGGAGTTTGTGCAGCAGTTGAGTAAACTTGTATGCGGGGTGCATGTGATTGACAGTTATTGTGGAGAACTTACTGGGGGAGCAGGGTAATGACCCAAAGTCCTTGACATGCACAAGCCAGCCATTCTTAAGATTGACTAACAGTCTTTGGGCACACAGGAAATTTGTAATGAGTGAAGGACTCACAACATTAGTCAGGATGAGGTCCCACGTGTGACATTGCCCACTGACGCAGAGCATCACCTGTCGTGTCTCATAGATCTCTGCTCTGCTGCCTTTGGCGGTCTCCAGCGAGGTTTCGTCGCTCTTTGCCATCTCATCGATGCCAGCAGCACTATCACTTGAGCACCCGTGTGACACAGGAAACGTCGCCCTGAAAGAGTGTCCATAATCTCAGGATCTGAAGTGGGAGCAGAACATCAGCTCCATCCTGAAGAAGGCCCAGCAGCGGATGTATTTCCTGCGGCTCTTGAGGAAATACGGTCTGCCTCAGGAATTGCTGCTGCAATTCTACACTGCAGTCATTGAGTCTGTCCTGTGCACCTCCATCATTGTGTGGTTTGGAGCCGCCACCAAGCAGGATAGAACCAGACTACAGTGCACAGTGAGGACTGCCGAGCGCATCATTGGAGCCTCCCTGCCCTCTATTGTGGACCTGTACTCTTCCAGGTTGAAGAAGAGGGCGGGGAACATCATAAAGGACTCCTCCCATCTTGCGCACGGACTGTTTGATCTGCTTCCGTCTGGTAGGCGCTTCAGATCCCTCCAGACTAAGACTAATAGGCACTGGAGAAGTTTTCTCCCTACTGCGGTCACTTTGCTGAACAGTTAACTGCCGGTTAACTGTCAGCTAACTATTACTTGGATTGCACTACCTGTATGTATAATTTATATTTTCATTTATATTTATCATTATTATTGTTATGAGCAGAGAGACAACATCTGCCGGAAGTAAATTCCTTGTATGTGCATAGGTACTTGGCGATTAAAGTCTGATTCTGATTCTGATAATGAACAGCAGATGACCCTGGCAGCTGGAACCCCCAGTGTTCACAGACCTCTGACGTCCCGAAGCGCTGGCACTGTCGAAGCTGCAATGTGGTCAGCACTTCCTAGTGTTTGTACCAAAGCGAGCCTGGTGAAAACGTAGGCCTGGTGCCAAAGGTTTCACAGATGGGGGCGTCTCTATGTTGGGGACCTTGCTGACCAGGCTAATTGAGTCTAGATTTGGACAAGCTCATCGTCCCCTGTCAGAGGCTTCCATTATTGAGGTGAAGAAAGGAGGAGGAATGATGCACGCTGCCTGGCTGAGTGTAGACTGTCAGCCATTTTAGCAAGCTCCCTGTGGTCCATCACGGGTGCATTAGCGAGGACTCTGTGAACTGCGTCATGAGTTCTTTAAAAAATAAAACAAGGATGGTGATTTCCCAGGGGAGACAGCATGTGGTCCGTTAGCTCCAAAAGCTTAGCATCACCTTGACCGGGTTAGAAGAGCAATTGTTTGACGTGCTCAGACTCTGAAAGTCCAAAACTCCGTAAAAGGTGAGTTTTCAGCCGTCAGTATTTATCGTGTTTAGGCAGGTGTTCAAACACTCAGATGAGCGACGCTACCACGTAGTAGAATTTGGTGTGGCTTCAGTGCTGATTTCTCAGAGAGCAAGCTGGACCTCAGCTTGTACAGACCAAGCAATGGGGTTTTGCTCCCGAAACTTCAAACTGATTGTATTGGCCAACATGTTCAATAACTCTGGAATCGTGCTTACAGCATCAGGGTCACCAATGGTTTTCGCAGTTAAATGAAGTGAGGTGGTTTACGTTTAATGAAACCCGTAACAAAAATAAACGCAAAAGCGCATTGAAGCTTTTTATGTAACAACGTCATCATGTCAGATCAGCCTCTTAAAGTGAAACCCCAAATCAATGTCGGTGGTTGTGAATTATGTACATTTCCACCAATTGCATTGCCCTACAAGATTTCTGAAAGCTGTAAGTAGGTGAGGTGCAAGTGCGTGTCAATTTTTACATTTTTTGATGCATTTCTTTTCAAAAATGTACTTAATGGCAAATATATTGATAAATGTTATTACTGCATTTATTATGTCATCTGTTCAGTGCATTCTCTTAGACGGCTGGAGATGACGAACGGTGTGAAGCAAGGATGCGTTCTTGCCTCTACACTCTTTAGCACGGTCTTCTCTGCTATGCTGAATGATGCCTGCCACGATTGTCAGGATGGTGTACATGTCAGATACAGGAGTGACGGTGGGCTATTCAACCTCTGGCATCTACAGGCTGTTACAAAGATACAGGAGACCATTGTCAGAGACCTCTTATTCGCTGATGATTGTGCCCTCAACGCCAGCACAGAGCAGAAGATGCAGTGAGAAATGGACTGCCTCTCATGAGCCTGTGACAACTTTGGACTTACAATCAGCACCAGAAAGACCGAAGTTATGTACCAGCCTGCCCCGGAAAGTCCTACCAGGAACCACACGTCACAGTAAAGGGGCAGAAGCTACTGGCAGTCGACAGCTTTACTTATCTGGGCAGTACTCTATCATGAGCAGTGAGCATAGATGCAGAGATCAGCAACAGAATTGCCAAAGCCAGTGCCGCCTTTGGGAGACTCCGTGAGAATGTATGGGAGCGGAGAGGATTCAGCCTTACCACCAAGCTGAAGGTCTACCGAGCAGTGGTTCTCACCGCCCTCCTCTATGCCAGCGAGACCTGGACTGTCTACAGTAGACACGCTAAACAGCTCAACCACTTCCACTTGAGCTGCCTCCGCAGACTTCTCCACGTACGATGGCAGGACAAAGTCCCAGACACGGAGGTCCTGGAGCGGGCTAGCACCCACAGCGTCTACACCCTCCTACAGAAGGCCCAAGCCAGATGTGCTGGCCATGTCGTCAGGATGTCTGACAGTCGACTACCAAAACAGCTGCTGTATGGAGAGCTGAGCCAGGGCAAGCGCTCAGTTGGAGGGCAGAAGAAACGTTTCAAAGACTGCCTCAAAGTGTCCCTCAAAGACCTCAACATCAATCCCAGTAGCTGGGAATTGCTTGCTCTGGACTGCCCAACCTGGTGGAGCAGGACCACTAAAGGAGCGTATGCAGCAGAAATCAGACGCACCGCAGAGGCTCAGAGGAAACACGCCGCGCGCAAGGCTCGAACTACCTCCACTTCCACTGCAGCACCTACCCTCATGTGTCCCACATGTGGGTGAACTTTCAGGGCCCGGATTGGCCTCACCAGACACCTCCGGACCCACAGTCACAAACCCTCCACCTGACAGAAGTCGTGGTCATCTTCGACTCCGAAGGATGAACAACAACATTCTCTTACAACTCACTGATGGTTTTTTCTTAAACAACACACCCGTGAAGTGTTTGAGAGGTGATTACACAGAGCCCAGTGTCTCAGTGTCCAGTAGTGGGAGGATCAGTTGTGATGTAAATGCCCACGTTTGACCCACCCATCATTGATCCAGAACTAAGACAAGAGTTGAGAACTTGGAGTCACATGGAACCAACTTCCGTGAATCCAAAGCAATTTAGCTTTTTGACATTTTCCATGTCATACTTGGCTGTATTCATCTTTTTATTTAAACAACTGATAAAAAAAATGTAGAAATAAAAGAGGCAATCACCACAGCAACAAGCAGGGTGGGTTGTTGCCATGGGAACAAGGGACCTCTTGCCTCAAAGAAGTAGAAATTTCCCTTTGTGACAAAATCAGGTGGTGGAAAATGTTTTTGAGTCCATCTGTCAATTCATTCAAAAGAACTATTTTTAAAAATGTTATTCCAGGAAAACAGCCAATAACAAATCTGTGGACCTGAAGGCCATTTCTTTGTGTCCAGTTTTTGATGAATGTGTTGAAGTCATGACTGCAGGGTTTTTGTATGGCAATGAGAAAGTGATTCCCTTTCACCGAGCCAGTATATTTATCTCTTCTGTCAGCCTAACAACACTTTATTAGGTGCAGTGTAATACAATTCTGATGTGAAAACGTTTGAACAGCCCGCAGGGTGTGGATTGGGAGCAGATCGCCAATTTAAAATACAAGAGGCAACCGCTGACACAAATGATAAAAGTTTGTCTCCGTTTCAGGTTTCCTTCGTTTTCAATGAAAAGAGACAGGAATGTTTACATCTATTTTCATGAAATAAAAACCCTTATTTAAAGGCAGCTAAAGTTGGGATTTTGAATGTACTGTATGTGTGTTTTGGATTATCTGATTTCTAAAGTGAGTCTTGATGTCTTTGGAGAAACGGGAGAGGTTTTGGAGAACCTAACTGAAGGTGTCAGGATTCTCTACCTTTGCAAGGACAATAAATTCTGCTGAGCCAAAGGGAAAAATCGCTCAAGATCTACAGGAGCTTTCTTATTCAATCACAGTGGAGGTTGGTATCCATGGAATTGAACCTTGGAATTCTCAACATCTTCAGAATAGGAGGAGGAAAGAATTGCAGGGCATTAAGCAAACACACGAGCTGCTCTCTAACTCATAGCCAGTCAGTCGTGCATGAGAAAAGGCCATCCTAGTTTATAATCTTGCCGACACTCTTGACAAGCATCTGATGTACTTCAGCAACCGAGGCTCTTAAAGAAGATTTGCAAATTGGCTTGGCAACAGAAAGCGGAGGTTGTTGATAAATGGACTGAGCTCTACCGAGGGAATGCTGACTGGTACAGGTCTGCAAACATCTATCTCAACCCTTTGACATTCATGCCTTTAGTGAGAGATGCGGACAGACTTTGCTCATATTTGCATAAATGCCTCTACAAATAATACAACATATACATCAAAGTCAATGTATTATCAAAGTGCATATATAATACCTATAAAAATATTCACCCCCACCCCAGAAGTTTTCATGTTTGTTTTACAATATTGCATCTCAGTGGATTTAATTTGGCTTTTTTGACAGGGATCAACAGAAAAAGACTTTGTGTCAAAGTGAAAACAGATCTCTACAAAATGATCTAAATGAATTACTAATATAAAGCAAAATAATTGATTGCATAAGTATTCACCCCCTTCAGGAGGACACACCAGATCATCACTGGTGCAGCCATTTGGTTTCACAAGTGACATAATTAGTTAATGGAGATCACCTGTGTGCAGTCAGGGTTGATTGGAGTAAAAATACACCTGTGTCTGGAAGCTCCAGCTGCTGGTGAGTCAGTATCCTGGCAAAAACTCCACCATGGACACAAACAAAACACTGAGCAATTCTGTAAAAAGATATTTGAAAAGCACCAGTCAGGAAGTGGATACAAGAAAATTTCCAAGTCACTGAATATCCTTTGGAGTACAGTTAAGTCAATCATCAAGAAATGGAAAGAATATGGCACAGCTGTAAATCTGACTAGAGCAGGCCGTCCTCAAAAACTGAGTGACTGTGCAAGAAGGGGACTAGTGAGGGAGGGCACCAGGAGGCATACAACAATTCCGGAGGAGTTACAAGCTTCAGTGGATGAGATGGGAGAGACTACACATACAACAACTTTATGGGAGAGTGGCAAAGAGAAAGCCACTGTTGGGAAAAAAACTCGCATGAAATCTTGGCTAGAGTTTGCCAGAGAGCATGTGGGATACTCTGTTTATATTAAAAAACAAGTCAGCTGGAAAAATGTTTTATGGTCTGATGAAACCAAAATTGAGCTTTTTGGCCATCAGACTAAAAGCTATATTTGGCGTAAGCCAAACACCACACATAATCAGAAATACACAATCCCTACTGTGAAGCATGGCGGTGGCTGCATCATGCTGTGGAGATGCTTCACTAAAATCTGCTTGTGAAGATAGAGGGTAAGATTCATGCAGCAAAATACAGGGGAATCCTGGAGGAAAACCCAATGCAGTCTGCAAGGAACTGTGTCTCATGAAAAGATTTGTTTTCTAGCAAGACAGTGACCATGAGCACAAAGTCAAAGCTACACAGGAATGGCTTAAAAACAACAAAGTTAATGTCCTGGAGTGGCAAAGTCAGAGTCCAGTCTTCAATTGAGAATTTGTGGCTGGACTTGAAAAGGGACTGTTCACTCATGATTCCCATGCAATCTGACAGAGCTTGATGCGTTTTCTAAGGAAGTATAGGGAAAAATTGCAGTGTCCGGATGTGCAAAGCTGATAGAGACCTATCCACACAGACTCAAGGCTGTAATTGCTGCCAAAGGTGCACCTACTAAATACTGACTTGAATGGGGTGAATACTTACGCAATCAATTATTTTGGGTTTTATATTTGTAATTAATTTAGATCACTTTGTAGAGATCTGATTTTACTTAGACATGAAAGAGTCTTTTCCTGTTGATCTGTGTCAAAAAAGCCAAATTAAATCCACTGTGTTCCAATGTAGTAACACATTAAAACACAAGCACTTCCAAAGGGGTGAATGCTTTTTTTAGGCACTGTATGTTACCTTATACTACGATGACATTAGTTTTCTTGCTGGCATTTACAGGAAAATAAAGATATACAGTAGAATTAATGAAAAACTATACAATGTGCAAAAGAAGACAAACTGTAAATAAAATAACTCATCCTGAGAACGGGAGTTGTAAGAGTTCTTGAAAGAGAGTCTACAGGTCATAGAGTGAGTTCAGATTGATGTGATTGAAGTTATCCATTCAGGTTCAGGAGTCTAATGCTTATAGGATTCCTGACTCTGGTGGTGTGTACCTAAAGATTTTTGTAGCTCCTGCCTGATGCGTGTATTGAGAAAGGACCGTGGCCTGGGTGGTGGGGATCTTTAATGAGCGATTCTGCTTTCTGCGGCAGTGTTCTGTGTCAATGTATTCAGTGGTGGGAAGAGCTTTGCCTGTAATGGACTGGACTGTACCCACCACTGTCCACTTTCTGTTGTTGGACATTGGTGATACCATATCAGGCCATGATGTAACTAGGTAGGTTATAAAACCATCTCTTCATCTCAAACTGTCTAAGGTAAGGAAACTTGATCACCTTTAAACTGATGGGCCGAGGGCTTCAAATGTATTATATTGGGGGTCATGATGAGATAATGTGATCCTCAATTTAGAGAAAGCCAACATGATACTAACAAAATGGCTAATCAATGTGGATTAATCTCAAGGTGAGCCTGATTGTGTATATACAGGGATGTGTGTCTGTATGTGGAATTGCTAGTATTATAAACAATATGTGGAATAGAGTCATAGAGCTTCTGTGTCCACCCAGCTAGTTCCAATGTCCACATGTCCCATATCCATCCAAACCCTGCCTCTTCCGTGTAAATAAATGTTACCTGTCTGAACCGCTTCCGGCAGCTCATTCCATACACTCGCCACCCTCTGCTCAAAAACTTTGTTCCATGGGTCCTTTTCAATACCTTTCTCATCTCAACTCAAGTCCAAGCTCTTCTGAAGAAGCACGTAGAAACACAGTGGTCCGCCACGGAAACTGAGTGCAGCAGATGAGAGATACATTAAACTGAAGTCCCTTCTAAATCAGGAGAAGACCAGCACTGTTATCAGTTCTAAACCCACAGAGACCCACTGGAACCCCAAAACACACCTCTACAGTCCGGAGAAGTTTTGTCAGAAGTGGTCTTCATGGTAGACTTGCTGCCAAAAAGCCATTCCTCTGAAGTGGATACAAAGCCAAGGTAGTCACCTATGCACAAAGACACAAGGACAGGGATGCTGGACAATGGCAGCAAGAGCTCAGGAGTGACGATTCAGAATGTGAATTTATTGGCTCAAACGGGTAGAAGAGCTGGAGAGCAGTACATGGACGAGTGTCTGCAGGCAACAGTGAAGCACAGCGGAGGTTTCCTGCAGGTTTGGGGCTGCATTTCTGCGAATGGTGTTGGTGATCTGGTCAGAATTTATGAAATCCTGAGTGCTGAGAGGTACAAGCAGATTCTCATCCATCACACAATACCATCAGGGATGTGTCTAATCAGTCCCAACTTCATTCTGCAACAGGACAATGACCCCAAACATATGGCCAAGGTCATAAAGAACTTGAAAGGAGGGAAGAGTTCTGCAACAGGCGGTATGGTCTCCACAGAGCCCTGATCTCAACTTCAAAGATTCAAAGTGCATTTGTTATCAAAGGATCTTTCGAGAGTACAACTCAGATTCTGTAAACATACTTTGATAATAAATATAGATGAATCTTTGAATCAAAGATTACCTGGAGAGACAGAGGCAAGTGAGACAGCCGAACTCTGCAGGAGAACTGTGGCAAGTTCTCCAAGATGCTTGGAACAACCGACCTCCGGTCTTCTTATAACGCTGTGCAACAGTATGCCTGAGGAAATTGATGCAGTTTTAAAGGCAAGGGGTGGTCACACCCAATATTGATTTCATTTAATTTTTCCTGTTTACTGCTCTTTATAGTAATTTTTTTGATATTTACAAACTTTACTTTTCATCATTTTTGTAAGCATCTTCACTTTACAGAATTTTTTTTAACATGTGTCTTAAGATTTTTGCACATCACAGTTCATACAATCAGTCTATATCTCAGCTGATCCTATGAATATACAGCCACACTCAACCGTTACTTGTACATTCTGTTATTGGATTGCTTTTATATTTATATTTATTGTGTTTTGTTCATGCTGCTTTGGATCTGGGGTAACAATCACTTTATTCCTATTAACACTCGTGCACTGAAGAATGACGATAAACAGTTTTCAATCTTGAATAAAATTAACCTCAGTCAGATACAAACAAAATGCTGGAGGAATTCAGCAGGTCAGGCAGCATCAGTGGAGGAAAATGTACTGCTGACTAGACCTCAACCAGAATGTGGTCTCTCCGTTTCCTTCCACAGATGCTGCCTGACTTGGTGAGTTCTTCCAGCATTGTTTGTTGGTCCATATTCCAGCGCCTGCAGTCTCTGGTGTCTCAGCCACGTTCAGCAGTGCAGTCATCAGGGAAGATGCCGAGATCTACAGAGACTGTGGATGCTGGAATCTGGAGCAATACACAATCTACTGGAGAACTCAGTGAATTGATGGGGGGAGGGGGAGGAATTGTTGATGTGTCAGATAAATACCCTGCAACGACCCTCATTAACCTTGAATAACCCAATTACTACAGCATTGGATGGTTATAACCTTATCACTATGCACAGACAGTAGAATTGCTGTTCCTGGACAATGCAAAAGGCCACCTTCATGTGGAATTTTTAAAAGGAAATTCCTCTACCCCTGTCTCCTCAGTTAAGAAGACACTCTGAAACCAAACTCTTTGAACTATATTTGGCCCACTTTCTTGTCATTGTAGGCTACTTGGTAACCAGTGAAGTAGTTTTGAAATGCAGTCACTGTCGTATGTAGGAAACATGACAGCCAACCTGTGTACAGTGAACTTGCACAAACTGCGTCTGATGTTAATCAGACGACCTGCTATAATATGTTTTGATTTTGGGGATAAATATTGGCCAGAACACTAGGGATAACTACCTTTCTTTAAACAGGTGTACAGGCGGCTCTGTATAAAATCTCTTCCAACAGCTCACTCCTCCAGCACTGCAGCTCCTCCTCGAGTAAGCACCAGAACGCCACCCCAGGTTGTTGTGCTTGAGTCTCAGGTTTGACAGGAATGCTGAATCCTCAGACACGGAGACTAAAGGTGTGGACCAGAACTCCCAGCAGTGCCTGTTCTAGCAGATTCAGAGTGCCATTTAAAACTTCGACAGACTTCTGCAGATGCACAGTGGACAGTATCCTGACTGGTGGCAACATGGCTTAGTGTGGAAAGATTCAAAGGTTCAAAGATTCCAAGTCCATTTATTATCAAAGAACGAGTAACTTATACAATCTTGAGATCTGTCTGCTTGGAATGATTAATGCTCATGAATGGAAAAAGCCTACAAAAAGTAGTGGAGACAGCCCAGTCGATCACAGGCAAAACTCTCCCCATCACTGAGCACATCTACAAAGACGCTGCCACAAGAGAGCATCGTCCATCATCAAGGACCCCCACCATCCAGGCTATGCTCTCTTCTCACTGCTGCCATTGGGAAGGAAGCAGAGGGATTTTGGTCCCACACCCCCAGGTTTAGGAACAGTTGTTGCCCTTCAACCATCAGGCTTCTAAACCCGTGTCAGTCAATAACTTCACTCACCTCAACTCTGAACTGATTCCATAATCTCAGTATTGGTTGTTTATTTATTATTTTTTAATTTGCAGAGTTTGTCTTTTGCATGTTGGTTGTTTGTCAATCTTTGTATGTAGCTTTTAATCAGCCATGTTCTGATGACTTTTAATCAGCCTCTGTTGATCAGCCATGATCTCAATGGCGGTGCAGGCTCGAAGGGCCGAATGGTCTACTTCTGCATCTATTGTCTATTGTCTAATTGATTCTAATGTATTTCTTTGTTCTACTGTGAATGCCCACAGGACAATGAATCTCAAGGTAGTATTTGGTGACACATCTGTACTTTGATAATAAGCTTACTTCGAACTTTGAATTTGAACTAAGGAGCCGCCACTGGTGCTGTGCTTGCCAGTTATCAGATCCAGATGCAATCATTCAATGGGCTGAGAGTTCTCACTCGATTTGACAATTTTATGATAATTCTTTGCCACACTTGATCATCCTTTCCTCGTATAGTCAGTGGGCTTTAACAGTTCCAGTTTTGTACCTGTATACTAGTTAATTCTATTCTCTGTTGAAATCTCCGTACTAAAAGAGTCCACCACCATGGAAAGAGATTCTGCAGATGCTACAAATCTTGAGTAACAACACACAAGGAATGCTGGAGGAACTCAGCATTTAATGGGACTGGTCTTTGCCCGAAACAGGGTCTCGGCCTGAAACTTTGACGGTTTATTCCCCTCCAGAGATGTTGCCTGACTTGTTGAGTTTCTGCAGCACTTTCTCTGTGTTACACACTATCAAGCGTATGCTTTTACTTTGGTAACTTAACTATAAGTGAAGAACTGTTTGGAAAGTTAGGGGTTTGATGTTCTTACAGCTATTCCTTTCATTCACGTTTCAGGTTGCTATAAATCTCTCCTTGGATCAAGAGTACAGAACCATGATGGCAATGGCTACCTGGTGAGTGGAATTATCGCACTAATGGCTATATACACTCTGAATGTAAGAGAGGTGTTGGCTTGTCTTGGAGGTCAAGTGAAATTACATGCATGCTGATTGCACAAGTATCTGTGTGCACAGGTGCAATGAAAAGCTTGTTTGCAGGAGCATCACAGGCACCTAGCATCAGATACACAACAAAAACATAAATTAAATGAGAAAGAACATAATTAGAACAAAAATCACAATGTCCATTTTAGTACAAAGTAGTCAAAGTGGTCATGGTGTTGCTATTCTGAGGTTGTGATTAGGGTTGTCCCAGATGGTCCAAGCACTGAATAGCTGAAGGGAAGTAGCTGCTCTTGAACCTGTTGGTGTTGGGACTTCAGGCTTCAGTACCTTCTGCACAATGATATCTCTGTGGACATGACATCTCCTGGATGGTGAGGTCTTTACTATAACCGTGATATCATGGAGAGAGTAGCCTCATTCTTCCTCAGTGGGCTCTTTCTCGATGATGACCTGCCTCAGGAGGAGTCTCTCTCACACAGACAGACAGACAGAGAGAGAGAGAGAGAGACACGCACACGCACCCTCCCCCCTGCTCAGCAGGTCAGTCCTAATGTGTCCTAATCCTCAACTCCTAATTCCTCCATCATTTTGTGTGTGTTAGCCTGGATTTTCAGCCTCTGCAGAATCTCTGGTGTTACTGCCTGAATGAATAGCTCTGGGTTGGTGGTGAATTATTGTGGATTGTTTCAGATAACAGACACTGACACATACTGTCTTTGATATATTCCCTTGATTGGATATTTGAATGCATTGCTTTCATATCAGTTGTGTTAAATTGGGAGTTTGCATACCTTTGAGACAAAATGGTATCGATTTGAGTGGTATTCCTGAATGTGTTTTACTGAGCTTTTCAATATTTCATTTTACTCTCAATGCCTCTTTATCTCTTATTTCTCTATTCCAATATCAAACATTAAATCAAAGTTACTTGCTTTACAGTTGTGACCCTTTACAAACTTTACTACTTCCCCAGGGGAAAGGGGGGACAATGATTTGTGTATGTGTCATGAACAGGGTAAATTAATATGGAGAGTGTTCGGTGGCAAATATACTGTAGTGCCAATTTTAAACCCTTAGACAGTATTGGTTTGGTGGTTTGCATTTGATATGTGAATCTTGTCCATTTAAGTTTGAGATGAGCTCAGCATCAGTCAATAGGTGAAAATGACAGCTGCCCTCTCCCTTTCTCTCCTGCTTGGATACTGTACCGTATTTCCATAGATATTAACATGGATGGAAAAAAAACTGGAAGGATATGTGGGAGGGAAGTGTTAGATTGATCTTGGAGTAAGTTAAAGGTCAGCACAGAATTGTGGGCTGAAGGGCCTGTACTGTGCTCTATTGTTCTATTTTCTATGTACATTGTGGGCCGAAGGGCCTGTACTGTGCTGTACTGTTGGGTCACCTTGTGATAGATTTCCATTTGGTCTATCGAGTCCCATGCCAGTTCACTTCCTTATTAATTTTCTCTGTAACCCATTCTGCTTATATTTTTAACAATTATCCAAGATTCTGTCATTCATCTACACACCAGAGACTACTTACAATGGTCAATTACATGATCAACTGCATGTCTTTCAGATGTGGCAGTAAACTGGAGCATCCAGAGAAACTGTTTTATATGTTGGTCAGTCTTTATTGGTTTTCATAATTTCTATTGTATTTCTTTACATTCCTGTAGAAGCCTGCAAGAGAACAAATCTTAAAGTAGTAAATGGTTACATATGTGTGGTTTGATTTTAAAAAAAATACTTTGACCTTTGAATTCTGATCACACATGGTCACAGGGAGAACATGCAAACTCTGCACAGACAGCACCAGGGGTCAGGATCAAAGAGGGCAACTGGAGATGTGTGTGAGAGAGCAGCTCTACCAGCTGTGCCATAGTGTTTGGTTTGTTGTCAGCTATCATGTAATGGGCTGCTCTCTCCCTTAAGTTGGACAGTTTTGAGTTTACAGGATCAAGGTTCAAGGATCAACATGATATTCCACAATTATGTGTATTAGGAATTTGCTGTGGTGTGTTGGTCAGGGCATGACATACAACGAAACACAACATCCAGTAAAGAATAATATAAAATATAAAGTTAGAGATTAAAACACAGATATGGAGGAAAATGTGCATAAATACATAAGTGTGTAAACAATGTAAACAGCATTATAAAAAGTGGTTTGAATTGTTTACAGTGCTGTGACGGGGGTAATAGATAGAGGGGTGTGTGGAGGTACCAACCAGAATGGTTGATCAGATTAATTACCTGGGAGAAGAAACTTTTAAGGTGGTATGAATTTATTGTTTTAGTAGCTTTCCAGAGGCAGCTTTTAGAAAAGTCAGTGGGTTGTGTCTACAGCAGTTTCTCCTGCCTGTTTCTTTGCCCTGGACACACAAGTCCTGGACAAACAAGTGAGCAGATTCTCTACTCTGGAGATTGTAAGTACAACAGTTCAGCTTGCCCTTCCAATCCCAGACTGCGGGAGTGCTGCACGGATAGAGGTTCCATATTTCACATCCATTGTTAATCTAAGAGATCCCATAACAATGGTTCAGAAGACAGGTGAGTTCTCCCTGACCGGTATTTAGTTCTTAATGAACATAATAAAAAGCTATTTACCAATTACGGATTTTTGTTTGGGGAGATTGCTGAGCACAGTTGGTTGAGGACGCTTGACATTATTATACCAGTGACTGCATTTAATTCCCCTTCGTATTCCATCATGTTTGTCCATGGCTACCTTTACTGCTGCTCTCAGATTGGAGGAGTAACACCTCGAATTTCGTGTAGGTAACCTGCAACCTGACAGCATGAACATTGATTACTCTAACTTCCAGTAATTTCTCCCCCCTCATCATCCTCTTTATTTTCATTCCCAATTCTGGCCACCCTGTTACCCCTACTTCTCACCTGCCTATCACCTCCCTCTGGTGTCCCCCCTCCTCTCCTAACCTCCTTCTTCAGCCCTTTATATTTTCTACCTTTCACTTCCTTGCTCTTCACTTCATTCTGCCTTCACTACCCACCTCACCTGACTTCACCTATCACACTCGACAACAAAGATTTTGCTTCCCAAATGCTTTTGGGCACATCTTATGGACTTTGGGCTGTTGATCATGAAAATCACCATGAAATTTCAGTATCACGCACCATTGTTTTGAAATCGCCTTTTTTTGTTATTTCAATTCATAATTCAAGTCAATTAAAATGTTGCCCATAATGTAAGCGGAGAAGTTTTCAGTCTTATCCAGGCAGAGTGGATGCTGCATGGCAGGACGGGATTTAGGAAGGGTGTAAAAGCACCACGCACACACCGTTCTATGCACTGTTGATATGTATGTCAGTTTGCGATCAAGTTGATGCACATGGTCTACATATGTAACATTGTGTGTACTCATTGGGATAAAGTAATTGTATTTACAGGAGTATTTGTGCTAGCAAAATGTCTCATCAGTGTTAATAGTCATGATACTTCTGTTATATTTGTGGCAAGTATGCTTAAGTCTCAAAGACGGAGCATGATTCCTCATATTAAGAAAGCCTACAAGCTTTACTTTGGGTATACACTTGGCAACCAAAACAAGGCCTGGACTCCTCACATTTGTTGCGCAACATGCACTGTCGATCTTAGAGCTTAGCTCAGACATACTCTGAGGTCAATGCCATTCGCTGTCCCGATGATACGGCGAGAACAGAAGGATCATGTGACAGACTGCTACTTCAGTCTGACCAGTGTGTCTGGTTTCTCTGGTAAACAGGAAATCCATTGAATACCTTAATCTCCCTCCAGCTGTGAGACCTGTGCCGAACCCACCAGGGACCTGGAGTCTGGAGGAGGCAGAGGAAGGTGCCATGATGCACGAGCCAGGAATGGTAAACAACACTGATACTGATACAGATTTTGAACCCTTTGTGTCGAGTGAGCCTGATCTGATAAATCACTCTGAGTTACATGACCCGGTCAGAGACTCGGGTTTGTCAAAGGCAAAAGCAAAATTGCAGGGTTCAAGACTTGCCAGGTGCAGAAATTTCCATGAAGGATTTTGATATTTGAGATAGATGTCTTCCAAAATAACTAATGCCAAGATTAAGAAAAGTATTTTTGTTGGTCCACAAATCAAACAGGTCATCAATGACAGGCAATTTGAAGAACTTCTGGTGGGACTGGAGAAAATCACATAGAAGGCATTCAAGGATGATATTGAAAGTTTTCTTGGCAACCACAGAGCACCAAACTACATGCCACTGGTTGACAACATGCTTCAAACATGCAAAATCATGAAGTGTAACATGTCACTAAAGATACATTTTCTGTATTCCCATTTAGATAACTTCCCTGCAAATCTTGGCTTTGTCTATGATGAGCATGGTGAATGGTTTAACCAGGAAATTGTGGTCATGGAGAAATGGTATCAGGGAAACTGGAATCCATCAACGTTGGCTGATTATTGTTGGACACTTGAGCGAGAAGCCTCAGACACAGATTAGAAACAAAAATCATCAATAAAACATTTTTAGCTAAATTGAACTATTGCTAAGCATCAGCACCATTATGCAATTAAAGAAATTGTATTCAATAAAAGATAATTTCTTGTTTTTCCAAATTTCTGCGTGATGCAAGCAGTCTGAGATTGTATTTGAGTTCAACGTCAAGCAGTCTAGTTTCCCCACAAAAGATTTCAGAGGAAGTCACACTTTAGTAACAAAAATTGTTGTCCAGTGTCACCTTCTCGTCAGTACTCCTCCCCCTACCCCCTATCCCCATCTTCTGGTTCCAATTTCTTCCCCTTTCCTTTCCAGCCCTGATGAAGGGCCTCAGCCTGAAACGTGACTCTTAAATAAATAAATCTCCATGGATGCCTCCTGACCTGCTGAGTACCTCCAGCATTTTGTGTGTGTTACTCTGGATTTCAGAACTGCTGCAAAGTACTTTGCAATGGCCTGAAAACTGTATCAATGCAAGACTTTATTTGTTTTTTCTCCTTGAGTGTACCAATTATTTGGTTGAGAACTGCAAGCAAAATATAAATCTGCCAATGTTTGGCAGGGCCATAGATTGTCAAAGCCATCCCAGACCAGTTTTAAAAAGGTTTTCAATCAGAATTGTCCAGCCCAGAGGGTCTTTCTATTAGCATTGAAGGTCAGAATGATTTTAACAATACGTTACACAGTTGGTATTCCAAGTAGCAAAATCAATACGTGTTTTGATGTGCAGGTCAATATAAAGAACAGGGATCTAACCAGCTTTAGATTTTCTCATAAGACATCGGAGCATAATTAGGCCATTCAGCCCATTGAGTCAGCTCTTGTATTCCATCATGGGTAATTTATTATCCCTCTCAGCGCCATTCTTCTGCCTTCTCCCCATAATCTTTGACACACTTACTAATCAAGAACCCATCAAGCTCTGCTTTAAATATACCCAGTAACTTGATCCTTCACAGCTGTTTATGGCAATAAATTCCACAGATTCACCACTCTCTGGCTAAAGGAATTTCTTCTCATCGCTGTTCTGAAGGGACATTCCTCTATTCTGAGGCAATGCCTTCTGGTCCTCTCCACGTCCATCTCTTCCATTTTAAAGGAAGAGAGATTAGCTTTAAGAGGATTGAGTTCAGGGAAGCAGATCAGGAAGGCTAATGGCAGGATGTGTAATACAAGTGTGATCACTACAAGTGTAAGCGGTGCAGCAGTTTTGCTGTGATGCGTCTAAGTTGTAGGACAGGCTTGGGGAATCATGAATTGTATGCCCCAAATGTATCTGCCTCTACCACCACCCCAGGCAGTGCATTCCAGGAAACCATCAGACTCTGCTTAATTGCATGCATGCATGCATAAATAAGTAAATAAATTTATTTGCCCCTCACATCTCATTTGAACTTACCCCCTCACCTCAGATTCATGCCCTCTGATATTAGAGATGGGAAAAAGATGCTGTCTGCTGTATATATGCCTCTCATAATCTTATAAACTATCAGATCTCCCCTCACCCTCTGCCTCTGCCTCTCCAGAGAAAACAACCCAAGACTGTACAACCTCTCATTATAATACATGGTCTCTAAGCCAGGCAGCATCCTGGAAACCTCTTCTGCACCCTCTCCAAAGCCACAGCATCCTTCCTATAGTGGGGCAACCAGAACTGTACGCAATAGTCAGGATGTGGCCTAACCAGAGTTTTATGAAAGCTGGAATGTACTTCCTGGCTTTTGAACTCAATGCCTTGACTAATAAAGGCAAGCATATGATATGCCCTCTTAACCACCTTTCAAACTTTGTAGCTCGTTTTAGTGATCTATGAACTTCGACCCCCAAGATCCCTCTGCTTATCAACGCTGTTTAGGGTCCTGCTCTTACCAGTGAAGACCATAAGACAAAGGAGCAGAAGTCGGCCATTCGGCCCATCGAGTCTGCTCCGCCATTTCATCATGAGCTGATCCAATCTCCCCTTCAGTCCCATTTACCCCGCCTTCTCATCTTAACCTTTGATGCCCTGACTACTCAGATACCTATCAATCTCTGCCTTAAATACACCCAATGACTTTGCCTCCACTGCCGCCCGTGGCAACAAATTCCACAGATTCAACACCCTCTGGCTAAAAAATTTTTTTCACATCTCTGTTCTGAATGGGAGCCCTGCAATCCTCAAGTCATGTCCTCTTGTACTAGACTGCTCCACCATGGGAAACAACTTTGCCACATCCACTCTGTCCATGCCTTTCAACATTCGAATTCTATGAGGTCCCCCCTCATTCTTCTAAACTCAAAGAGCAGTCAAACGTTCCTCATATGTTAACCCTCTCATTCCCGGAATCTGTCTCTTTATATTTTACCTACCATGGTGCAACACTTCACATTTGACCGAGCTAACCCCCACCTGCAATTTCTCCTCCATCTGCAACTGATCTATATCCCAGCAACACACACAAAATGCTGGTGGAATGCAGCAGGCCAGGCAGCATCTATAGGAAGAAGAACAGTCGAAGTTTTGGGTCGAGACCCTTCGTCAGGACTAATGAAAAAAAGAGATAGTAAGAGATTTTAAAGTGGGAGGGGGAGGGATGAAGTTAAGAGCTGGAAAGTTGATTGGCAACTGGAGAAGGGGGAGTACCATTGGACAAAAGGGGGAGGGGAGCACCAGAGGAAGATGGAGAATAGGCAAGAAGTTATTGTGAGAGGGAAAGAGAGGAAAAAAGAAAAGAGAAAAAAGAGGGAAATAAATTACTAAATAAATAAATAGGGTTGGGGGTAAGAAGGGGAGGAGGGGCATTAATGGAAGTTAGAGAAATCAATGTTCATGCCATCAGGTTGGAGGCTACCCAGCCGGTATATAAGGTGTTGTTCCTCCAACCTGAGTGTGGCTTCATCTTGACAGTAGAGGAGGCCTTGGATAGACATATCAGAATGGGATATGTCTGATCCCATTCGTGGGATCAGACGTGGAATTAAAATGTGTGGCCACTGGGAGATCCTGCTTTCTCTGGCAGATAGAGCGTAGGTGTTCAGCGAAATGGTCTCCCAGTCTGCATCGGGTCTCACCAATATATAGAAGGCCACACCGGGAGCACCGGACGCAATATACCACACCAGCCGACTCACAGATGAAGTGTTACCTCACCTGGAAGGACTGTCTGGGGCCCTGAATGTTGGTGAGGGAGGAAGTGTAAATTATTTATCTATCGATCTATTTATTTATTTATTTATTATATATATTTTTTTTCTCTCTTTTTTCTATCTTTCTCTCTCTCTCCCTCTCACAATAACTCCTTGCCTGTTCTCCATCTTCCTCTGGTGCTCCCCTCCCCCTTTCTTCCAAGGCCTTCCATCCTATGATACTCCCCCTTCCCTAGCCTGGTATCCCTTTGCCAAACAACTTTCCAGCTCTTAGTCTCATCCCTCCCCCTCCTGTCTTCTCCTATCATTTCTGGTCTCCCCTCCCCGTCCCACTTTAAAATCTCTTACTATCTTTTTTCCATTAGTCTTGATGAAGGGTCTTGACCCAAAACTTTGACTGTACTTCTTCCTATAGATGCTGTCTGACCTGCTGCGTTCCACCAGCATTTTGTGTGTGTTGCTGGAATTTCCAGCATCTTCAGATTTCCCCGTGTTTGCGTGATCTATATCCCGCTGTATTCTTTGCCAATCGTCTCTGCTATCCACAACAACACCAATCTTCATATCATCTGTAAACTTACTAACCCAGCAATCTACATCTTCATCTAGGCCATTTATATACATCACAAGCAGCAGAGGTCCCAGTAAAGATTCTTGTGGAGCACCACTAACCAGAGACCTGCATCTAGAATAAGTCCCTTTGACCACTACTCTCTCTCTTCAATGGACACTCAAGTTCCAAATCCAAATATCTAATTTATCATGGACACCATACATCTTAATCTTCTGGATGAGCCTCCCATGAGGGACCTTGTCAAATGACTTACTAAAATCCATTAAACAACATGCATGCTTCTACCTTCATCAATCACCCTGATCACCTTGTCAAAAAAACCCAATTCAAGTTAGTAAGACATGACTTGCCCTGCACAAAGCCATGCTGACTTTCCCTAATTAGGCTATGAGTTTCCAAATGCTCATAAATGCCATCTCTAAGAATTCTTTCCTATAACTGATGTGAGACTCACTGGTTTATAGTTTCCAGAATTATTCCTGGTTCTCTTCTTGAGTAATGGAACATTAGCTACTTGACAGTCCTCCAGGATCTCATCTGTAGCTAGAGAAGACATGAAGATATTAATCAAGGCCTTGGCAATTTCTTCTCTTGCCTTTCTCAGTAACCCATTAGGCCCTGAAAACTTGATACTCTTTAAGAGACCCAATACTACCTCCTACTTTACGTTGAAATGCTCAGCATATTAATACACTCTACACTGATCTCCTTACCCTCCACATCCTCTGCATCCGTGTAAATGTTCCTCCCTTTATTCTTGAGAGGTCCTCCCCTCTCCCTAGTTATCCTCTTGCCCTTGATGTATGTATAGAATGCCTCGGGATTCTCTTTAATCCAACTTGCCAAGGACTTTTCATGGCCCCTCCTGGCTCTCCGAATTCCCTTCATCAATTCTCTTCTGGCTTCTTATCATCCTCAAGGGCTCTGTTTGATTCCAACTTCCTAAGCTTTTCATACTTCTCCTTGACTAAATTTATTACCTCTCTCGACATCCAAGGTTCTGTTAATTTGCCATCTTGTCCTTCCTTCTGACTGTAACATACTGTCCTGTATTCTGTGCCAGGTTTTAGAGCAAGCCGTTGAATGGAGATGGTCATTATCAAAATTATCGGTGACCTTGGGTTTAGCACTGATGCCAGTGTGTTCTCCGTTAAAATTCTCCAAGCTCCAAGTGCTGCCTTCCACACCATTGACCACAACGTTCTCCTAGATCACCTTGAGAACTGGGTTGACCTCTCTGGTGTTGTCCTTAATTGATTTCACTCAAATATCCCAGAGACAACATTTTTTGTCTGTCTTGGAAACTATTTTTTGAGAAGATACGTTGAAACTTTTTGGTGTTGCTCAAGGGAGCTGCCTTGGCCCCCTACTCTTCACCTTAGAGAGCATTAACTTGATTTCCACAGTTATGCAGATTGCACGCAATTGTATATCTTGGTTGAGCCCAATGATGATAGCACCCTAGGGATATTCTCTGACTTCTTGTATGGCTAATATAAACAAATGGTTGAGCAATGATTTTTGAAAACTAAATGAAAATAAAACTGAAATGCTTTCAGTTTGTTCCAAAGCCAAAAGAGATAAACTAGGGATGCTGGCTCCCCTTGTAAAAGCAGAAGTACAAGGCTGGTGTTTTCCTGGATTCAGATTTGAACTTTAAATCCCACATAAAGAAAGTGACCAGAACAGCATTTCTATGCTTAAGAAAAATTGCAAATATATGTCCGTTTCTGTCACCTAATGATACTGAAAAACTAATTCACATTGATCTATCAAATAAACTAGACTATACTTAAAGTACAGTGCACTTTTAACTGGCCTTCCCAAGCAATCTGTTGACAAACTTTAACTCATTCAGAATGCTAGACTTCCAACTAAATCCATAATGAGGGAGAATAGTTCTCCCATCCTAGCTACTCTGCATTGGCTTCCTGTATGTTTTAAAATTGATTTTAAAGTTCTCTTGTTCTTAAAGCTCTTTGTTGTCTGGGTCCTTAGTACAACGCAGAATGACTTTTGTTTTATAAACCTGCTCGAGCTCTCAGGTCTTCTTCCACCGGACTCTTAAATTTAAACAATCTCCCTCAAAGAAACAATTAGCAGCTCAGCTTTTTTGAACTGTACTCCTAAACTGTGGAACTCAGTACCTAAAACTATAAGGGTTGAAGATTCAGATGGCTCTTTTAAACATCAGCTCAAAACATTGCTTTTAACTAGCATCTTCTTATTTTTTATTTTTACGTTTGCACTTTATCACATTGTAAAACACTTTGAACTACATTTTCTGTAACAAAAGTGTTTCATAAATGAAGAATTTGTTTTTAGTTTTCTTCTCTGCTTAAAGCTGGCAAAACCCGAGGTATGGGCAAAACCACGTACATTCATTTCTCAATTGCTAGGAACTTTTAGACAATTCTAGTGGTGTTCAGTAATGTGGCTCTCTGGAGAGTTACATAAATATTGCTGTGGAGGCCTGATTGTTTAATGCTATTGTGTAGTGACTTTGGGATGGCATGAGTTGAAGATATTACTGTTGGGACAGTGTTTATACCCTGTTTATGTTCCATAGTCTTTCAATTTCTTCTTTTAATTGCAAGTTATTTGCTTAATGATCTCTAAATGTTGTGTGTTTGGAAAGGCTATATTTATTAAGTAAGTTGTTCTTGCTTGTTTGTCCTGTAATAATATATCCAGACAGTTATTCTGACTCTAAAACTGGGCCAGGCTTGTATTTATAGTAAGGTATTGTGTCTTTTATGAGTTTGTATTTTAAATCAAGATTTTGGTGAATAATGTGAATAATAATAATTGTGCCTCTGTAAGTAATCAGATTGTGTTAGAATGCAGCAGGATCCTGGGGTGTGTTAGATTGTGAAACACTCTGGTTCCGTCGGCTGCGTAAGTCTAGGGAAGACAATCTGGCCCCACCAAATGTGTGAGATTGAGGGCTGAGCCCACCCCGAACCCCCTGTTTGTGTTGATGCTGCGTGATTTGTTACTCTGTTACAAATAAGTGCCACGAAATAAGACAGTACACCACATGCAAATAAAAGATTTAGCTTTATAATTCTTAATTTGACTGAAGTGTTAGTAAAGAGAAAGCAAAAACAAGGAAAGGGCCCATTTTAATGAAGCAGTCTAATGTGAACAAGTCGGAGCTCACGGTTTCCCCTCTGCCGATCCTCCTTCAATCTCACCCTGGGCTTTGTCGAATCACGGTCCCGCTCCGGGTCGACCCCTACGACCTCTTCTCCCCGGCATCTTCTCTCTTCATCCCCTTAACGAAAGCCCCAAGCCCAACCTTAGTGTCCCTCACCGGAGAAACCTCCCCTTAATCCGGCCATCCTAACTAGATGGAACACAATCCTCCTATTTCTAATCTTCAGCAGTAACCCAAACAAGCAATTTACATAGAACAGCACAAATGAAATACAGAACAGCATAACAGAAAAAATGAACCATGGCATTACAATTGTTTTTGGTTTCTCTTGGCATTTCTGCATTTATCATCTAGAATTTGTTGGTCTTTTATTCTGTATTTTTGATATTTGTTGTGTTAACCACCTGGTCCTGTATTGCCTGAAGGAACCCCTCGGTTTCTGGGAAGAGGTCTCCAATGCTAAACCGGGGGTTCGATGCTTCCTTGTTGACATCGTCTGCTCAGATTGTGGGGGTGTCTTCCATGGAGGGTCATGCTCTACCATTGACTAACCTTTTCCTGAATAGTGATAATGTCTTCATATTTTGATTTGTGCTTTCATTTAAGTTTATGATTTGTACTTCTTACCAGAATTGCCTATGCTCGTGTGGAGTGCTGAACCAGTTTTCATTGATGAAATTATATCCTTAGTGTTTTCTAAGATTTGTCATTTCAGTTCTTATTATTCTTTGTAAATTTTCTAGATTGGTTTTTGACCAAGATATTAGGCCAAAAGAATACATAAATATGGGTATAGCGGAAGTGTTTATTGCCTTTGTTATATGTTTACTATTCAGCACTGTCTGGCAGATTTCCTTAAGCCTTGAAGTAACTTCTGTCGAAAGATTTTCCTTTATTACGCTATGATCTATTTTCATTGCTTGTTGATATCCCAGATACTGATATAGAAAACCTACAGCACAATACAGGCCCTTCGGCCCACAAAGCTGTGCCAAACATGTCCTTACCTGAGAAATCACCTAGGGTCACCCATAGCCTTCTATTTCTCTGAGCTCCATGTACCTGTCCAGGAGTCTCTTAAAAGACCCTATCGTATCCGCCTCCACCACCATCGCTAGCAGCCCATTCCCCGCACTCACCACTTTCTGCATAAAAAAAACAACTTACCCCTGACATCTCCTCTGTACCTACTTCCAGGCACTTTAAAACTGTGTCCACTCATACTAGCCATTTCAGCCCTGGGAAAAAGCCTCTCACTATCCACACTATCAATGCCTCTCATCAACTTATACACCTTAAATATGTTTTATATTCATCCATTAGTTGTATTGTATCCTGCTGCTCTGTTTTGTATTCTGTTGGCTCTACTGCTCCTTTCTTTGTGTTTCATGGTCTGCACTTATCCAGTCCAAAGTTCAGCTTTACTGAATATCTTTAGAAAGCAGTTCTAGCATTTGAATTTATTAGTTTAGCTCAACTGATGAAGGAGCATATAATTTGAAATTGTCCATGTACAGAAGATACGTCAAGCTATAATTTCTTTGGCTGTTTCTGATTTGATATCCAATTTTTATCCAATTCAGTAAATTAGAGAGCAGGTTTTAAGCTAGACAGAACCGTAGTGGGTATAGAGAGTTTCCGTAGAAAATGCCTCAGTTTATCTTGATAACTGTGGTTATCCTTTTTTGGTTATTAATAGATATTATTATCATATGGATAATAATATGTTTATAGATAGTTAATCAAAAGTTACTATCTTTTTAATTGTTTTTTCTCAGCTCAATCTGGTAAAACCCGAGGTATGGGCATAGCCAAATACAATGAAATTTATCTCAATTGCTAGGAACTTTTGGGCTATACTAGTGGTGTTTAGTATGAAGGTTAGCTGGAGATTTACAGAAATATTGTCGTGTCAGCCTAACTGTTTAATGCTGCTGTGCAGTGCTGTGGGATAACACCACTTGTAGATACTACTATTGGGGCAATGTACACCCTGTTCATGTTCCATAGTCTTTCAATTTCCTATGGTGTTTTTCACTTACTGATTTCTGTATGTTATGGAATGGCTTTATCTATTAAATAAGCTGTTCTTGCTTGTTTATCTTGTACTTTTATATCTGAACAGTTATTATGGATTGTCCTGTCAGTAATAATGGATGGGCCATCAGGACCCTGACTCTAAAACTGGATTTTTATTATCATTAATAGTAGTAATTGTATTAATTGGGGCCTGTTACTGTACTGTATCTCTAAATTTAAAAAATGAAATAAAATAGATAAATTGTTACTCTTCTGCGTCATTCTGTGGACAGACACTGCAAACTTACAGCGATGTCACTAGATATTAATGCACACCAGCCCTTGACTGGCTGTATAACAGCTCTCAGCCCAGCAGCTAACATCATGTGACATTTAATATTTAAAAACTCATTAAAGTGCGGCCACGGGCATGAAAGATATCACAAGCTAAGCCTCAGGTGCAGTAGACAACTTGATAAGGTTACAGAGTTGGAGTTAACAGAAGAACCCAAATAGAGAAGGGGTCTAATTGAGTTTGACAACCTTTCCTTTTCATAAAAAAATCATCCTCACTTAGGTTTTACATCTTTCTTGCTCCGCTTACTGTCTACCTGCCTGGGTAGTTATGTGTCCCTGTCTATACCTATAACATGTACTCAGCTCTTGGTTTCAGTCCCTGACTGGGGGAATGCAGGTCTGTATATCAGCCCGGTTGTACTGGAACCCTGTTGAGTTGCAGCGACATCAGTATCTCAAGAAGGTGGCATCCATCATTATCCCTCGCTATCCGGGACATGCCCCCTCCTCATTGCTGCCATCGGGGAGGGGGTACAGGCGCCTGAAGACCCACACTCAACATTTTAGGAGCATCTTCCCCTCTGCCTTCGGATTTCTGAACAGTACACAAACCCGTGAGCTTTCTATCTAGCTAGATGGATGTTATTTGCTATATATGCATATAAATAAAACTCACACATATATACCATAGCATCCATAGGGTTTTCATGGCAAAATACAAAGTAAATTGCCAGCTCTTCCTTCCGCGCAGATACTGCTGCTGCCCAGGGTGGGACCCGGCTAGGTTTGAACTCTGGACCATCTGCCTTGAAGTCCAGGGCTGATGCCACTACACCACCAGCTGGCCTGGAAACAGTACAATGCAATATGTAACATCACTACAGTACAATGCAATATGTAACATCACTACAGTACAGTGCAATATGTAACATTACTACAGTACAGTGCAATATGTAACATTACTACAGTACAATGCAATATGTAACATCACTACAGTACAGTGCAATATGTAACATCACTACAGTACAATGCAATATGTAACATCACTACAGTACAGTGCAATATGTAACATCACTACAGTACAGTGCAAATGTAACATCACTACAGTACAGTGCAAATGTCTTAGGCACCCTAGCTACATATATATGTGCCTTAGACAGTGCTGTATGTATATGAACATTTTTGTCTATTTCCTTATTTATTTTTGTGACTCTGTTATTTTTTTGCAGTACGTTGTACTGCTTCCACAAATCTACAGATTTCATGACATGCATCAATGACAATAAACTCGATTCTGATTCAAAATTGAGATGAGATTATGTTTGCTGCTCAGAGCGCATAAGGAGTGACAGTTCCGACCTTGTATACACAACGGCTGGTCCGTGTATCTGACTTCTAGAACACGGCCTCTGCAGCTGCTTCCAGGAGATTTCTGTCTTTGCAGAGCTGAATCTTTTTCCATTCATGTTTAAATAACTTCAAGCCATCTTATTGTTCTAAGGCTTGTTTAACAGACAGTGCTGTTCGATTGAAGAGAAACTTGCTGTTTATTTCTGATCAAAGTGCTTTGCTGTGGCTGTCGATTCTGACATGATCTTTGCCCCCTGCTCTTTGCACATCTGTTTCCTTCCCAGAGGAAGGACTAAGATGTGACGTGTAAAACCTTACTCCTGGAGTAAGGCCCTCCTGAGGCCATTGACCTGGTGGGGGAAGATCAGATGCTTCCTGTCCACTTAAGTGTTTCCAGCTCATTTTGTTTTTATTTCAGACTTCCTTCATCTGCAGTTTTTATTTAAACTTTCATTCTGAATTACATCTGCTGCTGTGTCCAATACTTATCCCAAATGTCAATAGAAGGATAATTATCTTGTTGCTATTTGTGGGAGCTTCCTGTGTACTGGCTCGACATCACAGCAGTGACTTCTTTTCAAGTGTTGATTGGTGTGGGTGGCACAGTAGTGTAATGCTACTGCAGCCCTAGCAACCCGGGTTCAATTCCTGCCGTTGTCTGCAAGGAGATTGTCCATTCCCCCACGACTGGGTGGGTTTCCTCCTGGCGCTTCAGTTGCCTCCCACATCCCAAAGGCATGTGGTTAACTGGTTACATGGGTGTAATTGGGCTGTGTGGGCTCGTTAGACCAGAAAGCCCTGTCACCACACTGTATATCTGAATAAGCAAATTAAATAAAGCTATTTTGGGCATCCCCACCTGTACCAATATACACTGAAAAGCTTGTCTGGCATACTGTTCATACAGACAAGCCATTACACTCCAACTGAGCTCCAATAAGGTAGAACATGAACACTGTAGAATGAAGTGTAAAAGCCACTGATAAGGGCAGTGCAGGTAAATGATAAAGTGCAAGATCATCGTGGGGGAGAGAGTGAGGTGAAGAGTCCACTTATCAGCATCCTGTCTGGATGAATAATGGACCTTTAGTAATAGTAGCGTGAACACTAAAGATGTATGATGTTCTCGCAAGGTGCTGACTATTGGTGGGTCCTCGGGAGGCTGTAGAAGGATCCACATGTTCTGCTGCAGTGTGGGCAGGAGTGAGTGTTTGATTGTTTTGGTTGTTCAGTCTCCCCTTTCACGACGGCCAGAGGCCGTTCTCATATAGCATTGCTCCTTCCTGAACAGATTTCTTCCAGGTATATCTATTGAGTGCAATGCCTTCCCAGTTTTTAAGATGTCATTTTGAATTTCTCCAGGCTCATTCTGATGTTATCTTTGAAGCGTTTCCTTTGCCCGCCAGGGGCTCACTGACCTTCCTTCAGCTGTGAGTAGCTGAGACCTCCAGTGGAGTACGATGGGATCGGGTCCAGCTGCGCCTGTGGTTGGAAAGGAATTGTCAGTGTTTCAGGGTGAATCAAAATCCTGCATCAAAAGACCAGTGAGAAACCCTGTATTTGATGCAGGATTTTGGCCTGAAATATGGATTCTTTTCTTTTATCGATGCTGCTGGAGCCAGTGGAATCTGCCGGCAGTCTGCTTTGTGTTCCATGATGAATTCTGAACTTTCAGAACTATATTCTCCCCCACTCCCCTGTAACCTTTGTTATGAGAGGTGTCTATTACAAGAGGTCCAATAGCACCCTGGGACAACGTCTCTGGCTGTCCACAGTATCTATGCAGGTAGGGTCAAAAGGAGAGCTTTTGGCGCATCAAACTCAGGAGTTGGAATTGTCAGAGAAAGCGGGATCTCACAGTGGCCACCCATTTTAATTCCACTTCCCATTCCCATTCCGACATGTCAGTCCATGGCCTCCTCTACTGTTCTGATGAGGCCACACTCAAGCTGGAGAAACAACACCTTATATTCTGTTTGGGTAGCCTCCAACCTGATGCATGAACATCGATTTCTCGAACTTCTGGTAATGCCCCCCACCTCCCCCCCTTCACCATTTCTAATCCCCTTTGCCTTCTCTCATCTTATCTCCTTGCCCGCCCATCGCCTCCGTCTGGTGTTCCTCCCCTCTTTTTCTTCCATGACCTTCTGTCTCTTTCACCAAACAACTTCCCAGCTCTTTACATTATCCCTACCCCTCCAGGTTTCACCTATCACCTTGTGTTTCTCTAACCCCTCTCCTAACCATTTAAATCTATTCCTCAGCTTTTTTCCTCCAGTCCTGGTAAAGGGTTTTGGTCGGAAACATCGACTGTACTCTTTTTCCATAGATGCTGCCTGGCCTGCTGAGTTCCTCCAGCAATTTGTGTCCGTTGCTCAGATTTCCAGCATCCGCAGATTTTCTCTTGTTTGTGACAAGTGTTAGGATTCTGTGTTGAAATTGTACAAGATGGCGAGGCCGGATTTTGAATATTGTGTGTGGTTCTGGTCACCTGCGTACAGTAAAGATAGCAATAAGCTCAAAAGAGTGCAGAGAAAACTTACGAGAATGGTGCCAGGACTTGGGAACCTGAAATATAGGGAAGGAGGTTAGGATTTTATTTCTGGAGCACAGCCGAATGAGGGGAGATCTTATAGAGGTATTTGAGGGGTACAGATAGGGTAAAGGCATGTAGGCATTTTCTCCTCAGGTTGGGTAAGACTAGAATATGAAGTCCTAGGTTTAAGGGGAAAGGCGTCTTCCCTCTGAGGATGATTGGAACAAGCAGTCAGTGGAAGTGGTCCTGGTGTAGGTAGATTGCACTAGACAGAAGATCAGGTTAGCATGGGCTAGATCGGCCAAAGAGTCTGTTTCTGTGCTGTAATACCTTATGATTTTATTGAGAGATTTCATCGCCTGGTTGGCAGGTACTTATAAAGGTTGGATGTGTCCTATGTGAAATCATTGCACAACCATTTAGTCATACAGCCTAGAAGGAGACATCAATGAAGCACAGAAATTTTTAAGCATTGTGCCTTTTGAGGAGATTGAACCCTATTGACCCACTCTTCAGAATCTTGCTATCCTGTGAGAATCCAAACTCAACTTAGAACTCAAATAGAATGTGAAATTTTTGGCCTTGAGGAAGGGGAGCAAGTTAAGCTGTCACACACCTGAGACCAGCAACAATGACTGACGATTCAAAGGAAAATTGCCCCCTACCAAAACTGTAGCTTCATCATTAAAATAAAAATGGATTTGATTTGCGTTTTGGCTCGAGTTGCAGCAAGACTCTCCCTTAGATCAGAACGTGATTTAGACGGGATCGCAGAGTGATCTCATGCATCACTTCCAGTAGAAGTGGTAGAGGCAGGTTTGATTTTGTCATTTAAAAAAAATTGGATGGCTTTATAGACAGGAAAGGAATAGAGGGTTATGGGCTGAGTACAGGTAGGTGGGACTAGGTGAGAGTAAGCGTTTGGCATGGACTAGAAGGGCCGAGATGGCCTGTTTCCATGCTGTAATTGTTATATGGTTATATCAGAGAAACACGAGTCTTGCTGAGAATCCAGAACCTATTGCTCGAGGTTCATTTTAACTCCATCTGACACTGGAAGAAGGGTTACCGTTGTTGACACACACTCTGTTCCAATTTGCCATAGAGTTACCCAGAAACAGGCCCTTTGGCCCATCGTGCCCATGCCTCCTGTTGCACTTACCCACTGTGATCCCACCTCCCTGGTATAGGTCAATAGCCTATGCTTTATCAATTCAAATGCTTGTCAACAGTAGTTTGAACCACCTACAGGATGCATGGGGGCAGCTCACCCAGAGTTCTGTTACAGCACCTTCCATACACAGAGCCTCTACCAGCTGAAAGGACAATGGCAGTCAAAGCAGCACCACCCAGAAGCTGCCCTCCAAACCTCACATCATCCTGACCTGTAAATACATTGTCACTTCTTCATGGTCGCTGGGTCCAAGGGAGATGAGGCTGAGTACAGGGCTACGGTGGGAAACTTTGTCACATGGTGTGAGCAGAATCATCTGCAGCTTAATGTGAAAAAGACTAAGGAACTGGTGGTGGACCTGAGGAGGGCTGAGGCACCGGTGACCCCTGTTTCCATCCAAGGGGTCAGTGTGGACATGGTGGAGGATTACAAATACCTGGGGATACAAATTGACAATAAACTGGACTGGTCAAAGAACACTGAGGCTGTCTACAAGAAGAGTCAGAGCCGTCTTTATTTCCGGAGGAGACTGAGGTCCTTTAACATCTGCTGGACGATACTGAGGATGTTCTATGAGTCTGTGGTGGCCAGTGCTATCATGTTTGCTGTTGTGTGCTGGGGCAGCAGGCTGAGGGTAGCAGACACCAACAGAATCAACAAACTCATTCGTAAGGCCAGTGATGTTGTGGGGGTGGAACTGGACTCTGACGGTGGTGTCTGAAAAGAGGATGCTGTCCAAGTTGCATGCCATCTTGGACAATGTCTCCCATCCACTCCATGATGTACTGGTTAGGCACAGGAGTACATTCAGCCAGAGACTCATTCCACCGAGATGCAACACTGAGCGTCAAAGGAAGTCATTCCTGCCTGTGGCCATCAAACTTTGTAACTCCTCCCTTGGAGTGTCAGACTCTCTGAGCCAATAGGCTGGTCCTGGACTTATTTCCACTTGGCATGATTAACTTATTATCATTTAATTATTTATGGTTTTATATTGCTATATTTCTACACTATTCTTGGTTGGTGTGACTGTAATGAAACCCAATTTCCCTCGGGATCAATAAAGTATGTCTGTCTGCCTGTCTGTCAAAATCCTGGAACTCTCTCCCTAACAGCATTGTGGGTTACCGGATCTCAACGACAGACAGACAGATTTTTAAGTTAATCATGCCAAGTGGAAATAAGTCCAGGACCAGCCTATTGGCTCAGGGTGACTGACACTCCGAGGGAGGAGTTGTAAAGTTTGATGGCCACAGGCAGGAATGACTTCCTATGACGCTCAGTGTTGCATCTCGGTGGAATGAGTCTCTGGCTGAATGTACTCCTGTGCCTAACCAGTACATTATGGAGTGGATGGGAGACATTGTCCAAGATGGCATGCAACTTGGACAGCATTCTCTTTTCAGACACCACCGTCAGAGATTCCAGTTCCACCCCCACAACATCACTGGCCTTACGAATGAGTTTGTTGATTCTGTTGGTGTCTGCTACTCTCAGCCTGCTGCCCCAGCACACAACAGCAAACATGACAGCACTGGCCACCACAGCCTCGTAGAATCCTCAGCATCATCTGGCAGATGTTAAAGGACCTCAGTCTCCTCAGGAAATAAAGACGGCTCTAACCCTTCTTGTAGACAGCCTCAGTGTTCTTTGACCAGTCCAGTTTAACGACTGCAGAGGTTCGAGCAATTGGCTCTCTACTACCTTCTCAAGGGCATTTGGGGATGGGCAATTAAATGCTGGCTCTGCCTGCAAAACCACCGTTCTTTGAAGGAATAAAGCCAGGAGTCATTCTGAGGCCCTTTGACCCATCATGGCAATGTCGTACATCAAATCCCCATCTCTACCTAAAGATCCAACATTTTAGGATTAGCTTCTTCCCCTCTGCCATCAGATTTCTGAGCGGGTCCTGAACGCTATCTCATTATCTTGTTCTCTTTTCCATTATTTATTTACTTTTTAATATTTCTTATTGAAACACAAAATATTTTTGTGTATTACAGTCTACTATTGGTGCAAAAGAACAAATTTCACAACATATGATTATCTGTGATAATAAGCTTGATTCTGATACTGATCCCATTGCCTGTAGTCGACCATGCCTCATGATTCAAGTGCTCACTCAGACGCTTTTTAACTGTTGTGAAAGAACTTGCCTCCACCACCTTCTCGAGCAGTGCATTCCAGATTGCAACCAGCCTCTGAGTAACAAAGTTCATTCTCATATTCCCTCTGAACCTTCAACTCTGTCTAATCTGAGACACCTTTGCATCACTCGAGTGGTGTGGGAGACATTCATAATGGAGAAAATATGAGGCTGGTACTCAACGTGGGGCCAATAAGTCTGGTGAGTTTGTAGTTGGTGTACCCACAGGTGGCAGTGTGGCTATTGGCACAGGCTTCCCTGGCGCACCTCCATCCTCCCCTGCCAGCAACCTTTATCATCAAAAACTCAGCAGATGCATCCAAACACCGCCATACTGGATGAGAGCAGGGGTGGATGAAGGGGCCTGTCCTTGGTCGTAGCAAGGACCTTAGGCCTAAAGCCTCAGTGTTGCCTCCTTGGGGCCACCCGGAGTGAGGAGATAAAGCCACTGCGCTTCACCGGGGTGTTGGCGCGGTGTCCGGAAAGGAGTCGGAGCTGCCCTCCCAGGGTTTCGTCGATAGAAGACAAGCTCTGGTTGTTGCCGACTGCAGATTTTTCTTTTCCGGCTGCAGTCAATGGATTTGGGGCCTCAAACTGCGGAGTCACTTGCTTTTCAGAAGTTCCTGAGCCGGCACACTCTACCGGGGGACGGCGTAGCACCGTTGTGTGGACTGAAGATTTTACACTGGCTGAAGGGTCTGAACTATATATGTATATAAAAAAAATGCTGGTGGAACACAGCAGGCCAGGCAGCATCTATAAGGAGAAGCATCGACAGTGCTTCTCCTTATAGATGCTGCCTGGCTTGCTGTGTTCCACCAGCATTCTGTGTGTGTTGCTTGAACTTACAGCATCTGCAGATTTCCTCGTAAATACGTATATATTTGTCTGGCTGTGTTTTTACTGCTATTCTTTAGGTGCTTGTATGTGCAAGGCCTCAAAGCCACGGATTTGCCTAGTGGGAGTCAGGCACTGGGGTGAGGACTGGGCCTCAAAGCCACAGTGTAGCCGAGTGAACGTTGGGCGCTAATCGACAGATGCTATCAGTGGGCTAGGGGGTTCTGGACTGTATATATGTGCATATTCTGTGTCGTATTTTTTACTGATATTCTGTAGGAGTTTATTGACTTGTACGTGCAAGGACTGGGCATCAAACTGCGGCATCACAGGGGGTTGGTGATGGTGGGTATCAGGATATTTATTACGTGATTGTGATGTGTGTGCTTACTGTGTGTGACTGTAATGTGTCTTTGCACCTTGACCCGGTAGTAACCCAGTTTCGTTTGGCTGTATTCATGAGTATTCATATCTGATTAAATGACAATTGAACTTGAATTGAATCCGTGCTTTCTCCTCAAAGCAGCACATCATCTTGACATGGCGATATAGCACCAGTCCCTCATGGTTGAGTCTAGATTTTGGAAATCCCTCCCCAGTAGGGCTGTGGGAGTCCTTTCCTTCCGACAGCTGCAATGGTTCAAGAGACAACTCACCAACACTTTCTCAGGGGCTATTTGCAATGAGCTGTAAAAATTAACCTTGGCACAAAGCCCACATCCAGAAAAAGAATTGGAGTAAGAGTTAGCTGTTTCTGGCTCCCCTCTTACCCCTTCTCTTCTCCTCACCTCCCACTGGTGCCCCTCCTCCCTTCCTTTCTCCCACATGGACAACTGTCCTCTCCTACCAGATTTAGCCATTTATCTCTTCACTTATCACTTCCCAGCTTCTCACTTTATCACATCTTTCCTCTCACCTATTTTCACGTATCGCCTAAGCACAAAGTACACTGCAGATGCTGGGGTCAAATCAACACGTACAATAAGCTGGAGGAACTCAGCAAGTCAGGCAGCATCCGTGGAAATGAGCAGTCAACGTCTGGGCTGAGACCCTTCATCAGGACTTCAACGTTTCGGGCTGAGACCCTTCTTTAGTCCTGACGAAGGGTTTCGGCCCAAATCGTTGACTGCTCATTTCCACGGATGCTGCCCGACTTGCTGAGTTCCTCCAGCTTGCTGTTTGTGTTAATTTCACATATCACCTGCCAGCTGGTATCCTTTCCCTTCAGCCCGACTTCTAATTCTGGCTTTTCCCACTCCATTTCAGTCCTGATGAAGGGTCTTAGCCTGAAACATCCCCTCCATAGATGCCGCCTAACTCGTTGAGTTCCTCCTGCATTTTGTATATGTGTTTGAGATGTCCAGCATCTACAACGTCTCTTAGCATTTGAAACAAATTGGATGGACCCCTTGACCCTTGGTCCCCCCTCCCAGCATATAACCATATAACAATTACAGCACGGAAACAGGCCACCTTGGCCCTTCTGGTCCGTGCCGAACGCTTACTCTCACCGACCTGCACTCAGCCCATAACCGTCCATTCCATTCCTTTCCTGTCCATATACCTATCCAATTTTTTTTTTTAAATGACAAAATCGAACCTGCCTCTACCACTTCTACTGGAAGCTCATTCCACACAGCTACCACTCTGAGTAAAGAAGTTCCCCCTCATGTTACCCCTAAACTTTTGCCCCTTAACTCTCAACTCATGTCCTCTTGTTTGAATCTCTCCTACTCTCAATGGGAAAAGCCTATCCACGTCAACTCTATCTATCCCCCTCATAATCTTAAATACCTCTATCAAGTCCCCCCTCAACCTTCTATGCTCCAAAGAATAAAGACCTAACTTGTTCAACCTTTCCCTGTAACTAAGGTGCTGAAACCCAGGTAACAGCAGAGAAAATCTCCAGCTTGCCAGAGACAGTTAGATATTGGATGATACAGTTGATCAGGCCAGAGTTCTTTGATGGGACGAGGTTCATGGAAGCATGCAATCACTTCATTGGATGAAGATTGGATCAGCCATGATCTTGTTGAATGGCGGAGCAGGCTTGTGGGGCTGATTGGCCTACTCCTGCTCCTATCTCTTATGTTCTTATGTTCACACAGACTTGCCATGGAACCACTTGTACGTCAGTCAGCAGAGAAATGTCCCAAGTATTTCCATTGAAAATGATGGATTTTAGTTAATAATTTAAACTAATAGCCTAGGTTGTTTATTAAATTATAATTTGGAGAGACAGGTCAGCATTTCCTGCTGTGACTGTCTTCACATCTTAGATTTACCAGACAACCAATGTACACCCTATCCTCGTTATATGCGGGGGATACGTTCCTCGCAGTCGACGCATAATGTGAATAATTATTTAAATGCAGAAAATAGGGTTGCATTCCAGACAGCTTCCTAAATATGTTTTATCTGTAATTTATTCACATTTTCATACAAATACGACACAAAAGCAATACCACAAAGCATGTTCGTATTATATTTCATCAATTTAAGGTAATATTCAATGTAATAAATCATAGAATCATTTGCTTTGGCAAGTAAGGGGAAAATAAATCCAGAGGGTTTCGACAGTTATATTAATAGCAAAAGGATAGTGAGGGATAAAATTGGTCCCTTAGAGAATCAGAGTGGACAGCAATGTGTGGAGCCAAAAGAGATGGGGGAGATTTTGAACAATTTCTTTTCTTTGGTATTCACTAAGGAGAAGGATATTGAATTGTGTAAGGTAAGGGAAACAAGTAGGGAAGTTATGGAAACTATGACGATTAAAGAGGAGGAAGTGCTGGCGCTTTTAAGGAATATAAAAGTGGATAAATCTCTGGCTCCTGACAGGATATTCCCTAGGACCTTGAGGGAAGTTAGTGTGGAAATAGCAGGGGCTCTGACAGAAATATTTCAAATGTCATTAGAAACGGGGATTGTGCCGGTGGATTGGCATATTGCTCATGTGGTTCCATTGTTTAAAAAGGGTTCTAAGAGTAAACCTAGCAATTATAGGCCTGTAAGTTTGACATCAGTGGTGGGTAAATTAATGGAAAGTATTCTTAGAGATGGTATATATAATTATTTGGATAGGTAGGGTCTGATTAGGAACAGTCAACATGGATTTGTGCGTGGAATGTCATGTTTGACAAATCTTATTGAATTGTTTGAAGAGGTTACTAGGAAAGTTAACGAGGGTAAAGCAGTGGATGTTGTCTATATGGACTTCAGTAAGGCCTTTGACAAGGTTCCGCATGGAAGGTTAGTTAGGAAGGTTCAATCTTTAGGTGTTAATATTGAAGTAGTAAAATAGATTCAACAGTGGCTGGATGGGAGATGCCAGAGAGCAGTGGTGGATAACTGTTTGTCAGGTTGGAGGCCGGTGACTAGTGGTGTGCCTCAGGGATCTGTACTGGGTCCAGTGTTGTTTGTCATATACATTAATGATCTGGATGATGGGGTGGTAAATTGGATTAGTAAGTATGCAGATGATACTAAGATAGGTGGTGTTGTGGATGATGAAGTAGGTTTTCAAAGCTTGCCGTGAGGTTTAGGCCAGTTAGAAGAGTGGGCTGAAAGATGGCCAATGGAGTTTAATGCTGATAAGTGTGAGGTGCTACATTTTGGTAGGAATAATCCAAATAGGACATTCATGGTAAATGGTAGAGCATTGAGGAATGCAGTAGAACAGAGTGATCTAGGAATAATGGTGCATAGTTCCCTGAAGGTGGAATCTCATGTGGATAGGGTGGTGAAGAAGGCTTTTGGTATGCTGGCCTTTATAAATCAGAGCATTGAGTATAAGCATTGGGATGTAATGTTAAAATTGTACAAGGCATTGGTGAGGCCAAATTTGGAGTATTGTGTACAGTTCTGGTCACTGAATTATAGGAAAGATGTCAACAAAATAGAGAGAGTACAGAGAAGATTTACTAGAATGTTACCTGGGTTTCAGCACCTAATTTACAGGGAAAGGTTGAACAAGTTAGGTCTTTATACTTTGGAGCATAGAAGGTTGAGGGGGGACTTGATAGAGGTATTTAAAATTATGAGGGTGATAGATAGAGTTGATGTTGATAGGCTTTTTCCATTGAGAGTAGGGGAGATTCAAACAAGAGGACATGAGTTGAGAGTTGGGGGCAAAAGTTTAGGGGTAACATGTGGGGGAATTTCTTTACTCAGAGAGTGGTGGCTGTGTGGAACGAGCTTCCAGTAGAAGTGGTAGAGGCAGGTTTGATATTGTCATTTGAAGTAAAATTGTATAGGTATATGGACAGGAAAGGAATGAAGGGTTATGGGTTGAGTGCAGGTCGGTGGGACTAGGTGAGAGTAAGCGTTCGGCACAGACTAGAAGGGCTGAGATGGCCTGTTTCCCTGCTGTAATTGTTATATGGTTATATAGAAAGTTAACACACTAGGGTGTACAGTACTCACCAACAGTGGCAGGTGTGTTCGCTCCGGGAGATGAGTGGTTGTTGTGGTGTCGGGCAGCTTTACGTGGATAAGGTGCATGGATGGTTGTGGTCGTCAGGATCATATCAAGCACAGCAAGGGGTGAAGGAAGATGCACAGAACTCTTAGAACTGCTGGCACCGGTTTGAAGAAAGTGGTGAGGGTTGTTTGCTTGGCAGCATTTTGTTTTTCAGCTTGTGGGGAAGAAGGGTTGACGGCAGGGAATGACTGAAATGCTGACTCCGTTCTAGACTTGGGTTCATGTCCATCGCCATTTGCGCCAAGTGTTCCAACTTCCACCATTCCCTTGCCATTCGTAACCTCCTGGAATTTTCAAAATTTTCTCTTGCTTGCAGCATCTGAGAGAGAGTTTGCCGTAAAAAAAAAAAACGCCTTGAATGTGGATCACACCTTGGTCGAGTGGGTGAATCAGCGATGTTGTTAGGCGGCAGGAAACGCACTGTTATGTTAGGATGAATGCTGTCCAAATGTTTAGGATGGGCTGGCGCATTGTCAAGCAACAAAAGAACTTTAAAGGCAAGATTCTGTTCCCGGCAGTACTGTCCCAGAGCTGTGTTACCTTCACCTGATGCCGCACTGTTTATAACTTCCAACTTTTTTTCAAGTGTTAAAGTGGTTCTCTGCTGCTCGGCTGATGGCCCAGGACATGACGTTGGATGCTTAGGACGCATAGTTAAATACTTCAAGCACAAAATCACTGTACCGTTGGTAAAACCAACAAAAGTTTAAGAGCGCATGATCGCACCTCCACACCTTGCCAAAACCAATGCGAGACTGGCGGGAGTGAGACTGTGAGGCGCGCGCACCTGACTTGTATTGGCGGGGAAGTGGCAATTCTCATCCCAACGTTGAGACAGTGAGGCATGCGCTCGTGACTTCTATTGGCGGGAAAGCAGTGCTCCTCGCATAACTGTGAGTTTTGGATGCATATAAGGAGACATTGGTAGAAACAGGTTCCACGCATAACTGTGAATGAGCATAGTCTGAAGACGCATATAACGAGGATATGGTGTAATCTAAGAGTTAAAATATGAGGAGAAATTATAGCCACTGGATTGTGTTCCTGGAAGCGAGAAAATTAAAGGCAAGTGTCATCAAAGTGTTGACGCATGAAATTGATAGAATAGCAATTATTTCTGCTAGTTCTAGAGCGTAGTATATTTGTGTACACATAAGATCAGGTGAATCTGTGATATAATGATGTCACTAAATTTATGATGCAAGCACATGTCAGTAATTGTTAGTCAGTTTGTGACCACTTGCTCTGGAGCTTGCTGTGTTGTCTACACATTACGATTCTTGGTGGCTACCTGGTTCACAGCCCAGCTCCAAGTACACTGCAGACTGTGGTGATAACCTTAAACGGAAGCTAAGTTTTAAGGGTGATGTTAGGAAACACATTGACACGTAAAGGATGATTGGAGTTTAAAACGCTGCTCTGCAAATTGCATTCAACACAAGGCCAATGGTTGATTTTTGAAGCTCAGAATGATGGATTTGTGTCAATCAAAAGCATTAAGGAATGTTAGGGAATATCGCATGTATGGAGATGGGCTGTAGATGGATGACAAGCTCACTGAAAGGAGGAACAAGCGTGAAGGGCTAAATGGCCTCTTGTTCGATACCCTTCAGACATTCATCAGAAATCTTAAAACCTGTGTAAGGTAGCTGGCTTTTAAAGATCTGTAGCGTAGTGGCTAGCATAACGCTTTACAGCATCAACGACTGGGGTTCAATTCCTGCCACTGTCTATAAAGTGTTCATTCTCTCCATGACTGTATGGGTTTCCTCCGGGTGCTCTGGTTTCCTGCCACATTCCGAAGATATACGGGTTAGTAAGGATTAGTAAATTGAGGCCATGGTATGTTGGTGCCAGAAGAACGGCGACACCTGTGGGCTGCCCCAGCACGTGTCGGACTGTGTTGGTTGTTGATGCAAATGATGTATTTTACTGTACTGTATGTTTGCATATACATGTGACAAATGAAGCTAATCTTTAAACTTTACAGAATTATACCTGTAATTCCATGTTTGGTCAAAAGCCCCAGTACTGTTCCAATTCTGTGTTAACCCCTCCCTATAGATCAGACCCTCGAATCCTGCCGGTCTTCTGGTGGATCTTCATTTTCTGAGATCCCACTTTAAGAATATGTCTTCAAGCTCCCATGTTCAAATAAAGTGCTGCTATTTCATCTCATCTGCTGCCACATTCGAAGTGTATCAAAGTAATCTGGATTGGCCATCAGTCTGCCGACAGATTGGGGTGGAGACATTGACAATGATGTTCCTGCAATTTCCAGATTGCCGTTGTCCTCACGAAAGCAGTGGGCTATCAGCAAAGCTGAAATAGATTGTAATTGGGAAGTCAGGTTTAGTTACGCTCCTTTGACATTGTAATTTTTCAGATGTCTCTTCATTTCAGCAGAGCTGTAGATCTTTGAGAGGATTTGGCATGAGACATCCACATAAGAGGAGAATGTGGGAAGGAGCACAACATCTTAAATACAGAAAGTCAATGCTTCAGACCGAGACCTGTCATCAAGATCTGAAGGGTCCCAGCCTAAAATGACGACAGTTTATCCCTGTCCATCAACGCTGCCTGACCTGCTGACTTCCTCCAGCATTTTGTGTGTGATGTCCCTTCCATACGCAAAGTTTCTCACTCTAGCTTGGTATGCGTGACCACAATGAACTAATTTACCAGTTTAATTGATTTCATCAGACCCAGAACCATGGACTGTGTTTCAATTGTTCAACGCGGGACCCAGTGCTCTCTAGGTACACATCGAGGCAGACATCGACCGCTGCTTGGAAAATCATCAGCTTGGTGAAAAAAAAACACCTAGGTGTGCTTGTAACTTGCTGGCCTTCCAGTTTAAGGAGGTTTCCACTAGCAAACACTGCCATGGTTGGGACAATGTGCTGAGGGAACTGTGGAGGGGATGGGGTCCGGCTTCATCCAGGCAGGCTGCTGGGGGGGAGCTGGTCCCGATCCTATCACGGTGGGTATCCGGAGGATTCGGGGAAGTGGAGGGGTTCCGGCTGCACCGCCACCCAATCTGCTGGTCAGACCCAGGCCTCGGGAGACCACGTGGGAGAGGGTCCCACAGAATGTGAGCCGTCTGTGATGCTCCAAAGCTTTTCTTGTCCAGGCTGCTCCCGCACACCTTTCACTTCCTTACCTTCATCTGCTGACCAGACTTGCCATGGCGGTCCACGTTACCATCTGGCAGCGGAGGAGGTCCCTGGTGGAAATCTCTTTCTGCAGGGTCCTTCCCCTGTACACTGGGGACCCGGTGTGGAAGGTGTTTCATTGGGCAGTACCGCACATCAAGTCTTTAAGCAGGTTCACTGACACCCCGTCCACGTGTCCATTCTGTGTCCGGGAGGAGTCAGTGTCCCACGCTGATATGGAGTGTGAGAGGTTGCAGCCCCTGGTTGAGTATCTGAAGGGGCTGCTGCTCAGGTTCGGGATCACTTCAGCCCCGCGCTCCTCATATACGGGCCCCCGATGCGGGAGGGGTCGGGTCAGGAGGAGGATCTGCTCCTGGGCCTGGCCGAGATGGCCATTCACGGGTCCAGGTGGCGAAAAGTTGAGGGCTCTGCCCGGGCTGACTGCCTACCCCTCTTCCGAGGATACGTTGGTGCTCAGCTGTCCTTGGAGAGGGAACATGTAGTCACAATGGGCACATTGGGGGACTTTCTAGAGTGGAGGGCCCCCCAGGGTATTGATTGTCTAATAGACAGTTGTAACCGTATTTTAATTTGAGTGTGCTTGCTGGCTTGTAAATACTGAGTGTTTGTACCTTGTGTATTTGTGATGTGAAAAAACTTCTATAGTTTGTTTTAAAAAAAAAAAGATGCACTTAAAGCTGTTACAGCTCCATTAAGGCCATGTAGACCTTCAGCAGATAGGTTCAGTGTAATGATCTCTAAAATTTAATCTTAGCTGGAGCTTTTTGCGATGAAAATGTGATGCCCTGCCGATATAGGATGAATTTATTTTACTTAGAGATACAGCGAGGTAACAGGCCCTCTGGTCCAACGACACCGCCCAATTACACCATCTGACCAACTGGCCTACTGACCCGTACATACTTAGAGTGTCTGGAGAAACCCCAGACTGTCCTGGGGAGAACGCAGAAAATCCTAACATTGGATATTCACTTAATGAACATAATAAATATTCAGAATATTAACTGAATATTTAATGTGCTTGGCAGAGTGAATGAAGGCACCGTGATGCCCTAGCCTGTCCATTGTGGGAAGGTTTGGACCCATGTAGTGTAGATTTGCCCTGAAGTGAACACCTCATATACCGGCTGGGTAGCCTCCAACCTGATGGCATGAACATTGACTTCTCTAACTTCCGTTAATGCCCCTCCTCCCCTTCTTACCCCATCCCTGACATATTTAGTTGTTTGCCTGTTCTCCATCTTCCTCTGGTGCTCCCCCCCCCTTTCTTTTTCCCAAGGCCTCCCGTCCCATGATCCTTTCCTTCTCCAGCTCTGTATCACTTTCGCCAATCACCTTTCCAGCTCTTAGCTTCATCCCACCCCCTCCGGTCTACTATCATTTTGCATTTCCCCCTCCCCCCACTACTTTCAAATCTCTTACTATCTTTCCTTTCGGTTAGTCCTGACGAAGGGTCTTGGCCCGAAACGTCGACAGTGCTTCTCCCTATAGATGCTGCCTGGCCTGCTATGTTCCACCAGCATTTTGTGTGTGACACTGTGGATTTCCTTTTTAAGAGAATGAACCCACTCACTTTCCTCACTCACCTCCAGTTATCTTTGATAGTAAAGGGCTATTATAAAACCCATGTCTCCATGGCAATAAGAATTTCTTGACTGCTAACAGCAATGGAACTGCTGGTTATCAAAGGACACAATTCTCTTCCCCTTCATAACCTGTTCTATTGGTACCGGTCACTGTACAGGGATTACAGAGCAGAGAGTGGACGTATTCTGTTGTTGACACCCATCAATCTTATGTTTTCCCATTGCTGACCAGCGAGAATAATGACCAACTTTAGTGCTGTAAATCTTTTATTTTCTTTATGACTGTTATGGGGAAACTATTTGTTGCATTCAGAAAAAGAAACTGCTTACTTCCTGCAAACAGTCACTGGCACCACAGGAGCGGTGGCCCTGCCACAGTGCACTTTATGATTGAAATGAGGGTGAAAGGTTTATTAGAGTTTATGTCTTCAAGGGGTGCATTGCCTGGCTGATTGGCAGTTAATCGACTATAAATACCATCCATTAAAATTTTATGTGGCTCACCGGGTCTTGCTGTACATAAGCACTTGCAGACTGTCCATAAGGCAGCGTGCTTTGTAGAATTTAGCTTTTAAAAAGTCAAGGGAAGGGAATAGTGTTGGTTTGAGACCTAAACACAGGAGGTTTTGCAGATCCTGGAAGTCCAGAGTAACGCGCACAAAATGTTGGAGGTCAGGCAGCATCTATGGAGAGGAGTAAAGAGTCAACATTTCAGGGTGAGATAGGGTCTGCTTGGTAATAGCTGAAAGGAGGAGAACTGGAATTTGCCTTTTTGTGGCAGTGATACAGTACAAAAACATAGACATTGTTCTAAGTTACAAAATAAATAAATTTATATATATAAAATGTTGAATAAATGAAGTAATATTCATCTGTTCATGGACAGTTCAGAGATCTGATGGTGGAGGGGAAGAAGCTGTGCCTAAATCTTTTGAGTGTGTTTCTTCATGCTCTTGTACCACCTCCCTGACTCTGCAGCCGTTGGGATCTCCATGCCGGACACTGATGCAACCAGTCAGAATGCTCTCCACTGTAGGTCCGCAGAAATTCACCAATCTGGTGACAGAGCAAATCTCCTCAAACTCCTAATGAAGTGGAGCTGCAGGTGTGCCTCCTTCATGATTGCCTCGGTGTGCTGGACCACAGAGAGGTCCTCTGAGATGTTGACAGCCAGGAATTAGAAGCTGCCCATCCTTCTCACCACTCACCCAACACTGAGGACTGGTGTGTGTTCTCCTGACGTCCACAGTCAATTCCTTGCCGTTAGTTCCTCAGCATGAACATTGAAAGTTCATCGTTGATACCATTTACATTGGCACCCGTTGGTGTGAGCACTGAGAAAGGAAAGGACAAGGGTGATGCAGTGGCACAGCCAGTAGAGATGCTGTCTCACATCGCCAGTAACCCAGGTTCAGTCCTGACCACCAGCACTGTCTCCTTGCAAGTTACATTTCATCCCTGTGACCTTGTGGGTTTCCTCCCACGTCCCAAAGACACGCAGGTTGGGAGATTAGTTGGTCACTGTGAATTGCCCCTGGGGTGTGGGTGAGTGGGAGGAGCTGATGAGAATGTGAGGACTGGAGTGGAACTTGTGTAAGTGGATGGTCAGTGGTTAGCACGGACTGGGTGGGCTGAAGGTTCTGTTTCTCTGCTTTATCATTCAGTGGTCTATGCCAACAACTTTCCACATGCAAAATGAAGTCTTAACTAGTGAAATGTAGACCGGAGTTACGTGGAACAGGAGAGAAAATCTGCAGATGCTCGAAATCCAAGCAACACACACAAAATGCTCGAGGAACTCAGTAGGGCAGGCAGCGTCTGTGGAAAAGAAAGTATAATCGATGTTTCAGGCTGAGATCCTTCGGCAGGACTGAAGAAATAAAAAAATGAGTAGATTTAACTGTTGGGAGAGAGAAACACAAGGTGCCAGGTGAAACCAGGAGGGGGGAGTGGTAGAGTAAAGAGCTGGGAAGTTGATTGGTGAAAGAGATACAGGGCTGGAGAAGGGGGAATCTGATAGGAGAGGACAAAAGGCCATGGAAGAAAGAAAAGGGAGGAGGAGCACGGAGCGTCTAGGCCCAAAATGCCGACTGAACTTTTTTCCATAGATGCTGCCTGACCACCTGAGTTCCTCCAGCATTTTGTGTGAGTTACGTGGAACAGACTCTATTCTCAGTCAGATTGGTGGCTGAGGAATCCCAGCACTGAGCCAGGTCTGACCATGGCTGTGCTAGAATTTGTGTCCCAGCCCTGCTGACTGTCATTATTGTCATGAGTCACGAACAGTCGGCTGATATTGGGAAGTAAAGGGGTGGAATGCTTCGAGGATATATAGAAAGAGGAACAGTATTACTGACTGGAGTCAGCTTGTGCTGATGCTTGCTGTCTGATTCATCTACTCTGAGAACTCTGAACATCACAAGACCAACAGGCGAGGTGAGAGCTTCAGCACTGATGATTTATTGGGACACTATAAAACAAACTGACAGTTCCATGGTACTGTCTACCTTCTCTGGTTCAACACTCTGCTGGAGGAACTCAGCAGGTCAAGCAGCATCTCTGGGAGAGATGTGGGAAGGAGTCATCAATGTTTTGTGTCAGAACTCCACATCACCAACCTCTGAATCCGTTGCTCCAGATTCCGACGTCTGCCGTCTCTTGTGAGACCACCTCCGGATGTATCGGTGCTTTTAAGCTGTTCTGACGTGACGAGGACACAGTTGAGCAAGTGGTACACAGGATGATCCCAGCGTGATAGTGTCCTTGCTTTGTGATTTTGAGCGAGAGATAAATATCAGCTGGAGACAGTGTCCCTGTTCTTCTGCGGGTTGGGGAGTACAAACTCTGTCATCTCAGCGGGCTTCTTATCCACCAATATGACCTTCAGATGTACAGTGTGGTAAATGGATGTAAATACCCCAGCTGTCGTGATGGGATTTCAATCTGTCTCCGGATTATTTGCCTGCAATAACTAGGCTGTCGTACTCCTGTAAATGTGCAAAGAGTTCTACAAGTTCGTTTATGGTGTGTGTAAACCCAACAACTACACATTGATATATATCTAACAGAGACCGTGCTCTCGCTAATCTCCGTCATGGCTGTTCCGCGGCATCGTCCTAATGTGCTTCTGTCACTGGGGTAGAGCTCCACAGTCGCCTGCTTCAGACACAAGCACGTCTTCACTGGTAAGCGGGTGTCATGGTAACGGAGTGGGGTTTGTGCAATGCTTTACAGCGCCAGTGATTGGGGTTCAATTCCCACCGCTGCCGACACTCTCCCTATCGCCAGGTGGGTTCTTCTGGGTGCCCCACGTTCCAAGGATGGTTATGGTTAGTGTCATGGAGTTGTGGGCATGCTTTGTTGGTCCCAGAAGCCTGGCAACTCTTGCAGTCTGCCTCCAGCTCCTCCTCTGACTGTGTTGGTCATCTGTACTGCATGCTTCGATATGTATGTGACAAAGAAAGACAATCTTTAGTTCATCCAGTGAGCACTAATCTGGCCCGGCCCTGTATCAGTCTCTGGTGAGCCCTGATTTAACAGCTGAAAACAAAATGTTGGAGAAACTCAGTTGGACAAAGAGCGTCTTGGTGGGGGAGAGGAAGTGGCAATGTTTTAGCTCGAGACTTTTCATCAGGAATACTTTGTTTTTGCTCCAGATTCAACGTCTGCTGTCTCTTGTGTCTCCAGTTGTATACCAGTAACGGGATGTGGATAATTGGTCTGGATGCATCTGAGCTAGAGAGGAAAGAAAGATTAATAGGCTTCTCTCTCCTGATCACAGTCCCCTTATAGAATGCAAATATGTGAAGTGTTTTATGTAATGTGTACACAAGCATGTGTGCACTTGTGTCTGTGGCTGGGGTGAGGATTGGTTGTCAAGATCAAAGACCTCATTCTTAATGGAACTCATTCTTGACAAGCCTGTCACCACAAGCTCCTGTCAAATTCGGCTAGCCTGTACTTTAATGGTCTGTTTTTGCCTTAATGCCACCTCAGTGTCTCACTCTCATGGCTTCAGCAAACTGATGACAAAAGTAGAATTATTTACTCCTGAGTTGCACAAGAGGTTGCTGTGAGTCCATTACAAAGTTCTGAATAAATGTATTATCAGAGGACTTGTACTGTATGTTTTGGGTGGCAGGATGGAGATACATCTCTAACAAAGGAGGTGTTGGGTGCTCTTTCCCTCTGCTTGTCTGCAGGTCACCCTTGGGCAAAGTATAGCACCTACTTAGCCTGCCGATCAGGGTTACGTGAAGCCAGGTGGTGGATGGCCGTACGAGCAGTCGGTGCATATCATGTCCTGGTTATGTGACCACTGATGCCAGGGAGACAATCTCTGAAGAGTATTATCAATGGCTGGGTCCACCTGTCTTGTAAAGACACTTCCCAGAAGAAGGCAATGGCAGACCACACTGTAGAAAAATTTGCCAAGAAAAACACGGTGAAAGACCATGATCGTCCACGTCATACAACACAGCATATGATGATATACTGCCTCAAGATTCATTTTCTTGCATGCGTTTACAGGATAAAAGAAATGTCATATAATTTTCATGAAAAATTACATAAATTGGCAAAGACTAACAAACAACCAATGTGCAAAAGAAGACAAACTGTAAAATAAAAATGATACTGAGATCATGAGTTGTAAAGAGTCCAGCACCAACATGGGGAAAGTTTCCTGCGTCTACCCCTTCCACACCATCATCATTTATAACCTCAATCATGTTTTTGAGATGTGGGAGGAAACCAGAGCACCCGGAGGAAAGCCTCCCAGTCACGGGGGAGAACGTGCAAACTCCACGCAGACAGTGCCTGAGGTCGGGATTAAACCCAGCCCAGTGGCCTTGTGAGAAAGTGGCTCTATTAGCCGTTCAGTCGCTGTTTGTTTTGGCAGTGCAGCCTCTTTGTATGTTGCCCCCATCCAACTCTCCGGACACCAGCTTCCTCTTAAAATCAGCAGGATGGTTCACCTCAACTACGTGTGGTTCCAAGTCCCATGATCTAGTGATCCTCTTGCTAAATCTCCATCAATATTGAGTGCGGGAATTAAATCGCAAGCAGACCCTTTCAAAACTTTTTAGTGAACTTGAGATATCGTAAGCCGTCACTTGTTCTTTGTGGTGAGTGAACGTGGGAACTAAAACGCGAGCGAGCCCTTCTGGAGCTTTGCGGCAGGCTTGAGGTATCGCGGTTTATTAGGCGCTTGGCGAAGGCGGCTGTTTCGAAATAAGCAGAGAGGCCATTATGGGAGTCAATAGGGTTAGAATGTGGAGTTTGATGCTTTTTCTCAAATAGGCTTCGGCAAGAAAAGGCCTCCCCCTTCACCTAGTCATCTCAAAGTCAATGCTAACATGGCAAATTTGGAACTGGAATTAGTGTCCTATTGTCAAGTGTGCTGAGATACAGTGAAAAGCTTGTGTGTGTTATAGTGAGTAACACACAGAAAATACTGGAGGAACTCAGCAGGTCAGGGAGCACTGATGGAGGGAAATAAGCAGCTGATGTTGCGGTCTGAGTCCTTCACCAGGACTGGAAAGGAAGGGGGAGGAAGCTGGAATAAGAAGGTGGAGGGCAGGGAAGGAGTCAAACTGGCAGATGATGGGTGAGAGCAGCTGAGGGGGAAGGTGGAGAGATAGATAGATAGATAGATAGATACTTTATTCATCCCCATGGGGGAGGGGAAATGAAGTAAGAAGCTGGGAGGTGACAGAAGGAAGAGGTAAGGGCTGGAGAAAAAGGAATCTGATAGGAGAGGACAGTGGACCATAGGAGAAAGGGAAATTGTGGGGGTGGGGTGGGGACCAGAGAGAGATGATGGGCAGGCGAGGAGAAGAAAACAAGTATGAAGAGAGCCAGAATGGGGAACCGAACAGGAGCGAAGTGGGAGGGTGAGAAATTTCCAGAATTAGAGAAATTGATTTTCATATCAGTAGGTTAGCCAAAACAGTGACAATACAGAATAAAGTGTAATGGTTACAGAGAAAGTGAGGTGCAGGCAGGTAATAAGGTGCAAGATTAGAATGAGGTACTGTAGGTTGTGAGGTCAGAAGTCCTGCTTATGCGATACAGGAAGGAAGTGCAGGACCCCGAGGCCCCCATTCCGCTCGGTTGAGGAATAATTATTACCCCTTGTGATTTCTGATTCCAGGTTCTTTTAGGAGTCCAAGAATGAGTTGAAAACTTGTTGCTTCATGGTTGTTTACTGCAACTTTAAAACAAAGAGGCAGGCACAGAACATGGGCCAATAGTTACTACTAGGAGATGAGTGGAAACTAAAGAGCTAAGAACAAAGATGGCAATTCTTGCAGAAACAGGCACTTCTACATTGAGTAAGGCAAATTCCTGAGATAAGGCATACAGATATTTCAAGATTAACACTTAGCCAATGAAAAATGAAAGGTGGTAAACCACTGTGTAACTTTTACATCATTTTGCCACCAGTAAGCGGAGTCGAACACCACATATTGTGAAAGATGCAGGTTAAAAATACGTTATACGTTAGTGAAACTACATATTCAGTCTTGCTAAAAACTCATTAATTCAATTAATACCTTAGTAAAAGCATAAAGAAGAACCAATTCCAACAATCCCTCCTTTGATTCTAAATCAAACATTTAGAATCATTACTTCTGAAAATTCAGAGATAGATTCTTTAAGTTTTACTATGTTACATACTAAGCAAAAACTGCTTCAGTTGTATAATATTGAGGAATATATGCATGTTCGTCAAAGTGTTTATAGCATGATGTCATGATTGGATACTTCAGGCACACTTGTATAAGTGTGGATTATTCTGATGATGATTGCCTTAACACAAAATACAGATTATAATACTGCATATTAATATAAATACATACTAAGACTTTTAATATTGAGTCATCCTAGCTTCTATGAATGAATCAAATTAAATGAATCCCATCCATCAGTTTGTGGTTCTTTACGAATGTGGTCAGCCAGATCTTCAGTTTACATCTTCAGACATTTGTATTTGTACAGTTTGTCTTCCTATGGTTCAATTTAATATCAGAGAACATAGTATACAACCTGAAATTCTTACTCTTCGCAGACATCCTCAAAACAGAGAAAAAAGACTCAATGACAGAAAAATGTTAAAACCTCAAAGCCCTCCTCCCCCCTTCCATGCACAAGCAGCAGCAAAAGCATCAACCCTCCTTCCCCCTCCCCCATCCCCTCTTCAGCAGGCATTAGCCCCCCCCCCCCACCACTACCAAGCAAACAATAGCAAACCCCAAGAGACCATGAAATAAAGTTCATCCAAAACTACTGTCCATCCTAACACCTCACTGTCTCAGCAGGCTCTCTCTCAATAATAAGGGAGAGGGAGAGAGAGAGATATCTCATTCCTACCACAGCGAGGGGAGGGGAGGGGACCAACAGCTCACCGTTTTGATGTTGCAGTTTGCAGTGACGCTCATTTGAGCTCTCCTGACTTGAGAACCAGCAGACTCTCTCGCACCGCTGAGAGAGAGAGAGAGAGAGAGATTGTTCGAGTGTAAAGACCGCCACCTGTCGCTCCCACTGTCTTAATGTTTCAATCTTGCAGGACACTTCAGTTGGTGTCATTGGTGAGGTATTGTGTTGTCTATGGGCTGCACCCTGAAGGCATGTGTCTTCCAAGCTGCTGCTGGAGATACCGAAGCACAGGCGCTCAGTGAGTTCCAAACAGCAAGAACCCACCGTCCCTGTAGAAAGCAATTTGAGTGCAACTGTAGATCACAGACTCCAACAGGATCCCAGGCACCTTGAAAAGGAATGAAGAGACATGAGAACAGGACACTAAAACTGTTTTGCAAATGAACTGGAAGAAGTCGCACAGGTCTGCAAAAACCGCTGGCTCCATCTATAGTTCCTCCCACCAGGATCTATTGCATATTGGTTGTTTGTCCATCTTTGTGTGTAGGTCTATTGTGTATCTTTGTATTCTTTGCAAATGCCAGCAAGAAAATTAATCTTACTGTAGTAAATGGTGACATATATGTACTTTGATAATAATTTTTTTTTTCTTTGCACTTGGAGCACATCTTACAACAGTGGGGTCGAAGCTGTCTTTGAGCCTAGTTAATGAGCTTTCTGGCTTTTGTATTTTTGCCTCAATGGCAGGGAGAGACGAAAGAATGCCTTGGGTGGGTGTGGTCTTAACTTACGTTGGCTGCTTTACTTGAGGCAGCAAGAAGTGTAGATGAAATTCATGGAGGAGATGAGGGGAATAGAGAGGAGTTTGCCTTCCTTACTACTTCTTTACAGACTAGGTCATTGGTAGGGTAGACATTTACACCTGAAACCAGCACTGCCATTCACTGCAATCAGCGATGACCCACACAGTCCCTTTTGCCCATCCAGTCCCTCAGATGAAGGATTGGATTGGAAAGGGGTTTCAGAAAACAAAATCAGCTTTGTAAGGCTTTTGAAAGCCTCTCTTTATCTGCTCGTCATCACGTTGAAGTTTTTGAGATCCTGCTGTGTATTTATTGGCCTTTCCCCACACTCTAACCTGGATTGCGAGCTAATGACTTCACTAGCTCTCAAGTGCTGTGGGACATCCTAGCGCAACTACAGAAATGTGAGCTTGTTCCACACACCCAGTCCTCAGTTGACCCTGTTCAATCCGATCTCTCAGCCAGCAAATGATGTTGTGGCAATTTAGGTAGCCTGTTTCTCAAATCTCAGAGCCTGGTCCCGTTTGGCATAGAAATGGTGGTGTTTATGTTGCAATGTGATGTTTTCAGCTGTCAGGCTGATGTAAGAGCAGGATACAGTTGTTTTATACTTGCTATTGTGATTACTTCATTGGCGGGGGTACCTGCTCTCACTGGCCAATGAGGGTCTAAGTATGAAACTAGCAGTAACAACACTGAGCATAGAGCAGAACCAGGAGCCAAGAGCAAGCAGAAAAGGAGGTGTGTGTGGCATTGCTCTTACCTCAGTACGTTGGGTCCTGCTCTTACCTCAGTACGTTGGGTCCTGCTCTTACCTCAGTACGTTGGGTCCTGCTCTTACCTCTACGTAGGATCCTGCTCTTACCTCAGTACATAGGGTCCTGCTCTTACCTCAGTACGTAGGGTCCTGCTCTTACCTCAGTACGTTGGGTCCTGCTCTTACCTCAGTACGTTGGGTCCTGCTCTTACCTCAGTACGTAGGGTCCTGCTCTTACCTCAGTACGTTGGGTCCTGCTCTTACCTCAGTACGTTGGGTCCTGCTCTTACCTCAGTACGTAGGGTCCTGCTCTTACCTCAGTACGTAGGGTCCTGCTATTTTCACTGAAGGATTGTGAGCAAGGAAACCCCAGAGATAGGCAGTCAATGTCAACACATGGAACTTGCCACGATTTCAACTGGCAACCCATTGTTAGCCAGGAGTCAGGAGCAATGGAACATTTTAAGCCTGTGACTGATTGAAAGGCATTTTCTTTGGCAATGAATCAAACAACTGACACTATTGGAATTGCACCCTCCATCTTTTAAGTTCATCTACTCCTTGTGAACATTATTGGCAAGACCTGGATTCATCGCCCATCCTAATGATCCTTCAGAAGGTGATAGTAAACCATTCTCTTGAGCTGCAGCATTCCCTCTGGTGAACGTAGACCCATGGACTGCTGGGTAGAGAGTTCATTGATAGTAAAGGACTGGGCAATTTATTTCTATGATAAGATGGTGTGTAACTTCCTATAACTTGCAGCTATTGTCCCTCACCTACTTGGGCAGTGCTATTAATGAAGGCTTGGAGAGTTGCCGAGTGTACTGTGTCCATGGGGCACACCATAGCTATGGTGAACAGTGAAGGTGGAAGAGCATGAATCAGGTAGCCATTTTGACCTACATGACGTTGAACTTGGTGAGATGGGTGGGGTCTTGTTTCCTTGTTGTTGTTGTTCCATTGAACACTGTAGGCATGCTATGTTGGTGCCAGAATATGTGGTGACACTTGTGGGCTGCCCCCAGTACATCCTCAGGTTGGGCTGGCTGTTAACACAAGTGACACATGATTCGATGTACATGTGATAAAATGAAACTGAATCTGAGAAGCGAACTTGTACTCACTTGGGCAAATGGAGTGTATTCTAACATGAGTCTGAGCTGTATTATAAGTCAGAAACCCCAATGGAGAACTACAGAATAGGTTTCACCTGTTCAAGATTGTTTAATGTCATCTCCAGTACACAATATAAAGAGGAACATAATAATTGTTACTCTGGATTCGATGCAGCACAAAAAAAGCACAATAAAATAAATAACACAATAATAATTAAAAAAAACAATACCTATAAATAGGTAAGTTAGCTTCTATATTTAGATTGACAATATGTCTATGAAGTGACTCTAGGCACAGGAGTGTCTGTACATAAGGTGACTGACAGGAAACGATGAAGTAGTGGTGGTGGGGGGCAGTGTGTGGAGGGCTGGGTTAGTGGGTGGATGTGTTGATCAGCCTTACTGCTTGGGGAAAATTAACTGCTGTTGAGTCTGGTTTTCCTAGTGTGGATGTTATGTAGCTTCCTCCCTGGTGGGAATGGGGCAAACAGCCCATGAGCAGGGTGGGTGAGATCCTTCATGAGTTTGCTGGCCTTTCTCTGGCACCTTTCTGCACTGTATATATGTCCTGGTAGCAACAGCAGCCTTGGTAAAGCAGCCAACATAATCAAGAGCCACCCATGCTTGACATTCTGTCTTCTCCCCTCTCCTGTCAGGCAGAAGATCCAAAAGCTTGAGAGCAGGTTCAGGGACAGCTTCATCAGTATTCAAGATTGAGAATTGTTTAGTGTCGATCTTCAGTACATGAGTGTAAAAGAGAATGAATTGATTGTTACTCTGGATCCGATGCAGTATAAATATAAATATGAAAGCAATTCTATAAGATGCAATGAGCAGTAATGTGGCAGTGTATGGAGAGATGAAGGGTTCTGAGGGGCTCTGGAGAGGAGTGGCTGATGTAGATGCAGAGGTGAAATAGTTCCCTAATACAACACGATAGACTCCTGACCTCTCAGTATGCCTTGTGATGATATTGCACCTCGCTGTGTACCCCCGTTGTACGTTCTGTGTACTGTAACACTATATTCTACACTCTGTCGTTGTCCTACCCTCAATGCACTGTGTAATGAATTGATCTGTATGCATGGTATGCAAGACAAGCTTTTCACTTTACCTCATTGCGTGTCCATAATAAACCAAGTTACCAATAGCCATTGGCTGGTCCCTGTGCCCTCTACACTATTGAAAACATGGTAGGAGATCTGAAAGCTTTTGCTGGAGGGCAGTCAGAACAATTTGCTGATTCATTGTAGAATTTATTGGATTTTCCATTGCATTTAAGGTTACAGTTCCTCTCCTGCTTCTGTAATGAAAGCACTTCCATTCCATTATTGTTGTTGACTTGTCACTGGGTGATCAGAGCTTCCCACGTCTGATTCCAGCAACTTTACTGAGATCACTGTTAGATTGTGATCCTTAACCAATATTGGTATCTGCAGCAACATGTACCAAATGGTGGAAGAACTCAGCAAGTCAGGCAGTGTCTGTGGAGAGGAATAAGCAGTTCATGTTTCAGAACAAGGCTTTACTGTTTATTTCCCTCCATGGATGCTGCCTGACCTGGAGAGTTCATCCAATATATTTTGGGTGTTGCTCAAGATTTCCAGCATCTTCAGAATCCCTTGTGTTTATAATGTATCAATAGAACAGGTTTGCCGTTCTTTTAAATTAGAGCCATACTTACTGTCTTGACTTGGTTCCTTAGCTCCCAAGTGGAGCCTAGGCCATCAGTGACCTCCCAGGTCCATCGTCATCAATGGTATGGTTGTTCATCAATGCTTCTGTCATCCATTGCATGCACTGTACAGTGTATTGCCCTACACAGCTTTACCTTGAGCCCTTACCCATTTCCAACGCTCACAATGAGGACTTTGAGAGGCAAGTTAGAGCCATGGTGAACCTTTCTGTTCAGTAATTTCCAGGAGGCTGAGTTTTAAAGAAAGTTGCTTGTTTAAGTATTTCTTGTCCCTGTTGGAAGTAGATATCATGGGTTTGGTAGTGGAAGCAAATACGATAGAGGTCTTTAAGAAGCTCTTCAATAAGTACATGAATGTACAGAAAATGGAGGCATATAGATGTGTAAGCAGAGCTGACTTAGTTAGGAGTTTAATTGCAAGTAGAAATAGTGTGACACAATGTTGTGGATCAAAAAGCCTGTTGTTGTGTTGTGATGTTCTATATTTGGAAAGGGCTATTAAAGAAATCTTGGTGAGTTCAGAATCAGGATATTTATTATTGACGTGTATCTTGAAATTTATTGTTTTGTGGCCGCAGTACAACGCAAGACATAAAAAATTCAGTAATTTTTATAAGAAATATAAATAAATAAATACATAGTGTGTGTAAAAAAAAAAGAGCAAAAATTGAGGTTGTATACATGGTCTATTCAGAAATCTGATGGTGGATTATTCCTAAACATTGAATGTGTGTCATCAGACTCCTGTACCACCTTCCTCTCAGGGAGTTCCACACCCCAAACTATTGAATTATAATTCTTTTCTCACTAAACCTACCAATTAACTCAAAGGCCGTCCCGAGTTTTTAACGCCTCTACTTAACAATATTAAAGACAATTCAAATGAGCTGTGGATTTTTTTGAGAGAGTTGTGTATGCAGCCCAGTCCAGCCTCGGAAAAGCACTCCACACCATTGAGCACACCTACAAGAACCGGTGCATCCATCATCAAGGCCCCCCCCCCCCCCACCCCGCCATCCAGGCCACACTCTCTTCTCGCTGCTGGTATTGGAAAGAGGTACAAGGGCCTTCCACAGCCTACAGATTCACTTATGAGTCAACTATTCCTGTTCTCAGAATTATTTACTTATTATTATTATTAGTTTTTGCGCAGTTTGTATTTTGCACATTGGTTGTTTGTGTGTAGTTTTTCATTGACTCTGTTGTGTCTGTGTTCTACCATGAATGCCAGCAAGAAACCGAATCTCAGTGTATGGTGACGTATACCGTACGTACTTTCATAATGAATTTACTTTGAACTTTCTTGGTCCTGTTGAACAGTAAGGATGTGCATGTTCTTTGTGTGCAGAGTTTTGGGGACTTGGCCTGAGAATTTGCAACCCTGACTTCAGAAGTGAATCTTCTGTCCCGATTGAATAGCAATGCCGGTTTGAGTCCATCCCCTCTCACAATCATTGCATGTTATCAAATTATTCCAACACCTTCAATCATGAATTCCTCTTGACATCTTACATTTAAATTAAGTGATGACCTTGAAAAAACGTGTAATTGATTATAAGCGCCAACATATTCCCCAAGCTTTTAACAGGTTTTGATGTCTCGTGTTTGAGTAATGATCCCATAACAATTGATTTAAATTTTGCCTTTTTATGTCCAGATATCTGACTGTGCAAAAATTCTGAAGCAATTTCTGAAGAATACATTATGCATACAGAGTGTTTTAGACTACAGTCATGTCTTCCTGGTATTGGCTTCCTGTCCATCAGAAAAAAGTTTCAAATTCTCTCCATTGATTTACTTAACAAGAACCTATTTTGCATTTTCTGCAGTTATTTGTGTTTAGGTTTCTGTTGTTCCTGACATCTAAACTTAAGTACAGTTGGGGAAAGAGTCGTAAGAGCATAAGACATAGGAGCAGAAGTGGGACATTCGGCCCATCGAGTCTGCTCTGACATTCTATAGTAGAGAGATGTAGCAGGGAAACAGGCCTTTTGGCCCATTGAGTCTTTGCCAACCAACAACTATCCATCAATATGTTAGTTAATCTGCGAACTAACCATAAGACATAGGAGCAGAATTAGGCCATTCAGCCCATCAAGTCTGTTCCACCATTTCATTGTGGCTGATCCCAGATCCCATTCAACCCCATACACCTGCTCTCACCATATCCTTTGATGCCCTGACCAGTCAGCAATCTACCAACTTTCGCTTTAAATATATCCACAGACATGGCCTCCAGTGCAGTCTATGGCAGAGCATTCCACAGATTCACCACTCTGGCTAAAAAAAATTCCTCCTTTCTTCTGTCTTAAAAGGTCACCCCTCAATTTTGAGGCTGTGCCCTCTAGTTTTGGATACCCCCACCAGAGGAAACATCCTCTCCACATCCACTCTATCTTGTCCTTTCAACATTCGGCAGGTTTCAATGAGATCCTCAAGCATTCTTCTAAATTCCTGTGAGTACAGGCCCAAAGCTGCCAAACACTCCTCATATGTCAACCCCTTCATTCCTGGAATCATCCTTGTGATCCTCCTCTGGACTCTCTCCAATGACAATACATTCTTTCTGAGATAGGGGGCCAAAACTGTTGATAATACTCCAATTGTGGCCTGACTACAGTAGTGTCTTATAAAGGCTCAACATTATCTCCTTGCTTTTATATTCTATTCCCCTTGAAATAAATGCCAATATTGCATTTGCCTTTTTTAACCACAGACTCAACCTGCAAGTTAACCTTCTGGGAGTCTTGCACGAGGACTCCTAAGTTCCTCTGCACCTCTGAGGTTTGAATTTTCTCCCCATTTATATAATAGTCTGCAATGTTGTTTGTGTTACTAAAATGCATGATCAATCATTTCCCAGCATTGTATTCCATCTGTCACTTTTTTGCCGGTTCTTCCAATTTGCCCAAGTCCTGCTGCAATTGCATTGCTTCCTCAGCACTACCTACCCGTCCACCTATCTTCATATCATCTACAAACTTTACCACAAAGCCATCAATTCCACTATCTAAATCATTGACAAACAAAGTGAAAAATAACAGTCCCAGTACTGACCCCTGTGGAACACCACTAGTTACTGGCAGCCAACCAGAAAAGGTCCCTTTTATTCCCACTTGCTCCCTCCTGCCTGTCAGCCGTCCTCTATCCATGCCAGTATCTTTCCTGTAATGCCATAGGATCTTATCTTGTTAAGCAGCCTCATGTAAGGCATCCTATTAGATGCCTTCTGAAAATCTAAGTGAATAACCTCCACTGCCTCTCCTTTGTTCACCCTGCTTGACACTTCCGCTAAAAACTCTAACAGATTTGTCAGTCATGATTTCCCTTTACAGAAACCATGCTGACTTTGACTTATTTTATCATTAGTCTCCAAGTACTCTGACACCTCATCATTAATAATTGACTCCAACACTTTCCCAACCTTTGAGGTTAGGCTAATTGGCCTAAAAATTCCTCTGTTTTGTCTTCCTCCCTTTTTTAAAGAGTGGAATGACATTTGCAATTTTCCAGTCCTCTGGGACCATGCCAGAATCGAGTGATTTTTGAAAGATCATGACCAATGCATCCATTATCTCTTCAGCAACCTCTCTCAGGACTCTGGGATGTAGTCCATCTGGTCCGGGTGACTGGTCCACCTTAAGACCTTTCAGTTTGCCTGGCACTTTTTCCTTTGTAATATCAATGGCGCTCGCTCTTGCTCCCTGACACTCACACAACTCTGGCATACAGGTAGTGTCTTCCACTGTGACGACTGATGCAAAGTACTTGTTAAGTTCATCTGCCATTTCCTTCTCTCCCATTACTACCTCACCAGCATAATTTTCCAGTGGTCCAATATCAACTCTTATTCCCCTTTTATTCTTTATATAACTGAAAAAAGTTTTATTATATTTATTATATTTTATTATACTGCTTTATATTAGTTTGCCCTCACATTTAATCTTATCCCTTCTTATAGCTTTTTTAGTTGCCTTTTGTTAGATTTTAAAAGCTTCCCAATCATCCAACTTCCCACTCACTTTTGCTGCCTTATGTGCCCTTTCCTTGCTGTCGTGCAGTCCTTAACTTCCCTTGTCAGCCACGGTTGCCTATCCCTGCCATTTGAGAACAGCTTCTTCCTGTGTGGGATATACTTATCCTGCGCCTTGTGAACTATTCTCAGAAACTTCAGCCACCTCTGCTCTACTGTATTCCCTGCCAGAATCCTCCTCCAATCCATCTGGGCAAGCTCCTCTCTCATGCCTCTGTAATTCCCTTTATTCCGTTGCGATACTGATACAAGTGAATTATGCTTCTCCCTCTCAAATTGCAGTATGAATTCAATCATATTTTGATCACTGCCTCCCAAGAGTTCCTTTATATCAAGTTGACTAATAAAATTGGGGTTATTACACAACACCCAATCTAAGATAGCCTTTCCCCGAGTAGGCTGGAACACACGCTGCTCTAAAGAGCCATCTCATTGGCATTCAACAAATTCCCCCTCTTGCAATCCGATACCAACCTGGTTTCCCAATCCCCTTGCATATTGAAGTCCCCCTTTAAAATTGTGACATGCACTTTATTACATACACTTTTCCACTCCCTTTTGCAATCTCCACCCCACATCATAGCTACTGCTTGGAGGCCTATATATGATTCCCATAATGATTTTTTTTTACCCTTGCAGTTTCTTAACTCTACCCACAAAGATTCGACATTCTCTGACCCTATACTACCTCTTTCTCAAGATGTTATTCCATCTCTTACTGAGAGAGCCACACCATCACCTACACCTTCCTGCCTGTCCTTTCGTTACAAACTATATCCTTTGATGTTAAGCTCCCAACTATGGCCTCTTTCAGCAGCAACTCAGTGATGCCCACAACGTCATACTGACCAATCTCTAATTGCGCCACAAGTTCATCCACCTTATTCCAAACTCTACGCACACTTACATACAACATCTTCAGTCCTGCATTCTTCGCCCTTATGAATTTTGTCTCTGTAGTCAACTTAGCTCTTTGCTCTTGCTGCATTTGTACCCAGTCATCGGCTTGTCCTTCCTTAAATTCATATTATATATTACATCATCTGCTTGTGAACCGGCTGGCTCATCCTCAGCTCTATCATACTGGCTCACATCCCCCTCTCATATCAGTTTAAACCACTCCCAACAGCTCTAGCAAACTTGCCCACAAGGATATTTGCCCCCCTCGGATTCAAGTGCAAACAGTCTCTTTTGTACAGGTCCCACTTACCCCAGGAGGTCCCAATTATCCAGAAACTTTATCTGCCAATTCATTCTATTCCTATCCTCACCGTCGTGTAGCACAGGCAGAAATCCCAAGATTACTGCTCTTGAGGGTCTGCTTCTCAGTTTCCTTCCTAACTGCCTGTATTCTGTTGTCAGGATCCCCTTCCTTTTCCCACCTATGTTGTTGTACCAAATGTACTATGACTTCTCACCGCTCACCCTACCGTTCAGGATATTGTGACGTGTTCAGAAACATAGTGGACCCTGGCACCTGGGAGACAAACTTCCATTCATGTTTCCTTCTTGCATCCACAGAATCCCCTATCTGTCCCCCTCACCCTCCATTAGTCGAATCTTTTATATTTCCCACATTTCCTTCAGCTTCTGCCACTCACCCACACTAGGGATGGTTCACAGTGGCCAGTATAACTCACCAACCTGTACATGTTTGGGAAGTGGAAGAAACGGGATGTAGGAAGGAAAAAAAGCTCCCCTCCCTGGGTCACTCTATAATGAGACACAAGCTCCCCTCCCTGGGTCACTATATAGTGAGACAACAGCTTCCCTCCTTGGGCCACTCTATAGTGAGACACAAGCTCCCCTCCCTGGGCCACTCTATAGTGAGACACCAGCTCCCCTCCCTGGGTCACTATATAGTGAGACAACAGCTCCCCTCCCTGGGTCACTCTATAATGAGACACAAGCTCCCCTCGCTGGGTCACTATATAGTGAGACAACAGCTCCCCTCCCTGGGTCACTCTATAATGAGACACAAGCTCCCCTCCCTGGGTCACTATATAGTGAGACAACAGCTCCCCTCCATGGGTCACTCTATAATGAGACACAAGCTCCCCTCCCTGGGTCACTATATAGTGAGACACCAGCTTCCCTCCCTGGGCCACTCTATAGTGAGACACCAGCTCCCCTCCCTGGGCCACTCTATAATGAGACACAAGCTCCCCTCCCTGGGTCACTATATAGTGAGACAACAGCTCCCCTCCCTGGGTCACTCTATAATGAGACACAAGCTCCCCTCCCTGGGTCACTCTATAGTGAGACACCAGCTCCCCTCCCTGGGTCACTCTATAATGAGACAACAGCTCCCCTCCCTGGGTCACTATATAGTGAGACAACAGCTCCCCTCCCTGGGTCACTCTATAATGAGACACAAGCTCCCCTCCCTGGGTCACTATATAGTGAGACAACAGCTCCCCTCCCTGGGTCACTCTATAATGAGACACAAGCTCCCCTCCCTGGGCCACTCTATAGTGAGACACCAGCTCCCCTCCCTGGGTCACTCTATAGTGAGACACAAGCTCCCCTCCCTGGGGCACTGGGTCACTCTATAGTGAGACACCAGCTTCCCTCCCTGGGTCACTCTATAATGAGACACAAGCTCCCCTCCCTGGGGCACTCTATAATGAGACACAAGCTCCCCTCCCTGGGGCACTCTATAGTGAGACAAAAGCTCCCCTCCCTGGGGCACTGGGCCACTCTATAATGAGACAACAGCTCCCCTCCCTGGGTCACTCTATAATGAGACACAAGCTCCCCTCCCTGGGGCACTCTATAGTGAGACAACAGCTCCCCTCCCTGGGGCACTCTATAGTGAGACACCAGCTCCCCTCCCTGGGTCACTCTATAGTGAGACAACAGCTCCCCTCCCTGGGGCACTCTATAGTGAGACACCAGCTCCCCTCCCTGGGTCACTGGGCCACTCTGTAGTGAGACACAAGCTCCCCTCCCTGGGTCACTCTATAGTGAGACACCAGCTCCCCTCCCTGGGGCACTCTATAGTGAGACACCAGCTCCCCTCCCTGGGTCACTGGGCCACTCTGTAGTGAGACACAAGCTCCCCTCCCTGGGTCACTCTATAGTGAGACACCAGCTCCCCTCCCTGGGGCACTCTATAATGAGACAACAGCTCCTCTCCCTGGGGCACTGGGCCACTCTATAATGAGACAGGTTCCCCTCCTGGGTCACTCTATAGTGAGACAACAGCTCCCCTCCCTGGGTCACTGGGTCACTCTATAGTGAGACAACAGCTCCCCTCCCTGGGTCACTCTATAATGAGACAACAGCTCCCCTCCCTGGGTCACTGGGTCACTCTATAGTGAGACAACAGCTCCCCTCCCTGGGGCACTCTATAATGAGACACAAGCTCCCCTCCCTGGGGCACTGGGTCACTCTATAGTGAGACAACAGCACCCCTCCCTGGGTCACTCTATAGTGAGACACCAGCTCCCCTCCCTGGGGCATTGGGCCACTCTATAGTGAGACAACAGCTCCCCTCCCTGGGGCACTCTATAGTGAGACACCAGCTCCCCTCCCTGGGGCACTCTATAGTGAGACAACAGCTCCCCTCCCTGGGTCACTGGGCCACTCTATAGTGAGACAACAGCTCCCCTCCCTGGGTCACTATATAGTGAGACACAAGCTCCCATCCCTGGGTCACTCTATAGTGAGACAACAGCTCCCCTCCCTGGGGCACTGGGCCACTCTGTAGTGAGACAACAGCTCCCCTCCCTGGGCCACTCTATAGTGAGACAACAGCTCCCCTCCCTGGGGCACTCTATAATGAGACACAAGCTCCCATCCCTGGGTCACTCTATAGTGAGACAACAGCTCCCCTCCCTGGGGCACTGGGCCACTCTGTAGTGAGACAACAGCTCCCCTCCCTGGGGCACTCTATAGTGAGACACCAGCTCCCCTCCCTGGGCCACTCTATAGTGAGACAACAGCTCCCCTCCCTGGGCCACTCTATAATGAGACACAAGCTCCCCTCCCTGGGGCACTCTATAGTGAGACACCAGCTCCCCTCCCTGGGGCACTCTATAATGAGACAACAGCTCCCCTCCCTGGGGCACTCTATAGTGAGACAACAGCACCCCTCCCTGGGTCACTCTATAGTGAGACACCAGCTCCCCTCCCTGGGGCATTGGGCCACTCTATAGTGAGACAACAGCTCCCCTCCCTGGGTCACTCTATAGTGAGACACCAGCTCCCCTCCCTGGGGCATTGGGCCACTCTATAATGAGACAACAGCTCCCCTCCCTGGGTCACTGGGCCACTCTATAGTGAGACAACAGCTCCCCTCCCTGGGTCACTCTATAGTGAGACAACAGCTCCCCTCCCTGGGCCACTCTATAGTGAGACACAAGCTCCCATCCCTGGGTCACTCTATAGTGAGACAACAGCTCCCCTCCCTGGGGCACTGGGCCACTCTGTAGTGAGACAACAGCTCCCCTCCCTGGGCCACTCTATAGTGAGACACAAGCTCCCATCCCTGGGTCACTCTATAGTGAGACAACAGCTCCCCTCCCTTGGGCACTCTATAGTGAGACAACAGCTCCCCTCCCTGGGGCACTGGGTCACTCTATAGTGAGATACAAGCTCCCCTCCCTGGGGCACTCTATAGTGAGACACCAGCTCCCCTCCCTGGGGCACTCTATAGTGAGACAACAGCTCCCATCCCTGGGACACTGGGCCACTCTATAATGAGACACAAGCTCCCCTCCCTGGGACTCTGGGCCACTCTATAATGAGACACAAGCTCCCCTCCCTGGGTCACTCTATAGTGAGACACCAGCTCCCCTCCCTGGGTCACTCTATAGTGAGACACCAGCTCCCCTCCCTGGGGCACTCTATAATGAGACAACAGCTCCCCTCCCTGGGTCACTCTATAGTGAGACAACAGCTCCCCTCCCTGGGCCACTCTATAGTGAGACAACAGATCCCCTCCCTGGGGCACTCTATAGTGAGACACCAGCTCCCCTCCCTGGGGCATTGGGCCACTCTATAGTGAGACACCAGCTTCCCTCCCTTGGTCACTCTATAGTGAGACACCAGCTCCCCTCCCTGGGGCACTCTATAGTGAGACACAAGCTCCCCTCCCTGCCCCACATGACACCATTTGCTAAATTGTTAAATTTATTCGGGAAGAGGTTTGATACCGTCCTTAAGGTTGAGGGATGGAGGGTTATGGACTAAGAGCTGGAGCAGGACAGAATTTCAGTGCTCAGCCCTGATGATACAGAGTGGCAGAGTAGGCTTGATGGGTCAGATGGCCGACTCCTGCTCCGAGTTTCCATCTGTTATCTGTAATTAATCTGCCGTGATGTAACTTGATTCCCCACATGAATCTTTTCAGAACATTTTTAAAAAAGAATTGTCAGAGATCCTCAACAGGTCGGGCGGCAACTACAGTGGGAAGGAGATGCTGGTACGTGGTGAAGCAGGTTAGAAACAGGACGTAGTGAGGCGGAGGTGCAAATGAACGGACTGGTAAAGAACAGGCGTTATTGTAATAAAATGTTCAGTTTCAGCCAAGTTTGGATGAGTAAATGGCTGTAGGGATCTGGAGGGCTATGGTAAAATGCAGGTCTGTGGGACTAGGCAGAATAATAGTTTGGCATGGACTAGATGGGCCAAAGGGCCTGTTTCTGTGCTGTACTGTTCTATGACCCTGTGACTCTATGCACAGTTAAGGACCAGAGGTCTAAAATGACTGTGATTGGCTAAGCAATGAAAAGCAACTTTTTGTCTTTGTTTTTGTACGGAGAGTGGAAGGTGTGTGGAATGAGCTGACGGGTGGTGCTGGAGACATGCATGAGGGACGGTGAAGAGAATCTCAGATAGGCACATGGATGAAAGAAAAGTGGAGGGATGGGTTTGATTGGTCTTGGAGTAGGTTATGTGTTCACACATTTGGGCCAAAGGGCCAGTAGTGTGTTGTACTGTTCCATGTTCTGTGTTTAATGTTCTATATTCAATGTTCCGTGTTGGTGATTGCTTAGGATCTGTATTGGTTATAATCCAGAATACACTGCCGGCGGAGGTAGATTTAATTGTGGCATTTGTAGAATTTGTAGAGCTGTGGGAAGTGGGTAGAGGAGTGGACACTTGACAATAGACAGCATTGACTCAGTGGGCTGAATAGCCTCCTTCTGTGCTGCAACCCTTTGTGCTTCTGAGTGTTGATTCCTGTCACATTCACCAGCCTCCCATACCCTGGAGTGTAAAGAACCAGGAGATATTGTCAGGATAACGGATCAGCACTGAGATGAGGAGGAATCGACACGAGGAGGGCTGGAGCTTTTCGGGATTCTCCAGTGCAGAGGTCTGTTGTTGTCCAGTCATTTAAAGTGGGGATGAGTGAAATGTTTTGGGATATTGGAAACAGGCAGGAAAGTGGACAATATCTGGATCAACTATGATATCGTTGAATGAAGATTCAGACCAGTAAAGATATACAGCCTGTTCCTTCATCCACTTTGTGTTGCTAAGGGGAAGACTGGCTGATGTCTGTGTGCTGGAAACGAACTTCCCCGGCCACACACTGACATAGAATTTCCAGCCGTGTTAGGTGTTAAATGCTGAGCGGTATGTGTCCTCCAGTCCTACAGACAAATTAAAATGAGTGGCCGTCTGACTGCAGGCTTTTGCTTGGAGCTGGCTGTTCAGCAAAAACCTTCCACTCCACTCAACTTCCTTAGCTGGGATTCATAACCAAACGTACATTAGTATTAATGGAATTTTTCTCTGGTCTTTCATAAATTATGGAAGGAGCTGAGACAAGCCAGACATCATTCACACTGGAGTAATTCTTGTTTCAAGCACATCCCTGAAACTCAGCTCTGATGTGGAAATATATCGCAGCTCTTTCATCATCGCTGGGTTCAGATCCTGGAGCTCCCTCTCTGACGGCACAGTAGGAGCAACTTGAACACTCAGATTCAAGAAGGTAGCCCACTGCCAAATTCTCAGGATGGGCAGTAAATAGTGGTCTTGCCAGTGATGCTCACATTCTGTAAATACAACCCCCAGCCGAGCTCAAAGACTTCTAATTCTATGCATAGTTGATGGAACTGTGTCTGTTGTATAACATACTGAATTGCAACATGAACTGGTAATTGATTTACTATTGTCACACGTTCTGAGCTACAGTGAAAGTCTTGGCTTTGCATGTTATCCATACTGATCATTACAAACTAAAGGACATGGACGTAGCACGGGAAAACCAATAACAGAATGCAGGATATAGGCTCACAGTATTGAACTGGTTGGCCCAGCTAACCTTGGACCAAAATATTTAATGACAACATAGTCAAGTTGTGTCAGCTCAGATTTATTGTCCTGTTCTGTCCCAAGGTCCCAGAATCCCTTAGTGTCCAAGCCAAAACTGGGAATGATTGAAATGTTGGGATTGCACCATCTCACAAAATAACAATCAACAGATCTTCGAATGTTTATTCATTGGCTCAACACAAATGAGCTGGTGCGGTGATAGCAGTAGGTGGAGCTTAACGTTTTCACTGCCTTGCTTTAGTTTGAGTGTGTAGGAATTTTCTGTTAAATGCGGTAAACTGTGAAATGCATCAAATTTTGTTTTTGATAAAACACAATTAAATCAAAATTGTAAATAGTAACAATTATAGACCTATCTTTGGCAGGATTTAATTCAATTATATCATAGAACAGTACAGTTCAGTACAGACCCCTTGGCCCATGATGTGCCAACCAACCTAAACCGACTCCAATGAATCTAACCCTTCCCTTCTACACAGCCTGTAACCCTCCATTTTCTACACACCTATCTATGAATCTCTTATAAATCCGTATTGTACCAGCCTCTAGCAGCATCCTCAACAATGTGTTCCATGCACCCACTTTTTCTCTCTCTCTCTTACAGTACACCAGTTAAAGCCATCTCCTATGTGCGTGCTTTTATTTAATTGATATGTAGTTGTGCACAGACCAACAAATTGGCGATGAGTATGCACCTGAAGAAGAAAAGAATAGCCCTTAACTTGGCAGTAGGAGTTATCAGGGCACTGTCATGATGGTGTTCCCATAGCAAGCTATTCTTGTTTTTACAAGGCCTAGACGCTCAACCCGACTTGGATTTGAACTCAGGAACCTTCGCTCCAGAGTCCGGTGCTGATATTATTGTGCCACCAAGTGGGAGAGTACAGATCTGAATGTCAGAATATTACCAGCTGCACCGAGAATTATGAGATGAAACAGCGTAAGTCAAGCAGTACAGACACTAACAAAGGGATCACGAGTAACTGCATTACACACTGTGAAAGATGCAATTAGCAAAGTTAAAAGTGGAAATAACATGGCAATGGCTTCATTTGGGAAAGTTGACAAATTTGATGGCGTTAATGGGAGTTGTATATCGAGAGGGTGGAACTGTATTGTAACGTGAACAACATGGAGGAGCAAAAAAAAAGCCCCGACACTTCTTAGCTTAATCCTGGGACGTGCAGTCTCTTACACAACTTAGTAATCCTTGCAAAAACAGCAAGCAAGATATTCGATGAAATTTTTACAATTTTACAAAATCACTTGAGCCCTAAACTGCTGGTAATAGCTGGGAGATTTAGATTTTACGAAAGGAACCAGTGAAAGGATGAAAGCGTTTCTAAATAGGACTGTGCAAACTTTAGAGATGGACTTTCTGATGGACTAAGGGACAGGCTTCAATGTGGCATGCATATTCTAAACACTCAAAAGAGGCTACTGTCAGAAAGAGACCTAACCTTAAAACAGACATTGACCATTATAATATCGTTACACTGCAGCAAAGGGTGCAGCAGAACTGTAGAAAAAGAGGTTAGGATGTGAAATGCACAAAATACCCCTGAATGGTGTAAAAAGCCAAAAAAAAGTATCAAGGTTTCAAATCATTGCAATTGGCAAGAATGATGAAGAGCACTGGCAGAACCTTGGTAAAGTGCTTACCAGACTGAGTGAGTGTGGTCTGCGTGCAAAGATTCAGATTCAGATTATTGTCATTTAGAAACCACAAATGCAATGCAGTTTAAAAAAATGAAACAACGTTCCCCAAGAATGATATCACAAAAGCATATGACAAAACAGACTACACCAGAAAATCCACGTAACGTTTGGCAATCCCCAATCCAGAGACCAGAGAGGCTGCTACGTATTAATATCGCACTACCGTCTTAGCGCGTTCCCCGGAAAGGAGCTCCAAATCCACCAGACAAAAACAAGACCAAAAACTAAAGCTACAAGACCTGCACAAAACCACATAGTTACAACATATAGTTACAACAGTGCAAACAATAGCATAATTGATTAAAAAAAACAGACTATGGGCACAGTAAAAATAGTCCAAGATGTTAAAGGACTGTAAGTTCAAAAGAAATCACCACAGTTTCCACAAGTCCCCATGGTCGCAACAGACTCGCCATCCCACGCTGGCGGCAGAAGGGAATACCCCCGCTATGGACTTCCACAGCACCGCCTGACTCAGCCTCGCAGACGCAGCACACAATGGAAGCTCCGTCGAAACCAGCCTCGCAGATGCAGCACACACCGAAAGCGACCTGAGTCCGTCGAACCTCCGAGCCGACGACCATCCCCTCCGGCACAGCTTCTCTGAGCATCATCCTCTGCCGAGCATATTAAGACACCCCCGCCAATGGCCATCGGCAACGTGACCCCGAGGACTGGGGGCTTGTTCTTCCCAGCAGAGTCCCGGACCTCACAGCAGCAGCAGCAACAAAGAAGGTCTTCCTGGAGATTTCCCGATGTTTCTCTGTGCTTCCATGTCCGTTTTCAATCGATTATGATTGCGCACGGCACCCCACTTCACAAATAACAGATAATCAGTTCCGGAGTGGCCGCTGCAAGCTGCGTCGTGCCACCATCTTGGATATAAGATCACAATGGAAATAGAGAAATATTAGTTTTTCAAGAATGAACTCTCATATTGTGGACGTGTCATTGACAAGCAAGGCTTCCATACGTCACAAGAGAAGATTGCTGCAGTACTGCAGGCTCCCAAACCTGAAAATGTGTCACAACTCAGGTCAGACTTGGGTCTTATAAACTACTACCACCAGTTTCTCCCAAACGTTGCTACAGTGCTGCACCCGTTGAACACACTGTTACAGACAGGAGCAAAGTGGGAATGATCAGAAAGATGTGAAAGAGCGTTCAAGGAAACAGAGAGACTAATAACACACATAAAATGCTGGTGGAACACAGCAGGCCAGGCAGCATCTACAGGGAGAAGTGCTATCGACGTTTCGGGCCGAGACCCTTCGTCAGGACTAACTGAAAGGAAAGATAGTAAGAGATTCGAAAGTGGGGGGAGGGGAAAATGCGAAATGATTACGCAAAGGGTAGCGGTGAATGGGTGTTTCTCGGAATGGCAGGTGGTGACTAGTGGGGTGCCACAGGGTTCGTTATTGGGACCACAGCTGTTTACCAGTTACATTAACGATTTGGATGAAGGCATTGAAAATAACATCAGCAAATTTGCTGATGATACTAAGCTGGGTGGCAGTGTGACATGTGATGAGGATGTTAGGAGAATTCAGGGTGACTTGGATAGGCTGGGTGAGTGGGCAGATACTTGGCAGATGGCGTTTAATGTGAATAAGTGTGAGGTTATCCACTTTGGGAGTAAGAACAGGAAGGCAGATTATTATCTGAACGGTGTAGAGTTGGGTAAGGGAGAAATACAAAGAGATCTTGGAGTCCTTGTTCATCAGTCACTGAAGGTGAATGAGCAAGTGCAGCAGGTAGTGAAGAAGGCTGATGGAATGTTGGCCTTTATTACAAAGGGAATTGAGTACAAGAGCAAGGAAATCCTCTTGCATTTGTACAGAGCCCTGGTGAGACCACACCTGGAGTACTGTGTACAGTTTTGGTCTCCAGGGTTAAGGAAGGACATCCTGGCTGTAGAGGAAGTGCAGCGTAGATTCACGAGGTTAATTCCTGGGATGTCTGGACTGTCTTACGCAGAGAGGTTAGAGAGACTGGGCTTGTACACGCTGGAATTAAGGAGATTGAGAGGGGATCTGATTGAAACATATAAGATTATTAAGGGATTGGGCAAGATAGAGGCAGGAAATATGTTCCAGATGCTGGGAGAGTCCAGTACCAGAGGGCATGGTTTGAGAATAAGGGGTAGGTCATTTAGGACAGAGTTAAGGAAAAACTTCTTCTCCCAGAGAGTTGTGGGGGTCTGGAATGCACTGCCTCGGAAGGTAGTGGAGGCCAATTCTCTGGATGCTTTCAAGAAGGAGCTAGACAGGTATCTTATGGATAGGGGAATCAAGGGATATGGGGACAAGGCAGGAACCGGGTATAGATAGTAATTGATCAGCCATGATCTCAAAATGGCGGTGCAGGCTTGAAGGGCCGAATGGTCTACTTCTGCACCTATTGTCTATTGTCTATTCCTCTTTTCCCTTTCCCCCTCCTACTTTCAAATCCCTTACTATCTTTCCTTTCAGTTAGTCCTGACAAAGGGTCTCAGCCCGAAACGTTGACAGTGCTTCTCCCTATAGATGCTGCCTGGCCTGCTGCGTTCCACCAGCATTTTGTGTGTGTTGCTTGAATTTCCAGCATCTGCAGATTTCCTCGAGAGAGACTAATAGCATCAGTTGAACTGCTCACACATTATGACCCATCTCTGCCCATCAGACTGGCGTGAGATGTGTCCCCTTTTGGCATTGAAACAGAGACACATAGAAAACCTACAGCACAATGCAGGCCCTTTGGCCCATGATGCTGTGCCGGACATGTACTTATTTTAGAAATACCGAGGGTTACCCATAGCCCTCTATTTTTTTAAGCTCCATGTACCTATCCAGGTTTCTTAAAAGACCCTATCGTATCCACTGCCACCACCATCACCAGCAGACCATTCCATGCACTCACACTCTCTGTGTAAAATACCTTACATCTGACATCTCCTCTGTAACCTACTTCCAAGCGCCTTAAAACTGTGTCCTCACATGTTAGCCATTTTGCCCCTGGGAAAAAGCCTCTGACTATCCACACGATCAATGCCTCTCATCATCTTATTCACCTCTATCAGGTCAGCTCTCATTCTCTGTCAGAGAAAAGGCCAAGTTCACTCAACCTATTCTAATAAGGCATGTTACCCAATCCAGGCAACATCCTTGTAAATCTCTTCAGCACCCTCTCTATAGTTTCCATATCCTTCCTGTAGTGACACTACAGAACTGAGCACAGTACTCCAAGTGGGGTCTGACCTCGGTCAAATAAAGCTGTAACATTACCTCTTGGCTCTTAAACTCAATCCCACGGTTGATGAAGGCCAATGCACTGTATGCATTCTTAACCACACAGTCAACCTGCTTAGCAGCTTTCAGTGTCCTATGGACTTGGACTCCAAGATCCCTCTGATCCTCCACACTGCCAAGAGTCTTGCCATTAATACTATATTCTGCCATATTATTTGACCTCCCAAAGTGGACTACCTCACAGTTATCTGGGTTGAACATCTGCCACTTCTCAGCCCAGTTTTGCATCCTATCAATGTCCCGCTGTAACCTCTGACACCCCTCCACAGTATCCATAACACCCCCAACCTTTGTGTCATCAGCAAATTTACTAACCCATCCCTCCACTTCCTCATCCAGGCCATTTATAAAAATCACCAAGAGTAAGGGTCCCAGAACAGATCCCTGAGGCACTCCACTGGTCACCGGCCTCCATGCAGAATAAGACCCGTCTACAACCACACTTTGCCTTCTGTGGGCAAGCTTGTTCTGGATCCACAAAGCAATGTCCCCTTGGATCCCATGCCTCCTTACTTTAATAAGCCTTACATGTACCTTATCAAATGCCTTGCTGAAATCCATGTACACTACATCTTCTGCTCTACCTTCATCAACTTGTTTGGTTGCATCCTCAAAAAATTCAATCAGGTTCGTAAGGCACGACCTGCCTTTCACAAAGCCATGCTGACTATTCCTAATGGTATTTTGCTTTTCCAAATGTTCATAAATCCTGCTTCTCAGGATCTTCTCCATCAATTTACCAACCACTGAAGTAAGGCTCACTGGTCTATAATTTCCTGGGCTATCTCTACTCCCTTTCTTGAATAAGGGAGCAGTATCTGCAACCCTCTAATCCTCCGGAACCTCTCCCATCCCCATTGATAATACAGAGAACATCGCCAGAGGCTCAGCAATCTCCTCCCTCGCCTCCCACAGTCACCTGGCGTATATCTTGTCAGGTCCCGGTGACTTATCCAATTTAATGCTTTCCTAAAGCTCCAGCACATCCTCTTTCTTAATGTTTATATACTCAGGCTTTTCAGTCCACTGTAAGTCATCCCTACAATCGCCAATATCCTTTCCTGTAGTGAATACTGAAACTAAGTATTCATTAAGTAACTCTGCTATCTCCTCCGGTTCCATACACACTTTTCCACTGTCACACTTGATTGGTCCTATTCTCTCACGTCTTATACTCTTGCACTTCACATACTTGTAGAATGCCTTGGGGTTTTCCTTAATCCTGTTCGCCAAGGCCTTCTCATGACCCTGCCTAGCTCTCCTAATTTCATTCTTAAACTCCTTCTTGCTAGCCTTATAATTTTCTAGATCTTTATCATTTCCTGGTTTTTGAAACTTCTTAAGCTTTTCTTTTTTTCTTAATTAGATTTTCAACAGCCTTTGTACACCATGGTTCCTGTACTCTACCATCCTTTCCCCATCTCATTGGAATGTACCTAAGCAGAACATCACGCAACTATTCCCTGAACATTTGCCACATGTCTTCCGTTACATTTCCCTGAGAACATCTGTTCCCAATTTATGCTTCCAAGTTCCTGCCTGATAGCTTCATATTTCCCCTTACTCCAATTAAACACTTAACTAACTTGTCTGTTCTTATCCCTCTCCAATGCTATGGTAAAGGAGATAAATTTATGATCACTATCTCCAAAGTGTTCCTCCCACTGAGAGATCTGACACCTGACCAGGTTCATTTCACAATACCAGGTCAAGTACAGGCTCTCCTCTTGTAGGCTAATGTACATATTGTGTCAAGAAACCTTTCATGACTTTCTCCTTTTCTGCAGCCGTGACACTATCTCTGATCAACAGTGCCACGCCCCCACCTCTTTTTCCTCCCTCCCTGTCCTTTCTGAAACATCTAAAGCCTGGCATTCTATGTAACCATTCCTGCCCCTGAGCCATCCGAGCCTCAGTAATGGCCTGAACATCATAGCTCCAAGTACTGATCCACGCTCTAAACTCCATGATGTTCAGGGAGCCACTTTGTCAGACTCGATGAAAGATGGATCTGTATTTGCTTCAAGTTCACTGACAAGCATAGAACTCAATATGCACAGATCAACCGAGAGGTCCTTAGTCAAATATGGGGAATAAAGAAGTTCCACCATTGCCTTTATGGACAAACTTTTATGTTAGTGACAGATCACTAGGCTCTGTGTTGATTTTCAGTCCCAGGAGGGGAATTCCTGAGATGACTGCTACCCTGTTACACCACTGGGCGCTAGTCCTAGGAGCCCACTGTTATGACAGAGACTTCAAGGATACCAAACAATGCCGATGGCTTGTCCCATCATCCAATACTGGCAACTGATGAACAAAAGTCTTCGTACTGTGACCCAGCAGAATTACTCCACACTACATTGACGAGAAGCTAGACTGGACTGCCAACACAGATGCCTTGTGCAGGAAGGCACAGAGTCGACTGTACTTCCTTAGAAGGTTGGCGTCATTCAATGTCTGTAGTGAGATGCTGAAGATGTTCTATAGGTCAGTTGTGGAGAGCGCCCTCTTCTTTGTGGTGGCGTGTTGGGGAGGAAGCATTAAGAAGAGGGACACCTCACGTCTTAATAAGCTGGTAAGGAAGGCGGGCTCTGTCGTGGGCAAAGTACTGGAGAGTTTAACATCGGTAGCTGAGCGAAGGGCGCTGAGTAGGCTACGGTCAATTATGGAAAACTCTGAACATCCTCTACATAGCACCATCCAGAGACAGAGAAGCAGTTTCAGCGACAGGTTACTATCGATGCAATGCTCCTCAGACAGGATGAAGAGGTCAATACTCCCCAATGCCATTAGGCTTTACAATTCAACCGCCAGGACTTAAGAACTTTTTAAAAGCTATTATTAATGCTTTTTGAGATAGTGATTTAGATGCATATCATATTTTTTACTGAGTTAAGTATTGTATGTAATTAGTTTTGCTACAACAAGTGTATGGGACATTGGAAAAAAGTTGAATTTCCCAATGGGGATGAATAAAGTATCTATCTATCTATCTACATTGGTGGACCAGTTGCCGGTAACAAATTCTGAAATAGAAAGGGAAACAAGGAATGACCCAACATTGTCAAAGTCTATGAAATCACCATGCTAGGATGGCTAGCTCAAGGTAACCCTATGTTTCCAGAGTTCTCAGTGAGATGAGACTAACTGTGTGGATCTGATGTTGTAGTTCCCTCTAAACTGTCACCAGAGTGTTAGAGAATCTGCGTGAAGGACAGCTGGGTGCAGTCCAGATGAAGAGTCTTACCCAGAACTACAGTAGGTGTGGTGGCTGGGAATAGATAAACAGATTGAAGACTTGGCCAAAAGCTGTTTAGGATGCTAATACAGTTGAAATTGCACCCTCACAGGCACTGTTACACCCAAGGGGGTGACTGTCCCATGGCAAAGAGTGCATATTGACTTTGCCGGGCTATTCCTGGAGTCCGTGTTCCTGATTGCTGTGGATGCTCATTCAAAGTGGCTGAAGGTTATACCAATGAAGTCAACCACCTCAGCAAAGACCGTGTCTGCTCTGAGGACTATCTTTACCAGAAATAGCTTAGCAAAACAAATTGTGAGTGACAATGGACCACAAAACATGTCAGAAAAATTCTGAGTGTACATGAAGAACAATGTCATCAAACATTTCAAGTCAGCTCCTCACCAACCAGCTATGAATGGATTAGCTGTAAGTTTTATGCAAACCTTCAAGAAGTCCATTAAAGCGATGGACAAGGAGGACATTTCTCTACAGTAGAAGATGGACAAATTCCTTTTTTTGTATCAGAGCTCTGTTCATACGATGACAAATCAAATACCCGCAATGCTGTTCATGAGCAGGAGTCTGAGATCTCGCATAGACCTGATTACCAACAAGGCAGTTGGTCACCCGGTAGGATAGCGACAAGAACTGGACCTCTGATGTACACAGTTGATGTTGGAAATCAGACATGGGGATGTCATGCGGACCAGATACTGGATGCTCAGCCGAAGAACACATCCGTGTCGGTTGCATCCAACAAGACGGACACGTTACAGTCACCAGACTTACCTCTCAGTGATGATCACGTCACTGACAGCATCGTGACACTGGAAACCAGCAACGTTGTCTTAGACAAGACACCTGCCAAACCTGATGCCACTCCACAGATCCAGAAGCGCTATCCTGAAAGAAACAAAAGACTGAATCTTTAGGACAGTGAAGTTGTTATGGAATGTTATTGTGAAAACACGTTTATTTAGAATATGGGTTGTAAAAGGGAAATTGAATGTTTTGTATTATATTCATCTAAAAGGGGAGGTAGTGTAATGTATGGATCTATTTCTTTTAGAGAATGACTCCGCCTAGCACTATATATGGACTTATAACTTACCCATGAATATTGATCTGTTGTCTATGCATGCACATTGTTCTCTCTCTCTCTCTCTCTCTGTCTCTCTCTCTTGTGAATATGCCAGTTAAAACCTTCTTCCACATGTGTTTAATTGATATGTGGTTGTGCACAGACACAATATCCACCACCTTCTGTGTGGGGAAAAAAAACACAAAAAACTTACCATTGACATCTCCCCTAAACCTTCCTTCATTCAACTTAAAAGGATATCCTCTGGTATTGGCCATTGTTCTGCTGGGAAAAAGGTACTGGCTCTCCACCTTATCTACGTCTCTCTTAATTGTACACACTTCCATCAAATTGCCACTCACCCTCTATCATTCCAAAGAAGAAAGCTGTACCTCGCTCAACCTATCCTCTTAAGATCTGTTCTCTACTCCAGGCGGCATCCTGGTAGATCTCCTCTGCACCCATCCTAAAGCTTCCACATCCTTCCTATAATGAGGTGGCCAGAAGTGCGCAGAATACTCTAAGAAAGTCTTCAGTTCCTGTATAGTTGCAACAGCCCATTGTCCTTGTTTTCTGATTTCCAACTACCATTGCAACCCTTCATCACTTCCAACCCCACACTTGTGGACGTCACAGCAAGGCAAGGGTTAAGTTATGTCAAAGCAAGGTAGGTTGCAGATAGAGTGCAGACAGCCCAGCTGAGAAATATGTCTTTGAAGAGTATAGCTTCCCTTTTTACAGCAGCAAACTGGAGCCATTTGGCTTACAGAGATGAGGTAAGGATGCAAGGGACACACTCACCAGCTTGGGGACAATTTATGAACTTTAATGTAGCATCAGTTGTTGACTTGTAGTTTCTGTTGATTTTTAACACTTGTATTGTGAATGACAATTGATCTTCCAAGTAAGCATTCAAACATACAGTTTACCAGATGGTCTGACACGGTGGTCAGCAGCACAGGGGCGCCGCAGGGAACCGTACTCTCTCCGGTCCTGTTCACCCTGTACACATCAGACTTCCAATATAACTCGGAGTCCTGCCATGTGCAGAAGTTCGCTGATGACACGGCCATAGTGGGGTGTGTCAGGAATGGACAGGAGGAGGAGTATAGGAAACTGATACAGGACTTTGTGATATGGTGCAACTCAAACTACCTGCGTCTCAATATCACCAAGACCAAGGAGATGGTGGTGGACTTTAGGAGATCTAGGCCTCATATGGAGCCAGTGATCATTAATGGAGAATGTGTGGAGCAGGTTAAGACCTACAAGTATCTGGGAGTACAGTTAGACGAGAAGCTAGACTGGACTGCCAACACAGATGCCTTATGCAGGAAGGCACAGAGTCGACTGTACTTCTTAAGAAGGTTGGCGTCATTCAATGTCTGTAGTGAGATGCTGAAGATGTTCTATAGGTCAGTTGTGGAGAGCGCCCTCTTCTTTGTGGTGGCGTGTTGGGGAGGAAGCATTAAGAAGACGGACGCCTCACGTCTTAATAAGCTGGTAAGGAAGGCGGGCTCTGTCATGGGCAAAGTACTGGAGAGTTTATCATCGATAGCTGAGCGAAGGGCACTGAGTAGGCTACGGTCAATTATGGATAACTCTGAACATCCTCTACATAGCACCATCCAGAGACAGAGAAGCAGTTTCAGCGACAGGTTACTATCGATGCAATGCTCCTCAGACAGGATGAAGAGGTCAATACTCCCCAATGCCATTAGGCTTTACAATTCTACCGCCAGGACTTAAGAACTTTTTAAAAGCTATTATTAATGCTTTTTGAGATAGTGATTTAGATGCATATCATATTTTTTACTGAGTTAAGTATTGTATGTAATTAGTTTTGCTACAACAAGTGTATGGGACATTGGAAAAAAGTTGAATTTCCCCATGGGGATGAATAAAGTATCTATCTATCTATTTATCTATCTAATATCCGTAACTGCTAGTCAATTCTGTATAAAAATGCCATTTCTCTGTTCAGTCTTCAGAACAGTGTGGTGATGAGGGGCATGTTGTTCTCCCTGTGCAAAGTAAATAAAGTGTGATTGAGGAGCGAGTGTGAGTTTTCAGAGTTGAGTTAATTGGTGACGACACACAGGACCCGCAGTCGAACGGTGTTGGTAATGAGAGCCACGTATGGCCCTGTCAGTGCAAAATGACCAAGAATCCCACTTGTGTCTTGCTGCCTCGGAGATCGATCGTGAAAATTAAAGCATTCTTTTGTTCCCAGGTGAGTTTTGTGGTTGAAAATTAAGCATTGAAACCCTAGGGACCAGGCAAGTGAGAGGGGAACATGAGATGTGGGAGGCATCTTCATTAGGCACAGGAAAATAGATCAGGACTGTGGAGAAGCAAGATTGTGTTTATTTATTTATTGAGATCAGTGTTCCAACCCTTCAGGCCTCGTTGTCCAGCAACCCCCGATTTAACCCTAAAGGGTTAAAAGATCCAGGTTTAGTCATCGGTGAAGAGCAAACCTCATGAGGGTGGTAGGATGCGGTGAAGGGTCCTCAATCTAAAATGTTTACAGTGTCCCATTTCACAGATGCTGTGTGTTTCAGTTTAGCATTTCCGACACCAGCAGTTTTTAGGATTTTCAGGGGTGACAGATTTTGAAGAACAGTTAAAAGAGAGTAAAAATACTGAGCTGGTGTTCATTGGATGGTGGTTGTAATGAAAAGAGATCATCTCCTGGGTTATTAATGTGTGTGTGGGCGGGGAACTTGTTTCCTTTAACCTGTAATGAAACACCAGCTCGGTTTCCCTCTCCACAGATGCTGACTGATCTGTTGCGAATTTCTATGTTTATTTTAGATTTTCAGTATCCGTGTTTTTTGCTCTTTGATGGATTTTATTTGCTGATGGCATTCGTGTCACTGAGCCAAGGCAGGTACACACAGTCGACAGAGAGACACGTCCAGTTGAATAATGGAACAGGTTTCCTGAGGAATCACAGCTATTTGATCTTTATAAATACAAAGAAACTCTCCAGGGTACAATGCCTGCTGTGAGATAGTAACCTGGATGAAATCCAACATCTGGACAAGGGCAGATGACGAAATATCCTGTTAAACACAGCAATAGTTATTTTCAGAAAGCCACTGTGAAAGATAAATAAAATATAACTTGAGTCCTTAGTTTCTGTTTCTTGGGTGATGGGAGGTGATTTTGGAAAGGAATTCAATTTTAATTGTCTTTCAACCATGCATGAATACTCACGAATACAGTCAAATGAGACAGCGTTACTCCGGAGTCAAGGTGAAAAACACAGTACCAGCAGTCACACACGGCACAAAGTACACATAGCACGCATAAGGTACAAGGTACAGCCACTCAATTAAAAGAGTCCAAACTCAGGCCATCCAACGTTGCTAGACCAGAATAGAGCCTGTCATCTGCCGAACGAACACTGGAGGGCAGCACCGACTCCAGCCTGGATGCTGCGCCACACTGCCCCCGGTGGAGTGCTCGGGTTCCTGTGCTTCTCTCCCAGCAGCTGCAAGCGGGTAACACTGTGGCTTGAGGCCTAGTCCTCCCACATACAAGATATCAGTAATACAGTCACACAAAATACATAGTGCATATAGTCCAGACCTTGAGACCATTGTTCTGTGGAGCAAACACTTGGGGGCAGTGCTGACTCCAGCCTGGATGCTGTGCCACACCACCCCAGGTGGAGCACAGGTGCCATTTCCGATGCCTCTCACCCGGCAGCTGTTAGCAGGGGACACCGTGGCCTGAGGCATAGTGCTTGCTACAACTGAGGCCTCACAGCTTCCCTGCCATCCGCCCCTGCTCTCATCAGTGAATCGAACTTGCTGTATTCCACATTAACCATGTCCAAAGGGTCTTGTGATCACAAGAAAAGTGACGATGCCAGTCACTTGCCATTAGGCTATAAGCCTCCTTCAACTCAGCCAGTAGCACCATGAGCAGCTCCTTCATTAATCCGCCAGCGGCAACTCAGTGACAGGCTAGACCTGCGGTACTTCAAGTTCTTAATATTCAGCAGCATCTTGCGATCATTTAAGGTATGTTTAAATAGGACAGTAGCACCTTTTGCTGACCCTGTAGAAGCCGCTGTGACTGAACCCGCTGCCATTTTACTGGAAGGTTTAAGATATAATCTTCTGACAGTCCTCTGACACACCGGCCACCCAGTCCAGCTACTCTGATCAACCAGCGGCTTACTGATGGGATAGACCTGCAGCACCCAAAGTTCCTGGAGTCAGTATAGCTTTGTGATGTAAAAATCACATTCAACAAAGAAAAAAAGAGAGGTAAAACAACAAGATTAAAATATAGCTTTAATCAGGACTTCTCTTTCTTATTTATTTTGTGAAATTTGTTTTTTTGAGGCAGCAGTACAGTTCAATAAGTAAAATATACTATAAATCACAATAAGAAATATACATTCAGTGGCCACTTAATTAATTCCAGGAGTGGAATCCAGAGCGGTTTTCTGTTGCTGCAACACATCTACTTCATGGTTCAACGTGTTGTGTGTTCAGAGATGCTCTTCTGCACACCACTGTCGTAACGTGTGGTCATTTGATTTACTGTGGCCTACCTGTCAGCTTGAACCCATCTGGCCATTCTCCTCTGACCTCTCTCACATGAACAAGGCATTTTCACCACAAAACTGCTGCTCATTGGATGTTTTTTGTTTTTTTGCACCATTCTCTGTCAACTCTAGAGCAGGGGTTCCCAACCTGGGGTCCATGGACTCCTTAGTTAATGGTACGGGTCCATGGCATAAAAAGGGTTGGGAACCCTGATCTATAGGCTGCTGTGCATGAAAATCCTGGAAGATCAGCAGTTTCTGAGATACTCAAACTACCTTATCTGGCACCAACAATCATTCCACAGTCCAAGTCACTTAGATCCCATTTCTTCCCCATTCTGGTGTTTGGTCTGAACAACAACTTTTATGATTGTCTTTATGATTTTATGTATTGAGTTGCTGCCACATGATTGGCTGATTAGATATTTGCATTAACGGGCAGGTGAACACGTGTACCTCATTGAGTGGCTACTGAGTGCATATGTATATAAAAACTAACGATGTAATGCTAAAAGACCCTGTTTTTGTTATTTGAGGGTCGGCTGAATGTTGAACCCAAGTGAAATGCAGGAACATAATTAAACTATTTCAGCCCAAGGGACTGTGAGAAGTCCATGGGAGAGATTCTGAGGGACCTGCACAGCGAGAGTTTAAACTGTGATGTTTATTTTGTGGAGCTAACCCAATCTGGCCCTGTGTGATTCCGGTAGCAATGAAACTGCATTCCCTGTCTCTCTCAAAGTGCTGTGAATCAGTGTTACAAAAACTGCCACTGTTGTGCTGACCCACATTCTGATGTCTTTCGAAGCTCTAAGCATGGCAGTGCAATGCATTTCCTGCAAGAACCACAGAATCAGGCTCATTATCCACCACTTAAAAGATGTGAAATTTGAGGCTTTGTGTCAGAGCAAACTCATAAAAATAAATAGTGCAAAAAAATAAGGAATAACAAGGCCATGTTCTTAGGTTCATGGGCTATTCAGAAATCTGATTGTTGAGGGGAGAAAGTTGTTCCTGAATCATTGAATGTGGGTCTTCAGGCTTCGGGCAGACAGGGCTAATCTTCCTCCCTGATGGTAGTAACGAGGACTGGGCATGTCTTAGATGGGGAGGGTCCTTAATGATGATGATGGATGCCATCTTTTTGAGGCATTGCCTATTGATAACGGCCTCAAAACCTACCTCTTAAATTCTTTTAGTCACACTAGTTACTTATTAAAAAAAGGAATAATGAGGTATTACTCATGGACCGTTCAGAAACCTGATGGCAGAGGCAATGAACCTGTTCCTTAAGCTTTGAGATTGGGTCTTCAGCCTCCTTCCTCCCTCTGATGGTAGTAACAAGAAAAGGGCACATCACGGATGGTGATGGATGCCTCCATCTCGAGGCACTGACTTCTGAAGATGTCCTCGATGGTGGGGAGGCTCACGCCTGCGATCGTGCTGGCTGATTCAACAACCCTTTGCAGCCTCTTGCAATCCTGTGTGTTGGAGGCTCCTCCAATCAGAATGCTCTCCACTGTATTGAGGCTCTCTGGAATTGCCACCCCAGAGAGCAAAGGTGGCAGAGTCGTTGAATCAGGTTCAAGTTTATTGTTATTTAACCATACACATGTATACAGCTAAACGAAACAGTGTTTCTCCGTGGTGGTGGTGCAAGATGCAGAGCATACAGTCACACACAGTGCACAGTAAATATAGGTTCAATAGCACATAGAATGACAAATTGTTATTAGCACAAGTCCCCGAGTGGCAAGGCTTGAAGATTGATGGTGCATGGAATGTTGTCTTGGAGCCACGTTTCAGCAACATCAAGCACACAGCAGTTCCTCATCTCTTACTGAGTCAACTGCAGATGCAGGCAATCCAACTTGACTTCTAGGGAACATCTCCCAGATGGAGAAAGGTTACTGTTCACATCAGGGATTGGGCAGGGTCAAGGACACGAGGCACAGAATCGGTCATGATCTCACTGAAGAGGGGAGCAGACCTGAGGGACCGTGTGGTTTGTTCCTGATACTATTGTATATTTTCAGTCAAGTTGGGCATGACTGGCAGTAATTTTTACTGGAATTGCTGACATTTTGCAAATTTGTTTACAACTGGAAAATGCAATCCCTGATCAATAAAAGTAATTTCCTGTTAGGGTTATAAATTGACATTTGCCATAATTCAAGACATTCTGCAGATGTTTTAAATCTTGACCAGCACATAAAAAATCTGGAGGAAACAGCAGATCAGGCAGCATTTATGGAGGGAAATGAGCAGTCAACACTAAGGGTCAAGACCCTTCATCTAGACCAGACAGGAAAGGGGGCACTAGCCAGAATAAGAAGGTGGTGTGAAAGGAAGGACTACCAGCTTAGTTGAAGTTTGTCGCACATTTCGGACTCCTGTGTCTTTCTTTGAAATAGATTAATGTTTTGAAGATTCAAAACATAGCACTTTCCTTTACATTTCTGATGAAGAGGCTTACTGACTGTTTACTCCCCTCCATAAATATACTGAGTTCTTCTAGTGTTTTCTAAATTGCTCAAAATTGCCAAATTTCCCTCTCCCCACTCTCCCCCTCTCCCCTCCCCTTCTCTTCATCTCTCCTCCCCTTTCCCCCTTCCTCCCTCTCCACCTGTCTTTCTCTCCCCCCCACCCTTCCACTTCTTCCCCTCTCTCTACCTCCTCCCTGCTTCTCTGCCTCTATGTTGGTCACTACATAATATCTGGTACAACATCTGTTCTGCTGAAGACCACAAGAAACTGCAGAGAGTTGTGAGCACGTCTGAGTCCATCCCCTTCACTGATCTCCTCTCCCTTCACTCCCTCTACACTTCCCACTGTCTCGGGAAAGCAACCAATATAATCAAAAACTCCTCCCCCTCCCACCCCAGGCCTTCTCTCTTCTCCCCCTCGCATTGGGCAGAAGGTACAGAAGCTTCAGGTTCAAGGACAGCTTCTATCTCACTGTTATCAGACTCTTGACTGGACTCGTACTCTAAGCGATGAATTCTTGATGTCCCAGTCGACCTCGTGTCAGACCTTGCACTTTCTCCGTTGCAGCTACACGATATCTGCTTTCTGTTTTCTTGTGTCTACCTCAGTGTACTTCAGTGTGGTATGATCTGGATGGGGTATTTTCCTCTGCCTCTAGTTACAATGTACTTCAGTGTGGTATGATCTGGATGGGGTATTTTCCTCTGCCTCTAGTTACAATGTACTTCAGTGTGGTATGATCTGGATGGGGTATTTTCCTCTGCCTCTGGTTACAATGTACTTCAGTGTGGTATGATCTGGATGGAGTATTTTCCTCTGCCTCTCGTTACAATATACTTGAGTGTGGTATGATCTGGATGGGGTATTTTCCTTTGCCTCTGGTTACAATGTACTTCAGTGTGGTATGATCTGGATGGGGTATTGGGGTATTTTTCTCTGCCTGTCGATACGTGTGACAATAATAAACCATTGTTTTGTTCTCTTGCAGAGGTGCATCCTGGTGGAATGAGGGTCGAGCTGCTGGAGAGAGACTGTCTCAGACTTGCTGCTTCTTACCCCTGATCTCCCCCCCACCCCGAGTGATCTAAACAAGCTTCATTTGTATGAAAGGAAGGGGGTAAGCAATGGGAGGGTAGTTTGAGTGGAGGGGGTGATGAAGATGGGTCTAGGGGTATAAACTCCACAGGGTAGAAAAGATGCCCTCGAGAATGCTGTGTCTGCCATTCAAAGGGAAATTGAGACACGTGTCCATTCATCTGCTTTCAATCCATCTCTACGCTCTTCATTACCAGATAAACGTCCTCAGTCAGTAGTCCGCCTCAGGGTTTCCGAAGAATTTAAACAGGGAACAGATATCAAGAAACTTTGCTAAGACAGCCGACGAGTGGAATATAAAATTACAACCTGCTCAACCAATCACTATCTCAGTGGATAGAACTTTGGCCAACTGGATAACCTTCTCCAGGCGGACCATTGTTGGGGGTGGGTGAGGGGTGAAGGCAGGATAAGGTGAGGAAGGATTTGGATCAGGTCTGTCCCTTACTGATGGAGGGATACAATTAACCACCTCCAGGCACACTGGGTTAGGTGGGTGAGGGGTGAAGGCAGGATAAGGTGAGGAAGGATTTGGGTCAGGTCTGTCCCTTACTGATGGAGGGATACAATTAACCACCTCCAGGCACACTGGGTTAGGTGGGTTAGGGTGGGTGAGGAGTGGAGACAGGTTAAGATGAGGAAGGATTTGGATCGGGTCTGTCTCTTACTCACGGAGGGATATAATTAACTTCCTGAGTTTGACGACAGTAATAGTGACATTGTAAGCGATTAGCCTGGAGGTTTATGAAGCTCATTTAGTGACTCTCTACCGACACTGAAAGGTTTACGAGGCTCGTTTGGTGACTCTGTACCGACACTGAAAGGAGGTTTACAAGGTTTGTCTGGTGACTCTCTACCGACACTGAAAGGAGGTTTACGAGGTTTGTCTGGTGACTCTCTCCTGATGTTGAAAGCTTTACGAGGCTCATTTGGTGACTCTACCGACACTGAAAGGAGACACAAAACAGATGAAGCACAAAGTTGGGAGAAAGTCGATGCAGAGCAGCAGGACAATCGCATGGCTGCGCTAGCTGTGGATTACAAAATATTTTGTAACCTTTCTCTGTTTGGAATGCTTGTCTTAAAGATCTATATTTTTACACGTCGCTGCCCTGACGTTACAATGCACTAAAGGAAAGTTATGTGTTGGGAATGGCCAGACTAGCGATCAAGATACATCGCTGCTTCCACAGGAAGCCATTACGATTCTTCACCTTCATTATGGTTTACCTCATGGCTGGAAGTCTACTGTTCATGCACACAGGCTTTGTAGGAGACAGCACTGTCGCTGGGAGGGCCTCACCCCACAGAGAGGGGGCACCTCACACAGCCTTGGGTTCTCCTCCTGGCCTCCAGCGTTTCTCCTTCCTGCCCTTCGGGAGGGCAAATCAGGAGGCGCCACAGAAGGAGCAGTGGCCGGCCCTGCCTCCAGCCCTGCCCAGAAGGTACGGACCTCCGTGGCTGAAACCAGTCTTGCAGGACGCCCTGGACAAGCTGAGATCCGGGGAGCCCATCGGCAGCTGGAGTCGAGCGTTGAAGGGGAAGATGTGGAGGGATCAGGAGGAGAGCAGAGGTGGGTGAGATTCTTCAACAGCAACAATCGCTCTTACACCTGACCTTCCTTTCAAAGGGGTAGAATGCAATCGCTCTTACACCTGCCCTTCCTTTCATAGGGGTAGAATGCAATCACTCTGCCACCTGCCCTTCCTTTCATAGGGGTAGAATGCAATCGCTCTGCCACCTGACCTTCCTTTCATAGGGGTAGAATGCAATCGCTCTGTCACCTGACCTTCCTTTCATAGGGGTAGAATGCAATCGCTCTTACACCTGACCTTCCTTTCATAGGGGTAGAATGCAATCACTCTTACACCTGACCTTCCTTTCATAGGGGTAGAATGCAATCGCTCTGTCACCTGACCTTCCTTTCATAGGGGTAGAATGCAATCACTCTTACACCTGACCTTCCTTTCATAGGGGTAGAATGCAATCGCTCTGTCACCTGACCTTCCTTTCATAGGGGTAGAATGCAATCGCTCTTACACCTGACCTTCCTTTCATAGGGGTAGAATGAAATCGCTCTGTCACCTGACCTTCCTTTCATAGGGGTAGAATGCAATCGCTCTGTCACCTGACCTTCCTTTCATAGGGGTAGAATGCAATCGCTCTGTCACCTGACCTTCCTTTCATAGGGGTAGAATGCAATCGCTCTGTCACCTGACCTTCCTTTCATAGGGGTAGAATGCAATCGCTCTGTCACCTGACCTTCCTTTCATAGGGGTAGAATGCAATCACTCTTACACCTGACCTTCCTTTCATAGGGGTAGAATGCAATCACTCTTACACCTGACCTTCCTTTCATAGGGGTAGAATGCAATCGCTCTGTCACCTGACCTTCCTTTCATAGGGGTAGAATGCAATCACTCTTACACCTGACCTTCCTTTCATAGGGGTAGAATGCAATCACTCTTACACCTGACCTTCCTTTCATAGGGGTAGAATGCAATCACTCTTACACCTGACCTTCCTTTCATAGGGGTAGAATGCAATCACTCTTACACCTGACCTTCCTTTCATAGGGGTAGAATGCAATCGCTCTGTCACCTGACCTTCCTTTCATAGGGGTAGAATGCAATCGCTCTTACACCTGACCTTCCTTTCATAGGGGTAGAATGCAATCACTCTTACACCTGACCTTCCTTTCATAGGGGTAGAATGCAATCGCTCTTAAACCTGACCTTCCTTTCATAGGGGTAGAATGCAATCACTCTTACACCTGACCTTCCTTTCATAGGGGTAGAATGCAATCGCTCTTACACCTGACCTTCCTTTCATAGGGGTAGAATGCAATCGCTCTGTCACCTGACCATCCTTTCATAGGGGTAGAATGCAATCACTCTTACACCTGACCTTCCTTTCATAGGGGTAGAATGGAGAATGCAATCACTCTGTCACCTGACCTTCCTTTCTTAGGGGTAGAATGGGCGGAGGGTGATGGCAGGAGGTCTCATCCTCTCACAAACTTGTTGGGATTTACACACAAGAAGCTGGAGAAACTCAGCAGGTCAAGTCTGATCTGCAGAGGGAAATATATGGTCAACGAATCGGGTCAAAACCCTTCACCTGGACTAACAGTAGAGGGCAGATGTCCAGAAAAATATTCAATTATAGGAAATAAATATGTGTATATATAAATGTATTAGAGTGTGAAACAGTGACAGGCAGGCAGGGACGTGATTGGGGTAGAGGTGACAAAGGACTCTAGATGGTGGAATCTGATAGGACAGGACGATCGAGGATGGAATAAAGAAACTGGCCCTTTGTTCTACGTTTCACCTTCCTCTCCCATCGGATTCCACCACCTACAGCCCCTTGTTCCCTCCACCTTTCACCTTCCAACCTCTCTTCCTATTCCCAATCTCCCCTTCTCCATCTCCCTGTCACTCCCCCTCACCTCATCCACCAATCATGCCCCAGCCTTTCCCCTCAGCTCTTTATACCGGGCATCGTCCCTCAACTCTTCCAGTCTAGATGAAGGATTTCGACCCCAGACGTTGACTGTCAATTTCCCTCTGCAGAATCTGCCAGGCCTGCAGTGTTCCTCCAGCTTTAAATACAGAGTTCACTTCTGTGTTTCTGTTGCCCCTCCCAGCCCTGCAGATCCCAGCGATCGTGAGGATCACACCACACATTTGAACACCGTCCCTCTAAACACATCGATTTAATTCCTCTCTGCCTCTGTACGTGGTAACAATTTCCAAATCCTTTCCAAACCTCTGCTTAACAATTGACTACCTACCAACACTGGATTATCTGTGCAATATAACCGCAGGTTGGGTCCTTTACTGTGTGTGCACTGGAGGTGGTTTGTGGTTAATTTATATTGTTATCAATGTGTGCACTGGAGCTGATTTGTGACTTAGTTATATTGTTATTCGTGTCTGCATTGGAGATGGTTTGTGATTCAGTTATATTCTATCTGTATACACTGGAGATGGACTGTGATTCAGTTATATTGTTATCCGTGTCTGCATTGGAGATGGTTTGTGATTCAGTTATATTCTATCTGTATACACTGGAGATGGACTGTGATTCAGTTATATTCTATCTGTATACACTGGAGATGGACTGTGATTCAGTTATATTCTATCTGTATACACTGGAGATGGACTGTGATTCAGTTATATTCTATCTGTATACACTGGAGATGGACTGTGATTCAGTTATATTCTATCTGTATACACTGGAGATGGACTGTGATTCAGTTATATTCTATCTGTATACACTGGAGATGGACTGTGATTCAGTTATATTCTATCTGTATACACTGGAGATGGACTGTGATTCAGTTATATTGTTTCTCTGCACTGGATTGTGACACAGTTATATTGTTTTGGACCTCATTTGTGTTCATGTGGACCTATTCTGATCTGCAAGCTGAATTGTTAATGACCATAAAATCACTGTTACAGTTTATGATAATCCTGCAGTTAACTTACTTCCTTGTAATGACAGTTAAGATTGTCGGATAGTGTTCAGTGTGGACGATACTGAGTGTGAGTTTGTACCGAGTGTGAGCTTATACTGAGTATATTTTGTGACCATTTGTCTTTTGAGTGTGGAAGGAAACTGGAGTATTCGGAAGAAACCACTGGTTGAACATGCAAACTCCTTATAGACAGCGGTGGAATTGACTGAATCCAAGTCCCTGGCTCTGTAAGAGTGTGACGCTCACCGCTGTGTTACTGTGCCGTAGCCATTGCAGACAGTGGTGGGAATTGAATCTCGATTATGGTCGCAAGATCGCGGGTGGTAACTGCTACGTTACCAGGACTTTGCTATCCCCAGAGTTAGCAAGGGTTTTAGTTTGAACCATGATCGAATTTCAGTTTGAGAAAATGAAGATGCGATTTGGTTAAGTTTCCAGCTTGTGTCTGTTGGATTGTATTTCTGTTTTTGTGAAGTGTTTAGCTTGTATATGTAAGCGATGGGTTTGGGTTTTGAAATTCTGAGTTTGTTGAGTTTAGTTCCAACTATTTCAGTTTTTATTTTAGATTTTTATCAACTGCAGTATTTTGTTGAGACAGGGTACTGAAGTTACATCGGCCACACGCAAAAAGTCATCACATTGATCTGAAACCATCCCCTGCACCACCACCGTGACCTCACTGACTGACCGCCTCACCGCCGTGACCTTACTGACCAGCCGTGTCACTGCCTTGACCTCACTGACTGACCGCTCCACCTCCGTGAACTCACTGACTGGCCACCTCACTGCCACGACCTCACTGACTGGCCACCTCACTGCTGCGACCTCACTGACATGCTGCAGAAACTTGTTTGACTCTTTTTCAATGATCTTTCCCAGATGTACAGCGCTATGCCAGCAAAATGCATCAAGAACATATGTGCCTGGGAAGGAATTCTGGCAAGTTTTAACAAAAATAATTAGTAGTAATTAGCATGCAAGCGAAACGGTGAGGGAGAGCTTCACAACATCCATGTCCCCGATGGATGACAGAAAGAAAAGCTTTTGTTGTGTATTTAATATTTCAGTAATGTTTGAGTAATATTGTGTATATATTAGTTGATTAAGCATTACTGCTCATCTAAATAACTACGGGTTATATGTAAGAATATGTGAAGTGAATTGCATGTATCATCATGCTAACACGTGATATGTTTGCACCTCGCTTAAAATAAACCCTAAGCTGGACACACACGTTTTGGCCTCCCATGTTTTCCTTTGAATTAGTTTAATATTTTGAAGTTACAAAACATAACAGCTTTAATTAAAGAACAGAAATTATTCTACCTTTCAGAAATCTTAAATGGTTTGCCAAAAGCATCTTTCCTTGTGGTCATTGACATTCCTTGTTTACGCCTCTTATGCCTTAAGATTTCTCCCGGAGATTTGAAGTGCAGTTTGACAGTTCCACTGCCACTAGGAGCATTGAACGCCGAAATATTACATTATGGATGATAAACAGAAGCTCCCCCCCCCCCCCCACAGCGCTTCCCTCACACATATTGTCCTCTGATAGGGAAACATTACGTCCCATCAGCAGTACATTCACACAGGCTGACTAAAGCAACTGAAAAAAATAATTTTTTTAACATCCCCAACTTACTGTACCACCAGTGGGTTGTCCATTGCATCAATAATTGAGGGAGGGCCGAGGAGCAAAGTTCATCTGATGTGTGGCCGGGAACAGAGTGTAGCCACCAAACTGGCATAGGCCCCTAGGTGACTTCCTACCTTGCCCTTCTCGTATTTCAGGTATGCCTGACCACCTGGCTGTCGAATCAGATTCGGAATCACTGACAAATGTTGTGTAATTTGTTGTTTTGTGGCAGCAGTTCAGTACAAGACATGAGAAATTATTTAAGTTACAATAACATATCAAATAAAAGAGGAATAGTGAGGGGGTGTTTATGGGCCATGGACCGTTGAGAAATCTGGACGGGTTTATACAGAGATACAGGAAGTGACTTGAAAGAGGTGTGTAAAATGATAAGAGACGTAGATGAGTGGACAGCCAGAGACTTTCCCCCAGGGGCAGAAATGGCTAATACAGTAAGACATTCTTGTAAAACTGACTGGACGAAGTATAAGAGTGTATGTCAGATAGATTTTTACACAGAGAGTTGTAAGTGCAAGGAACATACTTCTGGGGGTCATGCTCGAGGCTGATACTTTAGGGACATACAGAATTTTGTGGATAGGCGCATGGATGAAAGAAAACCGGAAGACTATGAGGGGAAGGGTTCGATTGACTGTAGAATTGGTAAAAAGGTCAGCATGATATTGTGGGCTGAAGGGCCTGTAGTGTGCTCAATGCTCTATGTTCTATAGAACATTATTTTGTTCTTAACTTCAGAAAAGCGGGTCTGGTATTCTTTTGTCAGGAATTAAGCTCGGCAAGGGTAATTTTATTTTGAAAGTGTTCTTGTTATTTTTGTTTTTACACTGTCACAGTGTGAAACATATGCTGGGACCTCTTGAGAAATTATAAAGAAATCGAAGTTGTATTAATGCAAACATCAGTTCTTCAGGAGGAGAGCTTCCACGACTGGTTGTGTATAATGTCTTACAGCATCTCCACACTAATGGGGGGCTATGTAGGAGAGAAGAGGTAGATTGTGTACAATGTCTTACAGTATTTCACACTAATGGAGGGCTATGTAGGAGAGAAGGGGTAGATTGTGTACAATGTCTTACAGTATTTCACACTAATGGAGGGCTATGTAGGAGAGAAGGGGTAGATTGTGTACAATGTCTTACAGCATCTCCCACTAATGGAGGGCTATGTAGGAGAGAAGAGGTAGATTGTGTACAATGTCTTACAGTATTTCACACTAATGGAGGGCTATGTAGGAGAGAAGGGGTAGATTGTGTACAATGTCTTACAGTATTTCACACTAATGGAGGGCTATGTAGGAGAGAAGGGGTAGATTGTGTACAATGTCTTACAGCATCTCCCACTAATGGAGGGCTATGTAGGAGAGAAGGGGTAGATTGTGTACAATGCCTTACAGTATTTCACACTAATGGAGGGCTATGTAGGAGAGAAGGGGTAGATTGTGTACAATGCCTTACAGTATTTCACACTAATGGAGGGCTATGTAGGAGAGAAGGGGTAGATTGTGTACAATGCCTTACAGTATTTCACACTAATGGAGGGCTATGTAGGAGAGAAGGGGTAGATTGTGTACAATGTCTTACAGCATCTCCCACTAATGGAGGGCTATGTAGGAGAGAAGGGGTAGATTGTGTACAATGTCTTACAGTATTTCACACTAATGGAGGGCTATGTAGGAGAGAAGGGGTAGATTGTGTACAATGTCTTACAGCATCTCCCACTAATGGAGGGCTATGTAGGAGAGAAGGGGTAGATTGTGTACAATGCCTTACAGTATTTCACACTAATGGAGGGCTATGTAGGAGAGAAGGGGTAGATTGTGTACAATGTCTTACAGTATTTCACACTAATGGAGGGCTATGTAGGAGAGAAGGGGTAGATTGTGTACAATGTCTTACAGTATTTCACACTAATGGAGGGCTATGTAGGAGAGAAGGGGTAGATTGTGTACAATGTCTTACAGCATCTCCCACTAATGGAGGGCTATGTAGGAGAGAAGGGGTAGATTGTGTACAATGCCTTACAGTATTTCACACTAATGGAGGGCTATGTAGGAGAGAAGGGGTAGATTGTGTACAATGTCTTACAGCATCTCCCACTAATGGAGGGCTATGTAGGAGAGAAGGGGTAGATTGTGTACAATGCCTTACAGTATTTCACACTAATGGAGGGCTATGTAGGAGAGAAGGGGTAGATTGTGTACAATGTCTTACAGTATTTCACACTAATGGAGGGCTATGTAGGAGAGAAGGGGTAGATTGTGTACAATGTCTTACAGCATCTCCCACTAATGGAGGGCTATGTAGGAGAGAAGGGGTAGATTGTGTACAATGTCTTACAGTATTTCACACTAATGGAGGGCTATGTAGGAGAGAAGGGGTAGATTGTGTACAATGTCTTACAGTATTTCACACTAATGGAGGGCCATGTAGGAGAGAAGGGGTAGATTGTGTATGTCTTACAGTATTTCACACTAATGGAGGGCTATGTAGGAGAGAAGGGGTAGATTGTGTACAATGTCTTACAGTATTTCACACTAATGGAGGGCTATGTAGGAGAGAAGGGGTAGATTGTGTATAATGTCTTACAGTATTTCACACTAATGGAGGGCTATGTAGGAGAGAAGGGGTAGATTGTGTATAATGTCTTACAGTATTTCACACTAATGGAGGGCTATGTAGGAGAGAAGGGGTAGATTGTGTACAATGTCTTACAGTATTTCACACTAATGGAGGGCTATGTAGGAGAGAAGGGGTAGATTGTGTACAATGTCTTACAGCATCTCCCACTAATGGAGGGCTATGTAGGAGAGAAGGGGTAGATTGTGTACAATGTCTTACAGCATCTCCCACTAATGGAGGGCTATGTAGGAGAGAAGGGGTAGATTGTGTACAATGTCTTACAGCATCTCCCACTAATGGAGGGCTATGTAGGAGAGAAGGGGTAGATTGTGTACAATGCCTTACAGTATTTCACACTAATGGAGGGCTATGTAGGAGAGAAGGGGTAGATTGTGTACAATGTCTTACAGTATTTCACACTAATGGAGGGCTATGTAGGAGAGAAGGGGTAGATTGTGTACAATGTCTTACAATATTTCACACTAATGGAGGGCTATGTAGGAGAGAAGGGGTAGATTGTGTACAATGTTTTACAGCATCTCCCACTAATGGAGGGCTATGTAGGAGAGAAGGGGTAGATTGTGTACAATGTCTTACAGTATTTCACACTAATGGAGGGCCATGTAGGAGAGAAGGGGTAGATTGTGTACAATGTCTTACAGTATTTCACACTAATGGAGGGCTATGTAGGAGAGAAGGGGTAGATTGTGTACAATGCCTTACAGTATTTCACACTAATGGAGGGCCATGTAGGAGTGAAGGGCTAGATTGATCTTAGAGGAGGTTAAAAAGTCAGCAGAACATCGTGGGCTGAAGGGCCTGTACTGTCTGGTAAGGTTCTACGTTCTAGTTAAATCTCTGTCCAGTTCAGCAGCCTCAAAGAATGCAGTGACCTAGATTTTGTCTTCATTGAGGAAGTGAAGACAGTTGAGACTCTCAGTGCCTTCACAATCACAGAGAGAGAGAGAGAGAGAGAGAGAGAGAAGTGGGGAGACGGGGAGGGAGGGAGTGAGGGAGATATATGTGTCATGGCCCAGGGGTTCCTTGAGTCACAAGAGAATGTTGCATTTCTTCAAGGAAACCTTCAGCACATTCCTGAACATAGTTATGGATAGTGATTGAATTTGAATTAGCAGTAAGAATTCCGGCACACTGATTTTCTATCTCCCAGACTGCGGTGAGAGTGGAAGATGGGAGTTACTGTGATGCTGATCACGGCACCGAAACGTTTGGGTCAAAAGCCCACCCTTCACGGTTGGTGCAAGGATCCAAAGGGACAAGTCAGAGAGCACTACAGCACCGAAACAGGCCCTTCAGCCCATCTAGGCCTTGCCACCCTGGTTTTCTGTCTCGTCCCACCTACCTGCACCTGGACCTCCATACCTCTCGGATCCTTGTAACTCTCCAATCTTCTCTTCAATCTTGCAGTTGAACCACTTCCACAGTCGCACTACCCTCTGAGTGGAGTATTTCACGAATCAGGTTTATGATCACGGGTGTATATTGTGAAATATGTTGTTTTGCAGCATCAGTGCGGTGCAGTACCCAAGAAATAAGCTCCCCCTCAGATTCCCCTTAAATATTGCACCTTTCCCCCTCCACATGTAGTTCTAGTCTCGCCCAGCCTGAGAGGAAAAGGCCTGTAATCACTCACTCTATCTGTATTCCTCGTACCACTGGCTGGTGGCCCCAGGAGCACACAGTGCCCAGGGTGCTAAGTTCTCCTTTATTCCAGCTGTAGTCGGTGACCTGCATCTTACTCCAGTCACAGACACAACAGCACCGAGACAGACCCTTCAGCCCACTGTGATAGTATTGACCACCACACCCCCAATGACTCTAATCCAGTCTTGTTCCTCTCTCATCTCCATTCCCTTTCCCTAATTCTCCAACCAGCCACCTACATTAAGGACAGCTTGGAGACAAAATGCTGGAGGATCTCAGCAGGTCAGGCAACATCCATGGAAAGAAATAAAGAGTCGACGTTTCAGGCTGTGACCCTTCATCAGGATTAGACCTGAGGAAGGGTCTTGGTCCGAAACAGTGACTCTTCATTCCTTTCCATAGATGCTGCCTGACCTGCTGAGTTCATTCAGCATTTTGTATCTGTTGGTCTGGATTTCCAGCATCTGCAGAATCTCTTGTGTTTGTGGGCAGTTTACAGATACTAGTTAACCTACCAACCAACCAACACGTTAACCTACCTGAGCATGTAGGAGGAAACAGGAGTTACCCGAGAAGACCCACGCAGTCAGAGAGAGAACGTGCAAACTCCTCACAGGGAGAACCAGAGGCCAGAATTGAACCCTGCTGACTGGAGCTACAGTTTGTGACAGCTACATTAAATGTTGTGATTTGTGCTGAGGTCAATGCCAATATAATTACAGTTTAGGACAGAATGTGAAAATTGGCGCATTTTCCATTTCAATAGGTTCTTTCCTAGTAATCAACAATACCCAATTTTTCCAACTAATGTCAATAACCCTACATTAACACGGGCTGAATCAAAGATAAAACCCAGCTTAATGTTAGTGATGATGTCCTTGGCTAGGTGGCATTGCTGTGCTTAGAATAATACAAGACATAATTATTTCTTTGAAGGAATATGCTTTGATTCATGGGAAGTATGAATAGCTGTAAATTAATTATTGTCTCCTCACAACTAAATGTTTCACACATGAACTCTGGTAGTATACTGAACCCTTGTGAGATCAGCTTGCCTTCATATTGCATTGGGTTACTGGAGTTGCTGTTGCTTGGTGTTTCATTAAGCAACATGTCCTGATTTACCAGCTGTTTTCAAACTCCAGTCCTTTCAAACATGCTGCTCTTAACTCAAACATGCTCTTATATCTAATGTCTCCTGCTCCCAGTCCTGAGGAAACCCTGAGAAATGAGGTGGGGATCTCACCGAAACCTGTCGAGTATTGGAAGGACTCGATAGATTGTACATGGAGAGGATGTTTCCAGTCGTGGGAGAAGATAGGACTGGGGGCGCACTCTCAGAACACCAGTACTTCCTTTTAGAATAGAAATGTGGAGGAATTTCTTCAGTCAGATGGTGAATCTCTGGAATTCATTGCCACAGATGTCATTGGGTGTATTTGAAGTGGGGGTTGATAGGTTCTTGATTAGTAAGAGCATCATAGGTAATAGGGAGAAGGCAGAATGTTGGGTTGAGAGAGTTAATAAATCTGCCATGATCCAATGGCCGAATAACCTATGTCTTATGTCTTGGCCTGAAACTTTGACTGTTTATTTCCCCTCCATAGATTCTGCCTGACTTGCTGAGTTCCTCCACATTTCGCGTCTGAAGAATATCTTTTGTTGATCTTCGGCAGGATGTGAGGGGATGTGATCTCAACCCATCCTGCAGATGATGTGGAACACTGGTGGCTTCATGGAAAGTGCATAACTATAAAACCATGAAGGAAACCACTAACTTTATCCTGCTTAAGTGGAAGACTTGGAGGTTTGGCAGTAGCAGTCAAAGAATATTGTCCACCTTACTTTGTAGATGGGATGCACTTGCAGACAAGGTGGTATTGGTATTAGTATTGGTAGCTAATTGCTTTTGTCTTTGTTCATTTATTGGCATTGTCATTGGTAGTTTGTTAGTGTGGTATTGGTAAGTGATTGGATTGGTAGGTTATTGGTTGTGGTATTGGTAGTGGTATTGATAAGTTATTACATCAATAGGTTATTGGTTGTGGTATTGGTAGGTTATTGAGATACATGTGTCAATGATAAACCTGGTGAAAAGCTTGTCTTGCATACGTGTTCATACAGATTAAATAATTACACAATGCATTGAGGTAGAACAAAGTAAAGCAATAACAATGCAGACCACAATGTAAAATCTACTGAGAAAGTGCAGTGCAAGTAGATAATAAAGAGCAAGATTATAACGAGGTAGATAGTGAAGTCAACAGTCCATCTGATTGTACCAGACATTCATTCTGATAGCAGTGGATAGAAGCTGTCCTTGAACTTGCCGATACGGTTTAAGATAGCGGTGGTGATGCCCTGCCACAACTTATTGGTGGCAAAATATGATCAGCACGAACAATGGAGAGGCTAGCAATGGTGGTGCCAGAGGTGGAGGTGGCTGTGAGAAATTGTCAGAGAAAGTGGAGGAGTAGGGAAGGCGTGGTTGAGGCAAGTGGAGGCGGGATTGAAGCAGAGTCTCACGGCTTTCCCGACAGCGAGGGAGGTCCCAATGTCTGATCGATTTAAACGTTGGGCCGAATTGGAAAGGTCAGGCAAGGGCCAAATCGTGGCAATGGAGTTCAGGCCCCAAACCCATTGTTTGGACAATTTAAGTACTGGGCCAGATTGAAAAGGTCAGGGGGGTGAGGTGAAGGCTGCTTGCTGCACGACATTTCCTCAGCTCTGCATTGAACTGAGGCTGTGGCCTGTCACAGTGGTGCCAGGCTTCACATCTGTAGTCCCATGATATTTATTTGGCTGTGCGCTTGAGCTGAGGCAGTGGCCTTCTCCAGCTGCAGTGATGTCCTGTGAGAGCTCAGGAATCAGTCATTGTATTTGAACATCCAAGTCGAAACATGACTGTTCTTACTCTTTCATCTTCAAACTCTGTCTGCTTTTGACTGAGCAAGTTCCTTCATGCAGTTTTGGATACATAGTACCCTGATAGTGAAATCCCTCTCTTCACCACAGGTTTAATCTACGTTAGACAGGGAGACTAACGAGAGGGCAGGGAAATAACTAGGCCATGCAAAATCTGTGTGAGGCACACCATATTTATAGCTCAAACAACATGAAGCCTACTTTTCAAAACCTGGAAAGCCATAATGGTTGAGCAGATTAATGGGTTATGAATGTTAATTAGATTAATTAAAAGTCTTTTTCTGTTAGAATTCCAAACTGGATGTTTTCTGAGTCCAGAACTGTTGTGATAGGAAATATATGTGCACTATAAATAGCAAGTCCTGTCAGTCTCTCTAAAGGGAAAAGTGAGGTGAGTTTTATTTCAACACAATGCATGTTTCATTTATTTAAAATTCAAATAAGAAGAATTCATTATATATTTTCATTATATGTCATATATTCCTATTATTTAACAGTAGCACATCCTCTTTGTCTTGAACCCTTGAGCAATGGTTCATGGTTTGAACAGAGACTCTGTGCAATGTGTGAGACTGTGAGGCTTCCCCTGAGAACACTTGCAGAGGCTGCACACGGCTTCAGCACAAACCTTATCGCTCAGTCCTGGGCCTTGGTGCAGGCAATTTGCAGTGCAGCGGATTCCATTTAACTGGGCAACTGCTTATTTGGGAGAACTCTTAAAGAGCAAAACCTAATCGAGAAAATAGCCGGGATTCCCTTCATTTATTTGAGACACTTTGCCGCTGAATTGGGACAGGAGACTTGCTGAACTAGTGTCAACCACATGTACTTGCCTGGCTGGTAGACAATACTTTGTGCTTCAAGTGAACAGTTTTTAAATAGCATCAGTTGCACGTGTTTGCGTTCAAAAAGCAGTGATTTTTGTCACTGATAGTTGGTGAGAAATAAGCAGTAAGACAATTCAGAACTGTTTTGCTCACAGTGGTTTCAAGCATTCAGGCTTGGAGATGCCAGAAATGTCCAGGAGTGAAATTGAAATGATTTTGCTACTTTTAGGAACTACGAAGAGTTTGAAGGTATTGACAATCATCTTGAATGTTACAACGGAAGAGAAGATTTGGAGGGTGCATTCCTCGAGGGCATTCAATGAGGGCAGTCCATTATCTGCACTAGGTGTCTGCATGGATTTTGTTCATTTACAGTCAATCAAAAGAACACAGCAGCATACACTGGATTAATTCCTCCGTCAGTAACTATTAGGAACTAATGCACAATTTAATAGTACTGTAACAGTACTGGCAGTGTTGTAATTTGTTCTGTATTTCATTTAAATACATTATTTGTTAGTCAGTCAAATGGAAGTTTGTCATTTTTTATACCTTTTAAACTGTTTCCATGAAGCTACAGCTAATTGGGGCAGTTGCTTAATTGGGTGAAAATGTGCTGGTCTGGATGTGTCCCAATTAACCGGACGGAATCCACTATACTTGGTAATGGACAGAGCCTTGCTTAGGGACACCAGTGAGTTCTGGGCTTCTTTCACCATGTCGATAGTTTCTCTACAGCAGCTGACATGGAGTCAGAGTGTGTCCCCAATGACAACACTGAGCATATACAAGTCGTGCAAAAAGAGAGCAAATATACTGAGGTAGTGTTCATGGGTTTAATATCCATTCATGATTCTGATGGCGGAGGGGAAAAAGTTGTTCCTAAAACTTTCAGTCTGTCTCTTCAGGCTCCTGTACTGATGGTAGTAATGAGAAAAGTGCATGCCCTGGGTGGTAGGGGCCCTTAGTGACAGATGCTGACTTTATTAAGCAATGCCTTTTGATAATGTGCTCGATGATGGGGAGGCCAATATCTGTGATGGGGCAGGCAGAGTATACAGCCCTCTTGAGCGATTTCCAATCCTGTGAAGAGGTCTCTCCATACCAGACGGTGATGAAACAAGTTAGAATATTCTACATTGTCTACATCTGTAGACATTTGCTAGAGTCTTTGGTGACATGCTGAAGTCTCCAACTCATACTGTCTTAGCAAAAGTGCGTCCTAGAAGAAGACGAGCAACATTCTTGATTCCGGCATAGTCAAGCAGGAAATGTGAAGCGTGGTCAATATTTCAACCAGTTCTGTAGGAACTGACCGGAATGACCTTTCTCACCATTAACCAGTCTTATTGCACATTTCAGTGAGTGTCAGTTAGTGAACTCACTCCAAATGTCAATGGTTAGATAAATAGTTCTGTCAAGCTGTGAATATCAGTCACAGGTACTGAACAATTGATTTCCATGATATTTTCACATATGTTTTTAGATTGCCTCCTGCTGTTTACCACTTAAGGCTTTTGAAGAACTATTCTGAGTTTTTTGTATGCTCTATACTGGAATTAGATGGGAAATGAATATTTATGACAAAATAAGTGTTGAGTCTGAAAGGAGAAATGAGAACACAGAGCATCGAATTCTATCACACAGGAACAGGTCCTTCAACCCGTGATATCTGTGCTGGCTCTGACTCCAATTGAAACTGATCCCATCTGCCTTCTCCCTACCCATCCAGCAAACTGCCCTTTCCATAAACTCACTTCTGGAAAGTCTCTGGTGCAATTAAAACAAAAAACTTTGCACCATTTTCAAAGTTCCTTCCCCCAGGCTGTCAGTCTGATCAACTGTTCTAGTCAGCCACCCCACCCCCATCTATTTTACACGTCAGTCACTGTACTGTGAACACTCGTGATAATGCTGTTTACACTGTAAAAACACCCTGGTATTTGTATTCATTTTATTCCACATCTGTACTTCAATCTATAAGTTTATTTTTATGTAATTTTTTTCTTCTTACAATTGTTGAATGTTGTTATTTTTGTTACATGTCACACCAACACACCACAGCAAATTCCTAATGCATGTAAATGCATATGGGGAATAAAATTGATCCTTTATCCTTGATCATTGACAGTCTCTCCCCTGTCTGTCTAAGTGGCTCTTCAATGTGGCTGTTGTATCTGCTTCCACCATCTCCCTTGGCAGCACGTTCCAGACATCTCTCACCGTCTGTGTAAAATAAACTGTGACTTGTAAATCTCCTTAAAATGTTCCCCCATTCTCCGTAAAGACATGCCCTCTGATATCTGACATTTAACCCTGAGGAAAGACCTGTGCCTCTTGTAATTTTATACTTTTCCCTCAGGTTGTTTTTCCTTCCGATGTTCCGGAGGAAGCAATCTCTGGCCTCTCCTCACAGCTCAGACTCTCCGGTCGAGGATGCTGGTCAGATTCCAGTTGCCTGTGTTCCACATTCCAGCGAACCCTGAGGGATGGGGTGTTGCAGAACTGTGCACTCCAATAAAATGCAAAAATACTCAACACCTATCTAGAACAGGACAGCAGAGTATAGGCCCTTCGGCCCACAATATTGTGCCGACCTTTTAACCAACTCCAATATCAATCTTAACGCTTCCCTCCTACACGGCTCTCAGTGTTTCTTTCATCCACGTGCCAAACTAAGAGTCTGTTAAATGTCTGTAATGTGTCTGTCTCTGCCACCATCCCTGGCACCTTGTTCCATGCATCTACCACCTTGTGTAAGAAAAATTACCTCTATCATTCCTCCTTTGCTTCCCTCTAACCACCTTAAAATTGTGCCCCTCGTATTAGTCCTTCCCGCGCCAGGGAAAAGACGCGGACTGTATGTAGAATTTGTAGTTTGGAGTGATTCCCTGATTGGGGGCCTTCTGTGATTAAAATTCAGCTCACACCAGAAGAACACTTTGATGTCTCCTTCGTCATGAATGCTGGGCTCAGTCACTGGTTTATCGCTGCCCAGCATCAAGGACTCTACAAGAGGCGATGTCCCAGGAAGGTGACCTCTCCTCACTGCTGCCGTGAGGCAGGAGGAGCAGGAGCCTGAAGATCTGCTCTTCAAGGTTCAACAGCAGCTTCTTCCCCACTCTACTGAACCAAATTCCAACTCGGACCACATTTCCCTCAGTTCAGATAAAGTTTGACTTTATTTGTTACATGTACATCAAAAGATACGGTGAAAGGGGTCAAGAGTCTGGGATGTTCTGGGGCATCCCACAAGGGTCACACACTTCCAGTGCCAACGTAGTGTCCACTATTTACTCACCCTGACCAGAACATCTTTGGAATGTGGGAGGAAACCGGAGCATCTGGTGGAAACCCACACAACGGAGATCGTACAAATTCCTTATAGACATCAGTGCGAATTGAACCCCTCTCACTGGTGCTGTAAAGTGTTGTGCTAACTGCTACACTAGCATGCCCCCCATTATTTATGTTTATTTTTGTTTGTCTTGCTGTATAAATTATATGTGTCAATTTGTGTTGGACATGTTTATGATACTGCTGTTGCTACCACAAGCTAATTTTCATGATAGTTATACCCTGGGCATGTGAACCATGACAATAACCTTAAAAGCAAATAAACATGAACTTGAATAATGTAGGAAAATAAGATGGAGTGAATATCCTCCTCACTGTTTCATCCTACGATTCAATGTCACCGTATATTTGACTGTGACATTACCCGTAAAGGTTGTGGACATGCTGCGTTGCACCGGAAGTGTGGTGACAATCGCGAGCTGCCCAGCACAATCCTCACTGATTTGACTTGGCGCAAACGATGCATTTCACTGTGTGTCTCAATGTATACGTGACAAATAAAACTGACCTCGAAGAGAGCGAGTTAATTTCTGCGGCAAGTTTTGTTTGCCAATTATTCCCTGTTTTATTAGCCTCATGTGTACACGTAGCAGGAAAGTTCAAAGTAAATTTATTCTCAATATGCCAGCATCTTCTACCCTGAGATTCATTTTCTTGCAGGCATGTAGAAAAAAGGAAATGCAGAATCAATATAAAGAATACACAAACAAAGACTGACAGACAAAGTGTGGAAATCCAAATAGGTAACTAAATAAACTAAATTAACAACAGTATTATAGCCAGAGCCTCGTGTGTTGATGCAGATACCAACGTCAATACTAGTTATGTTGTTGTGGCGTTCAGGGAAATCAAGATAGTGTTCAACGAAGCATGAGAGCAGATAAGCAGCAGAGTACACTGAGAGGCAGAGAGAGCTGTGGTGAAGGCTTGACATGTTTTGATGCATTCGTGTAGAAGCAGTGTTTGAAAGCAAGGCGGATTGCAATTACCACCCCCGTTTGAAATGTCCCTTCGTATTGCAGTTCCACAGTTTGCTGAGCGCTCAAAGAGAAGGACAGGATGTGGCTATCCTCTTCCTGTCATCGTTTCCTGCAGGTGTCCGTGTGTCGGGATGTTGTCCCGGGAAACCTCTCTGCCGGGTGATCTGCAGATACTGTCTGGGACAGCAAGCTCTCCATCTCCGTGTCTGTGTCCGTGTGTCGGGATATTGTCCTGGGGAACCTCTCAGACCACTCAGTGACCAGTATTCAAGGACAACGTCACTGTCATGGGTTCAGTGCCTCTGGATGAAGATCTCACCCTGTCGAGACCATTCGGGGATCAGTATTCAAGGACAACGTCACTGTAATGGGTTCAGTGTCTCTGGATGAAGATCTCACCCTGTCGAGACCATTTGGGGATCAGTATTCAAGGACAACGTCACTGTAATGGGTTCAGTGTCTCTGGATGAAGATCTCACCCTGTCGAGACCATTCGGGGATCAGTATTCAAGGACAATGTCACTGTAATGAGTTCAGTGTCTCTGGATGAAGATCTCACCCTGTTGAGACCATTCGGGGATCAGTATTCAAGGACAATGTCACTGTAATGGGTTCAGTGCCTCTGGATGAAGATCTCACCCTGTCGAGACCATTCAGGGATCAGTATTCAAGGACAATGTCACTGTAATGGGTTCATGCACAGGCATCTTCCACCCCTTCAAATGCCGGAGGGGAAGAAAGTTATCTTCAGTTCCACGTGATGGTACAGCAGGTGGAGCTGCTGTCTGTCAGCTCCAGTGACCTGGGTTCAGTCCTGACCTCTGGAGCTCTCTGTGTAGATTTCATTTTAGAGAAACAGCCCAGTAACAGGCCCTCTGGTCCAATGAGCTCACACTGCCCAATTAACCTGCACGTCTAGGGAATGTGAGAGAAGACCGGAACACCCAGAGAAAACTGACATGGTCGTGGGGAGAACGTACAATCTCCTTACAGACAGCAGTGGAATTGAACTAGGGTCACTGGCACTGTGACAGAGTTCCACTAACAGCTACATTACCATTCCACCCTCAAGGAGAACAAGCAAACTCTACATTGAGGAGGGGAGGAGAGACGGGGAAGGTGAGGAGAGCGGGGGGAGAACATAATGTCTGAGAATAAACAACTGTGGGTATGCTGTTGCAGGAGGAAGTAAGGGAACAAATTTCACGACGCTTGCCGGTGATAATGAACCTGATTGATTCTGAGATGAAGGGACACGAGGGGAGGAGGTGTAGGCAGCCACACTGTGTCTGAACAAGTGCAGGGTCAGTGCTTTCAATCAGACAATGCTGATGTCAAAGGCCTTAAACAACAAGTTGAACAAAATGTTCCCGCTCTGGCTCTCTGATTCGGAAAGGTTTTTAATAAGGCAATCATGACCGCGTGGGCTTAGGGGCACCATGGTAGCGTAGTGCTGACTGTATACTATTGCACTACCGGGGACCCGGGTTCAAATCCCATCGCTGTCTGGGAGGAGTTTGTACGTTCTCCCCGTGACTGCGTGGGTTTCCTCCGGGTGCTCCGGTTTCCTCCCACAGTCCAAAGGCATATGGATTGTAGGTTAAATGATCACATGGATGATAATCGGCAGTGCAAACTCATTGGGCTGGAAGGGCCTGTAACCAATCAATAAAACAATAGATAAACCAATCAGTCAAGGTAGATGGATAAAAAAGACAGTCCAAGCCTTTCATCCACTGGACACCACGTATGGGGTACTTTTCCTACTCAGAAGCACATGACACTCTAAAAGTGATGACAAACACATGAACATCTACAGATGCTGGAAATCCAAAGCAACACACACTCCTTTCCATAGACGCTGCCTGCCCTGCTGAGTTCCTCCATCTTGTGTGTGTTGCTCTGTAAGAGATGCTGTGGTCTTGCCGAAGTGCTGACGTACAAGTACGATGCTCCCTCTGACAGGGGAAAGTCCCACCTGCCTCTGATTATTGTCTTGCAATTACCTACCGTCCCTGCAGAAATAATGAAGGCTGGAATCTCTCTGTGTCTCCCTTCTCAACAGTGGAGGATGTAGCAGACCCCACTAAGTGATGACTATTGATCAGTTGACAGCTTTACCAGGATCAGAAATATGAAATAATTGCATTCCTTTCTGACTGATGAACTCAGCATCACCTCTCTAACTGAGCCAGGTGACACAACATTTAATAGTCTTTACCAGATGCATTGATTGCCGGCTATCTTTTATCAGCTTTTGTCAGACCGGTTCCCTGACATGAACCTCACCGCTTTGGACTTCCCAGGGTCGATAACCATCTGCTTCAAATGCAGTAAATGTTTCTGCAGAAGCACATCGGGACTCAATTGAAACGTAACTGTTTAATACAGAATGAGCTGCAGCCCATTGTTGAGTTCAGAATCAGGCTTATTATCACTGGCATGTGCTGTGAAATTTATTAACTTAGCAGCAGCAGTTCAATGCAATCCATAATCTAGCAGAGAGAGAAAATATAATAATAAATAAAATGAAAAATAATAAATAAACAAGTAAATCAATTATGTATATTGAGTAGATTTTAAAAATGTGCAAAAACAAATTACTGTATATTACAAAAAAGTGAGGTAGCGTCCAAAGTTTCAATGACCATTTAGGAATCGGATGGCAGAGGGGAAGAAGCTGTTCCTGAATCGCTGAGTGTGTGCCTTCAGGCTTCTACATCTCCTGCCTGATTCTCTCTACGGTACAACTATAGGAGTTTTTGAGTGTATTTATTGACATGCCAAATCTCTTCTAACTCTTAATAAAGTATAGCTGCTGTCTTGCCTTCTTTATAACTACATCGATATGTTGGGACCGGGTTTGATCCTCAGAGATCTTGACACCCAGGAACTTGAAGCTGCTCACTCTCTCCACTTCTGATTCCTCTATGAGGATTCCTTCGTCTTACCCTTCCTGAAGTCCACAATCAGCTCTTTTGTCTTACTGACGATGAGTGCCGGGTTATTGCTGTGGCACCATTCCACTAGTTGGCATATCTCACTCCTGTATGCCCTCTCGTCACCACCTAAGATTCTACCAACAATGGTTGTATCATCAGCAAATTTATAGATGGTATTTGAGCTATGCCTAGTCACACAGTCATGTGTATACAGGGAGTAGAGCAGTGGGCTAAGCACACACCCATGAGGTGCGCCAGTGTTCAGCATCAGCGATGAGTATATTTTATCACCAATCTGCACAGACAGTGGTCTTACGGTTAGGAAGTCGAGGATCCAATTGCAGAGGGAGGTACAGAGGCCCAGGTTCTGCAACTTCTTAATCAGGATTGTGAGAATGATGGTATTAAATACTGAGCTATAGTCGATGAACAGCATCCTGACGTAGGTGTTTGTGTTGTCTAGGTGGTCTAAAGCCACGTGGAGAGCCATTGAGATTGCATCTGCCGTTGACCTATTGTGGCAATAGGCAAATTGCAATGGGTCCAGGTCCTTGCTGAGGCAGGAGTTCAGTCTAGTCATGACCAACCTCTCAAAGCATTCGCTCACTCTCAATGTGAATGCTGCCGGGTGATAGTCATTAAGGCAGCCCACATTATTCCTTTTAGGCACAGGTATAGTTGTTGCCTGTTTGAAGCAAGTGGGAAATTCTGCCCGTAGCAGTGAGAGGATGAAAATGTCCGTGAATACTCCCGCTAGTTAGTTGGCACAGGTTTTCAGAGCCTTACCAGGTACTCCATCGGGACCTTCTGCCTTGTGAGGGTTCACTCTCTTTAAAGACAGTCCAGCATCGGCCTCTGAGACGGAGATCACAGGGTCATCAGGTACAGCAGGGATCTTCACAGCTGTAGTTATATTCTCTCTTTCAAAGCGTGCACAGAGGCATTGAGTTAATCTGGTAGTGAAGCATCACTACCATTCATGCTATTGGGTTTCGCTTTGTAGGAAGTAATGTCTTGCAAACCCTGCCAGAGTTGCCATGCATCTGATGTCACCTCCAACCTCGTTCGAAATTGTCTCTCTGCCCTTGAACTAGCCCTGCACAAGTCATACCTGGTTTTCTGGTACAGACCTGGGTCGCCAGCCTTGAATGCCACAGATCTAGCCTTCAGTACACACCGTTGCTCCTGGTTCATCCACGGCTTTTGGCTTGGGAATGTCTTTGTCTGCATTGTGCCAGGAGCTGTGTGAATCCATCACAGTGTCTTGTAGAGATTGAAATTTGTTGATAACCTGCTGGTTTGCACTTGTATATTTAAATGGTGATGCATTTGTTATAAATTTTTCAGAATGTGTACTACAAGTGTACAAGATTATGAATTAGATAGGGTGGATAGTCAGAAGCAAAAACAAGTGCCAAAGGAAGGATTGTTAAGGGGGATCTGAGGATATTTTGTTTTACACAGAGTGAAAGGGGTTGATATCTGGAATGCAGTGCCAGAGGGGACGGTGCAGTCAGATGCAATCTCCGTGGTTTTATGTGTCATCGTGGGAAACGAGCTTGTTTCGCTGCTGTCTTGTTTAGTTCTCTTGTGTTCTCCCACTGAATGTTGTGGGGATGCTACGTTGGCACTGGGAGCTTGGCAATACTTGAGTTGTTGCCAGCACATCCCTGGGTGTGTTGGATGGGTGACACATCTCACTGATTGTTTTGATGTACATGTGATTAATAGATCTGACTCTTTCAGAGGCACAGCATACTGTAGAAGTCAGATATTTAAATAGGCAAGTCTTGGGCCACAGAATTAATGTGGACAAATGGGATTAGTGTATTTGGGGAAAGAAAGGGAGCATGGATGTAATGGGCCAAATGGTCTCTTTCTGTGCCCCAGGACTTCATCACTCCACGTCTCACTGCATTTTCCACCCAGTGGAGTAATCTTGAACTATCAGAGGAAACAAGCTCCCCATCTACTGCAGTGGGATAACGGGACTGTTAAGAATCTGGGATCAACAGTGTCGGTGATTCTGGAGTCACACACATACACGGTGGCACAGGGGCACAGCTGGTCGAGTCGCTGCCTCATGGTGCCAGAGAGCCAGGTTGGATCCTGACCTCGGGTGCTCTCTGTGTGCATTTGTGCGCCCTGCTGTAACCCAGCCACTCCTCACTGGGTCCCCTGGATCCCTCCTATGTTCCCAAGGACTTTGCAGCTCAGGATTGCCATTTGGAAAAGCCCCGAGTGTGTAGGTGAATTGTTGGATCTGAGGAAATTACAGTGATGAAGGGTTTGTGGAAATGGGTGGTCGGTGTGGATTCAGAGAGCCAAGGGCATCTTCACTGTTGTATCTCTCAATGTCTCAATGCCAGGCTGGTTAAAGATGGCAGATTTTCATCAATGAATGACATGACTGAACCAGATGGGTTTTCATGATAAACTGCTGATTTTATTGTTTGCCAGATTTTTTTGAGGTTCATGTTAATTGTTGCATTTAAGTTCCAAGCTGCCATTCTGGGAATGCAAATTCCTATTTCCAGATCCACAGCGGAGGCCTCTGCCTGTCAGATTGAGACATGATCCTGTCCCATAAGGTTTGGAATGAGTTCTCCGTCTCTCATCCCAGGGAAGGGATAGCATTGGTGTCTTGGTGTATTTGCAGGGGGCAGGGGATAGATAGTTCACCAGCATAATAATGCCTCTCATTCTCCACCAGCTGAAATGAATCAAAAACTGGGTAGAGCCACTGCCTCACAGTGTCAAAGATGAGGGTTCAATCCTGTCCTTGGGTGCTGTCTGTGTGTGGAGTTCACATGTTCACACAGTGACTATGTGACAATGTTCAAAGGAGATGTGAGGGGCACTATATACATTTACATTGTACAGTACACAATTCAGTATATATAATGTACTAACAATACACTCAAGTATTATTTCAAAAGCACTTAGATAAGTACATAAAGGGCTGGGCCTTAGAGGGATATGGGCCAAAAGCAGGAAATTGGGACTAGCTGTGTAGCACCATGGTCTGTAAAGACGGGGTCAAGGGATATGGGGAGAGGGCAGGAACGGGGTACTGATTGTATATTATCAGCCATGATCACAGTGAATGGCGGTGCTGGCTAGAAGGGCCGAATGGCCTACTCCTGCACCTACTGTCTATTGCCTATTGACTTGTTGGGCTGAGAGGCTCAACTCCAACTGAGGTGTTCAGGAGGCACATGGATGTGCAGAAAATGTAAGGATATGGACACTAGGTAGAAGGGATTACGTTAGTTGGGCATTTGATAATTTAATTACTTTGGCATGATAGCTTATGCTGAAGGGCGTATTCCTGTGCTCTATTGTTCCATGTTCTATGATGTAACGGGTTCACATTCAGTAACGGCTCCATGGCTAAACGATTCGACCTCTGGGACACAGACCTGAGTTCCGATCCCCACAGCAGCAGTGACATTAAATTTTTGTTAATAATCAGGCATGAAGAAATAAAAATAGTGACCACAGAACTACCAGATCCTTATAAAATTTAATCTGGTCCACGAGTGTCACAGGGAGTAATCTGTCAGCCGTACACATCTCTTGGTATGCAATTCTGGAACAATCTAGAATTGAGGGTTGAATCTGAGAAGCTCTGTAAAATAATCCTTCAAACTGGACATGTGAAAGTTAAATAGGGATGAGAGGTAAATGCTGGTCTTTCCATTACAGGTCCTGCAAATAAAAAAAAGCTTCAGATGATGGCATTTGCTGAACAATGTACCTTCAGAGATTTATGATACCAAAATGAAATAAGCTCTTACATTTATTACAGTAACTTATTATACCTTCGCTGGCTGAGCAAGTGTTCATTACAATGTAGATTTTGATTAGGAACTGGTCCCATTGTTCCATTTTACAATTACAAATGTGTAAGTCTAGTTTTCTGCATTTAATTATTTACCACTCCACATATACTTTCCAAGACCCAGAGTAGATAATCAAAGGTGACATTTCAGTACAGTAAATGGGATTGTTGCTCTATCAAAGACACTGTATGTCAGATGTACCATTAAACTGAAGTGAATGTAAATGATATCAAGGCTTCAGTTCAAAGGGGAGTGACCTGACCGATGTTTAGACATCGCTGTCACTGACTTCATTAAAGCATGTTTTAACTGAGTGAGGTTGGAGGTGACATTGGAAGACTTTCAACTCTGGCAGGGTTTGCAGGGCAATACTTCCTACAAAGCAAAAACCAGTAGTATGAATGGCACTGAGGCTTCACTCCCAGATGAGCTCAATGCCTTTTCTGCTCTCTTTGAAAGGGAGAGTGAAGCCACAGCCCTGCAGCATCCAGTGACCCTATGATCTCTGTCTCAGAGGCCAATGTCAAGCTGTCTTTCAGGAGAGTGAACCCTCACACCAGTCGACAGGCCTCAATAGACAATACAAGAGGGCTCTGAAAATCCGTGCCAGCTAACTGGCCTGGGGTGTTCAAAGACATTTTCAGTTTGTCATTGCTACAGTTGGAAGTTCTTACCTGCTTCAAAAGAGTAACAATTATAGCAGTGCCCAAGAAGAGTAGTGTGAGCTGCCTTAACGACTGACATCCAGTTAGCGCTCACATCTGCGATGATGAAATGTTTTGAAAAGTTGGTTATGGGTAGAGTCAACTCCTGTCTCAGCAAGGAACTGGACTCACTGCAATTTACCTGTCGCCACAATGGGTCCATGGTGGATGCGATCACATTGGCTCTCCAAGCAGCCTTGGATCACCTGGACAATATAAATACCTATGTCAGGATGCTGTTTTGGCATGAACATTGAATTCTCCAACTTCTGGTAATTCCCTCCCTCTCCCTCCCCCATCCCAGTTTCACTCTGCCTCCTCTTCCAGCTGCCTATCACTTCTCTCATGATTCTGTCTTCTTCTACTACCCATAGTGCTTTCCCCTTACATTCCTTCTTCACCTTTCCTGCCTATCCTCTCCCTGCTTCCCCTCCCCCACCCCTTGATCTTTCCTCTTATTGGTTTTTCACCTGGCACCTACCAGCCTTCTCCTTTCCACCCTCTTCCCCACCTTCTTTATAGGGCTCCTGCCCCCTCCCTCATCAGTCCTGACAAAGGGTCTTGACCCGAATAGTTGACTGCTCGTTTCCACGGATGCTACCCGACCTGCTGAGTTCCCCCAGCTTGTTGTACATGTTGCTTTGACCCCAGCATCTACAGTTCATCTCAGCAAAATCTCAGATAGTGACGAGAGGGAATATGGGAGCGAGATATACCAGCTAGTTGAGTTGTGTCACAGCAACAATCAGCAAGACCAAAGAGCTGATTGCGGGCTTCAGGAAGGGTAAGAGAGAAAGCTTGTAGGCAGTGTGAGAGGGAGAATAGACAGGTGATAGAGAAGGGATGTGCTCAGACTGATGGTTTGAGGTGTCTATTTTAATGCAAGAAGCATCAACAACAAAGCAGATGAGCTTAGAGCTTGGATCAGTACTTGCAGCTATGATGTTGTGGCCATTACAGAGACTTGGATGGCTCAGGGACAGGAATGGTTACTTAGAGTGCCAGGCCTTAGATGTTTCAGAGAGGACGGGGAGGGAGGCAAAAGTGGTGGGGGCTGTGGCACTGCTGATCAGGGATAGAGTCATGGCTGCAGAAAAGGAGGAAGTCATGGAGGGATTGGCTCTGTGAGTCTCTGTGGGTGGAAGTTAAGAACAGGAAGGGGTCAATAACTCTACTGGGTGATTTTTTTTTTAACAGACCACCCAATAGTAACAGAGATATCGAGGAGCAGATAGGGAGACAGATTCTGGAAAGGTTTAATGATAACATGGTCGTTGTGGTGGGATATTTTAACTTCCCAAATATTGATCGGCATCTCCCTAGGGCAAGGGGTTTAGATGGGGTGCAGTTTGTTAGGTGTGTTCAGGAAGGTTTCCTGACACAATATATAGATAAGCCTGCAAGAGGAGAGGCTGTTCTTGATCTGATATTGGGAAATGTACCTGATCAGGTGTCAGGTCTCTCAGTGGGAGAGCATTTTGGAGATAGTGATCACAGTTCTATCTCCTTTATCATAGCATTAGAGAGGGATAGGAACAGACAAGTTAGGAAAGTGTTTAATTGGAGTAAGGGGAAACATGAAGCTATCAGGCAGCAACTTGGAAGAATAAATTGGGAACAGATGTTCTCAGGGAAATGTACAAATGTTCAGGAGATATTTGCGTGGAGTTCTGTTTAGGTATGTTCCAATGAGACAAGGAAAGGATAGCAGGTTTCAGGAACTGTGGTGTACAAAGGCTGTTGAAAATCTCATCAAGAAGAAAAGAAAAGCTTACTAAAGGTTCAAAAAACTTAGGTAATAATGATGGAGATCTGGAAGATTATAAAGTTAGCAGGAAAGAGCTTAAGAATGAAATTAGGAGAGCCAGAAAGGGGCATAAAAAGGCCCTGGTGAGCAGGATTAAGGAAAACCCCAAGGCATTCTACAAGTATGTGAAGAGCAAGAGGATAAGACGTGAGAGAATAGGACCAATAAAGTGTGACAGTGGAAAAATGTGTATGGAACCGGAGGAGATAGCAGAGGTACTTAATAAATACTTTTCTTCAGTATTCACTACAGAAAATGATCTTGGTGATTGTAGGGATGACTTACAGCGGATTGAAAAGCTTGAGCATAAAGACATTAAGAAAGAAGATGTGCTGGAGCTTTTGGAAAGCATCAAGATGGATAAGTCTCCGGGACTGGATGAGATGTACCCCAGGCTACTGTGGGAGGTGAGGGAGGAGATTGCTGAGCCTCTGGCAATGACCTTTGCATCATCAATGGGGATGGGAGAGGTTCTAGAGGATTGGAAGTTTGCAGATGTTCTCTTATTCAAGAAAGGGAGAAGAGATAGCCCAAGAAATTATAGACCAGTGAGTCTTACCTCAGTGGTTAGTAAGTTGATGGAAAAGATCCTGAGAGGCAGGATTTATGAACATTTGGAGAGGCATAATATGATTAGGAACAACCGTGTGGCTTTGTCTAAGGCATGTCGTGCCTTACGAGCTTAATTGAATTTTTTGAAGATGTGACTAAACACGTTGATGAAGGAAGAGCAGTAGATGTGGTGTATATGGATTTCAGCAAGGCATTTGATAAGGTACCCCGTGCAAGGCTTATAGAGAAAGTGAGGAGGCGTGGGATACAACGGGACCTTGCTTTGAAGGCAAGACAGCAGCTATACTTTATTAGAAGTTAGAAGAGATTTGGCATGTCAACAAATACACTCAAAAACTTCTATAGTTGTACCGTGGAGAGCATTCTGACAGGCTGCATCACTGTCTGGTATGGAGGGGATACTGCACAGGACTGAAAGAAGCTGTAGAAGGTTGTAAATCTAGTCAGCTCCATCTTGGGCAATTGCCTACAAAGTACCTGGGACATCTTCAGGGAGCAGTGTCTCAGAAAGGCAGCGTCCATTATTAAAGACCTCCAGCCCCCAGGGCATGCCCTTTTCTCACTGTTACCATCAGGTAGGAGATACAGAAGCCAGAAGGCACTCACTCAGCGATTCAGGAATAGCTTCTTCTCCTCTGCCATCGGATTCCTAAATGGGCTTTGAAGCTTTGGACACTACCTCACTTTTTTAATATACAGTATTTCTGTTTTTGCATATTTTGTAATAATCTATACAATAAACATAATTGATTAACTTCATTTATTATTAAATTTTATTTTATTTATAATTATTATTTTTCTCTTCTAGATTATGTATTACATTGAACTGCTGCTGCTAAATTAACAAGTTTCACGTCGTATGCCGGTGATAATAAATCTGATTCTGATTTCATGTTTAAGAACACTTTTATCACAACTGGAAAAGAGAGATTAGTTGTGGTGAACATGGGGAAGGGTTGGGATTAATATTTCAGATTCACGGCACTGTATCATAGCTGAGAGTCAGAGAATAAGTTTAGTTGCAGTGAAATTGGAGGAGGGATGGACAGGACAAAGGAAATATCTGATAGAGTGGGTCCAATCTCATCAATGTGCTAGTTACATGCAAGTTATGCCTCTTTGTGGGATGTATGGTTATTGGCAGAGCTGACTCCCATACACAGCAGGTCAGACTTTACTACTGGAGAGAAACACTGAGCCAAACCACAGTCCTACCATCCCCCACCTCTCCCCTCACCTCTCTAGTACTAAAACTTTGTTTTCTCCATTCCCTGGTTCTGCCAAAGGTTCTCAGTCCTGAAACATTAACTCTGCTTCTCTTCCGACAGATGCTGCCCGAACACTAATTATTTCCCTCATGTTCTGTTTTTCTGGAGTTGTAAAGTCATAGCACAGAAATAAGGGCCTTTCTGCCTGTACTTGTCCAGGCTGACCGAGATGTACAGTACTGTCAAGCTAATGCCATTTCCCAGCACTTGGCCCATATCCCTCTAAACTCCTGGCATTGATGTACTGTACCTGGCCATATACTTCTGACCTGTATCTTAACTCTATCTAATACACCTTTGAACAAACAGTTACATATTTTACACTCTCCCTGCTCCTGGTAGCTCTGTAGGTTCTTTTTCCGTTCCATATTTATCCAGTTCCTTTCTCGACTTACAAACTTATCTCTCTCTCCACAAAGGCGCACAAAACAGTTTAATCTTAGACCCGGTGGCAGCAGCTGAAAGATATGATATTCATTTGCTACCCAGATCAGGCCAAACACGTTTTATCAGTCCTCTACCTAGTTAGCAATGTCATATTGCTGATGACAGTTGTGAGGCTGAATGAATTTACATTATAGAAACACTTAAGTCAACAATATTTATGTGATATTTGTTCTGTTAAATGCAAAGTTCTGCCAGTTTTATCTTTCCTTTCCATTTTGATTCCCATTTCCTGGTTTTTATCTTATTAATTTTTTTTAGAAACTTGTTCTTTAATTAAATTTTGAAGCCCACATTTGTTTTATTGAAGGCGAAAGGTCAATGTAGACCTTCGAGCCACAGAGTCATAGAACACAACGGCACAGAAATAGATCCTTCGGTCCATCTAGTCCATGCCACACTATTAATCTGCCTAGTCCCATTGAACTGCACCTGAATCACAGCGTTCCATACACCCCCATCCATGTACCTATCCAAATTTCACTCAAATGTTGAAATTAAACCCACATCCTCCACTTTCCACTGGCAGCTCGTTCCACACTCTCACCAGCCTCTGAGTGAAGAAACTGCCCCTCATGTTCCCCTTAAGCACTTCAACTTTCGTCCTTAACCATGACCTCTAGTTCCAGTCTCACCCAAGCTCAATAGGAAAAGCCTGCTTGTATTTACCCTCTCTATATCCCTCATAATTTTGTATACTTGTATCAAATTTCCTCACATTCTCCTATACTCTAGGGAGTAAAGCACTAACCCATTCAACCTTTCCCTATAATTCAGATAAATACAGAAACATAGAAAACCTACAGCACAATACAGGCCCTTCAGCCCACAAACATGTCCTGGCAACATCCTTGTGAATTTTCTTTCAACTTTATCAATATCTTTGATGCAGGTAGGTGACCAAAGCTGCACACTAAATTAGACCTCACCGATATTTTATACAACTTCAACATAACCTCCCAACTTCAGTACTCAGTACTTTGATTTATGAAGGCCAATATGCCAAAAGCTCTCTTTATGACTCCACCTACCTGTGATACCACTTTCAATGAAATAAGGATCTGTATTCCCAGATCTCTCTGTTCTACTGCACTTGGCACTCACCATGCAAGTCTTACCCTGGGTTGTCCTTCCAAAGTGCAACACCTCACACTTGTCTGCATGAAATTCTATTAAAATCCTTCTCTTTATGAAGACCTAGGAGTTGGTCCAGATGAAGTTTATGAGACTGATCCCAGAAATGAACGTGTTAACATATGAAGAACATTTAATGTCCTGTACATGCGGAGCTTAGAAGAATGAGGGAGGGTTTTATTGAAACCTGCCAAATATTGAAAAGCCTAGACAGAGTTGATGAGGAGAGGATATTTTCAAAAGTGGAAGAGTCTAGGACCACATGGCACAGGCTCAGAATAGAAGGATGTCCCTTTAGAACTGAGATGAGAAGAAATTGCTTTAACCAGCGGGTAGTGGACCTGTGGAATTCATTGCCGATGGCTGTAGAGGCCAAGTCATTGGATATATTTAAAGTGAACGTTGGTGAGTTCTTGATTAGTAAGGGTGTCAAAGGTTAGGGGGAAGAAGGCAGGAGAATCGGGTGGTGAGAAATGATGGAATGGCAGAGCAGATGATGGGCCAAATGGCCTAATTCTGCTCCTATGTTCTATAGTTTTATGGTCTCATGGACAACTCTCATTTGACTCTTGGTGTACCTGGTCACTTTCACACAAGGCAAAGGTTTGCTACTCCATGTTCAAAAAAAACAACATCCCTTGTGTTAGCAGAGTGAACAGATTTGTCTGGTTCCACTGACTCACTTGTTTGTGCCATGGTTGTAGTTCCTGTGGACAGTTTCCTGTGGAATTAGAACAGGCTGATGAAGGTTGATGTGACTGCCAGAGCACTTTAAAGGTGTTTTTTTAGAATATCCTTTCCCCACTCTCCCCACCTCTCTAATTCTCAGGCTGCTCGTTATCACCGGGTTTGGATATGGCCCAAGTGCAGAGTGAGAGACACTGAAGCAGGTCAATAGATCACACAGAGTTAAAAGGGCAAAGAAAACAATAAGCACGAGGCCAAACAGGGGCGTTAAGTAAAACTCTCAAATGGGAAACGAAGCCGACACTGTGGCTGAACGGAATAACTAAATGTAAAATGAATACGTATTGCTTGTCTTCGGAGACAGTTGACTCGACAGTCCAATTTCTCAGGCAAGGCCAAATGTAAGCAGGCAGCGAAGTATTGCTGTGTCCAATACTATGACGGAATGATTGGAGTTAAATACTATCACAATGAAATAATATTTAGCTGACACGTGCATGTTCACGAGCGCGATTGCCGAATCTGCTGAGATGCCAGATCCATGGCTGTGACACTCCTGGGGAAATTAAGCCCAGCCAAATTGTTAACTTTTACAATCGGTACTCCTGGCGTGCGTAACGAAAGTCAAAAAGACTGCATTGATTTTGAAGGAAGGAAAATGATAAAACTCCTCTCTGATTTGAAGCTCAGCTTGTCACGATAATTAAAGCTGGCACTTGGAATATCCCTAACAGATGGTTGGGAAAAACTTATTGTGAGCCAGGGCAGATGTACATGTTGCATCTTCTGTTTTAGGCCACATGTGATGTGTCTGAGACAATTAACGTTGAAGGAAGTAACCTGTTTCTGAAACTGACGAGAACGAGTCCTGACGAGCTTGGATTTCGCTCTCAGGAAGAACATGCCGTTGGGGTTTTTGTTCACCATCGTCTGGCGCAAAGCTCCTCCAAGCGAAGTGAGAGGTGGCACTGGACGTAAAATTCAGCTGCAGTGTTTCTTTTTAATTGAGACGTCCTTCAGGCCCTTCCAGCTGCACCACCCAGGAATTACTCTGAGTCTAATCACAGGAACATTTACAATGACCAATTAACCTACCGACTGGTGCATCTTTGGACAGTGGGAGGAAACCCACGCAGTCACGAGGAGAACGTACAAACTCCTTACAGGCAGCGGCGGGAATTGAACCCGAATCTCCTGTACCGTGAAGCATTGTGCAAACCACTATGCCACCCCAGGGAAAGAGAAAAAAAATCCTCAGTCGCAGGGATGTCTTACCCGGCCATCACCAGCACTTTGTTGGAAAATGAGAGTCATTACACAACGGGATAAGGTACCGTAGTGGTACTGAAAGGAAAGATATTATCCTGGCTGACAGCAGGCAAACAGATCTGCCAAGCTGTGAAAAAGACCGTTCTCGAGCAGAGTGCTGTTTCTCGGCAGGCAACCTGCCAGTCACAGACGGGAGGAAGCCGTGGTCACCGTTCTCGGGTGGAAGTTATAAATGGGGATCAACAGAGGTTTTCACAGCTGCTAGTGACTTCAGAGCTTAACACGGCTTGCTTACAGGAGGGGGGAATGCAGGGCAGCGGATGAATTAGTGTTGTACTCACCTTCAGTCACAATGCTCTGTACGTACAGCTCATTTTACACAACTCTTTCAGAAGTTAATGTTGCTTCAGTATTCCCGAACACACACCAATCATCAGCAGCAAAGGGAAAGCACGTTGCGTTTGTTTGCAAGAGATTCTGCAGGTGTTGTGAGTTTTCAGCAACACACACACAACGCTGGAGGAACAAGATGGCGGCACGACGCAGCTTGCAGCGGCCACTCCGGAGCTGATTATCTGTTATTTGTTAAGCGGGGTGCTGTGCGTAATCCTAATCTGATGAAAAACAGACGTGGGAGCACGGAGGAACATCTGGAAATCTCCAGGAAGGCCCTCTTCATTGCGGCTGCTGCTGTGAGGTCCGGGTCTCTGCTGAGAACAGACCCCCAGTCCTCGGGGTTGCATGGCCGTTGGTGGGGGCGTCTTAATACGCTCGGCAGAGGAGGGTGCTCAGAGAAGCTGTGCCGGAGGGGATGGTCGGAGGCTCAGAGGTTCAACGGACTCGGAGTCCGCTGTGGTCAGGTCGCTTTCACTGTGTGCTGCGTCTGCGAGGCTGAGTCCGGCGGCGCCGTGATAGTCCATAGCGGGGATATTCCCTTCTGCCGCCTGCGTGGGATGACGAGTCTATCGGGTCCCTGAGGACTTGTGGAAATTGTGGTGGTTTCTTTTGAACTTAAAGTCTTTTAACATCTTTGGACTATTTTTACTGTGCCCATGGTCTGTTTTTTGTCAATTATGCTATTGTTTGCACTGTTGTAACTATATGTTGTAACTATGTGGTTTTGTGCAGGTCTTGTAGCTTTAGTTTTTGGTCTTGTTTTGTCTGGTGGATTTGGAGCTCCTTTCCAGGGAACGTGCTAAGACAGTAGCACGATATTAATATGCAGCAGCCTCTCCGGACTCTGGATTGGGGATTGCCAAGCGTTATGTGGATTTTCTGGTGTAGTCTGTTTTGTCATGTGCTTTTGTGATATCATTCTGGGGGAACGTTGTCTCATTTTTTAACTGCATTGCATTTGTGGTTTCTAAATGATAATAAACTGAAACTGAACTGAACTCAGCAAGTCAGCCGGCATCTACAGAGGGGAACAAGCAGTCAATGTTTTGGACCAAGTCCCTTCTGAATGACAGTGGCTGCATGGTGTATACTGAGTGACTGGATGTCCTGTTGAAGGGTCACAGCCCAAAACATCAACTCTATTCCTCTCCGTCGATGCTGCCTAACCTGCTGAGTTCCTCCAGCACTTTGTGTGTGTCAAGCTGAATGGCAGATTCAATTTTCTATATTCACTTAATAATTAATTGGATAAACCCACTTTAGATAGTTCCAATCCTCTTCCTTTCTCACTCAGAGTTCAATCATAATCAGTAGAGTAGATTTTGGCTGCAGGCTTTTGCATGTGTGGTTTAATGAGAAATTTAATGAAGTTTGAGCTCATCACCATATCCTAAAGACTGAAGTCTCCGTGAAGGTCAGAGCCACTGCATCATTTTATCAAGTTCAGAGACCGCTTATTTTTCTTTAGAATAATAACAGTTCATTGACTTTTGAGGAGTGGCTGTTGAAGTTCATCATTCACAATTGAACCAGAGGTCTGACCACAACCAACAATCAAATCAGGAACCTTGAAGAAAGACAAAAGATTAAATTTGCATTTATTTAGAGGCTTTCACAAATTTGGGGCATCTTGTAGCAAATTAATTCCAGTTACAGGTGTAATATTAGAAATATATCCATTTGTAGCAAATTAATTACAGTTACTGGTATAGTACCTGAAATACATCCATCTGCTTCTCAGCAGCAAGTTCTCACAAACAATATGTTCGTAACTGTTAGTTTTTTAGTAATGTTGTTCAAACTTTGAAGTGAATTTATTATTAAAATATGTACGTGTCGCCATGTACTACCTTGAGTTACAGGTATTCATGGAAAACAAAGAAACACAATAGAATCAATGAAAAACTACACACAAGGAAAGACTGTCAAACGACCAATGTGCGAAAGAAGACAAACTGTGCAAATAACTTGGGTTGCAGAGTCCTTGAAAGTGAGCCCACAGGTTGTGGAATTAGTTCAGAGTTGAGGTGAGCGAGGTTATCCACACTGGTTCAGGAGCCCGACAGATGAAGTGTAATAATGATCCTGAACCTGGTGGTGTGGTACCCAAAGCCCCTGCACCTCCTTTACGATGACAGCAGCGCGAAGAGAGCACGACCTGGATGGTGGGGGCTCTTGATGACGGATGTTGCCTTCTTGTGGTGGTGCTCCTTGTAGATGCTCTCAGTGTTCGGGAGGGCTTTGCCTGTGATGCGGACAAAGCAAAGGATGGGATCCCTTGGTAAATATTTTGCCGGTTTCACAGGATCTCTTACGTCCTTTCACGATTCAAGAATCAAGTTTACTTCTCGTGTACATTGAAACATACACATTCTGCTGTGTTCTGTGTTGTTTGCTTTAACGACCAGTGCACCCTCGTGCGTGCTGGGGGCAGCCCACAGGTGTTGCCACGCATTCCAGCGGCAACGTGGCATGCCAACAACGTTCAGCAGAACACAACAAATTAGAACATTCCAAGCAATGAAGTAACAACAGCAAAACAAGCCCCAGTACTCCCTTCCACCCACCCATTCATCTCAGTACAGACCATCTTTGGTCTCCAGCCTTCAGTAAAGACCCGGGCTCACAGACATCGGGCTTTGACTTTCCCAGTGGACTCACAGATTCTCAGACTTGATGGCTCTGACCATCAGTCCTCGATTTTTGGACTTCTAATTGACCCTCAGGCCTTGGTACTCAGCACTGATCCTTGGACAAAGGGAGCAGATTCTGGGCGAGCTCAGCTGAAATGAGGCATCAGCAACAATGCGGTAGTCCCTCTGCCCCACTCGCTGGACTGCAGGTCCGGGTTGTATGCCGTCTAGTGTCTCCTTGCCTAGCACTGGGAAGAAGTCCACTCACGTCATTTTAAGATTTGAGGTGAATGGTTTACTAAGAATCTCGGGTACAAAAGATAAATAGAGCAACACACACTAACTACTGGAGGAACTCAGCAAGTCAGGGGGCATCTATGGAGTGGAATTAACGATTAGCATTTCAGGCTGAGACCCTTCATCAGGATCAGAAAGGAGAATAAGAAGTTTTGGGGGGGAGGGGAAGGAGTACCAGCTGGCAGTAGATAAGTGAAACCAGGTGGGTAGGAAAGGGCCAATGAAGTGAGAAGCTGGGAGGTGATCAGTGGAAAAAGCTGAAGCAGAAAGAATCAGATCGGAGAGGAGAGTGGACCATGAGAGAAAGGGAAGGAGATGGGCACCAAAAGGAGGGGATGTGCAGAGAATAGAATGGCTAAAGGGGGAGCTAGAATAGAGAAAGAGAGAGTGGGAGGAGGGAGAAAAAAAATAAAAGACAGAGTTCATTCTTCCTGCCATCAAGTTGAAGGCTACCCGGATAGAATATGAGCTGTTGCTCCACCAACTTGAGAGTGGCCTCATCGTGGCAGTGGAGGAGGCCATGGGTCAACATGTCAGAATGGGAATGGGAAGTAGAATTAAAATGGGGGGCCACTCAGAATGCCTGTCTGTTGTTCGTAACCAGCTGCCAGACAAAGTGGTTGAAACAGGTTTATCAGGTACACTTCTGAAGTATGTGCACAAGTATCGAGATGCCAAGAGTTTGGAGGGATATGGGCCATGAGCTGTGAAATGCGATTAGCATGAACGTGCGTCTCGGTTGGCATGGACAACTATGGACGAGGGGCCTATTTCCACACTGTACACACGATGACTCTAAGAGCCTGTCTTCTTATTCAGGCCTTCTGAATCTGGGATGACCTGCTTCCAGTCACAGCTGGCTAACAAGGCCAGTTGAGTGTAACTGGGAGCAACAGGATCCAATTGCCACTGGAAGGTGGCATCCAACACTGAGGGCCCATATCACCCAGGACATGCTCTCTTCTCATTACTACCATCAGGGAGGAGGTACAGGAGCCTGAAGACACACACTCCATTTTAGGATCTGCATCTTTCCCTCTTGTCATCAAATTGCTGAATGGTCCCATGAACACTACCTCACTATTTTAGCTCTGTCTTTGTACTAATAAATATATACAGCAATGGCTGAAGAGTTGTCAGCTGCCATCAGTGCCTGGGAGTACCTGGGGTGGTGTGTGATGACAGCGTTCAGTCCATAAGCTTAAGTGGCAAGCTTGTGATTGAGTCGACTGTAGGGTTGTGTCGTCGGATAGCATCTCAATTCACACCATTAGTCACAGTGAGCTTTGCCGCCCTTTAATCAGTCACACTGTGGTTCTGTGATCCCAGCTGCCATCTCTATTGAGAAACAACATGACAAGCTCATTCTGCCAGAGTTCCTGTTGCAAGAACAGCCCGTCAGTCATTTGTACAAAGGTTATACAATCCATCAGAGCAGCCTCTTTCTTCAAAGGAACTATTTTGGACACTACCTTGGCAAACAGTGCTGGATTACAGGGACAACAGCACAGACATTTTGTTTTCGGTGGAGGGACAGGGGATGTGTATCTGGGCATTGTGAAAAAGTCCTGCATTTGTTGCCCACCCATTAGTGCCCTTGAGAAGGTGCTGGTAGTGTAGAAGGTATTTATGAAGGGGGTCGTTGTAGGTCACAACGAGGTATATGAGGGTTGAAGAGCTGGGCGGAGAAAGGGCAGATGCAGTTAATTGGGTGATTAAGAAGGTGTATGGTGTGTTGGTCTTCATTAGTCTGGTGAATAAGTTCAAGAGCCAGGAGCTAGTGTTGCAGCTCTATAAAATTTCAGTTAGAGTATTATATATTGGGTTTGAGTATTGTGTTCAGTTGGAGTATTGTATATTGGGTTTGAGTATTGCGTTCAGCTGGAGTATTGTATGTTGGGTTTGAGTATTGCGTTCAGCTGGAGTATTGTATGTTGGGTTTGAGTATTGCGTTCAGCTGGAGTATTGTATGTTGGGTTTGAGTATTGCGTTCAGCTGGAGTATTGTATGTTGGGTTTGAGTATTGCGTTCAGCTGGAGTATTGTATGTTGGGTTTGAGTATTGCGTTCAGCTGGAGTATTGTATGTTGGGTTTGAGTATTGCGTTCAGCTGGAGTATTGTATGTTGGGTTTGAGTATTGCGTTCAGTTGGAGTATTGTATGTTGGGTTTGAGTATTGCGTTCAGCTGGAGTATTGTATGTTGGGTTTGAGTATTGCGTTCAGCTGGAGTATTGTATGTTGGGTTTGAGTATTGCGTTCAGCTGGAGTATTGTATGTTGGGTTTGAGTATTGCGTTCAGTTGGAGTATTGTATGTTGGGTTTGAGTATTGCGTTCAGCTGGAGTATTGTATGTTGGGTTTGAGTATTGCGTTCAGCTGGAGTATTGTATGTTGGGTTTGAGTATTGCGTTCAGCTGGAGTATTGTATGTTGGGTTTGAGTATTGCGTTCAGCTGGAGTATTGTATGTTGGGTTTGAGTATTGCGTTCAGCTGGAGTATTGTATGTTGGGTTTGAGTATTGCGTTCAGCTGGAGTATTGTATGTTGGGTTTGAGTATTGCGTTCAGCTGGAGTATTGTATGTTGGGTTTGAGTATTGCGTTCAGTTGGAGTATTGTATATTGGGTTTGAGTATTGTGTTCAGTTGGAGTATTATGTTCATTCTGGTTACCTCAATATTGGAAAGGTGTGAAAACTTTAGAGAGGGTGCAAAGGAGAGTTTTCAGGATGCTGCCTGGATTAGAGAGAATGTCTTCTGAGGAAAAGATGAGCTAACGTGGGCTTTAGGAGATTTACCAGGATGCTGCTTGGATGAGAGACCATACCTTCTGAGGAAAAGATGAGCTAACGTGGGCTTTAGGAGATTTACCAGGATGCTGCTTGGATGAGAGACCATACCTTCTGAGGAAAAGATGAGCTAACGTGGGCTTTAGGAGATTTACCAGGATGCTGCTTGGATGAGAGACCATACCTTCTGAGGAAAAGATGAGCTAACGTGGGCTTTAGGAGATTTACCAGGATGCTGCTTGGATGAGAGACCATACCTTCTGAGGAAAAGATGAGCTAACGTGGGCTTTAGGAGATTTACCAGGATGCTGCTTGGATGAGAGACCATACCTTCTGAGGAAAAGATGAGCTAACGTGGGCTTTAGGAGATTTACCAGGATGCTGCTTGGATGAGAGACCATACCTTCTGAGGAAAAGATGAGCTAACGTGGGCTTTAGGAGATTTACCAGGTTGCTGCTTGGATGAGAGACCATACCTTCTGAGGAAAAGATGAGCTAACGTGGGCTTTAGGAGATTTACCAGGATGCTGCTTGGATGAGAGACCATACCTTCTGAGGAAAAGATGAGCTAACGTGGGCTTTAGGAGATTTACCAGGATGCTGCTTGGATGAGAGACCATACCTTCTGAGGAAAAGATGAGCTAACGTGGGCTTTAGGAGATTTACCAGGATGCTGCTTGGATGAGAGACCATACCTTCTGAGGAAAGTATGAGTGAGCTCAGGCTTTTCTCTTTAGAGTGACAGAGGATGAAATGAATTTCATAGATGTGTATAAGATTATGTGAGACACAGAGTGAACAGTCTGCACCTTTTTCCCAGAGTGACAATGGATAATAGTGGACAATATCAGTTTAAGGTGAGTGTAGGAACGTTTAGGGGAGATGTCAGAAATAGATTTTTACACAGATGGTTGGGATCTTTCATGAGCACAGTGTTGATAACTTTACTCACCTCAACTTTGAACTGATTCCACAAACTGTGGACTCACTTTCAAGGACTCTACAACTCATGTTCTCAGTATTATTTATGTACCTGTTTAGTATTTTGACAGTTTGTCTTTTTTTGCACGTTGGTTGTTTGTGAGACTTTGTGTGTAATTTTTCATTGACTCTATTGTATTTCTCTGTTCTACTGTGACTTCCTACAAGCAAATGAATCGCAAGGTAGTATATGGTGAGACATGTGTACTTTAATAATAAATTTTGTTTTGAACTTTGAAATTTGATAGATATCACCTTCTTGAGACAATGCCTCATGTAGATACAATCAATGGTGGGGAGGGATTCGGGGGGGGGGGGGTATTGGGCAGAGTCCGCTCTCTGCAGCTTCCTACAGCAATGGAAAACAAGCCCTTTGACTCAGCTCATTCATTCTGACTAAGTTACCCATCTGAGCTGGTCCCTCTTACCTGTGTTTCGTTAGCATACTGTCGCTGATTCTCATTATACGTTTTAATTTCCTGTCCCAATATCTCTATTCCAACAGGGAGACCAAATGGTTGATCACAAAGCTAGTTCTAGGGTATATCTTTAAAAGAAGAGGGGTCGAGAGAGGGATCCCCAGAGCTGAAATGATGATGTTATGGCCACCAGGAACTCGGGATCCCAGAGGACTGGAGGGAAAACATATTTCTTGAGAAACACAGGGCTGGAGCAGCCAGAGGTGGTCAAGGATATTTATGGTGTGATGTTCTGATGTCTGGTCCTCACTGTGATTGCCAATACCTCGGTTAGTCATATACACCTTGCTGCCCTTTGTTATATGCTGTCTTTATCACTGTTTGCCACCTTAACGATGGACCAAAGCAATATTAGCTGTGTGGCTGGCCTTTCATTAAACCTTTGAGTAGCCATTTCCAAAAGCAATATATTCATGGCTTTTGTAGCTTTTTGCAAAGTAAAAAGGATGAAAGCATGAAACAGACATTTTATCAGAGATAGCACAACAGTGTCTTTACATGAAAGCTATAAAGTTAAGTGAGTTGTTGCTGCTTCTCATTTATAGTGTCACGATGTGTTGAATTTTTTATTGCATCTGCTTTCTTTACCAATTAAAGTAAACGATAGTTATTAAACTATCTTCTCCTTCCATTTATTCCATCGCTGCTAATTACCCAGCTTTAGTTAATGCTGTTACTTTGCTAACATTGGGAAGTGTTAATGCAACAATTGTGAACTGTTTGTCATTAAGCAAGCACTAAAATTACTGTGATTTCTTTCTTTATTTCCGTTAAACTTCCTTTGGAAACTCAGAGGTTTGATCCTGGGATCAGACCAAGTTAACGTGTCCCATGTGCAGATACCAAGACTGCATTACTCGAGGTCTCTCTGTGTGGTTAGAGTGGGCATTCTCATTGAGACAAGAGACATCGATGATGCAACACTTCACACTGGGAAGCAGGCCCTTGAATGTCTTTAACACTGCTGGGGAGTAGGTGTCCACACGCTGCTGGAGTTATAGTCTTAAAGCATGGAAACAGCCCTTCAGCCCATCTGGTCCATGCTGAGCAAAATTCCCATCTGAGCTTGTCCATTTGCCCATGTTTGGCCTATATCCCTCTGAACCTTTCCTATCCGTGTACCTGTCCAAGTGCTCTTTAAATATTGTACTTGCCTCAGCACTTCCTCTGGCAGCTCGTTCTAAATGCACATTTTATTCTGTATTTGTACTTTAAACTCAAACTTTATTTTTTATCTAATTCTTTATTCTTTATGTCTCGATCTTTTGTTGCATGAGCCCGGAGCAACACACCACAGCAAATCCCTCCTACATTTGAATGTATATGGTGAATACAGTTGACCCTTGATCTTTGAGTTTTTAAATTCATCCAAATCAATACCTCTGCTATAACTCTATTCTAACAATGTGACCTAAGATTAATTTTCCTACATTGTAGCTGCAAGTACTCCTAAAAAAAACTGTCATTGGACGTGAAGCACTTGACAAAGTCTCGGAGTTGTAAAGACATGAGAGAAGCACGAGTCTTATTCACAGAGTGGGAGCAGGGGAAGCTGAGTCAATGCCTGACATCATTGTCTGAGGCTGTTCAACAGCTTTAATCAGAGATATAATTACTGCTGGAATGGTAACCCGTCTCTCTAGACTCTTACCATGCTAATTGTCCTTCACTTATTTCTGCAGTCTTTTCACTTAGAAAATGTAATTGTGAATTTTTATCTATCAAGGCCTGTATGCTGGAAATTCACTTTATTCATTTTAACTGAAACTTGCAGCTGTGTTAAGCAAAGAATTGGCTGGCAATCTTTGCACCTCTAATGGATTGCCTAGACAGTCTGTGGGTCTGTGCCTCACTGCTCCTGTGACCCAGTTGATTCCTAGTCTCTGGCACTGTCTGTGTGGAATTTGCACAAACTCCTTGTGAACTTGCGAGTTTCCTCTGGATCAGGGGTTCTCAACCTGGGGTTCACAAATCTCTCGGTTAATGGTAGGGGCCAGTGAACCCCCTCGGTTAATGGTAGGGGCCAGTGAACCCCCTCGGTTAATGGTAGGGGCCAGTGAACCCCCTCGGTTAATGGTAGGGGCCATTAAACCCCTCAGTTAATGATAGGGGTCAAAGACCCCTCGGTTAATGGTAGGGGTCAAAGACCCCTCGGTTAATGGTAGGGGTCAATGACCCCTCGGTTAATGGTAGGGGTCGATGACCCTCTCAGTTAATGGTAGGAGTTCACAAATCTCTCGGTTAATGGTAGGGGTCTGTGAACCCCTCGGGTAATGGTAGGGGTCTGTGACCCCCTCGGTTAATGGTAGGGGTCTGTGACTCCTCGGTTAATGGTAGGGGCCTAAGAACCCTTTGTTTAATGGTAGGGGTTGATGACCCTCTCGGTTAATGGTAGGAGTTGACAAATCTCTCGGTTAATGGTAGGGGTCTATGGACAATGTGAAGAGAATAAATGTTCCGTGAAGGAAATGTTGTCGTTTTAATCCTTGGCCATATATTCCAATTTAACTGCATCAGATCCATTCAGTCTTGAACACAACTTGGAATTGTGATGTTAAAACATTCGTGACAGTGAGGTCTGTGTAAATTAATCAATTCCAATTGAATGATTGGCTGGAATTTTAATCAGCAGTTCCTGGCACAATCAATTAATCTTGCCTTGATGTATTAAGGGGCCCGTTGCACAGCCATTGCCCGACCCAGCCTGGCTCCGGTTCCGATGTGCGGAGGCATCAGATCTTTGGCCTCGGGAGCGTGCAGGAAGGTTTGATTTATTTGCCAAGTTGTGATTTAGTCCAAGCTGAGGATCATGTACTTTGCAATAAGTGAGAGTTTGTGTGATTTGAGGGTGGGTGTGGGCAAATAATTGATGCAAAGCAGTTGCTTGCCGAGTGGAGGTATCTTAAAAACATATTATTTCAATTCCACTTTTCATCATCGGACTGTGGTCCCCAAAAGTACCACCAGGCTCACGAGCAGCTTCTGTCCCGCAATATGATGAGGCAAAACATCTGATCTCTCATTAACACACCCACAGTGATGAGGAATTCAGCAGGTCAGGCAGTATCAGTGACGAGGAACAGACAGTTGATGTTTTGGGCTGAATCTCTTCATCAGGACTGGAAAGGAAGGGGGTAGAAGCCAGAATAAGAAAGTGGAAGGGGAGGGGAAAGTGATGGGTGATATGTGACGTTCCCAGGAACCCTCTCTCACTGCTGTAATCACTAGTGTTCTCTCATTCCTCGACCTTGTGTTCACCCAGCCTCGCAGCCACAGCAATGGGTCCTCTCAGGGAGTTTGTCCCCCATCACCTTCCAGCTTTCCACATCCGTCTGTAGATACTGGCTTTCTTCAACCCAGGAACTCCACCTTGTTTATTAATGAGATCAAATTAAAACAGAAGCCCAAATGCCACCTTTTGTCTGTCAGGGGCTTGTACGTTCTCACAGTGACCGTGTGGGATTTGTCCAGCTGCTCCGATTCTCTCCCACACTCCAAAGAGTCTGGGTTAGTAAGGGTTACTGAGATGTGGTGTTGGTGTCAGAAACGGAGCACCACTTTCAGGCTGCTCCCAGACGTTTTCAAACTGTGTTGGACGTTCATGTAAATGAAGTATTTCAATCTAAGTTTTGATGTTCATGTGAGAAATAAAGTTAATTTTTAAAACTCTCAGTCCTCACACAGGTTGTTGAACCAGAATATTGCCCATTCCCTCTGCTTCCCGCTGAATTAGGCCCGCAGTTTGTTTTTTGATCGGGAATGTAGTGATGAGTTTGGTACAACGTATGATGACAGTGCACTGTCCCTAGTATATTTTTAATGAACAATATATATTTTTTTGAAGTATGACACAGGATGTTCTGAAAGGAATTTTGAAAGGTGTTAAATGAATGAAAGTCTTTGTTTTCTTTATTTCCTTCACATTTGAGTTCCAGTTTCTTTATAAAATAAAACTCGGGCACTGACGGAGGTAAATCAGCATGTCATTACTGATAATATTTTTCAAAGTGAGGAAGCACAAAGAATTATTCCGGTGGTTAATAGGATGCTTTCTACTCAGACCCTGTGACAGTGGAGCAAGAATTAATAATTCAGGACTAAATCTTCAGGAAATCAGGCTTGTCTACTAAAATATAAACCTTGCACCATGAAGATACCAAAAATATACCAACAAGGTGCAGGAGTACAATGTTTATGCCCCTGGAGACATGATACAGTAGATCAAATCTCGCCAAGGCAGTTTGATGAATTTCTAATTGGATATAAAAATATAGAATTGTCATCGTCATCACTGCTTCACCCGATGAGGTGGAGATATCATGGGTGGGGGTAGGATGACTCATCACTACTTCAACCAATGAGGTGTAGGTATCTCTGAGGGGGTTGACTTTTCTGCTTCAAACAATGAGGTGGAGATATCACAGGGGGATGAGTTATCACTGCTTCGACCAATGAGGTGACGTATCACCGGGTGGGGGGGGGGGTTGACTCTTTTCTGCTTCAACCAGTGAAGCGGAGATATCACGGGGGGGGGGGGGGGGGATGACTCATGCCCATAAAAATGAACTGCACCAAACAAAATCATTTTAAGATGCAAGGGTGGGGAGGGGGATATCTTCTTCTCTTAGAGGGTGGTGAAGTGTGGAATGAGCTGCCATTGGAAGTGGCAGATGTAGGTTTGATTTCAACATTGAAGAGAAGTTTGGATGAGGACATGGATGGGAGGGATATGGAGAGCTATGGTCCAAGTGTGGGTCGACGGAACCAGACAGAATAATAGTTTGGCATGGATTAGATGGACTGAAGGGCCTGTTTATATGCTATAGTTCTCTATGACTAGTTTATTCAGACAAAAGAGTCTAATTTAAAGAATGTTGGTAAGAAACTGAAGCGACTTCCCCGATACAAGCGGAGCAATGTCTCCAGGACGATGGAAGATCAATCTCAGTTACTCACAGCAGTGGAGTCACCAAATGAGAGAGGTGGGGTTGGATTTACTCTCTCATCTCGTGGCCGCTTGGAAATGAAAAGCTATTGATCAAAGCAGGCACTGAGCTGTCGGACAGCTGGACGGATGTGTCTGGTATCTGTTCTTACAGTTTGCAGCTGACCGGTTTCAGATGATGGAGGGTTGGTGTTGAATTGGATTGTCAGTCTGTTTCCTCGGTGTGAAGTCCGTCCAGGTTCAGCGGCAACGTGACGTGGAACATTTCAGCACAGTACAGGACCTTCAGCACACAATGTTGTGCTGAAACTTTCACCTACTCTCAGATCAATCCTACACAGCCTTCCGTTTTTCTATCATCCATGTACCTATGCGTGGGTTTATTAAATGCCCCTAAAGTATCTGTCTCTACCACCACCCCTGGAAGGACATTCCACACACCCACCACTCTCTGTGTAGCCCTCGTACATCCCCCACCCCTGTGCTTTGCTTAAAATTAATGCCTCTTGTATTGGCCATTTCTACCCTGGGAAACAAGTCTCTGTCTATTCTGTGAAGGACTGTTTCGTTTCAGAGACTCAGTAAAACACTCTATTTCCTATCATCAATAGTTCATTGAATGAGGTTACAATTACAAACCTGTCCTTTGGTGTGTAAACTATGAAAATAACTCCACATTTATCTGACTTACTGTATTCTTAGTGCTATCAGTAGGTAAAACCCCGCCATTGATAACTGGCCAGAGTAGTTGATGGAAGTTCAGTGGATGATTAAAAAAAACTGCTCAGCTATTGACTAATGACACCAGAGTGAATTATACAGACAGGGGCTCCAGGGTGTTTGATGGCGACACCCTGGGCAAGTTTTCTTGCATTGTTTGGGTGTATTAAGCCCCCTCCTTTACTCCCTTTACACCCATGACTGTGCTTCCAACCACAGCTCCAATCTGCTAATTAAATTTGCTGATGATACTACACAGATTGGCCTTATCTCAAATAATAACGAGGTAGCCTACAGAGAAGAAGTCATCACCCTGACACAGTAGTGTCAAGAAAACAACCTCTCCCTCAATGTTGCAAAAACAGAGGAGCTGGTTATGGACTACAGGAGGAATGGAGATGGGCTAGCCTCTATTGACATCAATGGATCTGGAGTTGAGAGGGTGAACAGCTTTAAGTTCCTTGGCATACACATCACCGAGGATCTCACGTGGTCTGTACATACCAGCTGTGCAGTGAAAAAAGCACAACAGTGCCTCTTTCACCTCAGATGGTCGAAGAGGTTTGGTATAAGTCCCCAAATCCTAAGGACTTTGTACAGGAGCACAGTTGAGAGCATGCTGACTGCCTGCATCACTGCCTAGTATGGGAACTGTACTTTCACCAATCACAGGACTCTGCAGAGCATGGTGCAGACAGCCCAGGGCATCTATAGATGTGAACTTCCCATGAAACAGGACATTTACAAGGACAGGTGTGTAAAAAGGGCCCGAAGAATCATTGGGGACCCCAGTCACCCCAACCACAAACTGTTCCAGCTGCTACCATCCGGGAAACGGTACCGCGGCATAAAAACCAGGACCAACAGGCTCCGGGACAGGCCATCAGACTGATTAATTCATGTCGATGCAATTGTATTTCTATGCTATATTCACTATCCTGTTGTACATACTATTTATTACAAATTACTATAAATTGCACATTGTACATTTGGACAGAGACATAACAAAGATTTTTACTCCTCTGTATGTGAAGGATGTAAGTAATAAAGTCAATCCAATTCAGTAAATGTTTGGGCAACATGGTCGTGTAACAGTTAGCATAACACTTTACTGCACCTGCTGGAAGACCAGGGTTCAATTCCTGCTGCTGTCTGTAGAGACTTTATACAGGAGTGAGATAGATTGGCAGGCTGAGGGGTGTCATGACTTTGCACTCAACATCATAAAGACTATTGATGTGGACTTCAGGAAGGGGTAATTGAGGGAACACACACCAGTCCTCATTGAGGGGCCAGCAGAGGCAAGGCTGAACAGTTTCAAGTTCCTGTGTGTCAACATCTCTGAAGATCTATCTTAGGCCCAGAATATTGATGCAATTACAAATAAGGCACACCGGGGGCTAAATTTTATTCAGAGTTTGAGGAGATTTGGTATGTCACCAAAGACTCCAGCAAATTTCTGCCGATGTACCATGGAGAACATTCTGACTGGTTGCATCAGCATCTGCACAGGATCAGAAAAGGTTGCAGAAAGTTGTAAACTCAGCCAGTTGCATCGTTGGCACTAGCCTCCCCAGTGTCGAGGACATTTTCAAAAGGTGGTATCCCTGATTAAAGACCTCCACCACCCATGACATGTGCTCTATCTATCTATCTATCTATCTTATAGTAATTATAATATTTTTTGTATTGCACTGTACTGCTGCTGCAAAACAACAAATTTCATGCCTGCGTCTGAACCTGATTCTGAAGCTGACTCTCACCACTTGGTGCTCTGCTTTCCTCCCACATTCCAAAGGCATACATTTAGAGCTAGGAAGTTGTGGGCGTGTTAGGTTGGCGTTGAAAGTACAGTGACACTTGCAAACCCCCCACTAATTTGATTTGATTTCAGGCATATAACACTTACGATGTACACGGACAGGTAAAGCTAGTCTTTAAATGATCTTCAAGTCTTCTTATGAAAGCAGTTTTCAAGAAAGGAAATAAGTCCAGTTGTGATTATTGAAGGGTCTCTCCAGGCATCTGTCACAAGGAAAACCATTTCAAGGGTTCTACTCTACTGGACCACAGGGCAGTTTCTGTCCATTCAGATACATGGTCGTCACCATGTGCTGAGCCCAAGACTGTGTTCTTGGACTCATTGTGAGGGATTATGGAGGTCCCTTCTCAACATCAGTTGTCCTCACTAGTTCATTATCTTTCCCCATCTGCCCTTGGCTGCCATGGTAGCCGTGATCTTCAGAATGGGTCCACCTAGGGTCCAGTACCACTGAGACCTGGAGTCAAGTAAGGCTGTGCTCTTGCACCAGTCATCTTCTCAGTTTTTTTCACTATATCACAGCACCTCAGCTGAAACAAGTTTCCTGGTAGAAAGTGGGAAATTTCTTTAGCCAAAGGGTGGTGAATTTGTGGAATTTCTTGCCACATGTAGCTGTGGAGGCCAGGTCATTGGGTGTATTTAAGGCAGAGATTGATATGTTCTCGATTGGACATGGCATCAAAGTTTATGGGGAGAAGGCCGGGGAGTGGGGTTGAGGAGGAGAAATAAAAAAGATCAGCCACGATAGAATGGCGGAGCAGACTCGATGAACCAGGTGGCCTAATTCTGATCCTGTGTCTTTATGGTCTTATAGTTTATGGTCTAATTCAGAATAGTGGTGAATATCTCAAGGCCATGCTTTGCAAGTACACAGGAACCCTGTATAAGCAATGGAAGAAGAGTACCACCCCATCTGTAGAAGCATTAGAGGTTACCACAACAACCTCATTATTGTACAAAATGAAAGTGGGTGCAAGTCAACTTCCATCCTGGTGGATTGCTTAAGAAGGAAGAGGACATTGACGTGCTTGCTGGGTCTAAGGACACAATAATGCACACTTTTCATAATGTATCAAATAGATCAGTGGAGACACTGACTCCCTCCTCTTTATTCCCCTTCGGAATCATGCTTTAGTGGTAATTTATTGTGTGCACTTTTACTTACCGGGTAACCAGCTCATGGAGATAAAGTTGTCCACAGTGTAACCAGAAGGCAACGCGACCCTTCTCTCCACCCACAACACTCCCCATCCAAAAATAAGAAGACCATGTCTTGTCTCAACACTTTTGAAGGTTACTGATTGATGTGATTGGCATTTCCTTGGTGCTGTCAGTGCCAAGGCACATCACCGTGGCTAGTGGTGAGTGCTAGGTTTACAACTGCTGTACCAAATTGGGCTAAGGAAAGCTTTTGATTCATCTATCCGCATTGCAGTGGATGGGGTTTCTGCTCTCTGAACAACTGTCATGGCTTAGTTCAAGCTCGATATTGCTGCTGTCACTTTGATTTGTGCCATCCTGACTTCTGTTTGGTCTCTGTTGATCAGTGGAGAGGGAATCCCTCAGGATTGGACATTTTCTTGAACCTGTGACTGGCTGGGTAAATGTCTTTGGGCCACAAAGTTGTCTCGATTTAGAGATTTGAGGGCAAAAAAATCTGGGGTAACACAGCACTGCGATGCTGAGTGAGGGACTAATATCTTTTCAAGGAAATGTTAGGCTGAAGCCTTGTGGAGAGAAAAGAAAGTTCAAAGTAAATTTATTATCAAATTTATCGAAGTGCATATATGTCACCAAGATTCGTTTTCCGGTGGGAATTCACAGTAGAACTAAGAAATACAATGAATAACACACACGCAGACTGACAAACAATCTGCAAAAGAAGATAAACTGTGCAAATACAAACAAACAAACAACACTGAGAACTGAGTTGTTGAGTCCTTGAAAGTGAGTCCATAGGTTGTGGGACCAGTCCGGATTTGACGTGAATGAAATTACAAACCATATTTTCAGTATTATTTGTTATTATTTTTACTTTCATAATATGTCTTCTTTTGTACATTGGTTGTTTGTCATTTTTTGATTATGTATAGATTTTCATTAAATGTATTTATTTATTTTCCTGTAAATGCCTGCAAGCAAATGAATCTCAATGTAGTATAACAAATACATGCTTAGATAATAAATTTACTTTGACTTTGAAATATTGAGGCAACAGTGTTTTTGACCGTTAAGTTTTCCTTTGGTTTGGGTAGTTCTTTGTTTTCTGATACTTGGTTTAGTTGGAGGAAAGTCAGGTTCTGACCTGCAATGTTGCTTGATTGAAAATTTAAAAAAATTAAAAATCAAAAAAGCTGCAAATGCTGTGAGGCTGAAAAGATGCTGGAAATACTCAACAGGTCAGGCAGCAGCTGGGCAGAGAAACTGTTAAAGCTTCTGGTTGTCAGAGGCTTTCTGTTAATGGAGGAGATATGGTTCTCCCATGTGAGGGCCTGTGAAATAATGATGCCAGGATCTGAATGTTGAAACAGTCCAGACGTCAATTTATTTTCGATGAGTGGGTGGAGAGGAGACACATTTCTCCTGAAGTTGACGTGCATCTCCATGCTTGTAAGGGTATTCAGCTCCAATTTGTTGTGATTGTATGCTGCCAGGATGCAGTGTGAGTGTTCTCCCTAACGTCATGGCCAAGGTACGTCTCTCACAGAATGGCACTGAAACGATTCATCGTCAGGCGGCAGTCTGTGGGTCTCACTGTGCACAGTGATGTCTACTTTCAAACTGTGACTATTCAGAAGTGCAAAGCATCTGGGATAGAGATAGGGCTGGGAGAAGAGACATTGAAAAGCATTTCTTTATTTGGATGGAACGTAGGCACAGATTTTCGTTGTACACAATTTAACAAGCTGAATGAGCTAAAATGCTTCTGATTAAAGTAGCTTCTGTGAGACAAGTTTCCAGCAACATAAAACCCTGGTTACCCCACACCTGGAGTATTGAGTTCAGTTCTGGCACCTCATTATAGGAAGGATGAATGGGTGTTCGAGATGGTACAGGGAAGATCTGAATTCTGCCTGGATTAGAGACCTTGTCTTATGAAGATAGGTCATATGAGCTAGGGGCTTTCTCTTTGGAATGAAGATGGATGAGAGGTAACTTGAGAGATTAATGCAAGATGATAAGACACAGATCGAATGGATTGTTAGAGACTGTTTCACAGGATGGAAGTGGCTCATACAGGGGGCATAATTAAAAAGCGGTTGGACAGAAGTCTATGGGGATGTCAGAGGTAAGTTTATCACACAGAGAGTGGTGTGCCCATGGAATACCCTGCCAGGGTGGTGGTAGAAGCAGATACATTAGGGACATTTAAGAGACTCTTAGAAAGGCACGTGGATGATAGAAAAATGGGCTTTGTGGGAGCGGAAAGGTTAGATTAATCTTAGAGTGGGTTAAGATGTCAGTACAACATCATTGATGAAGGACTTGTGCTTGCTGTAATGTTCTATATTCTATGTTGTCTGAGCATTCCTGGACTCTGGATCTATTTGACACAAGTAGGCAACTTGATAATGGCCAATTATGATCAAATCTTTGTTCTAAAACATTCTTCTGTCCTTACTAAAAAGGGTTGCAATATACAGTGTGACTGAAACTTGAACCCTGAAATGAACCAAAGAATATTTATAAATATGTATCATGAATATATATTTATCAATTTTCAGCAGAAATTTACAAAATAAAACAAGACATGCATAACAACAGAAGTATAAGTTAAGGGAAATATAGTCCAAAGTAGAATTAGAGTTTTTGAGATGGGTTCAATAACCCATTGGGAAGAAGCTGTTGTTGAACCTTGAGGTGTGGGTCTTCAGACTTCTGTACCTCCTGCCTGAAGGGAGCATAACCTAGATGTGGGAGTTCCCAGATGGTCGATGCCACGTTCCTGTGACAGATGTCCTCGATGGTGCAAAGAGCTCACATTACTGAATGTTTCTAAGCAGTAATGAGACTGTGTTTATATTTCCCCCATAAACGCAGTAAAGGGATGGGGATTTTTTTTGCAAAAAATGAGATTGACATGTCTAAAAACACAGGATGTCCTGCACAGTTGCTAATTTAAAAAATACACTCGGTGGTCACTTTATTAAGTACAGGAGGTACCTAATAAAGTGGCCACTGAATGTATATCTTAATCAATTTTTTTAAATATACCGCCAAGCATTATATGATTATTATTACTATTCTGAATATTTATTAAAGGAGAGCTTCCATGAAGTTGTTTTTGGTAAATTAGGTTTCTCATAACCTGAAGGTTTCTGGTACTATTATTTAGATTTATCAATGATCGGGCTGGAACACCATGATAGGGCTGAGGCTCTTGTACTTGCCAGAAAACTCAGAGAGAAATACAATCATACTTTTTAAGAATCTGTTGTGATGAGATAGTTCTCCACAACTAGCCTTATCCTAATGGACTGGAGCAAGAAACAACCTGGAAAGCTTTGGCAGTTTCTCCAAGGCTTAGCCAGCTGTCAATTGTATCAATAACTATCAATGTCTCTGAGAACTAAAACTATTAAAATCAATGAAACCATTAAAGCATTTTTATAATAATTACATTGCAAAAGAATAAAAGCACATAAAGTCATTGATACAAACTTAGACCAAACATTTGTTTCTTGCTCTTACATAGAAACACACATCTGAAGTTTTTGAACTTTGAAGTTATCACAATGACTGCTGCAAATTAAAATCAAAATATGAGCTGTTAAGACAACTTAATAGACTGAGGTTAAGGGCGATAATCCTGAATATTTTCTTGTCGCAGACTCTCAATGGGAAACAGGAGGCCCAAGGGATTTGAAATCTCAAGTTTTGACATTTTCTAACTTGTGATAATCCATTTAGCAGAGATTTTCAGGGAATTGAACAATGAGAAGAAGATGAGGTCAAGACCCTACACTGAATGTAGCATCTGTAATGAAGCTTCGGAATATGTTTAAAGGAACTCGTGCCTGTGTGAGACTGAACGGTGTGATCTATGGCTGTGTTGATTGCTTGTGGAGGCTGAAATTTAGTACACAGCCCACCAGTGTGCACTCTGACAAATTAACTGCCCTCACACTGATCCTTGTTAACACATGACAACAGGGAATTATGGAGACTTTATATCGTGGAGCTGCTGGTTTGACAACTGATACATAATTCATTTCCGATGCTGGGGTATTAACCTTGCAGTGGTGCTTAAGTGTGAAGACAAAGCTGGCATGTTTGGTGCTTAAGTACGAGAAAAGAAACTGTTTCCAGTGGATGGAGCAAACACGAGGAAATCTGCAGATGCTGGAAATTCAAACAACACACACAAAATGCTGGTGGAACACAGCAGGCCAGGCAGCATCTATAGGAAGAAGCACTGTCGACGTTTCGGGCCGAGACCCTTCGTCAGGAATAACTGAAATGAGAGATACTAAGAGATTTGAAAGTAATGGGGGGAGGGGGAAATGTGAAATGATAGGAGAAGACCGGAGGGGGTGGGACGAAGCTAAGAGCTGGAAAGATGATTGGTTAAAGTGATACAGAGCTGGAGAAGGGAAAGGATCATGGGACAGGAGGCCTCGGGAGAAAGAAAGGGGGAGGGGAGCACCAGAGGGAAATGGAGAACAGGCAGGGTGATGGGCAGAGAGAGAGAAAAAAAACAAACAACTAAATATGTCAGGGATGGGGTAAGAAGGGGAGGAGGGGCATTAACAGAAGTTAGAGAAGTCAATATTCATGCCATCAGGTTGGAGGCTACCCAGCCGGTATATAAGGTGTTGTTCCTCCAACCTGAGTTTGGATTCATCTTGACAGTAGAGGAATAGATATATCAGAATGGGAATGGGACGTGGAATTAAAATGTGTGGCCACTGGGAGATCCTGCTTTCTCTGGCAGACTGAGCGTAGGTGTTCAGCGAAACAGTCTCCCAGTCTGCGTTGGGTCTCACCAATATATAAAAGGCCACACTGGGAGCACCGGACGCAGTGTACCACACCAGCCGACTCTCAGGTGAAGTGTCACCTCACCTGGAAGGACTGTCTGGAGCCCTGAATGGTGGTGAGGGAGGAAGTGTAAGGGTAGGTGTAGCACTTGTTCTGCTTACAAGGATAAGTGCCAGGAGGGAGATCAATGGGAAGGGATGGGGGAGATGAGTGGACAACGGAGTCGCGTAGGGAGCGATCCCTGCTGAAAGCAGAAAGAGGTGGGGAGGGAAAGATGTGCTTGGTAGTGGGATCCCGTTGGAGTTAGCAGAAGTTACGGAGAATTATACGTTGGACCTGGAGGCTGGTGGGGTGGTAGGTGAGGACAAGGACACCCTATCCCGAGTGGGGTGGCGGGCGGATGGGGTGAGGGCAGATGTGCGGGAAATGGGAGAGATGTGTTTGAGAGCAGAGTTGATGGTGGAAGAAGGGAAGCTCCTTTGTTTAAAAAAGGAAGACATCTCCTTCGTCGTGGAATGAAAAACCTCATCCTGTGAGCAGATGCGGCAGAGACAGGAATTGTGAGAAGGGGATAGCATTTTTGCATGAGACAGGGTGTGAGCTTCAATGGCCAGGGAGGAGGAGGATTTAAGGTAATTGGCAAAGAGAACAGGAGGCGGCATGAGGGGAAGTATTGTTACACGACGTGTGGTTGGCATTTAGAATGCAGTAGCTGATGGAAGCTCAGTGGAAGCTATAGGAATGGAATCACGTAAATACTTGAAGAGGAGAATCTTGCCAGAGGAGTAGGAAGTCTATCATAGGAAAATAAATCTGGAGAAATATAGGAAGAATAGGCCGCAGAGCTCCTTGAGCCTGCTCACCATTCAATAAGGCCATTTCTAGAATCAAGGATGACAGATTCACACAGTACAGGAGGAGGCCCTTCTCCCTGATGGCTGTCTACACCAATTCAATATGTCTGTGATAGACCCATATCCCTCTACGACTTTCCAGTCTACGTACTTGTCCACGTGCATTTTGAGAAGGCAGAATCGACCATCAATGATCCCCACCATCCTGGCTGTGCCACCTTCCGACCGTTATCAATGGGCAGGAGGTATAGAAGCTCAAAGTCCCACACCATCAAGTTGTCTACCTTTGGTCCTTGAACCAACTGGCATAGTCACTAAAGTTTTGAAACCCCATGACTACTTTGATCACTTGGCTCTAAAATGGATGATTTTTAATTCCGACTGTGTTCTTTTTTGTATAATTTATGTTAATTTATGTTTTCCTTGTGTATATTGTACATTTAATACTCTGTGTCTGTTGATGCTACAAGTTAAAGTTTTCATTTCCCCTCTGAATACATGTGCTTGTACACATGGCAATAAACTCAATTTTGACTTTAAATGTTGACCTTTGTCTCAGTTCCACTTTATTCAATTATTTTCATAACCTTCGACCTTCCTGCATACCAAAAACCCAACAACCATGAACGTTCTCAATGAATCCGATTCCAAAGACTCATACCCCCTGAAAAGGAATTACTCCTCATTGTCTTAGAGAGTTAGCCCCTGATCTCGAGACATTGCCCCCTGGTTTTAGACTCACCCACTCAGAGGTAAAAACATCTTCACGAATCTTCCCCTTCAAGTCATCTCACAGTCTTGTATCTAAATGAGATCAGTTCTTATTGTTCGGAGTGAATGGTTCATCTGTTATAGTTTCATCTTGATTACTCCTGGTGTCTTGTCTTCAACAAAGTGAAGACTGAGTCAGTGGGCGGAGCAACCTCATTCTGTGTCATTTTATGATTAATGATCATCACCTGGTCCAAGTTCGGGTCCTCAGTTCTATGGAATTTATCATTAAACTTTTTATGTCATTATAGAAGTACCGTTTAGTCAGGTCCATTTTCAAGATTTAAAAAGCAGTACTTCACACAGTTTTTGGCAGAGTTGGACAATCCACGTCAGGGGTGTGTAAAAAGAGCTAGCTTTTAACCAGGGGGCGATTGAGATCTTAAAGGCAGAGTTTTGTGGCAGGTTCTCTGAGTTGAGGAGCAGCCAATCAGCAAGAGGGAATCATTAGAAAGGGCCAATAAAAATAACTCAAGTGCAAGCGATGTAGCTTTTCTTGAGAGTGTGCCAGTGTTTCGAGTGGCTTTGGCTTATCAGGCTTGAGGTGAGGTAAATTGTCTTGTACGTTACTCTCCCTCTGTTCTTATTTGTTCAATCCCCATCTGTTAGGGCATCTCCTTACCTGCCCATAGCCTCCCTCTGGTGCTCCTCCTCCTTTTCTTTCTTACATGGGCTTCTGTCCTCTCCTATCAGATTCCCCCCTTCTCCATCCCTGTATCTCTTTCACCAATCAACTTCCCAGTTCTTTACTTCACCCCTCTCCTCTCCTGGTTTCACCTATCACCTAATGTTACTTCCTCCCCTTCCCCCACCTTATCTTTTTTGTCTCCAGTCCTGATGAAGGGTCTCAGCCTGAAACATCGACTGTACTCTTTTCCGTAGATGCTGCCTGGCCCGCTGAGCTATTCCTGCATTTTATGTGTGTTACTTGGATCTCCAGCATCTGCAGATTTTCTCTTGTTTGTGAAAAGGGTGAATACAGGACTGAAGGTGTTATATTTAATTGCATGCTGTATACAGAATAAGGTAGATAAACTTGTATCATAGCTACAGATGGGAATATATGATGTCGTGGGCATCGCTGAATCATGGCTGGGAGCTTAATGTCCAAGGATACACATTTTATCAAAAGGACAGGCAGGAAGGCAGAAGGGGTGGCATTACTCTAAAATCAAATCATTAGAAAGGGGTGGTGAATTATTATGGATTGACCTGAGGAACTGCAAGGGTATGATGGGAGTTATATATGGACCCCAAACAGTAGTAAGAATGTGGTTTACAAACTACAATGGGAGACAGAGAGTGGATGCCAGTAGGCCAACGTTACAATAGTCATGGGGGATTTCAATATCCAGGTAGACTGGGAAAATCAGGTTGCTTCTGTATTCCAAGAGGGGAGTTTCTAGAGTGTCTATGAGATGGCTTTTTAGAGTAGCTCATGAATGAGACCACTAGGGGATCAGCTATTCTGGACTGGGTATTGTGCAGTGAACTGGAATTGATTAGGGAGCTAAAGGTAAAAGAACTCTTCTGGGAAAGTGATCACAATATGATCAAATTCACACTGAAATTTGAGAAGAAGAAGCTAATGTCCTCTGTATCATTACCACAGTGGAGTAAAGGGGCTTACAGAGCCATGAGAGAGGAGTTGGCCCGAATTGATTGGAAAAGACCACTGACAGGGATGATAGCAGAGCAGCATTGGCTGGAGTTTCTGGAGCAATTCAGAACACACAGGATATATACATCGCAAATAGGAAGAAATATTCTAAAGGCAAGATGCAACAACTGTGGTTAACAAGAGAGGCCATAGCCAACATCAAGCCAAAGAGAGGGCATACAATAGAACAAAAGTTAGTGGCTAATTAGAGAATTGGGAAGCTTTTACATGCCAACAGACGGCAACTAAAAGAGTCATTAAGAAAGTAAAGATGGAATACAAATGTAAGCTAGCCAGTATTATTAAAGAGGATAGCAAAGGTTTCTTCAGATACATTGTTAAGTGTAAAAGAGAGGTGAGAGAGGATATCGAAGAGTGGAAAACGATGCTGGCAACATAGTAATGGGATACAAGGAAATGGTGGATGAATGAATAGATATTTTGCATCAGTCTTTACTCTGGAAGATACTAGCAGTTTGGTGGAAGTTCCAGGTGTCTGGGGTCATGAAGTGTTGTGAAGTTACCATTATTAGACCATAAGGCTATAAGATATAGGAGTAGAAGTAGGCCATTCGGCCCATCGAGTCTGCCCTGCCATTCAATCATGGGCTGATCTACTTCATTCATCCCCACTCCCTTGCTTTCAACCCATACCCTTTGATGCCCTGGCTAATCAAGAAATTATCTATCTCTGCTTTAAATGTACCCAGTGACTTGGCCTCCACAGCTGCTCATGGCAACGAGTTCCATGATTTACCACCCTCTGACTAAAGTAATTTCTCCACATTTCTGTTCTTAATGGACATCCTTCAATCCTGAAGTCATGCCCTCCTGTCCTAGACTCCCTACCATGGGAAATAACTTTGCCTTGTCTAATCAGTTCAGGCCTTTTAACATTTGGAATACTTATATGAGATCCCCCCTCATCCTCCTGAACTCTGGAAATACAGCCCAAGAGCTGCCAGATGTTCCTCATACATGAAACTTTTCATTCCTGGAATCATTCTCGTGAACCTTCTCTGAACCCTTTCCAGTGTCAGTATATCCTTTCTAAAATAAGAAATCCAAAACTGCACACAATACTCCAAGTGTGGTCTCGTGAATGCCTTAAAGAGCCTCAACATCACATTCCTGCTCTTGTATTCTGTATCTCTAGAAACGAATGCCAACATTGCATTCGCCTTCTTCACCACCATAAGATCATAAGAAATAGGAGCAGGAGTAGGCCATCCAGCCCATTAAGCCTGCCCTGCCATTCAGTAAGATCATGGCTGATCTTTCTGTAAACTCATCTCCATCTACCTGCCTTTTCCCCAAAACCCTTAATTCCCTTACTATATTAAAACCTATCTAACTGTTTCTTAAATATACTTAGTGAGGAAGCCTCAACTGCTTCCCTGGGCAGAGAATTCCACAGATTCAGCACTCTCCGGGGAAAAAGTTTCTCCTCATCTCCATCCTAAATCTTCTCCCCTGAATCTTGAAGCAATGTCCCCTAGTTCTAGTCTCACCTACCAATGGAAACAACTTTCCTACTTCTATCTTATCTATCCCTTTCAAATTTTTGTATGTTTCTATAAGATCCCATCTCATTCTTCTGAACTCCAGAGAGTATAGTCCCAGGCAACTCCACCTCTCCTCATAGGTTAACCCCTTCATCCCTGGAATCAACCTGGTGAACCTCCTCTGCACTGCCTCCAAAACCAGTATATCCTTCCTCAAGAATGGAGACCAGAACTACACACAGTACTCCAGGTGTGGCCTCACCAGTACCTTGTATAGTTGCAGCATGACCTCCCTACTCTTGAATTCAATCCCTGTAGCAATGAAGGCCAATATACCATTTGCCTTCTCAATAACCTATTGTACCTGCAAGCCAACTTTTTGTGATTCATGCACAAGCACTCCCAAGTCCCTCTGCACAACAGCATGCTGCAATCTTTCACCATTTAAATAATAATCTGCTTTTCTATTATTCCTTCCAAAATGGATGATCTTGCATTTACCAATATTGTATTCCATCTTGCAGACCTTGGTCCACTTACTTAACCTATCTATATCCCTCTGCAGACTCTGCACATCCTCTGTACAATTTGCTTTACCAATCAGTTTAGTATCATCAGCAAATTCAGTCCCCTCTTCCAAATTATCAATGTAAATGGTAAACAGCCCAGTACCAGCCCCTGTGGCACCCCACTCATCTCTGACTGCCAACCAGAGAAACACCCATTTATACCAACTCTCTGCCTTCTATTAGTTAAGCAATCCACTATCCATGCCAATACACTTACTCTGACTCCATGCATCCGTATCTTATTCATAAATCTCTTGTGCGGCACCTTATTGAACGCCGTCTGGAAATCCAAGTGTACAACATCCACCTGTTCCCCTCTATCCACTGCACTCATTACATCCTCAAACCTAGGATTTAGGGTATCCTGCACAAAGGCTCCCAAGACCCTTTACATCTCTGCATTTTGAATTCTCTCCCCATCTAAATAATAGTCTGCCCGTTTATTTTTTTCACCAAAGTGCATGACCATATACTTTCCAACATTGCATTTCATTTGCCACTTTTTTGCCTATTCCTCTAAACTATCTCTCTTCAAGCTCTCTGTTTCCTCAACACCGCCCACTCCTCCATCTATCTTTGTATCATCGGCAAATTTCACCACAAATCCATTAATCCCATAGTCCAAATCATTGACAAACATCGTAAAAAGCAGCGATCCCAACACTGACCTGTGGAACTCCACTGGTAACCGGCAGCCAGCCAAAATAGGATCCCTTTATTCCCACTCACGGTTTTCTGCCGATCAATCATTGCTCCACCCATGCTGGTAATTTCCCTGTAGTCATGGGCTCTTATCTTGATAAGTAGCCTCATGTTTAGCACCTTGTCAAAGGCCTTCTGAAAATCCAAGTACAGTCAGCCCTCCTTATCCGCGGTTGGTTGAATCCGCGTATGTGGAACCCGCGGATCAGGAAAACCCGTAAGTTCTCTCTCCAGTATTCGTTGTTTGAGCATGTACGGACTATTTTTTCTTGTGATTATTCCCTAAACAATACAGTATAACAACTATTTACATAGCATTTACATTGTATTAGGTATTATAAGTAATCTAGAAATGATTTAAAAGTACAGGCAGTCCCCGGGTTATGAACAAGTTCCGTTCCTGAGTCCGTCTTTAAATCGGATTTGAAGTCGGAACAGGTACATCCGGTATTATTTAGCGTCAGTTAGTCAAACGTTTGTCTTAGTATATAGTATATATTTTACCTTTCTATGCATATAAAACACTTAAGAGATGTATGTATTTCAATAATTAAAACACTGTTGCTTAGTAATAATTGTAGCTTCCATCGGGGCAGGGCCTTCCACATGCTCCATTAAAATTGTTCTGATCGTTGACCGACTAACGCTTTTCCAATGACCAATGGGGTTTCACCTCTTTCCAATGGCTTTATTATTTCCACTTTATTTTCAATCGTGATCATGATTATTTTTGTGAACAGTAAGACTGCAAATTCAGAGCTGCGCCAGGTCCTAAAGTCCACCGCACTGAGACAGTTAAATAAAGTCCGGGGTTCCGCTGGGTCCTAAAGACTCCGCACTGAGCCAGGTTAAATAAGGGACTTCAGCATCCATATTTTTCAGTATCCGTGGGGCGTCCCGGAACCAATTCCTCGCAGATAAGGAGGGCCGACTGTACACCACATCTACTGCATCTCCTTTGTTTACTCTGCTTGTAATTTCCTCAAAAAATTGCAGTAGGTTATTCAGGCAGGATTTTCCTTTCAGGAAACCGTGTTGGCTTTGGATTATCTTGTCACGTGCTTCCAGGTACTTCGTAATCTCATCCCTAACAATCGATTCCAACAGCTCCCCAACCACTGATGTCAGGCTAGCAGGTCTGTAGTTTCTTTTCTGCTGCCTCCCACCGTTCTTAAATAGTGGAGTAACATTTGCGATTTTACAGTCACCCGGTACAATGCCAGAATCTATCATTCTTGAAAGATCATTGTTAATGCCTCCGCAATCTCTCCAGCTACTTCCTTCAGAACACGAGGGTGCATTCCATCAGGTTCAGGAGACTTATCCACCCTCAGACCATTAAATTTCCTGAGCACCTTCTCAGTCGTAATTTTCACTGCACATAATTCGGTTCCCTGACACTCTTGAACATCCAGTATACTGCAGATGTCTTCCACTGTGGACTGATGCAAAATACGCATTCAGTTCCTTTGCCATCTCTGCATCTCTCATTACAATATCTCCAGCGGCATTTTCTATTGGTCCTATATCTACCCTCAACTCTCTTTTACTGTTTATATATTTAAAAAAGCTTTTAGTATCTTCTTTGATATTAGTCACCAGCTTCTTTTCATAATTCATCTTTTCCTTCTCAATGACCTTCTTAGTTTCCTTCTGCAAGTTTTTAAAAGCTTCCCACTCCTTTAAATTCCCTGTTGCTTCCCTGTATGCCCTCTCTTTTGCTTTTACTTTGGCTCTAACTTCACTTGTCAGCTACAGTAATATCCTTCTTCCATTTGAAAATTTCTTCTTATTTGGAATATGTCTTTCACTTAAACTCCAGCCAATGCTGCTGTCCTTCCTGCTGGTGTCCCTTTCCAGTCAACTTTGGCCAGTTCCCTCTCATGCCATTGTAATTTCCTTTATTCAGCTGAAATACCAACACATTGGAATTTCTCCTTCTCAAATTTCAAAGTGAATATGATCATATTGTGATCACTGTTCTCTAAGGGTTCCTTAACCTTAAGCTCTCTTATCACCTCCAGATCATTGCACAACACCCAATTCAGCACAGCTGATCCCTTAGTGGACTCAACAACAAGCTGTTCTAAAAAACTATCCCGTAGACATTCTACAAATTCTCTCCCTTGAGGTCCAGTACAAACCTGGTTTTCCCAATCCCCTTTCATGTTAAAATCTCCAACAATAATCATGACATTGCCCTTCTGACATACCTTTTCTATCTGCTGCTGTAATTTGTAATCCATATCCCAGCTGCTGTTTTGGAGGCCTGTATACAACTGCCATTAGGATCATTTTACCCTTGCCATTTCTTAACTCAACCCATAGAGACTCTCCACCTTCTGATCCTATGTCATCCCTTTCTAATGATTTAATATTTTTTCTTACACATGGCCACACCACCCTCTCTGCCTACTAGCTGATCTTTCCAGTACACCGAGTATCCTTGGATGTTCAGGTCCCAGTGGCAGCCATCCTTTAGCCAAGTTTCAGAGATGGCCACAGTGTCATACTTGCCAATCCGTAGCTGCGTGCATTCAAATATAACACTTTCAGTCCAGTATTTGTCGCTTTCTGTTTTAGCTACACCACGCCTCTATTGCCCTTTAACTCATTCCACTGGCTGTGATTGGTGTAGGAGTGGTATAAGTTGGCACCTAATGGTCATCACAGGCTCAGTGCGGCTATTTCCCTGCTGTAGGACTCTGGCACAGAAGTAAGGTGTCTCCAGGCTTGAGAAAGTGACTAGATAGTTGGAGGGAGGGGAAGGCAGGTGGTGCAGAGGTCCTAAGCCAAGCTTGAGGCAGAGCTGATGATTGTTCTGTCACATGTAGGAATGAGAAAGTGGATGCAATAAAAGAACAGAAGTACCAAATGCCTTTTTCAGACCAGGATGTCCCAGAGCCAAATGTCCATGTCTAAGACGTATGTGACAAGGAGTGAAGCTCTCTCTAAATGTTGATATTACCTAATACATACCATCTTAAAATATGTCCTGCATTTAGATATGTATGCCAAAATAGTTAACTAGAAATTTTTAACGTCGTATTCCATTGGTCATGACCATTGTAACATTAGAAATGGAGCACACAAGAAGACTGTTTTGTTGATAATGAACGAAAGGTCACAGAACAAGGGAGAATGTCCCAGTGTACATCCACCTTAGAGAGAAGAAAATGCTTGTCATCGCACTTCCCTCAGCACTGAACAGTGAGGGTCAACCTGGGGTTTTATACTCGAGTCAATGATGTGTTTGGCCCTACCGATTTTATTGAGGAGCTTGAATGATATGATTCCAAGTTTGCTAACAGTCAACATTTTGGGCCAAGGACCTTCTTCCATCCTGATGAAATTTCTCAGCCTGAAACGTCGACTGTTTATTCTTCTCCATAGATGCTGCCTGACCTGCTGAGACCCTCCAGTGTCTTGTGTGTGTTACTCACCCTTTAGGAATCAACTGCACTGGGCCAGACTGGGCAAGGACGGCGGATTTTCTTTTCTGAAGGACATTCGTGAACCAGCTGGAATTTTACAACAATCTGTTACCTTTGCAGCCATCATTACCAACAAAATTTTACAAGAAGATGTTCCAGAAGGTTAACTGAATTTAAATACCACAGCTGTCACTGTGGGTTTGGTCTTGAGTCTTTGGATTGTTAGTACAAGTCTCTATGTATCAGTCTGGCAATCTAACGGCTGTACCACCAGCACAGTCTAATGGCTCCTTTCATTATCTTAAATATCTCCACCCCTTGGTCTTCCATCTGTCCAATTAATGAACATATTACAAGCAGGAGTTTATGAGCAGAAGGAATTATGCTCTACTTTTCAACCGTGAGCTTTTTCTGTTTCTCGCAGGTTGTGGAGTCAGTTTGGCGTTGAGGTGCGTGGGTATCCACGCTGGTTCAAGAGGCTGTGGGCTGCAGGGTAAGCCTGATGGTTGAGCTGGGCACCATAATATTATTTGAAAGCTAACTGGACACATTGACGGATAGCAAAGGTTTAGGAGGTTATCGGCCAAATGTTGGTGAATGGGACTAGCATGGATGGGGCATCATGGTCAGCATTGACCAGTTGGGCCGAGTGGCCTGTTTCCATGCTGTATAACTGTGATTCTATGACTCTAATGTCTTCCTTTGCACATTATTTTTTCCCCTACACTGTCTGGTATGACTTGTATATTTTTATTGTCTGTGTATTGTCTGAACCTGTGGGTCCTTGATGCTGCCACAAGCAAGTTTTTCTCTGCACCTGTGCCTCACTGTACCTGTGGACGTGAAAATAAACTCGATGTGGACTTGTACTGAGAGCTTCTGCTGTGGAATGTGATTGGATAGTTCTGTAGAACCTATCCGCTTCAGAGCATTCGAACTATCCAGTTTACACTCCATGAAGCTCTCAGTCCAGTCAGCTTGACAACAAAAATATAAATTAATTTATTTACGTACCCACAAGAGATTCTGCAGATCCTGGAAATCCAGAGCAACACCGACAAAATGCTGGACGTCAGTCAGTATCTAAGAGGAATAAACAGTCAACTTTTCGGGCTGAGATCCTTTATCTCCTTTGTCTATTTTTTGTTCAAAATATCTTTATTTAACAATGCACCATTGAAAATATCACTGAAATAAATGACAGTAATAAAAATGTAGACTGTACTGGTCAGGTCAGTAACTGAGTAGCAGTTGAGACTCTCAAAAAATGCATCTTTCCATTTTAAATTTATTCAGCTCTATCAGCGGTTTGTGTTGGATTCTGTTATTTGAGCTCTTGCCTGTTCTTAGATGAATCATGAGGAAAACCTTGGCATGTGGTGCATTAATCTTCCAAGTGCGACTTGGCAAAGGAACATTCCATTTCATCTGTGGACCTCCTGCAGAATCCATTCCTCTGAGCAAGGCTTGGCACGGTGCACTGAAGGTATAATTAGAGGCAGGAATGTGAGAGTTTGGTGGATTGCATTCAGGCTCTGACCATTCCTGCTCACAGCCGGCCACTGATTCCGCTGGCTGTGTGTGTCAAACACGTTGCAGAGAGAGATCCAGGCACAGGTGCATCTTTAGTTTGCCGGTGGGGAATAGACTGAAGCTTGTTAGTTTGTATAATTCATCAGGTCTGCTTCAAGGGGAGCAGATTTTTCCTTACTGTACTGGCACTTGACACGGAGATTCTTTGTTTAAACAGCTGGATTTTTTTTAAAGAATGTAAGGTAAGATCTAAATAAAACAGAACTATTGGGAAAGCCTTGGATGGGTCTGAAGTTGAACAATTCCATGAGGAGTTAACAGCAGGGTTTTCTGCAGATTTCTGCTCCTGTGAGCTGTTCGTAACATGAACAATCTTTAAGTTGGAAACGTGGCTGTGAAGTGAATTCCCTCACTGAGAAAATGCCTGCGGCTGGCAAATCCATCCGCTTCTCTCCCAAATGTTCACTCGTATGTGTTGGAATTGGCTTATTATTGTCACAGGTATCGAGGTACAGTGAAGGAGCTTGCCTTGCCTACTGTTCATACAGATCAGATCATTACCCAGTGTGTTGAAATAAGACAAGGTAAAACAAAAGCAATGCAGAATAAAGTGTAACAGCTACAGAGAAAATGCGGTGTAGGTAAACAAAAGTGCAAAATCATAAAGAAATATATTGTGAGGTCAGGAATCTATTTTACTCGTGACTTCAATCATACCAACTTAAAAAAAAAGTCCATCCAGACAGATATCCCTGCAACACACACTAAGTCCTGCTGAGTTCCTCCAGCACTTTGCTTGTGTTGCTCGGATTGGAATATTGCAAATGTAGTCTCAGAATCCAAAAAAAAAGACAGAAAACCAGGAACTAAAAGCCAGGTATCCTGTGAACATAGCAGTAATTCATGGTCTGATAGCTGGAGGAGCTCAGCAGGCCAAGCAGCATCTGGAACTGTCGACATTTTGGGTTGAAACTCTGTGTTGGGAGAGTGGAGAGGGGAAATAACCGGTCTAAATTGGACAAGGGGAGCACGGCAGCGTAGCGCTTTGTGCAACACCAGCAATCGAGGTTCAATTCCTGCTGCTGTCTGGAAGGAGTTTGTACATTCCTCCCTTTGACCACATGGTTTCCTCCTGGTGCTCTGGTTTCCTCCCACAGTCCAAAGAGGAACGGGTTATGGCTGTAAGTTGTGTGCATACTGTGTCGGTGCAGAAGCATGGCCACACTTGTGGGCTGTGCCTAGCACGTCCTCGTGGGTGTCATCTGCAAGGACCATTGTGCTGGTCATTAATGGGACTGACATATCTCAATGTTCAGTACAAAGCTAATCTTTGAGTGATTAAACAGGTGAGGGATTATTGGTAGACTGAGGCAGGAGGGGGTGTTGAGTGATTAAACAGGTGGGGGATGATTGTTGGGGACTGAGGAGGGAGGGGGTGTTGAGTGATTAAACAGAGGTGAGGGATGATTAGTGGACTGAGGCACGAGAGAGTGTTGAATGATTAAACAGATGAGGGATGATTAGTGGATTGAGGCAAGAGGAAGAGGTGAGTAAGGAGTGGTGGACTGAGGCAGGAGGGGGTGTTGAGTGATTAAAGAGGTAAGTGAGGAGTGATGGACTGAGGCAGGAGGGGGTGTTGAGTGATTAAACAGAGGTGCGGGATGAGTGGTAGACTGAGGGAGGAGGGGGTGTTGAGTGATTAAACAGAGGTGAGGGATGAGTGGTGGACTGAGGCAGGAGGGTGTGTTGAGTGATTAAACAGAGGTGAGGGAGGAGGGGGTGTTGAGTGATTAAATGGAGGTGAGGGATGAGTGGTGGACTGAGGCACAAGGGGGTGTTGAGTGTTGATAGTTATTCTCATTGCCTTTAATTTGAGACATTGTGTTTGTCCCTCCTCGCCTGGCCTGGGGTAACAGTGATTGGAGCTACTTTACCCTCTCCCACCCCGTGTTTGTGTCGGCTCTTCTCATTGCTACCATCAGTGAGGAGGTTCAGGAGCCCGAAGACACACATCAAATGTATTAGAATTAGTTTCTTCCCCTCCATCATCCGATTTCCGAATGGACAATGAAACCATGGAAACCACTCCACTTTCCACTATATACTTGATTTATTAATATATATATATATTTCTTAATGTAATGTATAGTTTCATTGTGATTTTGTGTTGCATTGTACTGCTGCTGCAAAACAACAAATTTCACTACATATGCCAGTGATATTTAATCTGATTTTGATTCAGATTCTGTCTTTAATGTTGTAATATTTCCAACATAATTTCTGAGATACATTCCAGTTGGTCAGTCTTAATAAACCTTTTGCTTCAATGAAGCTTCAAATGGAAAAACACTTTAGAGTCAATTACACGTTCGCAATGCTGTGTATTCCAGATGGGAGATAAAAATTTCAAAAGCTTCCCACCACCTGTTCGGATTTTATTACTAATGAGTAGCACAGACACAAATTCACAACAGACTGTTCCTGAAGCACCAATGTCTGAAGTCAAGATGGAAGAAAGACAGGGAGAGGAAAAAACTGAGCCAGAAACTGTGGCCCTAAAACAAGAAATTAAACAGGAGGTTCAAGAATGTTGTTTGTTTGCTAGACAGGTGACCTTTCTGTGTGTATATTTTTTCAACTGTTTTTGACTCAATAGTTGAATGATTTTTGGAGCCTTTACAACAATATTATCACTATGAATGGTGAAAATGATGGAATCAAAGGCACCTCTCCGTGTCGGTCAGTGTTTTCACATAGAACACTACAGCAGAATACAGGCCCGTTGGCCCATGATGTTGTGCCAACATTATAACCTACTCTGAAATCAATCTAACACTTCCCTGCTGCAAATATCTTTAGATTTTAAATCATTTATGTGCCTATCTAAGACTTTCTGAAATATCCCTAATGTATCTGCCTCTACCTCTGCTCCTGACGGGACTTTCTATACACCCACCAAACTCTGTGTAAAGAACTTACCTCTGACATACCCTCACCAATCTTTCCTCCAATCACTTTAAAATTACCCCCCCCCCCCCCCGTATTAGCCATTTCGGCTCCGTGGAAAAGTCTCTGGCTATCCATTTGATCCAAATCTCTTATCCCTTTGTACTCCTCTATCAAGTCATCACTCATCCTCCTTCACTCCAAAGAGAAACGCCTTAGTTTGCTCAACCTTTCTCCATAAGACATGCTCTCAAACAGCATCCTTGTGAATCTCTTCTGCACTCTTTCTAAAGTTATATAAAGCTCCCTATTTCTCCTAACCTTTTTTCCCTGCTGGGATACCATGGTTAGTTTCTGGGATTGTGGTTACGTGTTTTCCACTGTGCTGATAGCTGATCCCATTGATGTTGGTTCAATCAGCCATCCCTTACAGTACCCTGGAAGGTCTTACTTTTAAGGTAAAACCCTGTAAAGCAGGAAAGTAAGGCCAAGTCAAGATCACAATGACCACAATCTTATAGGATGACAAAGGACTGAGTAGTTGATTCCTGCTTCCATTTTCATGGTTCTTATGCACTGAGCCCAGTTCCATCTCTCACTCCTGTGCTCACGAACCCATTGTCTCCTGGTCCATTTAGTACAAGTGCTTTGAGTTTCAGCTTCTCTGTCAAGGTTTGGGTGGAATGGGAAAAGGCCTAGCTCAGTGGCTGCTCAGGCAACCAAACCTGCCTCGATTGATGCCAGTGAGTCTTCTGGGGAACTTGATCTGCTCCAACAAACTCTGTCACTCGCCTCTGGGCTTGGCTGGTGTGCTGACCCAAACCATGGTCATGTGAGTTAACATCACAAAGGTTCCCACAGGAAATGTGATCTGATGGCACCCATTTCCTCTGGTTGCTGGTGTGCGAGCTTCTCATCTGTACTCTGACTATGCAGAGGCAGCCGCAATTCTGTGCCTATTGGAATGCTTCAATGCACAAGAACGCAAGGTCAAAGTTGAGTTTATTGTGATATGCGCAAGTGCATGACCACACAGGCACAATAAAAAAGCTTACAGAACCATCACAGGCACACAGCAATAGAGACACAACAAGCCAAATTAAATAGCCCATTGTCTTGTACTGTACTCTCAAACTAATAAACCCAGTGCAGTGACTTAGGACAGACAGAGCATCTTCCACTTACAGAGCTTGCTTGCAAAGCTGTGTTTTCAAACTTCAACCTAATTATTGCCTTCCATTTATATTTTAAGAACTGAAGACAGTCTTCTATTAATGACTACAAGTTAAACAAAATAATATTAGTTGGAAATTTGTTTTCAAGTGGCAGCTGGTGTGTTTAGAAAGCGAGCTTTGCAAAACAAGAGACCGTGGGCTCAGGACAGTGAATATACATCACAATTTTATAAACTTCTGCCTGGTCTCCACTCTTTTATCCAATCTCTCCTTGAAGCTGGCACCCTCTAATTCAGGCAGCATCCTGGTGAATCTCTTCTGTGCCCACTCCAAAGCCCCCACATCTTTCCTGTAAAAGAGTAGTCAGAAATGCACACAACACTCCAAGTTTGGTCTAGCCAAACGTTTATACAGCTGCACCTTGACTCCCTTGCACTGAGATTGACTGTTCCAGTGAATGCCATTACCACCCTGTGTATGAGGGAGACCACCTTTTGTCAGCTGTGGACTTGGACCCTAAGATCCCTCTGCACATCAGTGTTAGAAAGGATCCTGCCATTAGCTGCATGGTATAAAAGGAGGCCATTTGAGCCCTTTGATTCTTTACTGACTCACAGAACAATCCTATTCCCCTGTTCCCTATTCTCCCCACATCTTCATCATCTCCTCCCTGAACCTACACACCAGGGACATTTGTAGTGGCCAATTAACCAATCAATCCACGTGTCTTTGGGATGTGGGAGGAAGATGGAGCACTTGAAAGAAGCCCACAGGGTCACAGGAAGGATGTGCAAACTCCACGTAGAGAGCTCCGAGATCAGGATTGAACCAGATTCCTCTACTAGCTGCCCTGGATGGTGAAACTCTCAGGAAATTAATCAGATCAAATGTACTACCAATTGCAGTCTAGGGGTTGAATATCTTGTAGCAAGTGACCCTTCAGAGTGCTTCTACTGTGTCCAAGACAGAATTCAGGAGTGTGATGGAACACTGTCCGCTTGCCTATAGATGAGGCTCCAACAATACTCAAGAAGGTCAGTGACAACTGGAGAAAATAACCTGATTGGCTGCCCACCGACCATCTTAAAATTTGTCCCTGCCATACAGAACAGAAATGGACCCTTCGACCCAGCACATCCACAGCAGTATCTTGCCAGGGTTTCCTCAACAGACCCGTGACTCCTGTAACTGTAGAGGCTCTCAGCCACAGATGAACAGGAGCACTTCAACGCCAGGTACCAAACTGACCTGAACTGCAATTCCTCTTTCATATCGCTGGGTCAACGTTTTGGGACTCCCACCCCAATAATTCCACAGAAAGATATTCACCACATGATGTCTACAATTCATGGACTGTCACTTTCTCAACAGCTATTATGGATGGGCATTGAATTCAGAATTTGCCCACTTCCCTTTGAGAAATAATTTGTTTCCCAATGTGACCTCTTACTTACAGCCTGCAAATTAATGAACAGTGGCCGATTCCTGCAGCGAATAGTGAGATCAGCTGAGAAGATCATCAGGGTCTCTCTGCCCACCATTACAGATATTTACACTACACACTGCATCCACAAAGCAAACAGCATTATGAAGGACCCCACACACCCCTCATACAAACTCTTCTCCCTCCTGCCATCTGGGAAAAGGCACCGAAACATTCGGGCTCTCACGACCAGACTTTATAACAGTTTCTTCCCCCAAGCTATCAGACTCCTCAATACCCAGAGTCTGGACTGGCACCAACTTTCTGCCCTCTACTGTGCCTGTTGTCTTGTTTATTATTTATTGTAATGCCTGCACTGTTGTGTGCACCTTATTCAGTCCTGGGTAGGTCTGTAGTCTAGTGTAGTTTTTTTTCTGTGTTGTTTTTACATAGTTCAGCGTAGTCTTTGTACTGTTTCATGTAGCACCATGGTCCTGAAAAACGTTGTCTCATTTTTGCTATGTCCTGTGCCAGCAGTTGTGGTCAAAATGACAATAAAAAGTGACTTGACAAAGTTGAAGGTTAAGTATATTCCAATTTACATGCCTTTATTTCTTCCCTGTATCTCTTGATCAGCTTTAAAAACTCACACATCCCTGAAAAATAACATTTCTGATTGTGTCAAGGATACATATGTTCAGAGTCATGGAGCATAGAAACAGGCCCTTTGGCCCATCTAGTGTGCACTGAACTATTGTTCTGCCTAGTCCCATCAACCCACAGCTGGACCATAGCCTTCCATACCCCTCCCATCCATGGACTTATCCAGATTTCTCTCTAAGTGTTGAAATCAAACCCACATCCACCATTTACACTGGCAGCTTGTCCCACACTGGCACCACCTTCTGCAATAATCATTTCTTCGGAGAGATACAAAGAGTGTTAGAATGTGATATTCACGACACATGAAGTAGTTGAGCCAACAAGGTTAGCAGCTTTCTGAAGGACACTAGATGAGTATTTGAGATAAAAGGGATGGAAAGAGATGCTGAGAGACAGAAGTGGATAAAATTGACCGAGACTCATGCAGAAATAAACTCCGGTAGCAACAAGCTAGATCAAATGGTTTTGTTCTGAGCTGCAATTTGTGTAATTACACCCAGTGCGAACCTTGCATTTGTAATTTTTTAGTGATCGGATTCACAACATTTCCCAAATCAAATGACTAACAATTCAGCGGACTGGTGAAGTGTAGGTTTCCCAGGTAATGAATTATTAGATTAGTCATCCCATTGATTTCTGGTATAAACATTGTGCTAATTGTATCTGGTTGACACTTTCACTCGGTTTGCAGGGATAAAATTGTGCTTCCAGTGGGGACTGAAGCAGAAGGTTTCTGCTTGCTGGGGTGCATTAGTCAGTGAGACTCGAAGATAAAATCTCATCTGCTGATGTGAACAACTCCAGTGGAAGCTGTCTCCATGGGAGAGAAAGCTTAAGGCTCTGGAAGCAATTGGATTGCAAACAGTAAATGATTTTAGAATAACACAGCGGGAGTGCAGGCTGTTCTGCCCATTGAGTCCATTCTAACTCTCTGGCACTACTTGCACGAATCCCATTGCTTACCTTTCCCTCAACTCCCCTTCAACACTACCTTAGATTTATTACTTTTCTCCCTTTCTCTCAGTTTGCATGAACATCATTATGTTAATTTTGTTGTGTGAGTTAATTGTAATTTGTGTTATTTTATGTGAATTTATGTCTGTCTTGTTCATAATGGACAAAGCTGCTGCCTCATGGTATCCACACCCTGGCTGTGACAATAAACTTGAACTTGAATTTGGAATTCCCTTCAGACCCTATCACTCAGGGCCATACACAGTGACAAATCAACCTACCAATTTTAAACTGCAAAGCCCTGAGAATTCCCCTTTTAATGGGAGCACTGCCCAGCAAGGGGTGGAAACTTTCACACAACTATGTTGTTGAGTTTAGCTTCTGGTCCATTCTAAAGCATGGGAGAGAGAGTGTCTAGCTCTGAAGTTCTAGCTGAATCTGAGATTGGTCAGCTGATGTTCTCACTCCTGACTGCTGTCCAATCACATTTTGGAGTTGTTGAGTCTCAGTGGGGAGTGAGGAAACTAGGCCAGAGGTCTTCTCATTACAACATACATTTAAGCTGATGGCATGAACATCGATTTCTCTAACTTTCAGTAACCCCTCCCTCTGTCCTCCCCCCCCCCACCTTTGTTTTCCCTCATCCTGGTGGCACTTTCACCCCTTGTGCTCCCCTCCCTCAACCTCATGACCTGTCCATCACATCCCTCTGGTTTCCCACCTCCTTCCCATTATTCCATGTTCTACAGTCTTCCCCAATCAGATTCCTTGTTCTTCAGCCGTTCACCTCTTCCACCTATCATTTCTTAGCTTCCTACATCATTCTCTTTCACCCCCTGCCCCACCCACCTGTCTTCTCTCCTCACCTGAATTCAACTAATACCTGCCCGTTTGTCTTCCTCCCCCTCCCCTTCCTCCTTATTCTGGCTTCTTCCCCCCATCCTTTCCAGTCTGGACAAAGGGTCTCAGCCTAATACATCAGCTCTTCATTTCCCTCCATAGATGCTGCCTGACTTGCTGAGTTCCTCCAGCATATTCTGAGTGTTGCTCAAAATTTCCGTTATCTATAGAATCTCTTGCGTCAATATTTCCCAGAAGGCTGGATGAAGAGAAATTTACTTAGAATGGTGTGAACATTTGTCAATACTGAGACTGAAGAATATTTGGACACTAAATGAATCCAGAGGTATGAAAATTGAGTGAAAAGCTGGAGTGAGTGATATATTTGGCCATGATCTTATTGAAGATAGAAAATCCTTCCCACCATCAAGGACATATATGGAGAAAGATGCCAGAAAAGGACAGTAACATCATGAAGGATCCCACCCACCCTACTCATGGACTGTTTGTGTCCCACTCCCATCAGGGAAGAGGCTACATAGCATCCATGCCAGGACTATCAGACACAAAAGCAGTTATTTCCCTAAACAGTGAGGCTGATCATGCCCTCCGCCCAGTAACTAAACCCTCCACATTCCAGCCACCACTACTTTATCACTACCTTATACCATCTTTTTATTACGTAGCAGCTATTATATAATTAGAGTTTTCATTATTTAGTGCATAGCCTCCGAAGGCTGGTGGATTTAGTGCTCCTGGATAGACTGCATGTGTTATACTGTGTACCGTTCCGGTCACTCTATAATGGAAAGACTACATCGTGGGTCCTGAGTTAAGGTTTAGACCAGAAATGGTGACATCATTTACTCTCAGTCCAAATGAAAGGCCTCGGCCTAAAACATCGATTGTCCATTTCCCTTCACCAATGCTGTTCAACCCACTGAATCCCTCCAGCAGATTGCTTGTTGCTCCCAATTCCAGCATCTGCGGTCTCTTGTGGCGCTAACATACCATGGACATTAGTTTCAGAGTAACCTCTGAAATGAGGGAATGACAGCCTTCCGGGCAGGTTCACGTTGCACCACCACCGACGTGTCATCTCTTCTGCAGCAGCTTCTGAGATTTAGCAAAGAAACATGTTCAGAAGCATTGTCATAGTTTTATTTCCACAAATCTGACGAAGTGAAAGTAAGATTAACTCAAGATTAACTGGATGTCTGCAGCTTACAAAAGTAAACTTGTGGGGATTATGTGAAGTGCAACACTCTGAATTTTTGTAAAGCTAGGAATCCCAGAAAGTTTACGTGGATTATGCTGCTTTAATTCCCGGGAAGATGTAGAAGTTGTCCTGGGAGATGACCTTTCATATTCATTACCTGTCTGTAGACAGCAGCCTCACCAGTCTCTGCCAACTCTTGCTAATTATGATTGAATAGATAGAACAATTTGTGAGTCCAGCGTGCTTCCATCACTTGCATGTGAGTTTGGTTTAAAATGTCAGTGCTTTTCTGCTGACCCCAGCAGTGCACTTTGACCCCTTGCTATGGAGCACACTTACACATTTGCCCCATAACACCAAGGTTGTGTGTGTGTGTGTGTGTCTTTGTGTTTGTGTTTTCCAACAACTGGCAGATTTAAAGCCCCTAGTTATATTGCTCTTGTAGTAATGTGTATGGTGTGGGTCACTATACAACCCCAGGACTACAGGAGCATAATAGAAAACTCAGAAAGAATAAATAAATTTCCTCCTGGAGCTTGCTATTGGGCTTTACAACAAAATAACTTTACAGCATCTTAAATATTTCATCCCCCTGGCAATTAATCTGATTTACCCTTCTGGTTAGCTCCCTCCGCACCCCTCCCCATCTATTACCCCAGTCACTGCACTACACTGGAAACACTTTAATTCATTTTTTATAATCCTTAGTGGATTTCAGCTCAAGCTTTTCTTCAGAATAAGTTATGACTCAGGGAGAATGACTGTGGATCAAATTGATGCTGGGGTTTGCTAAGCTAATGTTTGTCAGCTAATTAATGCATTTATTCCAAGATGGAGAGGAGATCTATTACATGAAGGATCAAAATGAATATTCTGCTTATTTTGATAGATAGATAGATAGATAGATACTTTATTCATCCCCAAGGGGAAATTCAATGTTCCTCCAGTATGATATCACATAAACACAAGACAGACCAAGACTAACTGACCAAAAAAACCACATAATTATAACATACAGTTACAACAGTGCAAATCAATACCATAATTTGATAAGAGCAGACCATGGGCACGGTAAAAAAAAGTCTCAAAGTCCCAGATAGCCCATCATCTCACGCAGATGGCAGAAGGAAGAAACCTCCAACGTGGCAAAACTTCCCGATGCAGCCTCTGGAAGCACCCGAGCACAGCCAACTGTGAGTCCGTCCGAAAACTTCCGACAACTTCGTGCCTCCGACCAGCCCTCCGACACCGAGCACCGAGCACCATCTCTGCCACCATCATGTCGGACATGGGGTGGAATGGGTAAAGGAAGGACGCACACAAAATGCTGGAGGAACTCTGCAAGTCAAGCAGCATCTACAAAAAGGAATAAAGTGTTGATGTTTCAGGCCAAGACCTTTCATCAGGAGTTTCTGCAGCACTTTGTGTGTGTTCCTCTGAATTTCCGTCATCTGTGGAGGCTGTCGTGTTTAAGTAAAGGAGGGTTTTTATACATTCTGTCCATTATCCACGAAAGATGATAAAAAATGAATTAAAATGTTTCCAGTGTAGTGTAGTGACTGGGGTAATAGATGGAGAGGGGGAGGGAGCTAACCAGAATGGTTGATCAGATTAATTGCCTGGGGGAAGAAAACTTTATGTCTGTCCATTACATACAGCACGTTGAAGCTTTAGGTTTGGAAATCAGATAAACTGCAGACGTTAGAAGTCTGAAAGAAATACTGAAAATACCAGAAACTCTCAGCAGGTGAGACAGCATCTGAGTTAATGCTTCAGGGCAGTGAACCTTCCTCAAAGTTAAAATGTTAAACTCTGTCTCCCTTTGCACTGATGCACCCAAACCTGCTGCATGTTATGTTGATTTGTTTGAGATTTAATGTCTATTAGGTGTGTATTACGAACATTCAGGACTAACAACTTAATCAGCTCTGGGACTCTTCAGGAATAAGACAGTAAAACATAAGAGCAGAATTAGGCCATTCAGTCCATTGAATCTGCTCCACCATTCAATCATGGCTAATTTATTTTCCATTCTCCTGGTTTCCCTCTGTAACCACTGATGTCCTTACTAATTAAGAACCTCTATTTTAATTGGCTTCCACACTTGTCCATGGCAATGAATTCTACAGATTCACCACCCTCTGGCTAAAGAAATTCCTCCTCATCTCACAGACTAACTTCCCACCATTCTTTAACTCAACTAAAGCAGAAACAAGCCTTTCACAGCCACTTCTGAAACCTTCAGAGCTCTTTGCTCTTTATTTTTTGAAAGAACAACTCAATCTACACAGAGCAAACTCCTACAACCATCAATCTGACCATGACCAGGTTTCAGATTTGTAGAAATATTGATTAATCCAGAACACCCATGGATTTCTTCTTTGAAGAAATAACAAGCAGGATAGACAAAGGAGAGTCAGTCAACGCTGTGTACTTGGATTTTGAGAAGGCCTTTGACAATGCGGTTGCTTAACAAGCTACAAGCCCTGAGGATTACAGGAGGGAGTCTAGCATGGATAAAGCAGTGGCTGATTGGCAGGAGGCAAAGGGAGCCTTTTCTGGCTGGCTGCCAGTGACTAGTGGTGTTCCATAGGGGTATGTGTTGGGATTGATTCTTTTTACTATATATGTCAATGATTTGGATGATGGAATTGATGGCTTTGTTGCAAAGTTTGCAGATGATACGAAGATAGGCGGTGGGGTAGGTTATTTTTTAGGAAATAGGGAGGCTACAGAAGGATTTAGACAGATTAGGAGAATGGACAAAGAAGTGGCAGGTGGAATACAGTGTTGGGAAGTGCATGGTCATGCATTTCGGTAGAAGGAATGAAAGGGTTGACTGTTTTCTAAATGGAGAGAAAATAAAAAATTCTGAGGTGCAAAGGGACCTTGTGCAGGATTCCCTAAATGTTAATTTTGCAGTTTCAGTCTGTGAGGAAGGCAAATACGATGTTAGCATTCAATTCAAGAGGACTACAACGTAAGAGCAAGAATGTAATGTTGGTGGAACTTTATAAAGCACTGGCGAGGCCTCACTTGGAGTATTGTGAGCAGTTTTGGACCCTTTATCTTAGAAAGGATGTGCTGAAACTGGAGAGGGTTCAAAGAAAGTTCATGAAAATGATTACAGGATTAAACAGTTTGTCATATGAAGAATATTTGATGGCTTTGGACCTGTATTCACTAGAATTTAGGAGAATGAGGGGTGACCTAATTGAATGGTGACAGGCCTTGATAGGAAAGGATGTTTCCTATGGGAGGACTGTCTAAGACCAGAGGACACAGGCCTAAAATAGAGGGGTGTCCTTTTAGAATGAAGGTGAGGAGGAATTTTTTTTTAGCCAGAGGGTGGTGATTCTGTGGAGTTCATTGTCATGGGCAGCTGTGGAGGCAAAATGTTTATGTATATTTAAGACAGGGGTTGATAGATTCTTGACTGGTCAGGGCATGAACGGATACAGAGGGAAGGCAGGACATCGGAGCTGAGGGGAAAATGGATCAGCCATGATGAAATGGTGGAGCAGACTCAATGGGCCAAATGGCCTAATTCTGCTCCTATATCTTGTTGTCTTATGGTCTTCAGGGTAGCCCAAGGGATCCTTTATATTCACTTGTGAGAATATACGTGGCCTCGGTTTATGTTCATGTGTAAGGTAAGATCTCCTACCAAGCAATTCTCCCTAAAGCTCCAGAGCAGCTGTGAGCATTTAAACATGGTGGAGTGGAATTTGAATCAAGAATCTGATCAGAGTTCCAGCTCCTCAAGCAGAGACAGAAAGGAATTGTACAGTGGTGTAATTGAATCTGTAATGATTAACAGTCCAATTTACCCAATGGTACCCAGTCAGAACTGAACTCCCCCAACCTGCCACCAGTCTCCCTGTCCCTGCCCCAATCGCACTCGCTGGTCTGAACCACGATCAAATTTCACAGCAGAGTACGGTGAGGGGAAACTCGAGTGGTTAAGCCGTCGAATGCAGTTTGTGGGTTTTATTCGTTTAACTTGTCGATGCTAAGAACAGTCTGTGGTAAGGACACTGGATGGGTGCCACCTTTGGCACTGCTGATGCAGACAAACTGCACACACAGAGAGTTTGATTTCATTTGTTCCGGCTATCTCATGTCAGAGCAGGTGAACGACAACGTGACCAGAAAGATTGTCAAGTTAAAAGATCTGTTTTGCAAACTGTGGAATAAATGCCTTACCCTCTGAGGTAACTGTGTGGGGGGAGAAAATCTACAAGTGATCCAGCTGAGATTACAATCCACAACTTTCAGTTTGTAGGTTAATTGTCACGTGGGTGTAATTGGGAGCTGTGAGCTCATTATCACTAAATAACAGTAATTTACCGAGGCAGTGGGAAGTCCGTGGAGGGGAGTGTAGTTTACATAAAGTGACACTGGGCTCGATCATTCGATGCATGCTGAGAGGTGTAAAGTGAGTGTGGAGGGAGATCCCGGCAGGTAATTATCTTCCTGAGCTGGGCAAAGGGGCAAGGGTGCTGGCATCTGTCTGGAAAGTACAGTCAGTCAGGTGGAGGGGGAACTGGACATCTGCTTGAGGAACAGAAGGGTTGGAAGGACGATAAGGAGAATGGGTGCATCTTTCCTGCCTAACAGGAGCAGCACGTTTCTATGTCCTCCAAGAGAGCTTGGAGACAAATTTCAGACGTGTTCAACTCAGAACGTAGGACATCACGGCACTGGAACAGGCCCTGTCTGTGCCGGACTTATTAAGCTAATGGCATGTAATCCCTTCAGCCTGCACATAGAATCATCGAGCACTATCACACAGAAACAGGCCTTCGGGCCATCTAAATCTTATGTCTCGTTCCATCTACCTCTACCCGGACCATATCCTCCATATCTTTCTCATCCACGTGTGTGTCCAAACTTTTCCTAAGTTTTACAATCGAGCCCTCATCTACCACTTCTGCTGGCAGCTCATTCCACAGTCGAACCACCCTGTCTATTCACTCCACATTCATGTGCCTTTCTAAGAGCACCTAAAAGCATTAAATGCCTCTGCCACCAACCCAGACAGTGCTTTCCAGCCAACCATCACTTTCTGAAAGAAACACTTCAAGCTACTTTGTAAAAGGATGTAATCTGCTCCTCCATTAGGACCACATTATTCCATTTGCACATTTTATTTTCTTTATAATGTAACAGGAAGACTCTATCAAAATGAAAAATGTATACAGCCTGCCATTTCCTCCTGACCTCTCCCAGCAGCAGGTACATCAATTTGAGTCTGGAAGCTTTATTAAAGATACATTTTTCTCTGCTGCCCTGACCCGGGACAGAAGGTAATGTTTTCCATTACATTTCCTTCATGGTCCGTCTTTAAATCATTGCAATACATTGTGAAACGCCACAAAGTTACTTCCGCATTGGTCAAAGCATCTGTACAATGTTCTCAATCACTTCCCCAAGGATACAGAGCACTTACACTGGAATCACAAAATAGGGGGAATTAAATTCGTGCCTCTTTGCTGTCCTTGCTTGGACTGTCATTCACTGGAATATGGTGGGGTGCTGTCCACCACTTCCAAATGGATAATGTCACTCAGAAACCAGCTGATTTATCCTGACTTCTCCCTCCTCCTTTCCGTGGCTTTTTTTAAACTGCTGTTGAGTCATAGAGTCAAACAGAATAGAACCAGGCAATTCAGCCCTTCAGTTCATGCCAGCCCAGACTCCCGTACAAGTTAGTCCCATTGGCCGATATTCCAAACTTTTCCTGTCCACGCACCTTTTAATTTTGTTATATTGTTCCTGCTTCAACTACTTCCTCTGGCAGTTCATTCCATAAACTCACCACCCTCTGTGGAAAATAATTGCCACTCAAGTTCTGGTAAAATATTCCCCTTTCACCTTAAACCTCTGCCCTCTAGTTTTTGATTCCCGACCCTGGGAAAAATACTGTGTGCATTCACTCTATCTATGCCCCTGGTGATCTTATACACCTCTATAAGATCAGCCCTCTGTCTCCTACACTCCAGAGTGAACTCCAAACCTGCTCAAGCTCTCCCTGTAACTCAGTCCCTCAAGTCCTGGCGATATCCTTGTAAACCTTCTGTCCTCCTTCCAGTTTAGTTACATTTTTCCTTTTGTGGGGTGACCAAAACTCCAGATTCAGGATTGTCTATCGTCATTCATCAGTACACAATTGTAAAGGAGAGCAAAATGATTGTTACTCCGGATCCAAAGCAACATTAAGAAAAATAAGCATAAAGAGCACAATATAAGACAGTGAATATAAATACATCAGATTAGCTGATCCACATAGAATGATTGTATGTACACAAAGTGACAGTAGGTGCTGGAGTATCTACACATGAGGTGACTCTGACAGGAAATAATAAAATACAAATAGAGCCTAGAACCAGAGGTCATGGGTTAAGGGTGAAAGGGGAATATGAGGGGGAGTTTCCTCACTAACGGTGGTGAGGGTGTGGAACGAACTGCCCGTAGAAGTGGTGGATTCAGGATTGATTTCAACATTTAAGAGAAATTTGGATAGGTTCATTCATGGGAGGTGTGTGGAGGGTCATGGTCAGGGTGCAGGTTGATGCAACAAAGCAGAATCATAGTTCGGTATGGACTGGATGGGTCGAAAGGCCTCTTTGCATTCAGTAATATTCTATGACTGTAGTGGTGGTGGGGGGGGGTGTGGTGCGATGTGTAATGGATGAATCTAATGAGTGGAGGACTGAACCCAAGATTTAAATGCATTAGGATATTAAGGTGGCGTACAAAATAAATCTCATCCACTCAGAACTGTGCTCCAGCTAATATCGTTTTAGTATTTTCAAGCCCAGTATAATATAATGTGTCCATTGTTAATTTAAATCCCACAACCTGAACTGTTCCAACATTAAAATGCTTTGCACAAATATAATCTGTCCTTGTTGACATTTAAAAGTAGATCCAGCAACCTCTAACAAAGATCTAAAAAAATCAAGTTATAGATCTGTTACAGTATTAATAGGGAATAACTTACAGCACAGTACAGGCCCTTCGGCCCACAGTGTTGTGCCAAACCCTTAACCTACTCTAAGATCAATCAAACTCTTCCCTCCCACATCGAATAATCTGCAAACTCTGTTCATCTGACAGTCCCCAGCCCGCTGGATTAAGTGTATTTAACTGTACCCAGAAGCTGTGAAAGTGATTGGATAATTTCCCTGTCAAGCAAACTTGCTACCTGCATTACTATACCTGACTGAATGCATGCACTCTATTTCAGAATATCAGATCACAAGAAATAACAGCAACAATTCGAAGACGCTGAGCTCCGGGGATGGATTTAGCTTTATACAGATGTAGATATATCACGTTATACAACATAGAAACACACCCTTCATCCGGCTCATCTGTACCGGCAAAGATGTCCATCTACTTGTATCGAACTTGTCTGCAGTTGCTCATATCCCCCTAAACCTTTCCTAGCCATGGACATTTAAAATGTCTATTAAACATTGTAACTGGACCCACCTCTACCACTTCCTCTGGCAGCTTGGTCTCTGTCCCCAGCCTCTGTGTGAAAAAGTTGTGCCCCAGGTCCCCCCTTAAAACTTTCCCTTCTCTCCGAAACTCCATGCTCTTTCGTTTTAGTCTCCCTGTCCTGTGAACGACCCTGACAATGCTCCATATAATTTTATAAATGTCTACAAGGTCACATCTCGGCCTGCTTGTAAGTGGAACATAAGGGAATTGAATAGGGTGACTGATGTTAATTAAAAAGGTAAATTTAGCAAAGGTTTTGCTATGTTTGTTATTAATCCCAGCAGATTTGTGTTCTGATTAGCAGTAATTTAAAATCAAATCAGCCTTGGTTTTTAGAGAATTTACATTTAAAAAATCATTTCAATTTATTTGAGATTTGTATATATGCCCAGTGAGCTGTTGAAGACTGTCAGGTTGGTACTGGGGGTGTGTTATTTACCCCTGGGGTTTTTATTTTCTGTGGACTGTCACTTTAAAACGCCGAGAGAATGAGTCTGACATTTGGACACTGTTTGAGCTGCTCCAGGGAGAGGGAGAGGTGGAGTTATTTGATGGACAATCTCTGCAGCTTGTTTTGAATATACAAGGACACGCAGGCGCACCAAGGCTGGTGGCAGGAATTGCCACTGAACCTTGTGGAATCCACCAGCGTGTCTAACCCTTGCCTGGGTTGGTCGATTATCACTTGAAGACGACACTCTTAAATTGGTCACGTTTGGCTGACTTGGAAGATTTGGAGGACATTGAGGAGGATCGACGACCCCTGTTTATTCAGATTACAAGCATCTCTCTCTCACTTCAATCCCGTACATTTGAACTGAACTTTTCTTACATACCATCGTAAGACTGTAACTCTTGCCACCTGAGCTTGAATAAGTTTGGGAACTATTTTTTTACACCTATATATGCATAACACCGTTAACTCTTGATTTACCTGGTTGAAATTACTATATTACGTATTTATTAATAAAATAGTGCTTTGTAAAGACCAAAACCAGACTCCAGGGGTGTTCTATTACTGCTGATACTGTTACAGGGTTGTGTGTATGTGACAGGTGATATTAGAATTTGCCAGCCATGGAGATGGTCACAGAACCAAGGGCTCGAGATCTTTGACAGCCACACAGTCTCCGGTGATCAACATGATGAACGGGGTGGTGAAGTGCAGGTGACAGGTTTGGATCAAATCCGATCCAGTTTACTGATTCTGCCTCCCCCACCTCGAGTAATCATTTGTTTCTTTCCTCGTCCCACAATTGTGCATCTACAGCAATGTTGGTCAGATGCTGGTTTAATGCTATACAAAATCCAAGGCCTGAACTTTACGTCCAAAAGCATGAGCTTCAATCCTATCACAACAACTGTGGAATTTGCATTCAGTTAATGATCTGATATTTCAAAACATCTAGTAGCTGGTAACATTGACCAAAACGTTTAGATAATGTAGAACAGAGAATAAGTGTAAAAAAAATTGTTCAGCTCATCTCCTCTAACCTTTCCCCCTCTCACCTTAAATCTATGTCCTGTAGTATTTGACGTTCCTACCCTGGGTGGAAGATTATTACTGTCTCACCTATCGATACCTCTCATAATCGTATAGACTTCCATCAGGCCTCTCCAGTGCTCCAGGGAAAGCAACCCAAGTTTGTCCAGCCTCTCGTGGTAGTTAATATCCTCTAATCCAAGCAGCATCCTGTTAAACCTCTTTTCCGTGATTTGCAAAGCCTCTCTGTTCTGCCTGTAACACCATGACCATAGATCCATGCGATACTCCGTGTTACCCGAACAAAGTTTTATACAGTTGCAGCTTCCTTTGTGAGTTTTATACTCAATGCCTCGAGGGATGAGGACAGGCCTTCGTTACCACTCTGCTGCAGCTTCCTTTGTGAGTTTTATACTCAATGCCTCGAGGGATGAGGACAGGCTTTCGTTACCACTCTGCTGCAGCTTCCTTTGTGAGTTTTATACTCAATGCCTCGAGGGATGAGGACAGGCTTTCGTTACCACTCTGCTGCAGCTTCCTTTGTGAGTTTTATACTCAATGCCTCGAGGGATGAGGACAGGCTTTCGTTACCACTCTGCTGCAGCTTCCTTTGTGAGTTTTATACTCAATGCCTCGAGGGATGAGGACAGGCTTTCGTTACCACTCTGCTGCAGCTTCCTTTGTGAGTTTTATACTCAATGCCTCGAGGGATGAGGACAGGCCTTCGTTACCACTCTGCTGCAGCTTCCTTTGTGAGTTTTATACTCAATGCCTCGAGGGATGAGGGCAAGCTTTCGTTACCACTCTGCTGCAGCTTCCTTTGTGAGTTTTATACTCAATGCCTCGAGGGATGAGGGCAAGCTTTCGTTACCACTCTGCTGCAGCTTCCTTTGTGAGTTTTATACTCAATGCCTCGAGGGATGAGGACAGGCTTTCGTTACCACTCTGCTGCAGCTTCCTTTGTGAGTTTTATACTCAATGCCTCGAGGGATGAGGACAGGCTTTCGTTACCACTCTGCTGCAGCTTCCTTTGTGAGTTTTATACTCAATGCCTCGAGGGATGAGGACACGCTTTCGTTACCACTCTGCTGCAGCTTCCTTTGTGAGTTTTATACTCAATGCCTCGAGGGATGAGGACACGCTTTCGTTACCACTCTGCTGCAGCTTCCTTTGTGAGTTTTATACTCAATGCCTCGAGGGATGAGGACAGGCTTTCGTTACCACTCTGCTGCAGCTTCCTTTGTGAGTTTTATACTCAATGCCTCGAGGGATGAGGACAGGCCTTCGTTACCACTCTGCTGCAGCTTCCTTTGTGAGTTTTATACTCAATGCCTCGAGGGATGAGGACAGGCTTTCGTTACCACTCTGCTGCAGCTTCCTTTGTGAGTTTTATACTCAATGCCTCGAGGGATGAGGGCAGACTTTCGTTACCACTCTGCTGCAGCTTCCTTTGTGAGTTTTATACTCAATGCCTCGAGGGATGAGGCAAGCTTTCGTTCCCACTCTGCTGCAGCTTCCTTTGTGAGTTTTATACTCAATGCCTCGAGGGATGAGGGCAGACTTTCGTTACCACTCTGCTGCAGCTTCCTTTGTGAGTTTTATACTCAATGCCTCGAGGGATGAGGAAAGGCTTTCGTTACCACTCTGCTGCAGCTTCCTTTGTGAGTTTTATACTCAATGCCTCGAGGGATGAGGACAGGCTTTCGTTACCACTCTGCTGCAGCTTCCTTTGTGAGTTTTATACTCAATGCCTCGAGGGATGAGGACAGGCTTTCGTTACCACTCTGCTGCAGCTTCCTTTGTGAGTTTTATACTCAATGCCTCGAGGGATGAGGACAGGCTTTCGTTACCACTCTGCTGCAGCTTCCTTTGTGAGTTTTATACTCAATGCCTCGAGGGATGAGGGCAAGCTTTCGTTACCACTCTGCTGCAGCTTCCTTTGTGAGTTTTATACTCAATGCCTCGAGGGATGAGGACAGGCTTTCGTTACCACTCTGCTGCAGCTTCCTTTGTGAGTTTTATACTCAATGCCTCGAGGGATGAGGACAGGCTTTCGTTCCCACTCTGCTGCAGCTTCCTTTGTGAGTTTTATACTCAATGCCTCGAGGGATGAGGACAGGCTTTCGTTCCCACTCCGCTGCAGCTTCCTTTGTGAGTTTTATACTCAATGCCTCGAGGGATGAGGACAGGCTTTCGTTACCACTCTGCTGCAGCTTCCTTTGTGAGTTTTATACTCAATGCCTCGAGGGATGAGGGCAAGCTTTCGTTACCACTCTGCTGCAGCTTCCTTTGTGAGTTTTATACTCAATGCCTCGAGGGATGAGGACACGCTTTCGTTACCACTCTGCTGCAGCTTCCTTTGTGAGTTTTATACTCAATGCCTCGAGGGATGAGGACAGGCCTTCGTTACCACTCTGCTGCAGCTTCCTTTGTGAGTTTTATACTCAATGCCTCGAGGGATGAGGAAAGGCTTTCGTTACCACTCTGCTGCAGCTTCCTTTGTGAGTTTTATACTCAATGCCTCGAGGGATGAGGACAGGCTTTCGTTACCACTCTGCTGCAGCTTCCTTTGTGAGTTTTATACTCAATGCCTCGAGGGATGAGGACAGGCTTTCGTTACCACTCTGCTGCAGCTTCCTTTGTGAGTTTTATACTCAATGCCTCGAGGGATGAGGACAGGCTTTCGTTACCACTCTGCTGCAGCTTCCTTTGTGAGTTTTATACTCAATGCCTCGAGGGATGAGGGCAAGCTTTCGTTACCACTCTGCTGCAGCTTCCTTTGTGAGTTTTATACTCAATGCCTCGAGGGATGAGGACAGGCTTTCGTTACCACTCTGCTGCAGCTTCCTTTGTGAGTTTTATACTCAATGCCTCGAGGGATGAGGACAGGCTTTCGTTCCCACTCTGCTGCAGCTTCCTTTGTGAGTTTTATACTCAATGCCTCGAGGGATGATGACAGGCTTTCGTTCCCACTCCGCTGCAGCTTCCTTTGTGAGTTTTATACTCAATGCCTCGAGGGATGAGGACAGGCTTTCGTTACCACTCTGCTGCAGCTTCCTTTGTGAGTTTTATACTCAATGCCTCGAGGGATGAGGGCAAGCTTTCGTTACCACTCTGCTGCAGCTTCCTTTGTGAGTTTTATACTCAATGCCTCGAGGGATGAGGACAGGCTTTCGTTCCCACTCCGCTGCAGCTTCCTTTGTGAGTTTTATACTCAATGCCTCGAGGGATGAGGACAGGCTTTCGTTACCACTCTGCTGCAGCTTCCTTTGTGAGTTTTATACTCAATGCCTCGAGGGATGAGGAAAAGCCTTCGTTACCACTCAGCGTACTTGTGCTTCCGTTTAGAATGGTTACGGACGGCCCCCAAGACCCCTCTGTAGATCAACGTCGTTAAGGGACCTGCCAGTAACCGTCTACTTTCCACTTATATTTGACCTCCAAATGTTCTACAGTTCACACTTGCCTGAGATAAACTCACTCCGCGACAAGGGAACGGGTGGGTCTGGGAGGGGTTGGGGGTAGGTGGGTTGATGGAGGATGAGGGAGAATGATGTGAGAAACTGGGAGTGATCGGTGGACGCCACTACCCCCACCCAGCCACCTTCCCCCTCACCTGGCCTCACCTTTCACCTGCCAACTTTCAGTCCTCCCTCCTTTCTTTATTTTCCTGTAAATGCCCACAAGAAAATTAATCTTGATTGTCTATGTAACATAAACATAGTTTGGACAACAAATTAACTTAGAGTGGACTTTGATTTTGAACAGAAGAGAGAAGACAGAAATGATGGGGTGGGACTTCACAAGTGAGTGTCACGTTCCTGTCTACTCTGTGCTCCCGTCAGGCTCCTCGTTTAGCTCCCCCGTCCCCACGTCAATCCACTCACTCGGGAGTGGCTTCTGATGTCTTGGCCACAACTTCAAGGAGGCAAGTTCACATGAGATTTTCAAGGACGTCAGAGCTCAGATCTGGGGATGGAAAGTAGCAATTTCTTACCATTAGCCTCATAGTGGAGAGCCCTGGGGTTATCATTTACTCGTCAGAAACAGTGGGGAAGAATGTTTTGTTTTTCGTTCAGGAATGGTATTGAGGATCTGGGGCCTAAAGCACAGAGAACGTTGTTCATGGACAAAGCTTCTTGCTGTCTCAGTAAAGCTCTTTGGTAGGACCGACCAGGGTGGGTCTTACACAGTGAACGGCCGGGTACTGAGGAATGTGGAAGAACAAAGGGATCCGGGAATACAGGTCCATACTTCAAGGAAAATGGTGGCACAGGCAAAAAGGGCCATAAAAACGCTCTTGGCACAGTGGCCTTCATACATCAAAGTACTGAGTACAGGAGATGCAACGTTATGTTGAAGCTGTACATGAAATTGATAAGGCCTCATTTGGAGTATTGTGGGCGGCTTTAGTCACCTACCTACAAGAAAGATTTGAATAAGGTTGAAAGAGTACAGAGAAAGCTTACCAGGTTGTTGCCAGGATTGGAGGCCTTGAGTTATAAGGAAAGATTGAATAGGTCAGGACTTCATTCCTTGAAATGGAGAAGATTGAGCGGACATTTCAGACAGTATAGATAGGGTAAATGCAAGAACACTTTTTCCACTGAGGTTGGGTGGGTTAAGGGTGAAAGATGAAACGTTTAAGGGAAATATGAGGGGAAACTTCTTCACTCAGAGGGTTGTGAGAGTGTGGAACGAGCTGCCAGCACATGTAGTCCACGTGAGCTTGATTTCAACATTTAAGAGGAGTTTGATAGGTAAGTGGATGGTGTGTGTATGTAGGCCTCCATTAGTCTCGATAGACCATGGATTTGCACCTTGGAAAGTTTCCAGGGGGCAAACCTGGGCAAGGTTTTTTTTATGGAAGACCGGCAGTTGCCCAAGCTGCAAGTCTCCCCTCTCCACGTTACCAATGTTGTCCAAGGGAAGGGCATTAAGACCCTTACAGCTTGGCACCGGTGTCGTCGCAGAGCAATGTGTGGTTAAGTGCCTTGCTCAAGGACACTCACACAGCCTCAGTAATGGCTCGAACTAGCGACCTTCAGATAACTAGATGAATGCCTTAACCACTTGGCCAAAGCGCCAACACGAAATGGATGGTAGGATTATGGAGGACAATGCTCTGGGTGCAGGCCGACGAGACTAACAGTTAAAATAGTTTGGCACAGACTAGATGGGCTGAAGGGCCTGTTTATGTGCTGTATTTTTCTATGACTCTGACTAACAGTATTTTTAACTGCATGGTGGTATAACAACATAGAGATGATTATGTTGTCTTTCTTTACAAACCAGAAGCCCATTTGGCCCATCCTCTCCATGGAATCTCTTGCTGCCTCAGTAAAGCAGGCAGCATAATCAAATCCTCCACTCACCCCAGACATTCCCTCTTCTCTCCTCTTCCTCTGGGCACCACCAGGCTCAAGTCAGAGTCTACCCCGCTGGTGTCAGACTATTAAACAGTTTCCTTGTACAATGAACTGGGCTCTCAACCTCACCGTCTATCTCGTTATGAGTTTGCACCTTACCGTTGCTGCACTGTACTTCCACTGCAGCTGTTACACTTTATTGTTATTCTCTTACCTTGTTCTACTTCCGTGTGATGATCTGATCTGTATGAACAAGCTTTTCACTCTGTCTCGGTACGTGACAATAATAATCCATTCTAATCCAATTCCAATTCCGATCCATTGAGTTTATGCCAATAAATCACATCACCCACTTATTTCCCTCTAACCTTCTCTGCACACTGAATAAATATTGCCTTCAATTTTGATCATCTTGCTATTTCAACATACCAACATCATTAAACTGGAAAGAGTACAGAAAAAATTTATAAAGATGCTGCCAGGACTCGAGGAACTGAGCTATAGGGAGAGGAGAGCGATAGGCATAATAACATTGGCATGAAGTAGAGGGGCCGAAAGGCCTGTTTCTGGGCTGTAATTTTCTGTGACTCTGTGTCTCTTAACCCATTGCCTCTGGTTCCACTCCCAGCAAACCTCAGAGGGAAAAAGCCTGTTTGCATTTACCCTCTGTCAACCCTTATAATTTTGTATACCTCGATCAAATCTCCCCTCATTCTCGTATGCTGCAGGGAACAGTGCGACATATAATTAGAAATAAGACAGATAAACATCAAGAAAAGCTTTAACCAAGAGCAGGGCTCTGGAGTAATAAATCACTTGCTGCCATAGCCAATGCCAGAGAAAGTTAGCTCAGGAAATCCACTGAGAGTTTCTCGATATAAGTAGCACAGTGTTCCATGTTGTTGGGGGAAATGAGCACATGTGAAGTCCATTGTGATAGACCATTATTCTCATGTAAATTCACACTTTGTTTATCTAGGTGTTAATCATAATGCATTTTCTTGGGAAAAAATAATAATCATAATCATGCAAAGTACATATTACAGTGAGAGAAGGATATTCTATATACTGCTGGTATGATTAATTGTACCAAAGGGTCAAAGGCATTGACTGCTGTTGTCGGAGTACATTAGAATATTATGCATAAAATGCTAATTTGTTGTGTTGAGGGTCTCTGTCACTGGTTAAAACTGGTTATTAGCATAGAGATGCAAATGAGCAGTGATTTGAATACCTATGCATCATAGTAATTATCTAGAGTTCCTTATGCGTTCCCGGTACTTCAATTGAGATTATATCCCAATAAAGAGTGTAAAGAAACCATGATCTATTTGGCCCACAAAGAGCTGGTGATAAGAACAGGAGTCACAGGCCATTCAGCCCAACGGCTTCCTGCTGGTATTTGTGCTCCACACAGGCCTCCTCCCACCCCTCTAACCCATTAACACCAGTTTTTAAATAACCTTTTTTAAGATTCGGGTTCAGATTTGTTTATTTATCACGTACATCCAAACATACAAAGAAATGCGTTATTTGTGTTAACAACCAACATAACCTAGGGATGTGACAGGCACAGCGCACAAGTGTCGACACACCTTTCGGAACCAACATCACATACTCACAATGACCAATGAGTGTAACATACCCACACTAACTGACGGGGCGTGATGTGCCCACACTGACCGATGGGACGTGACGTGTCCACACTGACCGACAGGACGTGACGTGCCCACACTGACCGACGGGACGTGACGTGTCCACACTGACCGACAGGACGTGACGTGCCCACACTGACCGACGGGAAATGACGTGCCCACACTGACCATCGGGACGTGACGCGTCCACACTGACCGACGGGACGTGACGCTCCCACACTGACCGATGGGACGTGACGCTCCCACACTGACCGACGGGACGTGACGTGTCCACACTGACCGACGGGACGTGACATTTCCACACTGACCGACGGGACGTGACGTGCCCACACTGACCGACGGGACGTGACGCTTCAACAGTGACCGACGGGACGTGACGTGTCCACAGTGACCGACGGGACGTGACGCTTCCACAGTGACCGACGGGACGTGACGTGTTTCCACACTGACCGACGGGACGTGACGTGCCCACACTGACCGACGGTACGTGACGTGTCCACAGTGACCGACGTGACGTGTCCACACTGACCGACGGGACGTGACGTTTCCACACTGACCGACGGGACGTGACGCGCCCACACTGACCGACGGGACGTGACGCGGCCACACTGACCGACGGGACGTGACGCGTCCACACTGACCGACGGGACGTGACGTGTTTCCACACTGACCGACGGGACGTGACGTGCCCACACTGACCGACGGGACGTGACGTGTTTCCACACTGACCGACGGGACGTGACGTGTTTCCACACTGACCGACGGGACGTGACGTGCCCACACTGACCGACGGGACGTGACGTGTTTCCACACTGACCGACGGGACGTGACGTGTTTCCACACTGACCGACGGGACGTGACGTGCCCACACTGACCGAGGGGACGTGACGTGTCCACACTGACCGAGGGGACGTGACGTGTCCACACTGACCGAGGGGACGTGACTAGTCCACACTGACCGAGGGGACGTGACGCGTCCACACTGACCGAGGGGACGTGACGCGCCCACACTGACCGACGGGACGTGACGCGCCCACACTGACCGACGGGACGTGACGTGTTTCCACACTGACCGACGGGACGTGACGTGTTTCCACACTGACCGACGGGACGTGACGTGTCCACACTGACCGAGGGGACGTGACTAGTCCACACTGACCGAGGGGACGTGACGTGTCCACACTGACCGACGTGATGTGACTAGCCCTCACTGACCGACGGGACGTGACGTGCCCACACTGACCGAGGGGACGTGACTAGTCCACACTGACCGAGGGGACGTGACGTGTCCACACTGACCGACGGGACGTGACGCGCCCCCAGTGACCGACGGGACGTGACGTGTCCACACTGACCGACGGGACGTGACGTTTCCACACTGACCGACGGGACGTGACGCGCCCACACTGACCGACGGGACGTGACGCGTCCACACTGACCGAGGGGACGTGACGCGCCCACACTGACCGACGGGACGTGACGCGCCCACACTGACCGACGGGACGTGACGTGTTTCCACACTGACCGATGGGACGTGACGTGACGCGCCCACACTGACCGATGGGGCGTGACGTGTCCACACTGACCGAGGGGACGTGACGTGTTTCCACACTGACCGACGGGACGTGACGTGTTTCCACACTGACCGATGTGACGTGACGTGACGCGCCCACACTGACCGATGGGGCGTGACGTGTCCACACTGACCGATGAATGTAACATGTAACTACTGACTGACTGTACGTAAGACTGGATGTAACGTGCCCACAGTGACCAATGATTGTAACGTCCCACAATGCTCAGCAGCAAAATAAACAAAAAAAATGTTGTTAATCATGGAGCAAATACATGTGAAACACTAAGGTCTCACTCAAATGTCATTGAATCATAGATCACTACAGCACAGTGTCCTGACGAATGGTCTTGGCCGGAAACATTGTCTGCTAGTTTTCACAGATGCTGCCCGACCTGCTGAGTTCCTCCAGTGTGTTGTACGTGTTGCTTTGACCACAGCATCTGCAGTGTACTTTGTGAGCATAGAAAAAGGCCCTTCAGCCCATCTAGTCCATGCCTAACTGTTATTCTGTCTAGATCCTTCGATCTGCACCTGGACCACAGCCCTCCAGAACTCCCCAGTCCTTTTGCAAAGCTTCTCTTTCAATGTCGCAATCAAACCTGCATCCGACACTCTGCTCACGTCTGGTTCCACAGATACACCACCCTCTCTGAGTGAAGAAATTGCCTCTCAGGTTGCCCTTACGTAGTTCCAGTTCTTGTATCAGTGGAAAAAGCCTTGTATTCACCCTACCTACATATACCCCTTCATAATTTTGTATACTTCTGCCAAATGACCCCTCACTCTCCCACACTCCAGGGAACAAAGTCCTAAGCTATTCAACCTTTCCCTGTAACTCAGTTCCTCAGGTCCCAGCAACACTCGAGTAAACTTTCTCTGTACACTTTCAATCAAATAGATAACTTTCCTCTGGGTAGATGACCGTGTCACCAGGAGATAAATCATGCAGACAGTGTATCCAGGTGACATTAATAGACGCTCATTGAGAAGCTGCCATATGGGTCACTGAATTCTTTTTTTTAAACTCACCTTTGAAAAGCCAAGGTTCACATACAGTATAGTGTCTCACTAATGTACAAGGGACAGCCCAGTGTTTATTGGCAGCACAGTGACACGATTAGTAGTGCTGATGCCTCACAGCACCTGAGACCCATTTCAGTCCTCACCTTGGGTGCTGTCTGTGTGGAGTTTGCAAGTTCTCTCAGTGACCAGAGGTACATTGAGATTCATTTTCTTTCAGGTATTTATAGAAAAGTAAAGAAATGCAGTAGAATTTACAAAAAAAGCTGTTAAAGACTGACAAACAATCAATGTACAAATAATGACAAATAGTGGGGAAAAGAACTATTGATAACAGGAGATGTAAAGAGTTTTTAAAAGTGTGTAGTTCTTAGAATCAGAGTTGAGGTGAGTGAAATTGTCTGCACCGGTTTGGGAGCCTGATGGTTGTAGGGTAATAACTGTTCCTGAACCTGGTGGTGTGGGACCTGATGGTTGTAGGGTAATAACTGTTCCTGAACCTGATGGTGTGGGACCTGATGGTTGAGGGTAATATCTGTTCCTGAACCTGCTGGTGTGGGACCTGATGGTTGAGGATAATAACTGTTCCTGAACCTGGCGCTGTTCGACCCAAGGCATCTGTACCTCCTTCTCTAGCAAGAAGAGAGTATGGCCTGGATGGTGGGGGTGGGTCTTTGTTAATTCACGTTGCTTTCGTCTGGCAGTACACAGTGTAAATGTGCTCACTGGTGGAGAGGACTTTGTGATTGGACTGGGCTGTGAAAAATGTAAATGGGTGGTTAATGGTCAGTACAGACTCAATGTGATTGGACTGGGCTGGGACAAATGTAAATGGGTGGTTAATGGTCAGTACAGACTCAATGTGATTGGACTGGGCTGGGACAAATGTAAATGGGTGGTTAATGGTCAGTACAGACTCAATGTGATTGGACTGGGCTGTGAAAAATGTAAATGGGTGGTTAATGGTCAGTACAGACTCAATGTGATTGGACTGGGCTGGGACAAATGTAAATGGGTGGTTAATGGTCAGTACAGACTCAATGTGATTGGACTGGGCTGGGACAAATGTAAATGGGTGGTTAATGGTCAGTACAGACTCAATGTGATTGGACTGGGCTGGGACAAATGTAAATGGGTGGTTAATGGTCAGTACAGACTCAATGTGATTGGACTGGGCTGGGACAAATGTAAATGGGTGGTTAATGGTCAGTACAGACTCAATGTGATTGGACTGGGCTGGGACAAATGTAAATGAGTGGTTAATGGTCAGTACAGACTCAATGTGATTGGACTGGGCTGTGAAAAATGTAAATGGGTGGTTAATGGTCAGTACAGACTCAATGTGATTGGACTGGGCTGTGAAAAATGTAAATGGGTGGTTAATGGTCAGTACAGACTCAATGTGATTGGACTGGGCTGGGACAAATGTAAATGGGTGGTTAATGGTCAGTACAGACTCAATGTGATTGGACTGGGCTGGGACAAATGTAAATGGGTGGTTAATGGTCAGTACAGACTCAATGTGATTGGACTGGGCTGGGACAAATGTAAATGGGTGGTTAATGGTCAGTACAGACTCAATGTGATTGGACTGGGCTGGGACAAATGTAAATGGGTGGTTAATGGTCAGTACAGACTCAATGTGATTGGACTGGGCTGGGACAAATGTAAATGAGTGGTTAATGGTCAGTACAGACTCAATGTGATTGGACTGGGCTGGGACAAATGTAAATGGGTGGTTAATGGTCAGTACAGATTCAATGTGATTGGACTGGGCTGGGACAAATGTAAATGGGTGGTTAATGGTCAGTACAGACTCAATGTGATTGGACTGGGCTGGGACAAATGTAAATGGGTGGTTAATAGTCAGTACAGACTCAATGTGATTGGACTGGGCTGGGACAAATGTAAATGGGTGGTTAATGGTCAGTACAGACTCAATGTGATTGGACTGGGCTGTGAAAAATGTAAATGGGTGGTTAATGGTCAGTACAGACTCAATGTGATTGGACTGGGCTGGGACAAATGTAAATGGGTGGTTAATGGTCAGTACAGACTCAATGTGATTGGACTGGGCTGGGACAAATGTAAATGGGTGGTTAATGGTCAGTACAGACTCAATGTGATTGGACTGGGCTGGGACAAATGTAAATGGGTGGTTAATGGTCAGTACAGACTCAATGTGATTGGACTGGGCTGGGACAAATGTAAATGGGTGGTTAATGGTCAGTACAGATTCAATGTGATTGGACTGGGCTGGGACAAATGTAAATGGGTGGTTAATGGTCAGTACAGACTCAATGTGATTGGACTGGGCTGGGACAAATGTAAATGGGTGGTTAATGGTCAGTACAGACTCAATGTGATTGGACTGGGCTGGGACAAATGTAAATGGGTGGTTAATGGTCAGTACAGACTCAATGTGATTGGACTGGGCTGGGACAAATGTAAATGGGTGGTTAATGGTCAGTACAGATTCAATGTGATTGGACTGGGCTGGGACAAATGTAAATGGGTGGTTAATGGTCAGTACAGACTCAATGTGATTGGACTGGGCTGGGACAAATGTAAATGGGTGGTTAATGGTCAGTACAGACTCAATGTGATTGGACTGGGCTGGGACAAATGTAAATGGGTGGTTAATGGTCAGTACAGACTCAATGTGATTGGACTGGGCTGGGACAAATGTAAATGGGTGGTTAATGGTCAGTACAGACTCAATGCACGGAATGGCTTGATTCCAAGCTGATGTTTTCTATAACCATTCCTTCAACATTAAGCAAAGTTAAATTCAAACCCTCAATAAAAGCCTGTCTGGTATCAGAGAGACAACACTCACCCTGTTCTCATGCATCCATCTGTGTCCTTCATTATCTTTTGCCCTGTAAGTTATATCTGTGTCAAATACTGTGCAACACACAGTGTGAGCCAGAGTATATTGTGGGGAGCAGTGTTGTCAATTAGATAAAGTTCAAAGAGAAAGTGCCATTACCTCTGTGACAAACCTCCAGAAAGACTGAAGCAATATCGGAGAGGACATCGGTCAAAGGTGTTCGGGAACAGCTTACGGTGCAGCCTGGCTGGTGATGGGGGTAAATCAGTGCAGGACCCAGTTGGAAAAAGATTTGAACACACCTCTGTATTTGTGTTCATCAGTGAAAGCAATGGGAACAGGAGATATATTTTCCATTGGCTGCCCTGATGACAGCATCAAGTAATCTTAGTGTAAGTACTGATCAGGAATAGTTCCCACTGTATTACTGTGACACGGGATTGGAATTACCCTGTACTTTAACAAATGCAGTGACTTGCACATTCAGGTCTGTTGTGCACAGTAGCCATTGCAGTAAAGTTATCAAATAACACCAGACATGGACAAACACAGCCTCACACAGACACGGACACATATTCAGACATACAGTCAGTCTGTCTGTCTGTATGTCTCTCTTTCTCCCTCCCTCTCCCCACCTCCCTCTACACCCCTCCTTCTCCCTCTCCCTCTCCCCTCTCTCTCTCTCTCACTCTCTCTCTCACTCACTCACTCTCTCTCTCTCTCTCTCACTCTCACTCACACACACATTATCCATTTCCATCTTCCCATGTTTTCATAAATACTGCCCTCCTCCCGAGGGAATGGACACCATTTGTGCACATTTGGAATAATCTTGACCGATCCACGTGTGTTTGAGTGCTTCCCCACCCCTTTGCTGAGAGGGCTGAACCACAGGATCACCCTACTAAATGTAGAAGTATGAAATAAAGATGATAAAAGAGAGAATGACAATCTGTCAGGAGGTTTGATCACATCTTTAATCAGTGGGAACTGTTGCCAGAACTTCCAGCTTGAGTCCTCGTCAGGTGAGATTGCTTATGCAAGGTGGAAAATGTTTATACTTCAACCCCCGACCAGTATTGGCTCCCTCTGTGAATGCACCAGGGCGAAATTCAATAGTACCAGTGAAGACAGATATCCACTTGCACAGCTCATAAGCGACAAGAACCAATGAGTTCAAATCGTAAAATGAAAATCTGCCACAGTAGCCTAGCCGTTAGTGTGACACTATTACAGTGTGAGTGACCCAGGTTTAGTTCTCCCGCTGTATGCAAGGAGTTGGTGCATTCTCAGCATGACCACATAGGTTTTCCTCTGGGTGCTCCAGTTTCCTCACATATTCTAAAGACGTATGGATTAATTAGTCATAAGAATGGAATTTATTATCTGGAAGATGTCGCCTGAGGAATTGTTGTTTGCAGGCGCCATCTTGTCTGGAAGGGCTGTTTGGTCTGAACAGGCCTGTTACCATGTTGTATATCTAAATAACAGTCTCACTGGGTCTGGATGGGCCTGTTATCATGTTGTATGTCTAAATAACAGTCTCATTGGGTCTGGACAGGCCTGTTAACATGTTGTATATCTAAATAACAGTCGCATTGGGTCTGGACGGGCCTGTTATCATGTTGTATGTCTAAATAACCGTCTCATTGGGTTTGGACGGGCCTGTTATCATGTTGTATGTCTAAATAACAGTCTCATTGGGTCTGGACAGGCCTGTTATCATGATGTATGTCTAAATAACAGTCTCATTGGGTCTGGACAGGCCTGTTATCATGTTGTATGTCTAAATAACAGTCTCATTGGGTCTGGACAGGCCTGTTATCATGTTGTATGTCTAAATAACAGTCTCATTGGGTCTGGACAGGCCTGTTATCATGTTGTATCTCTAAATAACAGTCTCATTGGGTCTGGAGAGGCCTGTTATTGTGTTGTATGTCTAAATAACAGTCTCATTGGGTCTGGATGGGCCTGTTATCATGTTGTATGTCTAAATAACAGTCTCATTGGGTCTGGACAGGCCTGTTATCATGTTGTATGTCTAAATAACAGTCTCATTGGGTCTGGAGAGGCCTGTTATTGTGTTGTATGTCTAAATAACAGTCTCATTGGGTCTGGAGAGGCCTGTTATTGTGTTGTATGTCTAAATAACAGTCTCATTGGGTCTGGACAGGCCTGTTATCATGTTGTATGTCTAAATAACAGTCTCATTGGGTCTGAACAGGCCTGTTATTGTGTTGTATGTCTAAATAACAGTCTCATTGGGTCTGGACGGGCCTGTTATGATGTTGTATGTCTAAATAACAGTCTCATTGGATCTGGACGGGCCTGTTATGATGTTGTATGTATAAATAACAGTCTCATTGGGTCTGGACAGGCCTGTTATTGTGTTGTATATGTAAGAAACAGTCTTGTTGATGTGAGAAGCTGGGAGCTGATGGGTGGAAGCGGTGAAGAGCTGAAGAAGGAGGAATCTGGTGGGAGAAGAGAGTGGACCATGGACGAAAGAGAATGAGATGGGGAGCAAATGGGAGGTGATGGGCAGGTCACGAGGGCAGCGCAGGAAAAGAGAAAGCATGAGAGGGCCTCGAGAATGGGGATTGGAAAAGGGAAGGGGGAAAGTTCAGGATCGGAATCAGAATCAGGTTGAATATCACTGGCATATGTTGTGAAATTTGATAACTTTACGGCAGCAGTACATTGCAATGCATGATAGTAGAGAAAAGAAAGAGTGCAAATTACAATAAGTGTATATATGTATATGAAATGGGTAATAAGTAGTAGAAATGCAGAAATTTTTCAAAAGTACTGAGGTAATGCTCATGGGTTCAATGTCCATTTAGGGATTGGATGGCAGAGGGGAAGAAGCTGTTCCTGAATCGCTGAGTGTGTGCCTTCAGGCTTCTGTATCTCCTTGCTGATGGTAGCAATGAGAAGAGGGCATGCCCTGGGTGCTTGGAGTCCTTTAAGATGAATGCTGCATTCCTGAGGCCCCGCTCCTTGAAGATGTTTTGAATACTACGATGTTAGTACCCATGATGGAGCTGGCTAATTTCACAAATTTCTGCGACTTACTTTGATCCTGTGCAGTAGCAGCCCCTGCCCTCTCCCTGCCCCATCCTCCCCGTACCAGATGGTGATGCAGCCTATCAGAATGCTCTCCATGATACACCTGTAGAAGTTTTTGAGTGTTTTGGATGGCAAACCAAATCTCCTCAAACTCCTAATGAAATATAGCTTAAATATAGCTGCTGTCTTGCCTTCTTTATAACTGCATCATAATGTTGGGACCAGGTTAGACCTTCAGAGATATTAACATCCAGGAACATGAAATTGCTCACACTCTCCACTTCTGATCCCTTTATGAGGATTGGTTTGTGTTCTCTTGTCACAGAGACGTTACTCATTATTTTATCTCCCTCATGTACCTATAAAAATAAGAATGAGCAGCTCAAATAACCTGTTTGGACATTTAATGTTGATCTGATTCAGCTTGACTTTCTCCCCATCATCCTCCAATTCCACATCACTCCAACAATATATTTATTAAAACTTTGGGATTTTGTGTCTCACTGTTTGAAGCAAAGCCAAGTTTCTGGAACCGTATCCAGAACATTAAACTCCAGTGCTACTAAAGGACAAACACAAGCCCCAATGGAGAGATGTTTGTCGTGTAGCAGCAGCAACACTAACAAAATCCAACCCCTACAAGCTGAAACCTACTGAATCCCTTCCCACACACCTCCACCTGAATTCACTGGTGGTACAATTCATTGATGTTTTCGTCACCAAGGCTGAACCTTTGAGAGGTTGCGGAGAATATTTTAAAATTAGAGAGCTTGCGAACTTCACATTGGGATCTCATATGCATTCCCTTCCACTGCAGGTTTCGGGAGTCACGTAGTTCTGAAGGAAAAAAATTAGCAATTCTGCTTTATTGCTTGTCTACGTTATTTTTCTGTGCACTTTTATGGTATCTCTTTAAATTTTGCTTTGTTTTGTGCTCATGCCTTTATTGCAGTGGAAAGTTGAGATTAGTCCATGGGGAAATTCAGACAGTGTTTGTAGCATTCTCGGAATAGACATCTGGAATGTGAATGGGTCTGGCTGAACTGGCACAATTAAATCTGATGAATGTCGTGTCAGTTGGAATACAAAGCTTGACAGCCTCAGCTCTCAAAGGGATGGGCCATTTAGTATGTGAGACAGGGTCTTGTGGTGGTCCAAAGGATAGCTTCAGACTAGAATTCCCGAATATCATCCCTTCACGGTGAGATAGGAGATAAAGTGTGGTAATAAATGCTCAGGGCCAGCAGATTCCCCTTAGGGTGAAGGGCAAGATGAAAATTGGGAAACCTTGGTTGATTAGACATAATGAGAATCTGGTCAAGAGAAAGAAGACATCTACCTGGTTAGACCATACTTGGAATATTGTGTTCAGTACTGGTTGCCTCATTATAGAATGGATGTAGAAGCCTCAGAGAGGTTGTAGAGGAGATTTACCAGGCTGCTGTCTGGACCCGAGGACGTGTCATAGGGGGACAAGGCTTTTCTCTTTGGAGTGACGGAGAGGTGACTTGACAGAGGTGTACAAGACGATTAGGTGCATCCTGAGTGGATAGCCAGAGAAATTTTCCCAGGGCTGATAGAAAGGGCATCATTTCAAGGTGATTGGAGAAAATGATAGGGAGAATGTCAGAGATGAGTTCTATAGACAGAGAGTGGTGGGTGAATGGAACACACTGCCAGGGATGACGTTAGAGGCAGAGACATCGTACACCTCTGACTTTCAGTACAAATATGAGTCTAGTCACTTGCGGAAGTTCTCTGATGACTCTGTAGTGGTTGGGTGTATCAGAGGTGGGCAGGAGTCAGAGTACAGAGGACTGGCGGACAAGTTTGTGTAGTGGTGTGGGAGGAAGAGGACTGTGACTAGTCCTTTATACATTCTGGGAGAGGAAGTTGCTGTGGTGGAGGAGTACAAATACTTGTGTGTTCACCTCGACAACTGACTCGACTGGAAAACCAACACCAAAGCTGTTTACAAGAAGGGATGAGCAGACTCTATTTTCTAAGGAAGATGAGATCCTTCAATGTGTGCAGCAGAATGTTAGAGACCTTTTACCAGTCTGTTGTAGCGAGCCCAGTCTTCTTTGTGACGTTGTGTTGGGTGAGCAGCATTGGTGCTGGTGATGCAAAAACACTAAATAAACTCATCAAAAGGGCTGGATCCGTCCTTGGCCACAACCCAGACTCTTCTGAGTTAGAGGTGGAGAGGAGGTCACTGAACAAACTGTTACCCATTGTGTGGCACATCCTCCCCACCCCTACTGAATCGGCAATGCAACACCCTTTCAAACAGACTCAGTCAGCTCTGCTGTCACAGGGATCGTTACAGAAAATCTTCCCTACCAAATGCAATAAGCATAAACAACAGCTCATCTCTGTGTATATTTATTATTATTATTAGAAACATTTCAGAAACTCTTAGGCACATGGATGATAGAAACTGAAGTGCTCTGTAGGAGAAAGGGTGAGATTAACCTTCGAAAGGGTTAAAGTGTCGGCACAACATCATGGGCCAAAGGGCCTGTATTGTGTTCTTCTATGTTCTAGATGCCACATCTAGGCAGCTGAGTTTGAAAGGATTTATTGCGCATTTAAGGTGGAAATTAGGAGGGCATAAAGAGCTCATTATATATCCTTCCAGGGTCAGGGGCTGGGAGTTGGAAGCCCGATGTGTACAAGTCAGAGTGTCTGGGGCCAAAGCTGGAGGTGGCCTGTCCTGGGTTGGAGACCAGTCTGTGAGTGTGTGAGTGGGTGGGTGGGTGAGTGGGTGTGTCAGTGAGTGGGTGGGTGGGTGAGTGGGTGTGTCAGTGAGTGGGTGGGTGGGAGTGTGTGTGTGTGTGTGAGTATGTGGATGGGTGAGTATGGGTGGGAGTGTGTGTGTGTGATTATGTGGATGGGTGAGTTTGGGTGGGAGTGTGTGTGAGTGAGTGGGTGGACGGGTGAGTGGGTGTGTCAGTGAGTGGGTGGGTGGAAGTGTGTGTGTGTGAGTATGTGGATGGGTGAGTTTGGGAGGGTGGGTGTGTGAGTGAGTGGGTGGTGGGTCAGTGGGTGGGTGTGTGTGAGTATGTAGATGGATGAGTGTGTGGGTGTGTGTGAGTATGTGGATGGGTGAGTATGGGTGGGAGTGTGTGTGAGTGAGTGGGTGGGTGGGTGTGTTTGGGTGGGAGTGTGTGTGTGTGAGTATGCGGATGGGTGAGTTTGGGTGGGTGGGTGTGTGTGTGATTATGTGGATGGGTGAGTTTGGGTGGGAGTGTGTGTGAGTGAGTGGGTGGACGGGTGAGTGGGTGTGTCAGTGAGTGGGTGGGTGGAAGTGTGTGTGTGTGAGTATGTGGATGGGTGAGTTTGGGAGGGTGGGTGTGTGAGTGAGTGGGTGGTGGGTCAGTGGGTGGGTGTGTGTGAGTATGTAGATGGATGAGTGTGTGGGTGTGTGTGAGTATGTGGATGGGTGAGTATGGGTGGGAGTGTGTGTGAGTGAGTGGGTGGGTGGGTGTGTTTGGGTGGGAGTGTGTGTGTGTGAGTATGCGGATGGGTGAGTTTGGGTGGGTGGGTGTGTGAGTGAGTGGGTGGTGGGTCAGTGGGTGGGTGTGTGTGAGTATGTGGATGGGTGAGTATGGGTGGGAGTGTGTGAGTGAGTGGGTGGGTGGGTGAGTATGGGTGGGAGTGTGTGTGTGTGATTATGTGGATGGGTGAGTTTGGGTGTGTGTGTGTGTGTGTGAGTGGGTGGGTGGGTGAGTTTGGGTGGGTGTGTGTGTGTGTGTGAGTATGTGGATGGCTGAGTTTGGGTGGGTGTGTGTGTGTGTGTGAGTATGTGGATGGGTGAGTTTGGGTGGGTGTGTGTGTGTGTGAGTATGTGAATGGGTGAGTTTGGGTGGGTGTGTGTGTGAGTGTGAGTATGTGAATGGGTGAGTTTGGGTGGGTGTGTGTGTGTGTGTGAGTATGTGGATGGCTGAGTTTGGGTGGGTGTGTGTGTGTGTGTGAGTATGTGGATGGGTGAGTTTGGGTGGGTGTGTGTGTGTGTGAGTATGTGAATGGGTGAGTTTGGGTGGGTGTGTGTGTGAGTGTGAGTATGTGGATGGGTGAGTTTGGGTGGGAGTGTGTGTGTGTGAGTATGTGGATGGGTGAGTTTGGGTGGGTGTGTGTGTGAGTGAGTGGGTGTGTGGGTGGGAAATGGGCTTGTTTTGCTGTTGTTTTGTTTTATTGTTGGCTTGTGCTGTTCTACTGAACATCGGGGGCACGCTATTTCGTGTGGTAACACTTGCAGCTGCCGCCAGCTGATCCTGAGGTGTGTTGGTTGTTAACACAAACAACACATTTCAGGATTCAGTGAAGAGCTTGTCTTGCATACTGTTTACGTGCACCAAATCATTACACAGTGCATTGAGCTAGAATATATTAGAATACCAGTGCAGAATAAAGTGTAAAAGTTATTGAAAAAGTGGAGTGCAGGTAAACGATAAAGTGTGAGATCATAATGAATGTGAGGGCAAGAGTCCATCTTATCATCTGATAATGGTGGGACAGAAGCTGTCCTCGAGCCTGGTGGTACATGTGTTCAGGACTTTTTACCTCTTGTCTGATGGGAGAGTGGAGAAGAGAAACTATTCATCAACTGAGAATGTGGGCAAAGGAATGAGAGATGAAATTCAACTCAGACAAGTGCAGGGTAATGCATTTTGAGAGGTTGAAATAGGGCAGGACATGGAAAGATAATAGCAGGGTCCTGGACAGTGTTGTTGAACAGAGACCTCGAGTACATACATACATTCAGTAGATCCCTGCAAGAAGGTATATGGCATACTTGACTTCATCAGCTTTGGTCCTGAGTATAGAAACAGATATAGTCCATCTCACCCCTACATATAGAAACAGATATAGACCATCTCACCCCTTCATATAGAAACAGGTATAGACCACCTCACTCCTTCATATAGAAATAGATATAGGCCATCTCTCTCCATATAGAAACTGATGTAGGCCATCTCACCCCTTCATATAGAAACCAATATAGGCCATCTCACCCCTTCAGATAGAAACAGATATAGACCACCTCACTCCCCTTCATACAGAAACAGGTGAAGACTATCTCAGTCCTAAAGCTTCGCTTCATCAGTGATTGAGATTCAATTCCCGACACTGTCTGTAAAGATTATGTACACTCTCCCTATGCTCCTCCATTTGTTTTTGTTTCCTCCTGCTTTCCAAAGATGTGTGGGTTAGGGATAGTAAGCTGTGGGCGTGTTATCCTGGCACCAGAAACACGGCGACATTTGCGCATTGCCCCCTGCACATCTTCTGAGTATGTTGTTCATTGACACAAATGACACATTTTCATTGTATGTTTCAACGTTTTGATGTGCATGTGACAAACAAATTCAATCATTATCTTTATTTCGTATTGGCAATTACATATCCCAAACTCATCCGACAGAATTAATATCAGTAATCATCAACACAATACCAAGAAGGGCTGTTCTCAGTTTAGGGCAATTGAGTAGAACGAGTGTGAGTGTGTGGGCAGATTTATTGGAGACTGCCCACCTTGTAAATATACCTCTCATTCATTCTCTCAGCTGGTGCAGTGCAACCAAGATCTTCATTATAAGGACCACACCCTGTTAATGACTTTGTCATTCAATTGTTTCCTGAATGGAGATATTGATTGCCTGGTTTGGTGCCTGTTACGTGTTCCTCACCGAGTTCGCACTTACAGCTCTTGCAGGGAGAGAACATTTGCAGCAGCCATTTATTCCAAGTCCTGGGGTATAAAGTGTGTGAGACTGATGGGACTTTCCTCTCAGGGCAAAGATGGCTAATACCAGCGGGGCATCATTTTCAGGTGACTGGAGGAAAGCACAGGGGGCCAGCTAGGTTTTACTCAGTGGTGGTGCCAGGATGGTGAAGACATTTGAGAAACTCTGAGATAGGCAAATAGATGTTAGGAAAATGTAGGGCTGTGCGGGAGGGAAGGGTCAGATTGATCTTGGTCTTGAACTAGGTTATAGGAAAAGATTGTATTTCCTCAAAGTATTATCATGAATAAAGATAATTTTTAAAATTAAAAAACTCATCAAAATATTTCTGAGATATTACACTTTATAACTGGAATGGCAGAACATAAAAAGTGAGGATGTAGAAATCTCTTTGCCCAACTCATAGGTCCTGGTTGGACCCCATCGGAAATTCTGTACACCGGGCACTCACTACATCTTCCAAAGAGTTATCAGTCATAGGAGGGCAAAACCATTTCACCCGAGCTCACTACAGCTCCTGGGGTTAGATTATCTAGACTAGGCATGCATGATCTTCAGGGGTGGCTTATTTGAGAGGTTTAGGATTTTGAAATGAGTTGACAGGGCAACATTAATTATAATAAGAAACAGGTCCTTTACTCTTTTGAGCAAATGTTCCACCTCTGCTTTCGGCAGCTCTGGTTCTCAGGGCTTGATGGGGATGTTGCATTTCGTCAAAGAGGCACGGAGAGAAAGTTAGTCTCCATGGGTTTAAATCTTGTCACATCCTCTGTAGGAAGAAGAGTAGGGAATAGGCACCTACTCACTCATTTGCTAAAGCCTTCTCTCCTATCTTGAAGTCCATTCAACATGCCCTCTGTTTCCCTAGCTTCCCTAATTAGTGAATATCCACGGCCATCCTACATGGAGAATACCAAGGATTCCCAAACTTCTGAGTGAGAAAAGAATCCTTCTCACATCATTCCCAGAAGACCCACACTTCACTAAAACTAAACCCTAAGTACTTGGTTGAGCTGTATGAGCGACTATGGTCCAGCTGTGGGTTGACTGGGGCTAGTTTTGAATTTATACTAGAGCTTTTGTTTAGCTGGGACTATGCAGAATAACAGCTTGGCACAGACTAGATGGGCCAAAGGGCCTGTTTCTGTATTATAGTGCTCTCTGACTCTGGCAAGAGAGGTGCTCAATATCTACACTGCCAAGCACTATTAAGAATTCTATATATTTCACCGAGGTTTTCTGAAGTTGAGAGAGTTTGGGTCTTACATTAATCAATGGACCATTCTCCCATTCTGTAAGGTGAGAATATTTGTTGTTAACTAAAGGAACCAAAACTGCACAGGAATTTTGCATTGGCCATTTGTAACCGTTACCTGGAAGCTGTCAAATTCTTCAATCCCTTTCTACCTGGAGCTCGTGGGGCTTGCAAGCCCATCAATGCCACCTTCATTTGCTCAACGTGGCCAGCAATTTGATCTAAGCTGCTCGGCGATTAAAACCATAAGCCATCCTGTCAGTGTGTTTGAACAAGTGGTTAATCTGCTAATCTTCTCCATTTGTCAGCAAATTCCACAATTTTAATCTTTAATTTATGAATAAGATGCCCTCCAGCCTCACAAATCATGACTGTGAAGTTAGCTTTAAAACCAAATTAGCATGAGGTTGTTTATACAAGGGCTTCTGATAAATAGGTCACTGTGTGACACAGGAGTATTCGCTGTAATTACTCGGTGCCTTTTGGAAGAATTCCAGTTTCCTATGTTTAATATTCATTGAAGAATTCCCTGAGATTCAGTGAAACTTAATTTACCATCCGTCAGAGATCTATCTGTACCTGAAGCCCCAAAATCCAGGACTAACTCAGTCTGAGTTAACAACACAGTCCTTTTAAAATATTGATGTGCAGTCTTTTTCTGCTTTAGTTATCATTGAATTTCATAGGATTTCTGGAACTCTCTGACATGTTATATTTTAGGAGACACTTAAAGAAGAGATTAGTCTTCTGGGATCTTATCAACTGATTGTCTTACCTGCTCCTGGATCCTCCTCAAGTGTGTTGCATTTGGCTGGGTTAGTCACCAAACCATTTCTTATTGTTACCCTTTCCACTTACTACTGCATTTTAATAATAGTGGTAGTTCCAATGATCTCCACAAGATATTTCACAGAATGCAAAAAGCAGTAAATATTCAGCCTACAAATTACTTTCAACTACAAAAGTGCCAGTCAATGCCTATCTGCAATAGGAGTGTTCAAAGACAAAATCAAATTTATTATCAAAGTACATGTATGTTACCACATTCTACCCTGAGATTGATTTACCTGCAGATAAATAAAGAAATACAATCGGATTTTTGAAAAGCTATTCAAAAACAATGACAAAGGATTGATCTGGGGGGAAAATACTTAACAAACACATGGATTGGTAGAGAGGGGAGAGGCTGGGAGGGTGATGGGCTGAACGTGGGCAGAGAGGATGCTGCAGTCAGTGTGGACCAGCTGGGACAAAGGGCCTGTTTCTGTGCTGTAATACTCAATGTCTGCTTAACATTTCTATCCTGAGGAAAAGATTCTGTTTGTTTACACTAACTAAGCTCACTACCATGGTCCTTCACAGAGTGCTGGTATGTGGGATTCTCAAAACTGGAAGTGATGAAGGGAACTGGTGATGAGGGGAAACAGGAATTAGCCTGGACTGGGAGGAAGGGTTAACACTTTCCACAGATTGTATTGTTTCAGTTCAGCACTCATTTCTTTTCTATTTCCCTCCTGCTGATGAGGGATAGTTACATTACATGTCTCATCCAAGTTGCCTTGCTTCAAGCTTGGGAGGATAATCTTCCCTGCAATAGGTGTCACGGGTGGACAGGTGGTGAAGAAGCCTTTTGGCAGACTCGTCTTTCAGTGGAGGCTTGGACATCCAGGTCTGGAGACTCCAGGACTGTTTGGGAGAACAAGAGTCCATGGAACCCAACAGGGACCATCTTTTTGGCTTTATGCCTGTTCCTGCCATCTTGAATGACAGCACAGCCCCCGTTAAAATTTCAGAAGAGCATGCTCCTTGCGATTTTCACAGCCTTTCCCTGCACCACAAGTAAGATGTCCGTGTTCCAGTTTGCAGCACCGTTGAACACCTGTAACTGACCTGTTGTGAAACGGGAGAAGTTTTCCCACGAAGCAGCAGTGGGAATTCTTTTGCCCCAGGACAGATCTCGTGTCGTGTGAGGGAGGGGATCTCATTGAAACCTATCGGATACTGAAAGGCCAGGACAGAGTGTTTGTGGAGAGTGTTTACTATAGTGGGTGTCGAGGACCAGAGAGTACAGCCTCAGAATAGAGGGACATCCATTCAGAACAGAGATGAGGAGAAATTTCTTTAGCCAGAGGGTGGTGAATCTGTGAAATTCATTGCCACAGCCGGCTGTGGAGGCCAAGTCGTTGGGTGTATTTAAAGTGGAGGTTGATAGGTTCTTTATTCGTAAGAATGTCAAAGGTTATGGGGACAAAACAGGAGAATGGGGTTGAGGGATAATAATAGCCACGATGGAATGATAGAGTAGATTTGATGGGCCAAATGGCCTAATTCTGCTCCTATTTCTTATGGTCTTACGCTGAATCTGCACACTGCATCTACAAGTTTTAATTATTGGAATTGTGTGACAATTTATTTACTTTCCCTCTCTCTCTCCATCCTAGCAAAATATATCGGCTGTTATCTCGACAGCAACAAGCAGAGGGCATTAAGGGGAACAGCGTTCTTTGACTACAGAAAGATGACCATATTTCGTTGCCAGGACAACTGTGCTGAAAGGTAGGGTTATGGAATTCCATTTACTGTGTATGAGGGTGTGTGAATACGGGCAGGAAATTCTCCAGGGCTGGTGTTCCCAGAGTCACAGAGCAGTACAGACCATTCGGCCCAAAGAGTCCATGCTAACCCTGGTGACCATCCAGCTTGTCCCAATTTCCTGCATTCGGCCCATTTCTCTCTCAGCCCCACATCTCCATGTTCCTATCTAATTGTTTCTTAAACGCTGCTACTGTTCCTGCCTCAACCACTTCCCCGGCAGCTCTTCCCATTCACACCTTCCGGTGCGTGAAAAATTACCCCCAGGTCCCTTTCCCTTCTCACCCTAAAGATAACCCCATTTTGTTGCCAGGAGAACTGTGCTGAAAGGAAAGGTAATGGAATTCCATTTATCGTTCTCTTTCATGCCCTTCCCTGTAATAAGGACATAATAATGCATGAAGGTATTTAACTCTTGGGAGACAACGACAATTTGTTTATGCTCTGCTTCACCAGTTTCGTTGGCACTTATTTACTTAGAAACAGAGAGAAAAACCAAAAGCAAGATAGAAGAATGATAAAGTGCCAAGGACGTGGACGTGGCTGGAAAGACAGGCCCCTATTGTCCTTGAGAAAGTGTCTACTTGAGCAAGTGCAGCCCTTCCAATGACTGTACCTCCACGGTACCAATGAGGAAGAAATTCCAGCTTTTAGATCCAATGAGAATGAAGGACCAGTGAAATATGAATATGTGTGACCACCCAGAGCAGGAAATTCTCCGGGGCTGGTGTCCCCAGAGTCACAGATATACAGATACAGGCCCTTCGGCCCAATGAGTCCATGGTGACCATGGTGATCATCCAGCTCACTCCAATTCCCTGCATTTTCCCATATCCCGATAAAGCCCACCTCTCCAGGACTCTGTGCTTCTGGAATGCTACCACTGTACCACTTCCTCTGGCACCTCATTACAAATACCCACCACCCTCTGGAAGAAAAGATTGTCCTTCAAGACTCTCAGCAATTCCACAGCCCGACACCAGGCTTCTGCCCCCAGTTATAAGACCCTTGATCACAGCTCTTATATTTAAAGATGAACCCTTGATCCCACAAGCTACCTCGGTCTTGACCCTTTCATCTCACTGTCTGCCTGCACTGCACTCTCTCTTTAACTGTATCACTTTATTCTGCATCCTGTTATTGCTTTTCACTTGTACCATCCAATAGACTTATGTTTTGAAATTATCTGTTTGGAAGCTGTGCAAAATTAACTTTACTACTGTATTTGGTACATATGACAATAACAAACTAATTTACCAGTTAATTAAATTCCTAAACTGTGAAGTTTGTCCATTTTGAAATGATCTTTTCCTTGTGTGCCGTTCTGTTGCCCTGTTGCTGATGTGATAGAGTGACAGGGATACAGCACAAAACAGGCCCTTCGGCCCATTGAGTCTGTGCTGACCATTTATGTTACCCCTACATTAATCCCACTTTATTCTCAGCACATTCCATCAACTCTGCCCGGATTCTACCACTCACCTACACGCTAGAGGCAACTCAGGATAATTAACACACCCGCCCGCATGTCTTTTGGATGTGGGATGAAACCAAGGGGAAAATTAAAGATGAAAGATTAGTTTCATTTGTACATGTAGATTGAAACATAGAGCGAAAAGCGCCGTTTGCGTCAATGACCAACACAGTCTGAGGGTGTGCCGCGAGTGTCACCATGCCTCTGTCACCAACAGTCCACGCCACAGCTTACTAACCCTCACCCGCACGTCTGTGGAATGAGGGAGGGACCCGGAGAGAACATAACACACACCTACAGATCGCGGCAGAACTGAACCCCGATTGCTGACGCTGTAAAGTGTTACACTGGCCCCTCCGCTACCAAACCATGGTCACTGGCAGACTGCAAACTCCACACAGACAGCAGCTGAGGTCGGAACTGAACCCAGGAGGCTGGAGCAGTGGGGTTGCACCACAGTGCACCAAGTGTCAATAGCCTCTCTCATTTGTATCTGCAGGGGCTATCAGTACGCGGGCCTGGAGTTTGGAGCTGAATGTTACTGTGGACACAAGATCCAGACCCAGAACACCAGTGAGTCCGAGTGCAACATGGAGTGTAAGGGGGAAAAGAGCAGTACGTGCGGAGGCCCGAACCGGCTGTCTGTCTACCGACTGGAGCTGACCAACGAGTCCGCCAGACGCTGTAAGCCCAGTAACAGTTGTTCAGCACATTCACAGTCCATTTCCCTCCGTAGCACTGCGGTGTGAAACGTTCTCACACACGTACACCAACTTCTCAATCAAACACTGCACAGAGCGACTTCTCTCGTCTTTAGGTGGAACAGAGCTGATTGGGCAATAACCTGTCAATCATGCCTAAAGACCTGGGAATGGGATGATTGAGAAGATTTGATTTGCAAAATTCAAACTACTGTACTGTACGTAATCACCCCGTCCCACATTTATTGCTGGATCAATAATTATTGGAACACTTTGCAGTAGTTTTGGTCATGAGTTCCTTTTGCTGGTGTTTGCAAAACGGACCGTGTTTTGCTTTTAGTTTAGAATCAGAATCAGATTTGTTATCACTGGCATACGTCAGTAAATTTGTTTTTGCACACTCAGTGATTCAGGAACAGCTTCTTCCCCTCTGACACCAGATTTCAGAATGGACATTGAACCCGTGAACACTACCTCACTCCTTTTTATTTCTGTTTGTTATTGTACAACTTATTTTAACTTACCTATTTTATATATATATATATATATATATATATATATATATTTACAGTAATTCATTTTTAATCTTTTTATTATCTGCTGCTATTATTTGCTGCTAAGTTTGCAAATTTCATGACACATGCAGATGCAGGTGATAAAAAACCTGATTCTGATTCTGACATAACAAATCTCCTCATCTCCTAATGAATTATAGCTGCTGTCATGCCTTCTTCATAAATGCATCAGTGTATTATGCCCAGGAGAGATCTTCAGAGATGTTGACACCCAGCAGCTTGAAACTGCTCACCCTTTCCACAGCTGTCTCCTCGATGAGGACTGGTGTGTGGTCCATTGTCTTTCCCTTCCTGGAGTCCACTATCAATTTCTTTGTCTTCCTGACGTTGAGGGCAAGGTTGTTGTTGTGACAGCACTCAACCAGCTGATCTATCTCACTCTTGGATGCCTCGTCATCACCATCTGAGATTCTGCCTACAACAGCTGTTGTTTCAAACTACAGCCACAGGTATCCTGGAAAGAAATGGAGTCTTCCTGTGCTGTTTCACAAAAGCAGTCAAGCTTTCATGGAAAACCTGATGGTCAACAGTGTGGTCAACAGGAAAGCCAAATTTGCTGGAAACACTCAACAGGTCAGCCAGCATCTGTGGAAAGAGAAGCCGTCTTACTGTTTCAGGTCAAAGATCTTCTCTCAGAGCTGGGCCAACAATTCACTCTAGAAATATTCCCATTATCCTATCCAAACCATCCTCTTTCTCAGTTCTGATAAAGACTCGTTGACCAGAGGTTTTACCAGCTTCTCTCCACAGCTGCTGTCTGACCTGCTGAGTATTTCCAGCATCATTTCAGCCCCACAGTATTTGCAGATTTTTGTCTTTTTTTGTGTGATTTTCAATCAAACAACAGAGCAGCTCAGAACCTGATTTTCCTTCAACTAAACCCAAGTATCAGAAAATAAAAAGAACCACCCAAACTAAAGGAAAAACTAACCCTCAGAGACACTTCTGCCTCACTATTTCAAAGCCAAAGTCAAAGTAAATTCATTGTCTAAGTACGTATTTGTTACCTGAGATTCATTTGCCTGCAGGCATTTACAGGAAAATAAATAAACACAATACATTTATGAAAATCTATAGATAATCAAAAATTGACAAACAACCAACGTGCAAAAGAAGACATTGTGTCAATAAAAATAAATAATACTGAGAATATGATTTGTAACGCCATTCATGTCAAATCTGAACTGGTCCCACAACCTACGGACTTACTACCAAGGACTCAACAACTCATGCTCTCAGTGTTGGTTATTTATTTGTAGTTGCACAGATTGTTTTCTTTTGCATATCGGTTGTTTGTCAGTCTCTGTGTGTAGTTTTTCAATGATTCTATTCAGTTTTTTTCATTGAAAAAATTCAAAGTTATTTCAAAATACTAGAAAGTTAAATATTAATTGATGCTAAATTTTTTATTATGAATGGAAACTGTAGTGTTCTTGCACAGGTGTAAAAGAACTCTGAACTAAACACCAAGCATAAACCAGTCAATGAGGTGGTCCCAGTAAGATTAACCGTTTACTGTTCTCTCTTCCACATTAATGTATGGTGAAAACTGTTGATAAAACAATACAAAATATATACAGTATTTGTTTCCTTCTTGACATCACATTTACATCATAAATACTTGCAAAAGTAAAACTACAACAACTATATTACATTAAAGTGCAACATACAGTCAGAATCTACCTACGCCATCAACTGGCTTTAAATATACTTCAACACAAACTATCCGCAACTCTTTAAATAACAAAAAACATAAACTTTATCAATCATCATTACTTTTAACAGAATCAGCGTTAACATTTTTAATTCAACATATCGATTATCTCATGAACTTACGGCGTTGCTTCACTGATGTTTCTAGTGCGTAGAAAGAAAACTTTTCTCGCGCTGATCCTGCACACACCTAAGCCCCCTCCTTCCCGTTTCTCCAAACCGGTATTTTCCCACAAGACGCGACGTAACCGGGTGTGACGTCATCGCATGCCGCGATATATCACAGACAACGAATTTACTTTAAACAACCTTAACTTTAACTAGAAAACGATAACAAACGAATTACTAAAGCGAAAATATAATAAACTGAACAAATGCCTTAAAGGCAACACAGAAACCATTGCATTGCAGTTAACTGACTGTGCGGACTAATCTGCATTCAGGGTGCAGAAACAGCAGTGCTTAAATCATTTATATTACGTCTGGTTGAAGATCAAATGCGTTGATGAACTTTGTCTGGAGACTTGAGAGAGTTATCCAACAAATCTATACATAATTTAATGACAATAATTACAGTTACTTTCCTAATGATAATCTTGTGCTCTTTCATAATTATTTTTAATTACTTTTACCTTCAGTAATGAATTATCATTCAGTTCCACTTTCCCTCACCTCAGTGTTATTAATCTCATGTTACTGCTCCTGTTATGGGGGTATGATTGGACAGGTTCACCTTTGGCTGTTTATTCTCAATGTACTCGATGTTAACAGGGGAAATGCGTAATGTTCGGTTTAATTGCAGTGACGTATCGACCAAATAGAATGGGTATGGATTAATATACAATAGGCAATGCCCTTTGTAATTTGGGAAAGGTATAAAATGATCCCTGAAGTCCTAGTTTCATTTCCTTCAATGGCTTTTCATTCACATTAAACCAGATTCTGCACACCGCAGTGTTCTAATTGACCTTCAGTTCAGTTTCAAACAACATGTCCTCATCACAGCTTTAGACCATAAGACCATAAACATAAGGAGCAGAATTAGGCCATTCAGCCCATCGAATCTGGTCCACCATTCCAGCATGGCTGATTTATTATCCCTCTCAACCCCATTCTCCCTGCCTTTACCCCACGACCTTTGACGCCCTTGCAAATCAAAAACCAATCGATCTTTGCTTTAAATATATCCAGAGACTTGGCCTCCATAGTGGAAATGGCAATGAATTTCACATTCACCATCTCTGGCGAGAGAAGTTTGTCCTCATGAGTACTATAAAGGGTCGTCCTTCTATTCTCTGGTCTCAGACTCCCCCATTATCCTCTCTGCATTGACTCTATCTAGGCCTTTCAGTATTCAATAGATTTCAATGAGATCCCCACTCATTCTTTTAAACTCCAGTGAGTGCAGGCCCGGAGCCATCAAATACCCTTATACATTAATCCTTTCATTCCTAGTATAATTCTCGCGAACATCCTTCAGATCCTCTACAACTCCAGCACATCCTTTCCTATGTAAGGGACCCAGAATTGTTCACGAAACTGCAAGTACAGTCTGACCAGTGCTTTGTTAGATCTGCAGTTTGTATCGTCACTCTAGTCAGACACACATTTCTCTCATTGACTGACACTCACTCAGACTGTCCTTTGTGACACCTGTTGTGTCTGTGCACAACGACATATTAACAAAATAAAAGCACACATGCAGGAGATGGCTTTAACTGGTGTACTCACATTGCAACGAGAAAGAGAGAGAGAACAATGTACATGTAAAGAGAACAGATTAATACGTAGTGCAAAGAGAAAGTTGGGGGGGGGGGGGGTCATTGCTCTAAATGAAATAGGTCCATACATTACAACATCTACTACATCAAGACCAAAATCCAGAAGCTGTTCTATAAATCTTTCTGGGATTTTGGTCCTTTATGTTTCACAGTCACCTCCAGCTCCACTGAATCCACCTTCCTGCCCTGTCCCTTCATCACACCCCACCCCCTGGTGGTAGAGCCATCATTCCAAATACATTGTATTGGCTGTAAACATTGGCAAGACATATTGCAGCGGCAGAAAACCCTGTTTAGGCCACATTTGGAGTAGTGTTTGCAATTCTGACTGCAGTGTTACAGAAAGGTAAAGAAGCTCTGGAGAGGGTGCAGAAAGGATTCAATTCGATGTGGTCTGGATCAGAGAGTATTAGCTACAAGGAGAAGATGGATTAAACTTGGAACAGGTTTAAGGATGATCAGATAGAAGTATGTAAAATTATGAGAGGTATAGACAAGGTGAATAAGAAGAGCCTTTTTCCCAGGGTGGAATTGTCAAAAGGATTGTTCAGATATCTTCTATTTATTAGAATCAGGATTATTATTCCTGACATCTGTTGTGAAATGCTTTGTTTTGTGGTAACAGTACAGTCCAAGGCATAAAAAGTGACTGTAAGACACAATCAGTTGATCAACCGATAAATAAATAACTAATGTGGAAAAGGAACAGTGTTCATGGACCGTTCAGAATTCTGATGGCAGAGAGGAAGACACGGTTCCTAAACACCGAGTGTGGGTCTTCAGGCTCCTACGTCTCTTCTCTAATGGAAGTAGTGAGAAGAGAGCACGTCTCGAGTGGTGAGGATGCTCAGATATTGTCACCTTCTTGAGGCGCCATCTTTTGAAGATGTCTTCAGCGGTGGGGACAGTTGTGTCTGTGATGGAGGTGAGTGAATCTCTGACCCTCTGATGGTCTTGTGATCCTGTGCTTTCGAGCCTCCATACCAGCCCTGAGAGAATGGGCAGAATGTAGAATATGCAGGTTGGTCTCTGGCACAGAAACAGGTGAAAGGTCATGTTGTGATCAGGATATCATGACTACAATGGGATATAAATAGCAAAACATCAGGATGCTGGGGGAACTCAGTGGGTCAGACAGCATCAGTGGAGGGAAATAGTTGGCATTTCGGTCGAGACCCTTCATCTGGACCCTCCGTTTGCCTCCACAGATGCTGCCTGACCCACTCGGTGTCCTGCTCCAGATTCCAGCTTCTGCAGTCTCTTGTGTCTCCACAACAGAGACAGTTTGGGTGAAATGGAGCTTAATGTGAGAAAGTCTGAGCTGATGTCCTTCCTAAGTAGAATCAAAAAGCAGACTTCATGTTAATAAAGAGAGACTGTACACGAGTGAAGTGTAGTGGGATCTAAGTGTTCCTTTACATAAATCAAATAAGAGTTGCCAGGAAGGTGCAGTGAGTAATGCAGGGGGAGGACGGTCTTTGTTGGAAAGGGGTTGGAGTTTAGAACAGAGAATCATTGTTACAATAACAACAACTTCTCACTCAATGTCAACAAAACCAAAGAGCAGGAAGCCAGGGGTCCATGGCCAGCCCTCATTAGGGGGTCGGAGATGGAGAGGGTCAGTAACTTTAACTTCCTTGCTGTTGCCATTTCAGAGGATCTGTCCTGGGACCAGCGTACAAGTGCCATCACAAAGGAGGCATGGCAGCACCTCTACTTGCTTTCAAGCTGACGTAGATTTGTCATCTCACCTAAATCTTTGAAAAACTTGTATAGAAGCACAGTGGAGAGAATCCTGTCTGGTTGCACCATGGCCTGATATGGAACAGAAAAGTCTACAAAAGGCTGAGGATTCAGCCCAGCCCATCACAGACAAAATCCTCCCCATCATTCAGCACATTTACATGGAAAACTATCTCAAGAAAGCAGCAGCCATCACTAACGACCTCCACCATTCAGGCCCAGCTCTCTTCTCCCTACTGCCAGGAGGTACAAGAGCCTTAGATCCCACACCACCAGGTTCAGAAACTGTCAGGCTTCTGAACTAGCATGGATAACTTCACATACCTCAATACTGAACTGACTTCACAACTATAGATTCACTTTAAGGACTCTACAGCTCATGCTCTCAGTATTATAGAGTCATAGAAAAGTACAGCACAAAAACAGGCCACTCTGCCCATCTAGTCCATGCCAAAACCATTTAAACTGCCTACTCCCATCGACCTGCACGAGGACCACTGTCCTCCATACCCCTAACATTCATGTACCTATCCAAACTCTGCTTAAGCCTTAAAATTGAGCTTTCATCCACCACTTGTGCTGGCAGCTCGTTCCACACTCTCATGCTCCTCTGAGTGAAGAAGTTTCCCCTCATGTTCTCCTTAAACTTTTCATCTTTCACCCTTAACCAATGGCCTCTAGTTGTAGTCCCACCCTTGCATTTACCCTGTCTACACCCCCTCTGTGAAATCTCCTCTCAATCTTTTACAGTACATTCTAAGGAATAAAGTCCTAACCTATTCAATTTTTCCTTATAATTCAGGTCCTCCAAACCCAGCAACATGGTTGTTAATTTACTCTGTACTCTTTCAAGCTTGTTTACATCTTTTCTGTAGGTAGATGATCAAAGCTACATACAATACTCCAAATTAGGCCTCACCAACATCTTATTCAACTTCAACATAACATACCTTCTCCTGTACTCAATACATTGATTTATGAAGGCCTGTGTGCCAAAAGCTTTCTTTATGACCCTATCTACCTGTGATACTATTTTCAATGAATTATGGAGCTGTATTCCCAGATCCCTTTGTTCTACCACAGTCCTAAGTGCTCTACCATTCACAGTATAAGACCTACCCTGGTTGGTCCTACCAAAGTACTACACCTTGCACTTGTCTGCATTAAATTACAACGGCCATTTTCCATCCCATTTTTCCAGTAGATTCAAGTCCCTCTGCAAGCCATTGTAGCTTTCGTCATGGTCCACTACACCCCCCAATCTTGGCGTCATCTGCAAATTTGCTGAACCAGTTAACCATAATATCATCCAGATTGTTGATATAGATGGCAAACAACAATGGACCCAATACTGATCCCTGCAGCACTCCATAAGTCACAGGCTTCCAGTCAGAGAGGCAAACCTCTACTACCACTCTGTGGCTTCTCCCACAAAGACAATGCCTAATCCAGTTTTGATTAATCAGACTTGAATGCCAAGTGACTGAACTTCTTGAGCAACCTCTCATGCAGGACCTTCTCAAGTACCTTTCTATGTAGACAACATCCACTGTCTTGCCTTCCTCCACTTTCCTGGTAACTTACTCAAAAAACTCGATAAGATTTGTTAGACATGACCTACTATACACGAAGCCATGCTGACTATCCTTAATCAGAACATGTCAATCCAAATACTTGGAGTGTTTATGAGAAGTATTTACCCCCACCCCCATTGGAACCTTTCAGGTTTTATTGGATCACAGTGGATTTAATTTGACTATTTTGACACTGATCAACAGAAAAAGACTCTTCATGTCAAAGTGAAAACTTATCTCTGCAATGTGATCTAAATGAATTACAAATATAAAACACAAAATAATTGATTGCATAAGTATTCCCTGCCTTTAATATGACACACCAGATCATCACTGGTGCAGCCAATTGGTTTCACAAGTGACATAATTAGTTAATGGAGATCACCTGTGTGCAGTCAGGGTTGATTGGAGTAAAAATACACCTGTGTCTGGAAGCTCCAGCTGCTGGTGAGTCAGTATCCTGGCAAAAACTCCACCATGGACACAAACAAAACACTCTGAGCAATTCTGTAAAAAGATATTTGAAAAGCACCGGTCAGGAGGTGGATACAAGAAAATTTCCAAGTCACTGAATATCTTTTGGAATACAATTACCGTAAGTAAAACATCAAGAAAGGGAAAGAATATAGTGCAGCTGTAAATCTGCCTAGAGCAAGCCATCCTCAAAAACTCAATAACCATGAAGAAGGGGATGAGTGAGGGAGGCCACCAAGATACCTATGCCAACACTGGAGGAGGTCCCCCATGAAAGACTCATCCAGAAAGTCATGAGGCATGGGATCAGTGGAACCTTGGCTGTTTGGATAAACAATTGGCTTACAGGAAGAAAGCAGGGGGTAGTAGTGAAAGGAAAGTATTCTGCCTGGAAGTCAGTGACTAGTGGAGTGCAGCAAGGATCTGTCCTGGGACCCCTGCTCTTTGTGATTTTTTTAAAATATAAATGACCTAGATGAAGAGGCGGAAGGATGGGTGAGTAAGTTTGCGGATGACACAAAGATTGGAGGAGTTGTGGATGGAGTTTTGCATCCGCAAGGCAAACAGCATTATGAAGAACCCACGCACCTCCCTCATACAAACTCTTCTCCCTCCTGCTATCTGGGAAAAGGCACCAAAGCATTTGGGCTCTCACGACTAGACTGTAATAGTTTCATCCCCCAAACCATTAGACTACTCAATACCCAGAGTCTGAACTGATACCAACTTACTGCCTATTGTCCTATCTATTATTTATTGTAATACCTGCAATGTTTTGTGCACTTTATGCAGTCCTGGGTAGGTCTGTAGTCTAGTGTAGTTTTTTTCTCTGTTGTTTTTTTATGTAGTTCAGTGTAGTTTTTGGTATTGTTTCATGTAGCACCATGGTCCTGAAAAATATTCTCATTTTTACTGTGTACTGTAACAGCCGTTATGGTCAAAATGACAATTAAAAAGTGACTTGACGTGAGGTTGTCGAAGGTTACGAGAGGATATAGTCAGGATGCAGAGTTGGGTAGAAAAGTGGCAGATGAAGTTCAATTTGGATAAGTGTGAGGATACATTTTGGAAGGACAAACTAGAAGGCTGAGTACAGGGTTAATTGTCTGTTACTTAAGAGTGTGGATGAACAGAGGGACCTTGGGGTTCAAATTCATACATCCCTCAAGGTTACTGCACAGGTTGATAGGATAGTTAAGAAGGCCTATGGGATGTTAGGCTTCATTAATAGGGGGATTGAGTTCAAGAGTAGAGAGGTCATGTTGCAACTTTACAAAGTGTGAGACCACACTTAGAGTATTGTGTTCAGTTCTGGTCACCCCATTATAGGAAGGATGTGGAAGCTATGGAGAGGGTGCATAGGAGATTTACCAGGATGTTGCCTGGATTGGAAAATAAGTTTTATGAGGCAAGGTTAGCAGAGCTGGGGCTTTTCTCTTTGGAGCATAGAAGGCTGAGCGGGGACTTGATAGAGGTCTACAAGATTATGAGAGGCATAGATAGGGTGGTTAACCAGTACCTGTTTCCCAAGGCATGAATAACAAACACCAGAGGGCATATGTACAAAGTTAAGGGAGGGGAGTTCAGGGGAGACATCAGGGGTAAGTTTTTTTACACAGAGCGTTGTGGGTGCCTGGAATGACTTGCCAGGGATGGTGGTGGAGGCTAAAACATTAGGGGCATTTAAGAGCCTTTTGGACAGGCACATGGATGAAAGAAAAATAGAGGGTTATGGAGTAGTGTGGGTTTAGTTATTTTTTAAGGAATATATGGGTCGGCACAACATGGAGGGCTGAAGGGCCTGTGCTGCACTGTAGCATTCTAGTGTCTAATGTCTAGAGTTACAAGCTTCAGAGGCTGAGATGGAGAGATCGTGTATACAACAACTGTTGCCCGGGTGCTTCACCAGTCGCACTTTCTGAGAGAGTTGCAAAGAGAAAGGCACTGTTGGGGGAAAAAACTCAAATGAAATCTTGGCTAGAGTTTGCCAGAAGGCATGTGGGAGACTCTGAACTCAGCTGGAAGAAGGTCTGATGAAACCAAAACTGAGCTTTTTTGGCCATCAGACTAAACACTGCACATCATCAAAAACACACCATCCCCACCGTAAAGCATGCTGGTGGCTGCATCATGCTGTGGGGATGCTTCCCTGCAGCAGGCCCTGGAAAGCTTGTGAAGGTAGAGGGCAAAATGGAAACAGCAAACTACAGGCAGTCTGCAAGAGAACTGCAACTTAGAAGATTTGTTTTCTATCATCAAGCCAAAGTTACACAGAAATGGCTTAAAAACATCAAAGGGAATGTCCTGGAGTGGCCGTCAAAGTCCAGAGCTCAATCCAATTGAGAATTTGTGACTGGACTTGAAAAGGGCTGTCACTCACGATTCCCATGCAATCTGACAGAGCTTAAGCAGTTTTGTAAAGACTAATGGGGGAAAAAATGCAGTGTTCTGATGTGCAGAATGGGTAGAGACCTACCCACGTAGACTCAAGATTGTAATTGCTGCCAAAGGTGCATCTACTAAATACTGGTTGAAGGAGGTGAATACTTCTGTAATAAATTATTTTGTGAATTGACTTTTTTGAATTGACTTAATTTCTTACATCCTTTGCATAACATGAGGAGTAAAAATCTTTGTTACATCTCCATCTAAAGGTGCAATGTGCAATCATAGTAATTTAGTAATAAAATGAATGGTCAATATAATATAGAGTACGTTCAAGTCAGTGTGCATTTATCAGTCTGATGGTCTAGTGGAAGAAGCTGTCCTGGAGACTGTTGGCCCTGGCTTTTATGCTGTGGTACTGTTTCCCGGATGGTAGCAGTTGGAATACATTGTAGTTGGGATGACCTTGGTCCCCAATGATGCAAAGTGGCCCTTTTTACACACCTGTCCTTGTAAATGTTTTGAATCATGGGTAGTTCACAACTACAGATGCACTGGGCTTTATATTTGTAATTAATTTAAATCACTTTATAGAGATCAGTTTTCAATTTGACACAAATGTCTTTTTCTGTTGATTTGTGTCAAAAAAGCCAAATTAAATTCACTGTGGTTAAATATTGTAAAACAATAAAACATGAAAACTTCTATGGGGAGTGAATACTTTTTATAGTCACTAAATATATCTGTTCCCTGAGAATACCTTCCAAAAACTTTCCCACAACTGATGTCAGACTCGCCCACCTATGATTTCCTGGTTTATTTTTAGAGCCTTTCTGAAACTGTGGAACAACATTGGCTATGCTCCATCACTCTGGTACCTCTCCTGTCACACACACCTCAGAGAGCAGGTCTCAGTTGAATATTCTACTGAGGTACAATGCCAGACTCCCTCAATACATCAACACTGATGTTCATACTCAAGCTCTGGAGTAATTTTTTATTTATTTTGATATACAGCCAGTAACAGGCTCTTCCAGCCCAACAAGCCCATGCAGTCGAAATATACCGGAGTGACCAATCAGCCTTCTAACCCAGACTCTTTGGCATCAGTTGCATAAAATTCCTTGCAGACAATGGTGGGAATTGAACCCAGGTCACTGGCACTGTAAAGCGTTATGCTACCAGGCCATCTCAATATTTGACCCCACAGCCTTCAGTATCTAAAGTAAGATTATTACCCACTGAGGCGCAACTGACGGACTTACAGAGATCAGCCCAAATGGATCGGGGGTCTTTACTGAGCTGACATTGTTCCTGTTCTCTTTACCTCCAGATAGAAAGTATTCAGATACACAATCCCTCATTACAAATTCCACAATCATTGCACTTAAGTATGTAAAAGGTCATTAAAAACTAATGATATCTTGCCTATTTTCCATTTCTGTGCAGCCTGTAATGAAAGAAATATTATAAAATTTGATATATTGTCCATTTTCTTTCCATTATTAGGCCTAGTACTTGTAAATGAATCTGAAACATCCTTAGAGCCTCCTTGTGAGAGTAATTAAAATGATATGTGGCTGTACTTTCTCAGAGTCAGGGGCTGGCATTTAGGACTCAGAAGGGCCTTTGGTCTCACACCACCAGGTTCAGGAGCAGTTATGACCCTGTAACCGTCTGATTCCCGAACTGGTGTGGATAACCTCACTCACATCAAACCTGGTGCCAATAGAATGCGGCACATCAAGTTCCTTCTTCTGCCCCAGCTTCCTTTCTCTGCAACTTCATATTTCTAACTTTTCCCCCCGTTCCAGTACAGGATCATTGACCTGAAATATTACCGCCGTTTATATGTCCCTATAAATGCTGAGTATTTACAAGATTTAATATTCTGATTGCTGGAAAAAAAAACCTGTTGTAAAGATTGTGGAGAGAGTGCAAAGCCACTAGTGTAGCACCCACTGAAGGCATCAGGGTCTTGTCTCTGCCCATAATTTATTCTTTCATCCCTTCTGTGCAGATATGTCGGAGTGCCTGGACCATTTTAAAGAGAATGAAGCTCTTGAGTTAACTGTGAGCTTCTCTTGAATAGATGCAGAGCAAAACAATGTCTGTGCAAAATCAGCTTACAACCTGAGTTTCTTTAATCACGTTGGACGCTGGCTACTGCATCTTGCACTTAATGAATTCACCCATTTCCCAGCTGTTTGTTCAAGAATGAGAGGCTACAGGGTTAAACAGATGGATTCAGGGATAGTTTGCTTTCAGATAGATGCTTCAAAGAGCTTCTATGACACATTGGAATCTGGGGAAAGAGGAGTTGGTTTGATAAAGAAATCTCTGCTCTTTATTTCACTTCAGTTGTCTCAATTCTTCAAATTCATTTTCCGATATTGTTTTATAATTGTTCTTCAACATGGACATTGTCTACTTCTCATGTAGAGAACTCGTAACAAACCCCGCTGCAGCTCCCATTCAAAGATCCAACGATTAGCTGCAATTACCATGTTTACATTGAAGCATACATTGAAATACATCGATTGCGTCAATGACCAACACAGTCCGAGAATTGTGCTGGGGGCAGCCCACAAGTGTCTCCATGCTTCTAGCACCAACATACCGGTAGTATGTCTACAACTTCCTAACCCCTACCCTAATCCAAACGTCTCTCGAATGTGGGAGGAGAGCAGAACACCTGGAGGAGGCCCACACAATCATGGGGAGAGCATGCAAACTCCTTACAGACAGCGATGGGATTGAACCTGGATCACTGACACTACGAACATTGTGCTAACCACTAGGTCAATATGCCACCTGAGTAACTCAGCATTAAAATTCTCACGTGTATTTTCAGTGATATGACCCTCTCCTCTCTCTGTAAACTCCCCAACCAGCACTAGACCCTCCCTTTACATTCCTTTAATTCCTGATGCTACAGGTTTCCAATTTTTAATCCAATATTGACAGCCATGCCTTCAGCTGCCTGGATCTTGACACCCCAAGTTCTGTCTTTTAACCCCTCAGCTTCTCTCTGAATGAAATACTCACAGTGACCACTCTATTAGGTACACCCGTTCATGCAAATATCTAATCAACCAATCGTGTGGCAGTAGGTCCATGCATAAAGGTGTGCAGACGTGGTCAAGACGTTCAGTTGATGATCAGAGGAAATGTGATGTCCGTGAATTTGACCGTGGAATGATTGTCGGTGCCATACTGGGTGGTTTGAGGATCTCAGAAACTGCTGATCCCTTGTGATTTTCACACACAACAGCCTCTAGAGTTTACAGAGAAAAACAACAAACATCCAGTGAGCAGCGGGTCTGTGGGTGAAGATGTCTTGTTAATCGGAGAGATCGGAGGAGAATGGCCAGACTGGTCCAAGCTGACAGTAACTCAAATAGCCATGCATTACAACAGTGGTGTGCGGAAGAACATCTCAGACCACAACACATCTCCTGAACCTTAAAGTGGACGGGCTACAGCAGCAGAAGACCATGAACACACACTCAGTGGCTGCTTTATTGCCTACAGGAGGAATCTAGTAAAGTCGCTGAGTATATTTACACAAACTTACCTCTGACTGAGTTTGTTCCAAACGAGTCATTATCTCCTTATTTTGCTTGATCTGTTGTGGTTGCGATTGATAATGTTCCACTGAAGCACCTTGTAATAGTTCAGTGTGCCAAAGAGACAATGTAATGCAGATTGCTGTGGTAATGTGGAGGCTTTGAAAAATCTCTCCAGAACCCACAGAGGATCCTTCCTGTCAGCTGAATACAAAACAAGCACAGATCATCTTTGGTTTCCATCGCCTTGATCAAATTACAAAAGGGAGGTTGTAGGATAGCGAGGAGATTGGAAGGGTTTTGTGTGGTTCCCTGACAGCAATTATATTTGTTTAGTGAAGTGTTATTCCACCAGGGAAATAAGTTGCCATCTCTCAGCAATCTCTTGCCCTGTCTCAGCTTCCCACTAAAGACATCCTGCTTCTCGAGAATGGATTCCCCAGCACGTTTTCTCTGGAGATGTTTTATAGGTCACACTGGTAACTTGGCTTTAATTAGAACTGCTGATAAATGAATTCCCTTTATTGGTCTGTGCATTGTTACTCATCTTCGAAGATTTCAGCAGAAGACTGTTTACATCTTCCACGTGGTGCGGTTGACTCCAGACTAACTCGTTTCCCTTTTCCCTGAAGTCTGGTAATTCACTTCCCTGAAATGGGGCACCACGGTAACGTAGTGGTTAGCGCAATGCTGTTACTGCTTGGGGCATTCCAGAGTTCAATTCCAGCACCGTCTGTAAGGAGCTTGTATGTTTTCCCTGTGAATTGCGTGGGTTTCCTCCGGGATCCCACAATTCAAAGACCTACTGGTTAGTTGGCTAAATGGTCATTGTAAATTGTCCTGTGATTAGGCTGGAGTTAAACGGTGGGTTACGAGGCCATGTGGCTCATCAGGCTGGCAGAGCCTATTCTGAATTTCTAAATAAATTCATAATAAATCCTGGAGGATCTCAGTATTACAGGCACACTCTGAAAATTCAATATCTCAATAAAGAGCTGGGAAGTTATCCATCCCTGACATCCAATTAGAGCCATAGTGAGTCAGAGAACACGGAAATAAGCCCATTGGCCCACCAGGCTCACAATACTAATCCCAGGGACCAGCATTTTGTCCATAACCTGAAATGCTTGAGTGATTCAACTGCTCATTCAGCTACTTTCTAAGCGTGCTGAGAGTACCTGAGTGCAAAGCAGAAGCCATTAGAGAACCAGATGGGTTTTTACAACAGTCCAGTAGTTTCACTGTCACCGTTACTGAGACTCACTTCAATTCCAGATTTATTTAACGAGTCCCCAGCTGCTGTGCTGGGATTCAAACTCGCGTCTCGGAGCCAGTGGTCCAGAACGTTGGCTGCTCGCTTGGTAACTGCACCTCGCAGTCAGCCCAGGCGTGTGCTCTCAAGTTCCCGGAGTAAGATTCACATCTGCACGGCAGAGCGAGGGTCTGGCCCACCTGGACAGGACTGACACCTGAGCAGAAACCACAGAATGAAATAAAAACAAATGCATCAAAAGTATTTTAACCACCTTGTGATTTTCCAAGAATTCAATCAAGCGATACTAGCCTCTCTGTGGAGTTGCACACGTGTTAATTTGTTTGCATGACACTAAGTGAAATGTAATTTAATTCTGAATACTTTAGTACAAGTAGATGGTAATGATTGGTATTTAATGCATCATTTTCCGTAATTTGCTTCTCCTCTGAGGCGTACATTAGCATTTACTCACTCAGTCACTAGAATGACATGATCAGCTCCTTCAATCAATGTACACAATATTAGAATGGCTCACAGCAACAGAGGAACCAGTCCTGTCACATGAGCAACAGCTACCAAAGACGTTGAAGGGGGATGTTTTTGATGTGATGGGGACATGCATCAACAGATAGCTGCCACTCCCCCACGTTCCTACGCTGTGCGTGATCAGATGCTGTTAATCCTCCTATGTTACTCTGTTCCTCCCCCGTTCTGTATCAGAGACGAGACCCTCTATGTCTCTGTAATATTTTCAGTTCCCTTGGTGACTAAAATCTGGAGAAAGATTCAATATTCAGGAATTCCAGAGATTGTTTAATGTTGTTTCCACTACACAAGTGTAAAGAGAGTGAAGCAATGTTTTCTCTGGATCCGATGCAGAACAAGAAAAAACAATGACATTAGGAACACAATAAATATAACGACATAAGATACATATCTTATTCACATAGATTGTACGTTCATAAAGTGACACTAGGCACAGGAGTGCCTATCCATATGGTGATGACAAGAAATGATGAAGTGGTATTCGGGGTGTGGAGGGTGGAGGTACTGATCAGCCTTACTGCTGGGGAAAGTAACTGCTCTTCAGTCTGGTGTTCCCGACATGGATGCTGCGTGGCCTCCTCCCCGATGGGAGTGGGACAAACAGCCTATGGGCAGGGTGCGGGATCCTCATGATACTGCGGGCATTTTCCTGGCCCCTTTCTGTATATTCGTCCCTGATGGTGGGTATGTTGGTGCCAGTGATGCACCGGGCAGTTTCAACAACTGAGCCCTCCTGTTTGCTGCGCTACAGATGTCACCGTGCAGTAATGCAGCATGCTAACATGCTTTGTACTGCACTTTGTAGAAAATCAAGATTCTTTTTGACGGTGATGCACACCATAGTCCGTCACTCCCCCACATTGCTATCTCTCGTCTTATCAGATGTTGTTTCTCCTCTTCTGTCCACCCCCATTCTCTATATGAGTAAGTCCCAGAGATGAGAGCCTCAGTGTCTATACAAGTATTTTCTATTGGTGAGATAAAACCTTGAGGAAGATGTAAAACAGACTGATTTTTCACTATTGGTAAATTTGATGCTGTTACAGTTGGCCAAAGGGCCTGTTTCTATGGAGCATGATTCTGTGACTCCACACTCAGTGCCACTTTATTAGATACACCTGTTCACCTGCTCGTTAATGCAAATATCTAATTAGGCAATCATGAGGCAGCAACTCACTGCATAAAAGCATTCAAACATGGTTAAGAGGTACGGTTGTTGTTCAGACCCAACATCAGAATGGGGAAGAAATGTGATCTAAGTTTTTGGTTTGTTGGCCTTTCTAAATCAGAGCATTGAGTATAGGAGTTGGGATGTAATGTTAAAATTGTACAAGGCATTGGTGAGGCCGAATTTGGAGTATTGTGTACAGTTCTGGTCACCGAATTATAGGAAAGATGTCAACAAAATAGAGAGAGTACAGAGAAGATTTACTAGAATGTTACCTGGGTTTCAGCACCTAAGTTACAGGGAAAGATTGAACAAGTTTGGTCTTTATTCTTTGGAGTGTAGAAGGTTGAGGGGGGACTTGATAGAGGTATTTAAAATTATGAGGGGGATAGATAGAGTTGATGTGGATAGGCTTTTTCCATTGAGTGTAGGGGAGATTCAAACAAGAGGACATGAGTTGAGCGTTAGGGGGCAAAAGTTTAAGGGTAACACGAGGGGGAATTTCTTTACTCAGAGAGTGGTAGCTGTGTGGAATGAGCTTCCAGTAGAAGTGGTAGAGGCAGGTTCAGTATTGTCATTTAAAGGAAAATTGGATAGGTATATGGAGAGGAAAGGAATGGAGGGTTATGGGCTGAGTGCAGGTCAGTGGGACTAGGTGAGAGTCGGCACGGACCAGAAGGGCTGAGATGGCCTGTTTTCATGCTGTAATTGTTATATGGTTATATGGGTAAGTGACTTTGACCGTGGAATGATTTTTGGCACCAGATGGAGTAGTTTGAGTATCTCAGAAACTGATGATCTGCTAGTACTTTCACACACCACAATCTCTAGAATTTACAGAGAATGATACAAAAAACAACAAACATTGAGGGGCAGTTCTGAGGCAAAAATGCCTTGTTAATGAGAGAGGTCAGAGGAGAATGGCTGGGTTGATTCAGACTGAAAGGAAGAGGACAGTAATCACATATTCACACATTTCAACAGTGGTGTGCAGAAGAACAGCTCTGTGCACAACAGTAGATGGGCTACAGAGCGGACGACCATGAATGTGCTGTACACTCTGTGGACGCTTTGAGGAGGTATTTAATGAAATGGCCGCAGAGCGTATACCACTGTCATTTAAAACTATAGACACAGGAGATTCTGTAGATGATGTAAGTCTTGAATTACACACTCAGAATGCAGGAGAAACTCAGCAGGTCAGGCAGCCTTTACGGAGGAAAAGGAATAGTTGATCTTTCAGGCCGAGACCATTCAGTGGGACTGGTGCTTCCTGAGTCCAGCTGAGCTCCCACAGTATTTTGTTTGTGTTTAGAATTGTGTTGGGTTGCGAGGAGAGATGGCGTTCGGGGGAGTTTGGATTTGAAGTGGGGTCCAGACACAATTGATCAGAAATTGAGTGCAGGAAGTAATGGGGGGCGATGTACTACCTGCACATCAGCCCCACAGCAGTGTGCAGGGATGGAACATCTTCATTAATCTGGCTTGAGTGGCTCAGGATCTGCTTTGAAAGTGCTGAAGCAGTGTTACTACAGGTGTACACTGTGGAGTTTCATTATTCATTCCTGATGACGAGATCATATTCTGTCAACAGTGTACAAACAGTGATTTCACAGTGTAATAGTGTTTCAGTATTCATTCCTGACGACGAGATTGCATTCTGTGAACAGTGTATAACCAGTGAATTCACAGTGTAATAGTGTTTCAGTATTCATTCCTGACGACGAGATCGCATTCTGTGAACAGTGTATAGCCAGTGATTTCACAGTGTAATAGTGTTTCAGTATTCATTCCTGATGACGAGATCGCATTCTGTGAACAGTGTATAACCAGTGATTTCACAGTGTAATAGTGTTTCAGTATTCATTCCTGATGACGAGATCGCATTCTGTGAACAGTGTATAACCAGTGAATTCACAGTGTAATAGTGTTTCAGTATTCATTCCTGATGACGAGATCACATTCTGTGAACAGTGTATAACCAGTGATTTCACAGTGTAATAGTGTTTCAGTATTTATTCCTGATGACGAGATCACATTCTGTGAACAGTGTATAACCAGTGATTTCACAGTGTGATAGTGTTTCAGTATTCATTTCTGATGACGAGATCGCATTCTGTGAACAGTGTATAACCAGTGATTTCACAGTGTGATAGTGTTTCAGTATTCATTTCTGATGATGAGATCGCATTCTGTGAACAGTGTATAACCAGTGATTTCACAGTGTAAGTGTTTCAGTATTCATTCCTGATGACGAGATCACATTTTGTGAATGTTATATGTTTAACAACCAGTGATTTCATTAACGGTTTGTGAAACGACAAGTGAAAAGAAACATTTAACACTTCAGAACAGAGTGGGGGAAGCTGGTAAAATTGGAGTTGAAAGAGGACCCTGATTTGTTGAATACAAATCATTGAAAGCAGTTCTGTGTTTTAACACCAAGTGGAAAACTGTCACTCCGCTTGGCAAACACGAGGAAATCTGCAGATGCTGGAAATTCAAGCAACACACACAAACTGCTGGTGGAACGCAGCAGGCCAGGCAGCATCTATAGGGAGAAGCGCTGTCGACGTTTCGGGCCGCGACCCTTCGTCAGGACGCCACTTGGCGTTCTGCCTGTCGTTTCTTCAGTTTCCCAGCAGCAGCAGCAGCAACAGCAACTTCACTTCTGGGGCCATAACCAGCAATTTTTAAAAAGCCTCTATAATTTTACCTGATTGAAGGGTCTCCACCCAAGATGTTTATTCCCCTCCATAGATGCTGCCTGACCTGCTGAGTTTCTCCAGCGTTTTGTGTGGGTTCTCTGGGTTTCCAGCATCTGCAGAATCCTTTGTGTCTGTAATTTTACACAAACTTTCTGCACCCATTTTTATTTTGCTGCTGTCTCAGCTCAGTATCAGTCAGAATTACTCAGCGAAGAAATGCCTTGTCTATTCAGGTACCTGTCTTAGATATGTTATCAACACAGTAATTGTACCCTGATCATCACGTTCCAGATATTAACCATTCTCTGTGTAAAAACATTCCCCTCAAATCCTGTTTAAAACTCCATACCCTCACTTTAACCCTATGCCCTCTTGTTTTTGGAAGGAAGATTTTGACTATCTGCCTCTCATAACCTTATATTCTTCTGTCAAGTCACCCCTCGGCCTCCTTTGCTCTGAGGAAAACAGGCCCAGCCCTTCCAAGTGTAGGTGTGAGCTTTATAGTTCAATATAATGGGTGATGCACTGGAACAGTGAGTTGAGTGTAAACACAAAGTTATCAGGGTTAATTAAACAGCGGTATATTTTAACCAACTGAAGTATTAATGAGTAACACATCCAAAATGCTGGTGAAACTCAGCACGCCGGGCAATAAAAAGTCAACAGTTCAGGTTGAGACACTTAATCAGGACACCGCTGTCAGGATGCAGTCCGAAATGTTAACTGTTTATTGCTTTCCATAGATGCTACCTGACCTGCTGAGTTCCTCCAGCATTTTGTGTGTTACTCTGGATTTCCAGCATCTGCAGAATCTCTTGTGCTGATGAAGTTTTAAAGGAGATAAAGTTGCACTAAACCTTAACACGTTTATTTTTTTATCTGCCATGTTAGATGATGCCCTATAGAGGCAAGAGGATCAGCACATGTTGCCTGCAAAACCAGCATTGAATATTCTTGTAGGGAGTAAGGAGATGCCTTCAGAGAATCATATTGGGAGGCCACTCTGTCTGTTGAGTCCATGCTGGCCATCAGATGTCAAAGAAGGAGGTCACTCAATGTACTGAGACAATGCTGGCCATCTTTGGGATAATCCAGACTGACTTATTCTTTCCCTTTCCCACTCTTTCCCTTTAGCTCAGTAAATTATATTCCCTCTCCAATTCCTTTTCCAAAGGCCCTGATAAACTCTGGTGCTACAATCCCTACATCGATGCACTCCAGCTGGTCACACCATGTAAGGAAATCTTGCTTCACGCCTCTCCTTCCCCTCTGCTTGTATCTTTTGACCTTCACTTTGAGCCTGTGTCCTTCAGTCCTTGAGGCATGAACGATCAGAACAGGGGTAGGCCAATCGATCCCTCAAGCCCGTGCTGTCCTGCCAAAAGATCCCTTCTGGAAAGTGCTATCAGGCTATTAAAACAAAAACTTCATGACATTTACTTTTCCTTTCCCAGGCAGTTAATCTGATCAATCTTTCTAGTAAACCGAATGGCTCGTTGAGTTCGTTGTGAGTATCTCTGTCTCCCATACAGTTTCTCCATTGAACTCCCATAGACCAAGACCCACTGGCTCATTGAGTTCAGTGTGAGTATCTCTGTCTCCCATACAGTTTCTCCATTGAACTCCCATAGACCAAGACCCACTGGCTCATTGAGTTCAGTGTGAGTATCTCTGTCTCTCCCATACAGTTTCTCCATTGAACTCCCATAGACCAAGACCCACTGGCTCATTGAGTTCAGTGTGAGTATCTCTGTCTCCCATACAGTTTCTCCATTGAACTCCCATAGACCAAGACCCACTGGCTCATTGAGTTCAGTGTGAGTATCTTTGTCTCCCATACAGTTTCTCCATTGAACTCCCATAGACCAAGACCCACTGGCTCATTGAGTTCGGTGTGAGTATCTCTGTCTCTCCCATACAGTTTCTCCATTGAACTCCCATAGACCAAGACCCACTGGCTCATTGAGTTCAGTGTGAGTATCTCTGTCTCCCATACAGTTTCTCCATTGAGCTCCCATAGACCAAGACCCACTGGCTCATTGAGTTCAGTGTGAGTATCTCTGTCTCCCATACAGTTTCTCCATTGAACTCCCATAGACCAAGACCCACTGGCTCATTGAGTTCAGTGTGAGTATCTCTGTCTCCCATACAGTTTCTCCATTGAACTCCCATAGACCAAGACCCACTGGCTCATTGAGTTCGGTGTGAGTATCTCTGTCTCCCATACACTTTCTCCATTGAACTCCCATAGACCAAGACCCACTGGCTCATTGAGTTCGGTGTGAGTATCTCTGTCTCCCCCATACAGATTCTCCATTGAACTCCCATAGACCAAGACCCACTGGCTCATTGAGTTCAGTGTGAGTATCTCTGTCTCCCATACACTTTCTCCATTGAACTCCCATAGACCAAGACCCACTGGCTCGTTCAGTTCGGTGTGAGTATCTCTGTCTCTCCCATACAGTTTCTCCATTGAACTCCCATAGACCAAGACCCACTGGCTCATTGAGTTCGGTGTGAGTATCTCTGTCTCCCATACAGTTTCTCCATTGAACTCCCATAGACCAAGACCCACTGGCTCATTGAGTTCAGTGTGAGTATCTCTGTCTCCCATACAGTTTCTCCATTGAGCTCCCATAGACCAAGACCCACTGGCTCATTGAGTTCAGTGTGAGTATCTCTGTCTCCCATACAGTTTCTCCATTGAACTCCCATAGACCAAGACCCACTGGCTCATTGAGTTCAGTGTGAGTATCTCTGTCTCCCATACAGTTTCTCCATTGAACTCCCATAGACCAAGACCCACTGGCTCATTGAGTTCGGTGTGAGTATCTCTGTCTCCCATACACTTTCTCCATTGAACTCCCATAGACCAAGACCCACTGGCTCATTGAGTTCGGTGTGAGTATCTCTGTCTCCCCCATACAGATTCTCCATTGAACTCCCATAGACCAAGACCCACTGGCTCATTGAGTTCAGTGTGAGTATCTCTGTCTCCCATACAGTTTCTCCATTGAACTCCCATAGACCAAGACCCACTGGCTCATTGAGTTCGGTGTGAGTATCTCTGTCTCCCATACACTTTCTCCATTGAACTCCCATAGACCAAAACCCACTGGCTCATTGAGTTCAGTGTGAGTATCTCTGTCTCCCATACAGTTTCTCCATTGAACTCCCATAGACCAAGACCCACTGGCTCATTGAGTTCGGTGTGAGTATCTCTGTCTCCCATACAGTTTCTCCATTGAACTCCCATAGACCAAGACCCATTGCTCATTGAGTTCAGTGTGAGTATCTCTGTCTCCCATACAGTTTCTCCATTGAATTCCCATAGACCAAGACCCACTGGCTCGTTCAGTTCGGTGTGAGTATCTCTGTCTCCCATACAGATTCTCCATTGAACTCCCATAGACCAAGACCCACTGGCTCATTGAGTTCAGTGTGAGTATCTCTGTCTCCCCCATACAGTTTCTCCATTGAACTCCCATAGACCAATATGCCTCTTAACATCCAAGTCCCTTAACATCCAATGTCCCGTAACATCCGACGTCTCAAAACATCCAACGTCTGTAACATCCAGTATCCTGTAATATCCGGCGTCCTGTAACATCCGATGTCCCGTAACATCCAGCATCCCGCAATATTCAGCATCCCATAACATCAGACATCCCATAACATCCCGTGTCCCGTAACATCAGAATGCCATAACATCCAACTCCCCGTAACATCAGAATGCCATAACATCCAACTCCCCGTAACATCAGTGTCCCATAACATCCAGCGTCCCATAATATGGGACACCCCGTAATACCCAATGTCTGCAGATTCAGCTCTCAGGTTCACTCGATTGCACCTGGAATTGGTTTATTATTGTCACGTACAGTGAAAAACTTGTCTTGCATGTTGGTAAGATCATTACCCAGTGTGTTGAGGTAGAACAAGGTAAAATGATAACAGAATGCAGAATAAAGTATGACAGTTGCAGGGAAAGTGCAGTGTAGTGAAACAATAAGGTGCAAGATCAGTGTGAGGTAGATTGCGAGGTCAAGAGTTCATTGTTTCTTACAGTGAATTCTTACTGTAAACTGGGGATTGGTAATTAGCAATTGATTTATTATTGTCACATGTACTGAGATACAGTGAAAAACTTAGTTTTGCAAGCCTTCCAAACAGATCATTTCACAACATAAATACATCACAAAATAAAGTAGAAGTGAAAGGCAATAAAAGAGTGTAGAATATATAATCACAGTTACATAGAGAGTGAAATGCAGACAGATAATAAGGTGCAAGGGCCGTGAAGAGGTAGATTATGAGGTCGCATTCATATTTATCGTACTAGAGGTCTGTCCAAGTCCTAAAAATAGAAGCTGTCGTTGAACCTGGTGATGTGTGTTTTCCAGCTTTTGTATTTTCTGGCCGATGGAAGGAGCAGACAAAAGATTGCCCAGGGTGGCTGGGGTCTTTGATAATGTCTGTTTCACTGGGGCGCTGAGAGTGGAGTGGCAGGGATGGTTTTCGCGATGGACTGAGATTTGCCTCTACAATTTCTATTCAGTGCTCACATTTTCTGTGATGCTCACGTAAAGTTGGCTTCTTTACCCATCAAGTTCAAAGTAAATTTATCATCAAAGTATGTCTATATATGGCACCACATACTACCCTGAGATCCATTTGTTGTGGGCATTCACAGGAACAAAGAAATACAATAAAATCAATAAAAATCAACACCAAAGAAAGACCGACAAACAACCAATGTGCTAATTAAGACAAACCCCCCCCCCCCCCCACAAATAAATAAATAAATATCTTTGTAGATTAATGGTAATGAAGCGCTACTACAGCTAAATTACGGTTTAGCTCTGCAGTTCAATTCCAGCACCATCTGTAAGGAGTCTCTGTACATTCTCCCTGTAGAATTTGTGGTTTTCCCTTTCTGCACTGGTTTCCTATCGCAGTTCAAAGTTGTTCTGTGTAGCTTAATTGGTCATTGTACATTGTCCTATGGTTCAGTTAGGGTTAATTCAGGTTGTTGAGGTTACTGGGACAGCATAGCCAGAAGGGAGGAAGGGTCTTCTCCATGCTGTTTGCTAAATAAATAAACAATACCGAGAACATGAGATGTAGAGCCCTTGAAAGTGAGTCCATAGGCTGTGCAATCAGTTCAGTGTTGAGGGGAGTGAAGTTCAGGAGTCTGATGTTTATAGGGTAATAACTGTTCCTGGACCTGGTGGTGTGGAGTGCTGTGATCTTGAGACTATTAACCATTAGACACATGCCTACACCATGAAGGAATAAAAGAGAGTCTATAATGTTCACCCTGACTTCCCATCTTCTTTGATCTCTGGTTCCAGATGGCAGTGCCTTGTACCGAGGATGTTTCAAAAGACCAGCCAATGTTTCCCTCGCCCTGCCCACCAGCACCGTCCTGCAGAACATGTCCGTGGATAAATGTGTGGACCACTGCACTGAGAAGGTAACTTACCAACCACTAATGTACACTGGAGTAGATTCCTGCTGAAGGATTTGGCATTGAAACTCTCGGTGTTGCTGTCATTGTTCTGAAGTGAAAAGACAAAAGGAAAGTCTGGGCAAACCTGGATTGTTTTCTCTGGAGAGTCAGATGCCAAGGGGAGACAGACAGCAAGGGGAGACAGGGCCAAGGGGAGACAGACAGCAAGGGGAGACAGGTGCCAAGGGGAGACAGACAGCAAGGGGAGACAGGTGCCAAGGGGAGACAAACGCCAAGGGGAGACAAACACCAAGGGGAGACAGACAGCAAGGGGAGACAAACACCAAGGGGAGACAGACAGCAAGGGGAGACAGGCGCCAAGGGGAGACAAACACCAAGGGGAGACGGGTGCCAAGGGGAGACAGACAGCAAGGAGAGACAGGTGCCAAGGGGAGACAAACACCAAGGGGAGACAGGTGCCAAGGGGAGACAAACACCAAGGGGAGACAGACAGCAAGGGGAGACAGGTGCCAAGGGGAGACAGGCGCCAAGGGGAGACAAACACCAAGGGGAGTCAGACAGCAAGGGGAGGCGAATGCCACGGGGAGACCTGATACAGGCTTACAACATGTTGAAAAACATAGTTATGGCAACAGACAGAATCCTTTTCCCAGTGTAGAAATGTCAAACACTAAAGGACATAGGTTTAAGGTGAGGGGAAGAAAGTTTAAAGGGAACCTAAATTAGAATTCCTTCACTCAGTGGGTGGTGTGAGTATAGAACGACCTCCAAACGGAAGTGGTGAATGTGGGTTCGACGTGAAATTTAAGAGGAGTTTGGATAGGTAAATAGATGGGAGGGTTATGGATGGTTGTGGTCCTCAAGCAGATCGATGGGACTAGGAAGAATAACAGTTTGGCACGAACTAGATATGCAAAAGGGCCTGTTTCTGTGCTGTCATGTTCTGTGATTCTGTGTCGAAGGGAAGTTTTGTTTTTACACGGAGTTTGGGAGGGGACTAGAGTTCATTATCAGGTAAAGTGTTCGAAATACAGGTACGATGGCAATATTGAAGATAATTTAGACAGATACATAAACAGGCTGGGAATGGAGGGACACTGACAATGTGCAGGCAGTTGGGGATTAATTTGATTAGTATCATAGTCAGAACTGACCTTTAGCCAGAGGGTGGTGAATCTGTGGAATTCATTGTCTCAGACAGCTGTGGAGTCTGGGTCACTGGGGAAATTTCAAGCAGACGTTGATTGGTTCTTGATTAGTAAAGTAGTCAGAGGTTACAGGGAGAAGGCAGGGGAATGGGATTGAGAAAGAATGGCCGGATGCCAAATGGCCTAATTCTGCTCCTATGCCTTACTGTCTTATGGAGCAGGAATGCCTCGACTTAGAATGTCCATCAGAAACGTTGCATGGTGCACCCTGGAATGGGATTATTTCAGCTGGTAAATTGGTTTATATTTGTCACTTGTACCGAGGTTGAGTGAAAAACTGAGTTTTGTGTGTCATCCATACACATCCTTTCATCACATCAGTGCCTAGAGGGAAGACAACAGCAGAATGCAGACTGACGTGTTACAGTAACACAGTGCAATGCAGACAGGCAATAAGGGGCAACGTCATAATGTTGTCAAGAACCCATCTTAATGTACTGTTCAATCGTCTTATAGCAGAGGCATTGAATTTGTCTTTGAGCCTGGTGGTGTGTCTTTTTAGGATTTTGTATCTGCCCAGTGGGAGGTGGGAGAAGAGAAATGCCCGGGGTGGCCGTATTTCCAGTCTTGGGCAGAGCAGGTGCTAAAGCAAGCATAGATGTACGTTGATCTGATGTACATCGGCAAGCTGTGATGCACGTGGATCGGATGTTTCTATCGTCCATCACCGAGCTGTGATATATGTGGATCGGATGTTTCTATCGTCCATCACCGAGCTGTGATATACGTGGATCGGATGTTTCTATCGTCCATCACTGAGCTGTGATGTACGTGGATCGGATGTTTCTATCGTCCCTCACCGAGCTGTGATATACGTGGATCGGATGTTTCTATCGTCCATCACCGAGCTGTGATGCACGTGGATCGGATGCTTTCTACGATGCATCAATAATAAATACATAGATAGAAACACAGTGAAAAGGAGGACTATGCTACCCCATCATATCTACAGATGACACTGGATTTCCTATTCACCTATCGGACGTCAAATTTTCCCTACACTGGTTTCTGCTCACCAGTGTTTAGATGTTGGTGTGATTTGATGTAACACCTGATTGTTTCATTTCTTGGAGACACCATGCTATAAGTCACTCCCTGAGAATGAAGTGTGATTAACATCTGTCCCCAGCAGCACGTAATACTTACGAAGAAAGACTTGTTTTCCTTTTGGACCTTTCAGAGCCTCCAGACATCAAAGCGCTTTGATTTCCTACCACCAAGCCTGTGCACAGGAATCAAGAGGTTGTTTACAACAGTCTGAAAGTTTCATGGACACGAAACTTACCTTTTTTTAGAAAAGAATCAGAACCAGAATAAGGTTTAACATCACTGCCCTTTGTCGTAAAATTTGTTGTTTTGTGGTAGCAATACATTGTATAACATAGTAATAAAAATTACAATAAGAGGTGTGTGTGTATATATATTTAAAAGAAGTAGTGCAAAAAGAGAGTGAAAAATAGTGAGGTAGTGTACACGGGCTCATTGTCCGTTCAGAAATCTGATGGTGGAGCGGAAGAAGCTGTTACTGAAATGTTGAGTGTGCGTCTTCAGGCTCCTGTTCCCCTCCTTATGGCAGCAATGAGAAGAGGGTATGTTTTGGATGATAGGGGCCCTTAATGTTGGATGCCACCTTTTTGAGGCATTGTCTTTTGAAGGTGTCCTCGATGCTGGGGAGGTCATGCCCATGATGGAGCTGGCTGAGTTTACGCTTCCTGCAGCTATTTCCAATCCTGTGCTGAGGTCTCTCCGTACTAGACCGGATGATCCAAGTTTATTCAATTACTCAGGTTATAATTCTTCTACTAGCCTGACAGGCTGTGAACCGAACAATGCAAGTCTCTTGATACTTGTCCACTATCTTAACCGTTCTATTACTCTGTCCTTAATTGGAGATGTGCTCAGCCAAGTGAAGCAATCGCTCTGAGTGATGATTCATCCCACTCTCTAAGCCAGTAATCGGATACAGGCAAAACAACTAATGCACCAATTGTATTCCTACTTCATAAATTTGAAATCAATTTGCCATGTTTCCTCTGTCCATACAGCCTTTAAAGTCTATTGATTTTTACCTTGGTTTCTGAAATATTACATTTAGATATTAATGGGTTAGTGCTGGAAACACCCTCCTGTTGAAATAAATTGAACCTGTCTTGTTAAAAGAAAGTAAGTATGTCAACTGAGGGTGATCCCAGGATGTTCCGAGACTCTTGCAGTTCAGCTGCTGTCACACAGACATAACTTTATAGTACAAGAGCAAATCCTCTTGTCCACTGAGTAATGCAAATATCAAGAACCCATTTATACACTAATCCCGAGTACCACAGACAATACAAACAGTAATCCTACACAAAGTATTTTATACTCCTCACATTGACATCAATCAGCCACCAGCACACTGGGAACAATTTACAATGGACAATGAATTACCCCCAGATTCCATCACCCACCAGCACACTGGTGAACAATTTACAATGGACAATGAATTACCCCCAGATTCCATCACCCACCTGTACACTAGGAACAATTTACAATGGACAATGAATTACCCCCAGATTCAATCACCCACCTGTACACTAGGAACAATTTACAATGGACAATGAATTACCCACAGATTCAATCACCCACATGCACACTGGGAACAATTTACAATGGACAATGAATTACCCCCAGATTCAATCACCCACCTGTACACTGGGAACAATTTACAATGGACAATGAATTACCCCCAGACTCAATCACCCACCTGTACACTGGGAACAATTTACAATGGACAATGAATTACCCCCAGATTCCATCACCCACCTGCACACTGGGAACAATTTACAATGGACAATGAATTACCCCCAGACTCAATCACCCACCTGTACACTGGGAACAATTTACAATGGACAATGTATTACCCCCAGATTCCATCACCCACCTGCACACTGGTGAACAATTTACAATGGACAATGAATTACCCCCAGATTCAATCACCCACCAGCACACTGGGAACAATTTACAATGGACAATGAATTACCCCCAGATTCCATCACCCACCTGCACACTGGGAACAATTTACAATGGACAATGAATTATCCCCAGATTCATTCAACCACCTGTACACTAGGAACAATTTACAATAGACAATGAATTACCCCCAGATTCAATCACCCTCCTGTACACTGGGAACAATTTACAATGGACAATGAATTACCCCCAGATTCATTCACCCACCTGTACACTGGGAACAATTTACAATGGACAATGAATTACCCCCAGATTCAATCACCCACCTGCACACTGGTGAACAATTTACAATGGACAATGAATTACCCCCAGATTCCATCACCCACCAGCACACTGGGAACAATTTACAATGGACAATGAATTACCCCCAGATTCCATCACCCACCTGCACACTGGGAACAATTTACAATGGACAATGAATTACCCCCAGATTCAATCACCCACCTGCACACTGGTGAACAATTTACAATGGACAATGAATTACCCCCAGATTCCATCACCCACCAGCACACTGGGAACAATTTACAATGGACAATGAATTACCCCCAGATTCCATCACCCACCTGCACACTGGGAACAATTTACAATGGACAATGAATTACCCCCAATTTCAATCACCCACCAGCACACTGGGAACAATTTACAATGGACAATGAATTACCCCCAGATTCATTCACCCACCAGCACACTGGGAACAATTTACAATGGACAATGAATTACCCCCAGATTCCATCACCCACCAGCACACTGGGAACAATTTACAATGGACAATGAATTATCCCCAGATTCATTCAACCACCTGTACACTAGGAACAATTTACAATAGACAATGAATTACCCCCAGATTCAATCACCCTCCTGTACACTGGGAACAATTTACAATGGACAATGAATTACCCCCAGATTCATTCACCCACCTGTACACTGGGAACAATTTACAATGGACAATGAATTACCCCCAGATTCAATCACCCACCTGCACACTGGTGAACAATTTACAATGGACAATGAATTACCCCCAGATTCCATCACCCACCAGCACACTGGGAACAATTTACAATGGACAATGAATTACCCCCAGATTCATTCACCCACCTGTACACTGGGAACAATTTACAATGGACAATGAATTACCCCCAGATTCCATCACCCACCTGCACACTGGGAACAATTTACAATGGACAATGAATTACCCCCAGATTCATTCACCCACCAGCACACTGGGAACAATTTACAATGGACAATGAATTACCCCCAGATTCCATCACCCACCAGCACTCTGGTGAACAATTTACAATGGACAATGAATTACCCCCAGATTCCATCACCCACCTGTACACTGGGAACAATTTACAATGGACAATGAATTACCCCCAGATTCATTCACCCACCAGCACACTGGGAACAATTTACAATGGACAATGAATTACCCCCAGATTCCATCACCCACCAGCACACTGGTGAACAATTTACAATGGACAATGAATTACCCCCAGATTCCATCACCCACCAGCACACTGGTGAACAATTTACAATGGACAATGAATTACCCCCAGATTCCATCACCCACCAGCACTCTGGTGAACAATTTATAATGGACAATGAATTACCCCCAGATTCCATCACCCACCAGTACACTGGTGAACAATTTACAATAGACAATGAATCACCACCAGCTCCTTAGTCTTTTTCACATTAAGCTGCAGATGATTCTGCTCGCACCATGTGACAAAGTTTCCCACCGTAGCCCTGTACTCAGCCTCATCTCCCTTGCTGATGCATCCAACTATGGCAGAGAACATGAGCACTAATCCAGGCAACACATCCTGGTAAACCTCGTCTGCATCCTTCCTGCAGTGGGGTGACTTTTCAGAGACGGAATAAAGTTTGGGATAAGGGGGAACCACATCGAAATCCCAGGGAAGAAACAGAAATCTTTGGGAATTTCTTCTTGGATGAGGGAACCTTAAAACATACTTTTTCACTTTATTCATGAACAGGATGTGGACAAACCTGAATTTATTGCCATCCCCGCGATGTACATTCAGTGTGAAACATGCAGTTTTCTCTATATCTGCCCATGTGTTTGTATTGTGATCTAATATCTAACTGGGATGTTTAGTTCTTAATCAATGTAACTGGGTCATAAATAGCCTGCCTTCCAGTCTCAGGGGTCAGCAATTAGTGTGTTGTCCTGTCAATAAACCTTCTGCTTTTGGCCGTCCATCCATGTGTCTCGATGTATTGAGGAAAGATTGTGGATAAAGTCAGGACATTGGAGTCATATATTGGCTAAATTGGATAAGGGTAACAGATTTCTTTCTGTGAAGGTCTTTAACGAGTCTGAAGTGTCTTTCTTTTTAAGTTTCAACTTTACCTCTGTCAGTAATAGCTCTATTAATTGGATTTATTTAATTACTTGTATAGATTGACATTGGATTTCTGACTCAGATTAATGGTTTAGAAACTTCACTACTGCAGCACAAATACAAATCAGGAGGATACTGTACATTGCAGCTTTTTAAAACTGTAGCCAGGCCACTCCGTCAGTATCACATCCAATTGTGGTCACCTCATGAGAGGAAGGGTGCGGAGGATTTGGAGAGGGTGCAGAAGAGGTTGACCAGAATACTGTCCGGATTAGAGGGCATGAAATATAAAGAGAGTTTGGACAGACTGGGGTTGTTTTCTCTGTGGCCGCAGAGACTGAGGGGAAACCTGATAGACCTTGAGAAGCAGAGGTAGAGTAGAATAGTCTGTATCACTTTTCCCCACGGTCAAATCCTCTCCAATTAGAGAGTACGCATTAAAGCTGAGAAGGGGGGTAAGTTCAGCTTTTACAGAGAATGGCGCGTGCTTGAAATGCACTGTCAAGGGTGGTAGTGGAAGCAAATACAACAGAATTTAGGAGGCTCACGAAGGTGCAAAGTATTGACGGATACGGCCATTGTGCAGGCAGAGAGATTAGCTTAGTTAATCTTTTAATTACTAGTTTAATTAGTTCAGCACAGCATCACAGCCCAAGGCCCATTCTTGTGCTATACTGTTCTATGTTCTAAGTCTCAGCATTCGACCTACAGTGATGTGTTTATGCAAAGAAGTTGTTTTGGTTTTGTTCTTTCTCTCTCTGCAGGAATACACCCTGGCTGTGCTGGGTGGCGTAATGTGTCACTGTGGCTTTCCTACCACGCATTTCACACTGCATGCCCCCGAGGACGAGCACCTGTGTGCCCAGAAATGCACGGGAGAGGAATACGAGCACTGCGGGAGTGCGGAGTACTACGTCGTTTATCAGACCCAAGTGCAAGGTAGGGTACAAAATCAAAGGCAGGTTTATTGTCATGTGCACAAGTATTACTCAGAGCAGCATTAGAGACACTAGGAACACATAAATTATAGAAAAGGAACTCAATTTGAACAAAAATGAATACCCATTGCATTGCAATGGCCATAGTGTTGTTATAATGAGCTGGTGATTAGGAAGGTTCAGGTTGCTTCAAGGACAGAATGGTTGAAGGGAAGAAGCTGATCCTGAACTTGCTGGGACTTCAGGCCCTCTTGCTCAATGGCAGCTGTGAGAAGATGGCGTGGAGCAGATGTGGGGATCTTTGAGGATATGGTTGCCTACTTGGGGCAATGCCTCATGAGGTACTTTCAGTAGGGGAAAGGGATGTGTCTGTGATGCATTGGGCTGAGTTCACTACCCTCTGCAGCTTCTTATGATCCTCTGCATTCAAACTGCTGTGGCAGATAATAACTTGGCAAGTCTTTCACCGAAAGACATAGAGCATGACAGCACAGTACAGGGTCCTTCAGTCCATGACGTTGTGCTGACCTTCTAACCTACTCCAAGATCAATCTAGGCCTTCCCTCCCACATAGCCTCCACTTTCTATCATCCATGTGTCCAGCAGTTACCAAGTCACCGAGCATGTCAGTTACATTGGAGTTTTCCTGCCATTAGTATTGATAACTTGTTCACACACGCACGCACGCACGCGCACACACACACACACACACACACACACAGAGAAAACGCATTTCCATAGCACCTTGTACAAACTCTGTCCTTTATAGCCAATGGAGCGTTGAGTTAGCACAGATATTGTTGTAACATAGGAAACATGGAGGGATTTATCTGCTCAATATGCCATGTCACAATGCGTAGGTTGTGTTACAAACAACAAGTGTGTGTTGTAAAAGGTGAGACCAAATGGACGGGATTGACAGGATACTGCTGTCCTGGGTGGAGAGTCTGGGCCAGAAGGTTCAGGTTTAAGATAAGACATCAGCCACTTGGGTGTGAGAGGAGAAACCTCTTCACTCAAGACAGGGTGTAAGTGTCTCTTCCGAAGAGCCGTGGATGATCAGTAGTTGAGGATATTTATGGATTGGGAGATGGACGAAGGAAACTGGGGCTACAGGATCAGGCAGAATTGTGGACCAGGTTTGACCTCAGAAATGGAGATGCTCGAATCTGGAGCAACAAAACATGCCATTAGGAAAAGTCAGAGGGACGAGCAGCATCTGTAGGGGCAAAGGAAGGGTTGACACCCTGCACCAGGACCTGTCTCTTGTTGACAATCCCTTCCCCCACAGACGTCCGTCACTTGCTGAGATCCTTGTTTCTTGTGATGTTACTGAAAGGACAGGACTTGATGGAGCTCAGTGAATATCTGATTGTTCTTACAGATAACCGTTGCATGGATCGTCGGTTCCTGCCTGCACGCTCAAAACGCCTTGTGGCCTTGGCCAGCTTCCCGGGAGCGGGGAACACGTGGGGCCGTCACCTGATGGAGCTCACCACCGGCTACTACACGGGCAGCTATTACTTCGATGGCTCTCTCTACAACAAAGGTAGGATCCTAGCAAAAATATAGCAGCACCAGAGGCTTTGTCTGAGATGGGAGTAGAGCTTGGGTTCGAGGCCCAACAAGAGTCTCCAGACAGAAGTCTGAGACTTGATGCAGAAGAAGCTTAAACCAAAATCAATGTTGGCATATGGTCACTGCTGTGCTACTAGTGATGGGATTGGTTGGCCAGGAGCTGGCATGGACTGGATGGGTTGAATGGCCTCTGTCATAACAAGCAGCTTATCCCTGATGTCCATTATTCCACCATTGGCAGCCGTACCTTCTGTGTTCTTGTCTTCTGGAATTCTCCACCACCCCTCCACATCTCTTGCTCTCTCTTGCTCTCTTCCTCCCTCTCTCTCTCACTCCCTTTCTCCCTCTCTCTCAATCTCTGTCTCTCTCTCTCTCTCTTCCCTCCCTCTCTCTCTACTCTCTCTATTTCTATCTCTAGATCTTACTCCCCCTCTCTCTCTCCCCATCTCTTTCTCCCTCTCTTTCACTCTTGCTCTCTCCTGTTTCACTCTCTCCTTTTCTCTCTTTCTCTCTATCTCTCTCCTTGCTCTCATTTTTCCTCATCTGTGCCCCCCTCTCCTTTCCTTCCTCTCTCTCTTTCTCTTTCTCTCTCTCCTCTCAGTCTCTTTTCCCTCTCTCTCCCCCTCCCCTCCTCTCTCTCCCACTCTCTCCCCCCACACTCTCTCTCTCTCTCTCACTCACACTCACTCACTCTCTTTCTCTGCTCTCTGCCATTCTCTCAGTCCCTGTGTCTATGTTGTTTGTGGCCATTACACCATCAGCTAATTAAATTGGGCAAGGCCCATTTTGTCTCTCTCCTGCCATTTGTCGTCGTTCCAGAGTTACCGAACAGTACAGACCCTTCAGCTCACCTAGTCTGTGACAAGCCATTAATCTGCCTCGTTCCATTGACCATGGCCCCCCAGACACCTCCCATCCATGTACCTATCCAAATTTCCCGTAAATGTTGATATTGACCCCTCATCAGCCATTTCCACTGGCAGCTGCCTCCACACTCTCACCACCCACGGAGAGAAGATGTTCCCCTCATGTTCCCCTTTCGCCCTTAACACATGACCTGCAGTTAAAGTTTAACCCAACCTCAGTGGAAAAACACTTGCTTGTATTTACCCTACCGATACCCCTCATAATTTTGAATACCTCTCTCAAGTCTCCCCTCATTCTCCTACACTCCAGTGAATAAAGTCCTAGCATTCAACCTTCCCCCTTAACTCAGGGCCACAAGGGATTCCAATGGGAAAGGGCTTTGTAGGAGGTAATATTGTAGGGTGAAGTACAAATGTTTGTAATCGGTGGAATGTACATAATTCACAACCTCCAACACTGAGCTGGGGTTTCACTTTAAGAGGCTGGTCTGACGTAATGATGTTGTTGCGTAAAAAGCTTTAGCGTGCTTTTGTGTTCAGGTTTTGGAGTTCAATGAAATGTGTTACCGGTTTCATTAAACATAAACCAGCTCGCTTCATTTAACTGCGAAAGCTACTGGCGACCCTGATGCTGTAGGATGATTCCAGAATTATTGAACATGTTGGCCAATACAATCACTTTGAAACTGCCGGAGTTTTGGGAGCAAAACCCATCGCTTGGTTTGTACAAGCTGAGGCCCAGCTCGCTCAGTGAGAAATCACTACCAAAAACAATACTATGTGGTAGCATCGCTCGGCAATTCCACGGCTGCGAGAGCCGTGAGTCTGCTTGAAAGCGATAAATACCGATTGCTGAAAACTCACCTTCTACAGATATTCGGAGTCTGAGTGCACCAAACAGTTGCTCTCTTTACCTGGTCTCGGAGATGCTAGGCCTTCGGAGCTAACAGACCAGATGCTGTCTCTCCTGGGAAATCAGCATCCTCGTTTTATTTTTAAAGAACCCATCTTGCAGCAAATGCCTGATACAGTTCGCACAGCCCTCGCGATTGCACCTGTGATGGACAACAGGGAGCTTGCTGAAATGGCTGATAGTCTACACTCAGCCAGGCAGCGGTGTATTGTTCCTCGTCCTTTCTCTACCTCAACAGGCCCGGAGAGCTAGTCTCCAACATAAGGACACCCTCGACTCTGAAACAGATGACACCGGGCCTGGGTTCGCTTTAGTACGAACACCAGGAAGTGCCGATCACCTTGCAGCTTCGACATCAGATGTCACCAGGGTCACCTACTGTTCATTATGGACACCCTTTCAAGGGTGACAGGGGTGCTGAAGTGAGTGTGCTGCCAGCATTGCCTATTGATGAGAAGGCAGAGCAAAGAAACCTGATTGGAGACCTCCAAAGGCGGCAGGATCCAGATTACAGGACAGGACGGGTGACACTCTGCATCACCCCCAGGTCACTGGCACTGAGGGAGCATTACACTACCGTGCCACCCTAAATTATATGAAGAAAATAATCAGGAATGTTCGTGAATTCCTGTTGCTTTAATTGAATGGACTATTTCTCTGACGTGTTAGCTTAATTGTGCAGTAAGTTTAACGTTATGGAGCTTTTGATGTCTCTGGGCCTTTACTCTGATGAGCTCAGGAGGATAAGAGAGTACCTCATTGAAACCTACTGATAGGTTGGACGTGGAGAAGGTATTTCCATTACCAGCAGAGCTGAGGATCTGAAGCCACATTCTCAGAATACAAAGACGTCCCTTTAGAACAGAGATGAGGAGGAATTTTTTTAGCCAGAAGGTGGTGAATCTGTAGAATTCGTTGTCATAGATAGCATTCAGGCACAGTCATTCAGTGTATTTAAGGCAGAGATTGATAGGTTTTTGATTGGCGGGGGTTTAAAGGTTAAGGGGGAAGTGAGAGGATGGGATTGAAAAAAAAAATCAGCAATGTTTAAGTGGTGGAGCAGACACAACGGGCCAAATGGCCCAACTCTGCTCCTCTACTACATGGTCTTATGGTCAAAATTACCATAATTTGTTATTGTCATGTGGACTGAGGTACAGTGAAAACTTTGGTTTGCATGTCATGCATCCATCAATCCCAGGAAACGCACAGTACTCCGACCCACAGGAAAGAATCAATTCCAGGAAACACACAGTCCTCTGACCCACAGGAAAGAATCACTTCCAGGAAATACACAGTCCTCCGACCCACAGGACCCAAGAATCAATAATATTGAAAGACTGCAAAGAAAATTTACAGGGACATTGCTGAGACTTGAGGACCTGAGTTATAGGGAAAGGGTGAGTAGGTTAAGACTTTATTACCTAGAGTGTAGAAGAATGAGATAAGATTTGATAGTGGTGTACAAAGTAAGCAAACTTTTTTCCGCTGGGGTTGGTGAGACTACAACTAGAGGTCATGGGATAAAGGTGAACGGTGAAATATTTAACATTGACCTGGGAGGGGGATCTTCTGCTCTCTGATGGGTGGTGTGGAACAAGCTGCCATCGGATGTGGTGGATACGGGTTTGATTTCAACGTTTAATGGATTGGTACATTTTTGGGAAGGTTATGGAGGGTACGGTCCAGGTACAGGTCATTCAGACATGCAGAATGGGCAGAATGTCTGGCAGCACGCTGGTGTAGTGTTTAGCACAACACTTTACCGTTCAGGCAACCAGTGTTCAATTCCTGCCGCTGCTGCCCGTAAGGAGTTTGTACGTTCTCCCCGTGACCATGTGGGTTTAGTCTGGCTGTTCCGGTTTCCTCCCACAGTCCAGAGGCGTACCAGTTGGTAGGTTAATCGCTCATTGTAAATTGTCCCATTAGGCTAGCGTTAGATCGGGATTTGTTGGGCATCACGTCTCAAAAGCTGGAAGGATCTACTCCGCACTCTATCTGTAACTGTATGCAGGGTTGGCATGGACTAGAAGGGCTGAAGGGCCTGTTTTTGATCTCTATGACTCTATGTCTCTGTACACAACACCTCAGGTGTACTGGTGCAGTGGGCAAGTTGCTCGATCAGCAGCCAATCTTCTGCATTTGTGATCCGAGTTCAAATGGCAGCTGGGAATTTAAATTGAAGTGACTACGTAAATAAAAAATGCAGTTTTTGTTTATTAAAGTATTGGTAACAGTAACCATGGAACCAACAAATTGCCATAGAAACCCATCTGGCTCTCTGATACCCTACAGTAAAGAAACTACAACCATACCTTGGTCTGACCCAGGTGACTCCAGACCGCTAATATAGCCGACTTCTCCTTTGCTCAGGTAATTCAGCATAGACAATTAATAGTGGCATTGCTGGCGGTGTCTGTGAATTAATAATGATTAAAGATGTCACTGTGACTTTAGAAATTATATTTAGTAAAGGCACATTGTAATATTCCATTGGACAGCTTTTCACTGGTGACTGAGAAACTCCCCATAACCCTGAGGCATCGGCAGCCTCCAGCCGTCTACTGCCAACGTCACCATCAATTATGGGAGACAGGGTTGAAGTGCTTCATTTCAGGCTTTAATGTAAAATACCAGATTTGATGCAGGATGCCCAGTACGTCAGCTCTTTTGAACTGCAAATTATGAATAAACCCAGCTAGTGAATCAGATAAAGGAACTGATAAAGACAAGAAATTCGCAGGTGCTGGAAATGGAGAGTAACACACACAAAGTGTTGAAGGAACTCAGCATCTATGGAGAAGAATAAACAGTCGACATTAACAGCCTCCTCATTCCTCTGTAAAGTGCTGAAATTGAACCAGCACCCATCACTTCCACTGGCAGCTCACTCCACACTCTCACCCCCTCTGAGTGAAGAAGTTCCCCCTCATGTTCCCCTTAAACATTTCAGCTTTAACCCTTAACCCTTGACCTCTCATTCTAGTCTCACCCAAGACATAAAATTACTGAAAATTACAAAAATAATGTAAAATAAGAAATATTGAGGGATTGTTCTTGGTTTCATGGACCATTCAGAAATCTGCTGGTTGCAGAGAAAAAGCTGTTTCAGGATTGTTGAGTGTGAGTCTTCAGGCTCCTGTCCCTCCTCCCTGATGGTAGCAATGGTTCCAGATGGTGAGGGTCCGTAATAATGGATGCTGCTTTCTTGAAGCACCATCGCTTGAAGATGTCCTCAGTGGCAGGGAGGATTGGAGCTGGCTGGCGCTACAACTCTCTGCCGCCTCTTGCCATCCTGGGCCTTGGTATCTCCATATTAGCCTGTGATGTAACCAGTCGAAATGTTCTCCCCCGTATGTCTATAGACATTTGCAGTCTCCTCAAACTCTGAACAGAATAGAGGCTTGTCCCGTGATGTGTTGCCCTTGCTTGCCAGGTATCTATACACTGAACAATGTAACTTCCTCAAGTTGGCAGCTGGACCTGCTCCTGATTCTGGCACAGGGGATCACAGCCTCAGAATGGGGGAGGTCTGTATGAGCCCAGGAACATCCAACAGACAAGATTCTAGTTTATCTGTCATGGTACACCAAAACCTGCAGTGAAATCTGTCATTTGCATTAACACCCAACACATACCAGGGTTTGCTGGGGGCAGCCGACAAGTGTCGCCATTCACTTAGATTCAGATTCAGTTTACTGTCATTTAGAAACCACAAATGCAATGCAGTTAAAAAATGAGACAACGTTCCTCCAGGATGATATCACAAAAGCACATGACAAAACAGACTACACCAGAAAATCCACGTAACATTTGTCAATCCCCAATCCAGAGTCCGGAGAGGCTGCTGCGTATTAATATCGTGCTACTCTCTTAGCGCGTTCCCCGGAAAGGAGCTCCAAATCCACCAGACAAACAAGACCAAAAACTAAAGCTACAAGACCTGCACAAAACCACATAGTTACAACATATAGTTACAACAATGCAAACAATAGCATAATTGATACAAAACAGACTATGGGCACAGTAAAAATAGTCCAAAGATGTTAAAGGACTATAAGTTCAAAAGAAATCACCACACAAGTTTCCACAAGTCCCCAGGGTCCCGACAGACTCGCCATCCCACGCCGGCGGCAGAAAGGAATACCCCCGCTATGGACTTCCACGACACCACCCGACTCAGCCTCGCAGAATCTGATTTGCCCACAATGCTCAGCAGAACAACACAGATGACATCAAGCACCAAAGAAACAACATCTTAAACAAGCCCCATTCCTCCCTCCCACCCACACACATACTTTAACCCCAGGACAGGCATCCAGCCTTCAGCATCCAGTGAACATGGGCTCGGGCTTGCAGATATTAGTCTTTGAACTCCCCAGCGAACTTACAGAGATTGAGGGACAAGAGGGAATCTCATTGAACCGTATAGAATTCTTACAGGATCCATCAGGCTGGAGACATCCTGATGTGGGAACACAGGGGTCAACGTCAAAGAATGAGGGAGGTCCATTCGATTCTGAAAAGGGAGAGATATCTTCATGCAAAGGGCAATGGACTTTGGAATCCTCTACACCACGGATTTGTAGAGGTTCAGCCATTGAGTTCATTGAGAAAAGGTTTTTGGCCATTGAGGAAAGCTGAAGATACTGAGACAGGGCAAGAAAATGCTGCAGGTAGATCAGCCAGGAATCTGATAAATGATGGGATAGGATAGCAGGGCTGAATAGCCCAGTCTTGCTCCTAGTTCTTATATTCGCAATGCTGAAATCACTGCTTTCAAATGCATCCAAATGCTATTGAAATCAATGAGATTATAACATTTTAAATTTTATTAAAATTTGATTAAAATAACCTTAATTACGAAATAATTTAATTAAATCCAATTAATTAAAGAAACAGAAATGACTGACTATTTTATCTGGCACAGCAATGCCTCACCCTGAAAATGAATGGAGTCATTGTTCCATGCGGCATTCCTGAATTAATTTTTAAAAAATCCAAAAACTGGGACACTTCAAAACCACATGTTTTATTCAAAGTTGATTTGATTAGTTTTTGCCAGTGACCAGTCGGAGTCAGGCAGCTTTAGATGAAGTGTGTGTTTTATGAGTGTCAGAGGCAGCTCACCCATTATTAATTTATTTCAATGCAAACGGTGATCACTTACAGGTTAATGATTGTGGTTTATCGCCTGTCAAGTGATCCATGGTTATTTATGGAGCTATCCACTCATATAAACACAAAGGGCTCTTTTCAGCTTACCTCCATTAATAACTAAAGAGCGGACTAGACTAGTTCTTCAGGAGACGGGATAAAAATTCTTTAGTGAAGTGAAGTGGTATAAATCCCACCATCACCCTCCAAGCAGTCAATTGTCATCTACTGTCTCTGTTGTCCACTGTCTGTGTTTCAAATCCTGGTCTGGAATAAAGTCTGTGATTATTATGTGAATCATTTACATCAGATACTGACAAACAAGCAAAGACAGGTTAGTTTACCAAACACAGTCCATTCTTCTGGCAGAAACGGTCACCTCATAGCATAGCCTCAACTCATTAACCCTTTGGAATGTGGGAGGAAACCAGAGCACCCAGAGGAAATCAACACGGTCACAGGGAGAACATACAAACCCCTTACAGACAGCAGCAGGAATCAAACCCCTATCTGTGATTGCTGGCACTGTAAAGGCATTATACTAATCACTGCGCTATTATACCAGATGGGCAGCAAAACGTTTGGCATGGACCTGTGGGCTGAATGGCCTATTTGTATGTGCCTTCACTGCATCCATCCATTCATGGAGTCTGCAGATACTGGAATCTGGAGCAGCCTACAATGTGCTGGAAAAGGATCCCAGCGGGTCAGGCAGCATCTGTGGAGGGAAATGGGTAATCGGTATTTCGGGCTGAGACCTTTCAGTCCAGGTGAAGGTTTTGTGAGTTGATCTATCCAGTCATAACATTAGAAGTCTAATATCATGCGACTCACTTATCTTAGTGAAAAGAGTCCTTCCAAATAATCGTTTTTGGATGTCAGTGACATTCAGAGATATTCAGAGTTTTTGATACATTTGACAGCTGGTAAAGCCATGGGGTCTGATACACTCAACAACCAATATTTTTACCATTTGCTCTGCAATCCCAGTCTTCAGTGAGAAACTGGACAGCCAACTCAAAAGTACAAAGTATATCTGTTATCAAAGTATGTATAAAATATACAAGCTTGAGATTCATGTTAATTGATCCTCATCAACCCCATTCATTACAATGTTGTGAAGGTATGGTCACTGTATAGCCACTGCCAGGATAATGAATGCCAGTGTGTTCTGACCACTTATTGTTGTAGGATATTAATGAAAGTTCTGCAGTTTATCAGCTTAACAATTCCAAAGCAGCGTACTGCTTGAAGGTAATTGCTAATCCTGCTGCAGTTTATCCTCTCATTATCACTTTTAGCCGTGGAATTTTTCACTTTGCAAAAGCAGTCAAACTTACTCATGCAAAAACATCATGCTACACTGAGAGAAAACTGTCTTAAACACATTTCAGTAATATCCAGTTAGTTGCAGTGTAGAGCACTACGTATCCGTGCGGCTAAAATGTTTGAGGTTCTCTTCATCAGTTGTCTATTCTTGATGGTCTATTGGGTGACAGTGGTTTCAGCCAGTGAGACGAATATATACATAGAAAGGTGCGGGGTAAAGGGCAGCAACAACATGAAGGATCCCACCCACCCTGCTTATGGATGGTTTGTCAGGGAGCAGGCCACGTGGTATCCACACCAGGATCACACACCAAAACAGTTATTTTCCCCAATCAGTAAGACTGATCAACACCTCCACCCACTAATCTACCCCTCCACACCCCCAACCACCACTACTTCATCATTTCCCATCAGTCACCTTATGCACAGACACCCCTGTGCCTAGCATCTCTTTATGGACACACAATCAATCTATGCGTAGAAGCTATTAAATGTATTTATATTGATTGTGTTTTTATTATTATTGTGTTCTTTATCTTACTGTGTTTTTTTGTGCTGCTTCGGATTAGGAGTAACGATTATTGTGATCTCCTTTACACTTGTATACTGGAAATGACATTAAACAATCTTAACTCATGAACCTTGCGAAGGCTTCTGAACCTCTGCATATCCCATCTCACTTTGTCCTGAGCATTCACCTATTTGATCGTACTTTTTCCCATTGATCGCAAAAATTGTCGGCAATGTGAGGCACCTTGTCCTCTCTACATTATTGAGGTGATATACAAACACAAGTTGCTGTTGGTGCACACAGGCCGTCTCCATGTCATGTCATTTCAAATGCCACCGAGATGCAACACTGAGCGGCATAGGATGCCTGTGGCCATCAAACTTTACAACTCCTCCCTCGGAGTGTCAGACACCCTGAGCTAATAGGCTGGTCCTGGACTTATTTCCACTTGACATAATTTACCTATTATTATTTAATTATTTATGGTTTTATATTGCTATATTTCTACACTATTCTTGGTTGGTGCAACTGTAACAAAACCCAATTTCCCTCGGAATCAATAAGGTATGTCTGCCTGTCTGTATGTCAATAAGCCACTTTGTCCATATGTTAGAAAATGCACAAAATCACTGAATACAGTCATCATTCCTCCACAATATTGTCAGGGATGGTGTTGATGAAGGCCAGCTAACATGAATACTTGTTTATTGTCTCCACCTGCCTAGTAACAAAGAGACATATTTATTTATTTTATCTGGAGTAACAGCACAAACAATCCTGGCAGCCCAATGAGCCATGCCACCCAGTAATCCACCTCTTTAACACTCGCTTCATCACAGGACTATTTACAATGCCCGATTAACCTACTCACTGCTGTGTTATTGGACTGCTGGAAGAAACTGGTACAAAGTGGGGGGGGGGGACCAGCCCGTAACGAGGAGAACGTACAAACTCCCTACTGATGGCATCAGAATTGACCTCCGAGCTCTGATGACCTGAGCCGTAATAGTGTCGCACTAACTGCTGCGTTACCATGGGAATTTAAGATCTGGGTGTCGCCCACACTCAGCGGCCGGTTTCAATGGTCTATTCGTATTAGTGCATGTTGTATTGAGTAACCATCTAAAGAAGAGATTGAATATCGATTTCCAAAGCAAATCTCTTTAAGTGGCCTCTCATGGTAAAATCAGAAGTGTTTCTCTGTTGCTTTAAGATGCATTGGTGCCTGATTCCTGTGGGGATGTGACATGCAAGACTGGCTCCAATTTGAGTTTAATAATATTAGTGGGAGCTCATTCATATGAACAGAGTGTACACAAGACTGGCGTTTGTAAGCCAGGGAAGGCCTGGAGGAAAAATCCAACTTCAGTTAGTGCACTGTGAGATCCCACTATTGACGTTGCAATAATGGGCAGTAGGAGCAATCTATAAACACAAGAGATTCTGTGGATGCTGGAAATCCAGAGCAAGACATGCAAAATGCCGGAGGAATGGCAGGTCAGGCAGCATCTATGGAGAGGAATGAACAATCAGCATTTCAGGCTGGGACTCGACATCAGCTATAGCAGGAATCCCCAACTTGCAGTCCACGGACTCCTTGCTGAATGGTATTGGTCCATGGCATGAAAAAAGGTCAGGAGCCCCTGAGCCAGAGCAATGGCTCGACTTGTGAAAGGGCTGTGACCCTGGAGAGTGTTGTTGGTGAACTGAGGTTTCTCAGTTGAGATGGCCATTTGAAAGGCGTCATGGGAGTTTGTATTCCTGTGTATTCAGAGAGTGCGGAATGTGATTTACATCACGGGAGTTTGTGTACTGTGTATTCAGAGAGTGGGGAATGTGATTTACATCACAGGAGTTTGTGTACTGTGTATTCGGAGAGTGGGGAATGTGATTTACATCACAGGAGTTTTGGTCCTGTGTATTCAGAGAGTGGGGAATGTGATTTACATCACAGGAGTTTGTGTACTGTGTATTCGGAGAGTGGGGAATGTGATTTACATCACAGGAGTTTTGGTCCTGTGTATTCGGAGAGTGGGGAATGTGATTTACATCACAGGAGTTTGTGTACTGTGTATTCAGAGAGTGGGGAATGTGATTTACATCACAGGAGTTTGTGTACTGTGTATTTGGAGAGTGGGGAATGTGATTTACATCACGGGAGTTTTGGTCCTGTGTATTCAGAGAGTGGGGAATGTGATTTACATCACAGGAGTTTGTGTACTGTGTGTTTGGAGAGTGGGGAATGTGATTTACATCACAGGAGTTTGTGTACTGTGTGTTTGGAGAGTGGAGAATGTGATTTACATCACAGGAGTTTTGGTCCTGTGTATTCGGAGAGTGGGGAATGTGATTTACATCACAGGAGTTTTGGTCCTGTGTATTCAGAGAGTGGGGAATGTGATTTACATCACAGGAGTTTTGGTCCAGTGTATTCAGAGAGTGGGGAATGTGATTTACATCACAGGAGTTTTGGTCCTGTGTATTCGGAGAGTGGGGAATGTGATTTACATCACAGGAGTTTGTGTACTGTGTGTTTGGAGAGTGGGGAATGTGATTTACATCACAGGAGTTCTGGTCCTGTGTATTCGGAGAGTGGGGAATGTGATTTACATCACAGGAGTTTGTGTACTGTGTGTTTGGAGAGTGGGGAATGTGATTTACATCACAGGAGTTTGTGTACTGTGTGTTTGGAGAGTGGGGAATGTGATTTACATCACAGGAGTTTGTGTACTGTGTATTCAGAGAGTGGGGAATGTGATTTACATCACAGGAGTTTGTGTACTGTGTGTTTGGAGAGTGGGGAATGTGATTTACATCACAGGAGTTTTGGTCCTGTGTACTCGGAGAGTGGGGAATGTGATTTACATCACAGGAGTTTTGGTCCAGTGTATTCAGAGAGTGGGGAATGTGATTTACATCACAGGAGTTTTGGTCCTGTGTATTCGGAGAGTGGGGAATGTGATTTACATCACAGGAGTTTGTGTACTGTGTGTTTGGAGAGTGGGGAATGTGATTTACATCACAGGAGTTCTGGTCCTGTGTATTCGGAGAGTGGGGAATGTGATTTACATCACAGGAGTTTTGGTCCTGTGTATTTGGAGAGTGGGGAATGTGATTTACATCACAGGAGTTTGTGTACTGTGTGTTTGGAGAGTGGGGAATGTGATTTACATCACAGGAGTTTGTGTACTGTGTGTTTGGAGAGTGGGGAATGTGATTTACATCACAGGAGTTTGTGTACTGTGTATTCAGAGAGTGGGGAATGTGATTTACATCACAGGAGTTTGTGTACTGTGTGTTTGGAGAGTGGGGAATGTGATTTACATCACAGGAGTTTTGGTCCTGTGTACTCGGAGAGTAGGGAATGTGAATTACATCACAGGAGTTTTGGTCCTGTGTATTCGGAGAGTGGGGAATGTGATTTACATCACAGGAGTTTGTGTACTGTGTGTTTGGGAGTGGGGAATGTGATTTACATCACAGGAGTTTGTGTACTGTGTATTCGGAGAGTGGGGAATGTGATTTACATCACGGGAGTTTGTGTACTGTGTATTCGGAGAGTGGGGAATGTGATTTACATCACAGGAGTTTTGGTCCTGTGTATTCGGAGAGTGGGGAATGTGATTTACATCACAGGAGTTTTGGACCTGTGTATTCGGAGAGTGGGGAATGTGATTTACATCACAGGAGTTTGTGTACTGTGTATTTGGAGAGTGGGAAATGTGATTTACATCACAGGAGTTTTGGTCCTGTGTATTGGGAGAGTGGGGAATGTGATTTACATCACAGGAGTTTGTGTACTGTGTGTTTGGAGAGTGGGGAATGTGATTTACATCACAGGAGTTTGTGTACTGTGTGTTTGGAGAGTGGGGAATGTGATTTACATCACAGGAGTTTGTGTACTGTGTGTTTGGAGAGTGGGGAATGTGATTTACATCACAGGAGTTTTGGTCCTGTGTATTCGGAGAGTGGGGAATGTGATTTACATCACAGGAGTTTTGGTCCTGTGTATTTGGAGAGTGGGGAATGTGATTTACATCACAGGAGTTTGTGTACTGTGTATTCGGAGAGTGGGGAATGTGATTTACATCACAGGAGTTTGTGTACTGTGTGTTTGGAGAGTGGGGAATGTGATTTACATCACAGGAGTTTGTGTACTGTGTGTTTGGAGAGTGGGGAATGTGATTTACATCACAGGAGTTTGTGTACTGTGTGTTTGGAGAGTGGGGAATGTGATTTACATCACAGGAGTTTGTGTACTGTGTGTTTGGAGAGTGGGGAATGTGATTTACATCACAGGAGTTTTGGTCCTGTTTATTCGGAGGGTGGGGAATGTGATTTACATCACAGGAGTTTTGGTCCTGTGTATTTGGAGAGTGGGGAATGTGATTTACATCACAGGAGTTTGTGTACTGTGTATTCGGAGAGTGGGGAATGTGATTTACGTCACAGGAGTTTTGGTCCTGTGTATTCGGAGAGTGTGTTGAGTGATTTACAATAACAAAAAATAGCATCGTAAATCAAAGATGTACCCCAAATGATGACTGATGTCACAGGAAGCATTGATAAATTGAGCATTTCAAGATGGAGGAATATCAGTAAGCTGGTCTTTGGGGAAGGAGTTGATGGATTGTAGCTGTCCAGGACATTGACAATAGGAACCAAACAAGGAGATTCCTTGTGAACATTAAGCCCACAGGTTATATTGCATTTCTGTGTTTCCATAAGTCACAGAAGGGAGACCATTTGGCCCACTGAGTGATGCCAGCAATATCGTTCCCGGTAACCCTTGACCCCACATTCTCGTCCCTCTTGCACAGGACAGAGTGGCCAATTGGTCCACGTGCTGGATGAAACTGGAGCTCCGAGGGAAACCCATGCAGTCACAGGGGGAACTCTTTCAGCACTGGGGGCACTGGAGCTGCAAGGCTCAGCATCACCAGTCGTGCCATCTCTCTCTCGCGAGACAAACGACACGCTGGAGGAATCCAACAGGCCAGGCAGCGTCGATGGAAACGAGTAGACAGTCGACATCTTGGGCCGAGACCCTTCTTCAGGACTGAGAGGGAGGGGGGGAAGATGCCTGAATTAAAATGTGGGGGGAAGGGAAGGAAGCTAGCTGGACGGTGAGAGGTGAAGCCAGGTGGGTAGGAAAGGTCAAGGGCTGGAGAAGAAGGAATCTGATGGGAGAGGAGAGTGGACCATGGGAGAAAGGGAAGGAGGAGGGGACCCGGGGGGAAGTAATAGGTAGCTGAGAAGAAGTAAAAGGTCTGAGTGGGGAATAGAGGAAGAGGGGCGGGGGTGAATTTTGTTCACCAGAAGGAGAAATCAATATTCATACCATCAGGTTGGAGGGTACCCAGGTGGAATATAAGGTGTTGCTCCTCCACCCTGAGGGTTGCCTTATCTTGACATATGTTGCAAAATTCATTTTTTTCCAGCAGCAGTAGAATGCAAGTCATAAAGTTTAGCCACGATAGTGTAGTAGTTAACATGGTGCCGTTACAGCTCGGGGTGTCACAGTTGGCAGCTCAAGGCCGGCGTCCACCCCAAGGAGTTTGTATTTCCTCCCTGTGGAATGTGTGGATTTCATCCGGGTTCTCCGGTTTCCTCTCGCAGTCCAGAGATGTACCGGTTAGCAGCTCATTGTAAATGAGGCTAGAGTTAAATTGGTGGGTTGCTGGCGGTGTGGGTCGAAGGGCTGGAAGGGCCTTTTCTGGGTTGTATCTCTAAATAAAATAAAATAAGTGAAACCTACCTACCTACGACTTACTGTAAATTTTATGTCCTGCACTGTAAAGTTGCTGCAAAATAACAAATTTAACAACACACCTCAGTCAGTGATAATAAACCTGATTCTAAATCTGAGAGAGAACTGGTAACAGAGAAACAAGTGGGAGGGGTAGAACAGATGGGATTGTTCTGAAAAGCCAGTATACACTTGCTGGGCTCCTCCTAAGCCTTGACCATGAAACTACCAGATGGTTCACAAGTGTCCTTTGGGGAAGAGAATCTATCATTCACTCTGGTCTGGTGTCTATGTGATCAGAGGTCCTGATCCAGTGCTGTACTGCACCATGTTCTATGTTACAAATTACAGATCAGCTTCATTTGCCACAAAACATCGAAACATACGGTGACAAGCATCGTTTTGCGTCGATGACCAAGACAGACGGTGATGTGCTGGGGGCAGCCCGCAAGTGTTACCGTGCTTCCGGCATCAGCAAAGCACGTCCATACCTTACTGACCCTAGTTCATAGCAACTAAGGGCGGAGAAACGCCGGCATTGTCATTGTTGTCCAGAACCCGGGAGTGAAGAAACTGAAAAACAAACATGAAAATTAGTTAGTGGGATTGACATCAACCTTAAAGCATCTTCAGCCAATAATTACAGTTTTATTAATTAGGTTCAAAGTCAAAGTAAGAAGAAGCGAAGAAAGCACGACAGTGCCTCTACTTCCTCAGGAGTCTGCAGAGGTTCGGCATGTTATCGAAAACCTTGACAAACTTCTGTAGATATATGGTGGAAAGTGTGCTGACTGGCTGCATTTCGGCCTGGTATGGATTTCCAATGCCTTTGAGCAGAAAATCCTACAGAACTTAGTGAATTCGGCCCAGTTCATCATGGGTGAAACCTTCCCAACCATTGAGCACGTCTACACGAAGCATTGTTGTAGAAAAGCAGCATCCAACAGGAGAGACCCTCACCACCCAGGCCATGCTCGTTTCTCACTGCTGCCATCAGGTAGAAGGTACAAGGGCCCCAGGACTCGTAGCACCTGGTTCAAGAACAGTTACTACCCCTCAACCATCCGGCTCTTGATTAAAAGTGGATAACTACACTCATTTAAGGACTCTTAGCCTGTAATTTCATGCTCATTATTTATTGCCATTTATTTATATCTGCATTTGCACAGTTTGTTTACAGTTTACAGTTACTGTTGTATAAATAGATTTGTTAAGTATGCCCGCAGAAAAAGAATCTCGGGGTTGTGTGGTGACATGATTGTACTCTGATAATAAATTTACCTTGAACCGTTTATCATCAAGTTTGTAAATATCACCACATACTACCGTGAGATTCATTTTCTTGTGGGCAATCACAGTAGAATACGAAATTCAATAGCTTCAGTAAAAAAAAACTGCACAGTCTGACAAATAATCAATGTGCAAAAGAACCAAATATTAATAATAAATTGTAGCCTAATAATATTGAGAACATGACTTGTGGAGTCCTTGAAAGTGAGTCTGTGGGTTGTGGAATCAGTTGGGTGTTGAGCTGAGTGAAGTTATCCACTCTGGTTAGAACTGAGGTTGAAGTTACTTGGGGTAAACACAGACTGATCAAAGGAGACAACGTGATGCTGGATTCCTCATTAACTGGCTGGCATTCAGTAATGGATATCATGACCTAGTCAGATTCTTTGGAGTTTTGTTTTCAATACGTTTCAGGATCAGGGAGAAATCTTTGCATAAGTTTCCCTCAGGACATTTGGTAAGTGGAGCAGAGTGTGGAAGGGCAGTTCGAACTGATCTGTAGGATTAATGAGCAACCTGGCCTTTCCGAGGCCATCGGTCAAGTTCTTGATGTTAGCAAAAGCATCTGCAAATTAAAAATGTGTAAAGTTCTGCTCATGTTTGGCTTCCTAACTCTGAAAGATCTTGTACTCCTGCGATGAGTCTTTGTTTTCTATGACACAGCCGGGAATGCACTTTAGAAATGTTTCATTGGTTGTAGATGTTGGAGCATTGTGATAGGTTCTATGTAAATGTACCGTCCAGTTTTCAGTATGTGTCTATGGGTGGTGTTCACTGACACTCCAAAACCATTCACACATTCAGTGGCCACTGGAGTCTAATCCAGGGTGGTCTTCTGCTGCTGTAGCCCAGCCTCTCCAAGATTTGACAGGTTGTGCATTCAGAGATGTTCTACCGTTGTAATGTGTGGTTATTTGAGTTACTGTCACCTTCCCGTCAGCTTGAACCAGTCTGGTCATCGTTCTCTGACCTCTCTCATTAACAAGGCATTTTTGCCCAGGAAACTGCCGTTCAGGTCCCTTTTAAATCTTTTCTCTCACATATTAAATCTACTCTCTAGCGTTTGATTCCCCAAATCCAGGAAAGAGATTGTACATTCACTCTATCAATGCTCCACGTGGTTTTGTACACCTGAATAAAGTCACCCCTCAGTCTCCTACGTTACAAGGAAATCCTAGCCTGCCCAACCTCTCCCTATGGAGAAAAACATGATTTAAGATTAATAGGTTTGTTTTATTTGTCAATTACCTCAAAACATAGAGTGAAAGAGGGTTGTGTTGGGTAGCCCACAAGGGTTGACAGGCTTCCAGCACCAACATAGCATGTCAACAACTCACTAACACTAAAGGAACGTCTTCTGAATGTGGGAGGGAACCAGGGCACCGGAGGAAACCCGCAGAGTCACGGGGAGAACCTTCAAACTCCTTCCAGACAGCGGCAGGAAGTGAACCCAGATCTTCCATCTGGCATTGTAAACGTTGTGTAACCGTTATGTTAACCTGCTGTAGCTCAGGCACTCAGGTCCCGGCAACAACGCAAGTGTAGGATAGTGGACAAAAGTTACCGACAAGGGCCTCACAAGGATACAGAGCGATGCGAGCTGAGTCTCGTACATGGGAGGAAGACCCAAGACTTCACTGTAATAAGATTGCGAATAGGTCAACTTGCTTTCACAATAACAGATACACATTATGTAAGTTTTCTGTGTTTTGAAATTACTATTTGAAAGTCAGAGAACCACTGGAATGCACAAAGGGAATTTGCATACAAAATGAGTAGCGGTTTAGTATAATTTCTTCAATCCTGTAAACAGCACATCAAAAGAGATTTCCCATCAGTCATCTGCTTTCAGTGGATTGTAACCAAATCTAGACTGCTGAAATGAAAGTTGAAATATTTGTGCAGTACCTTAACATAGACTTGGTAGCCACTTTATTAAATACTTTATTCAAATCCTAATAAAATGGCCAGTGAATGCTATAGCCAATTCGCTTCAAGATTTGAAGCAAGATTCAGATGTAAGTAATAAAATGGCCAGTAAGTGTATTTCCCAGCTCTTTATTCAAGGTATGGAAAGACCAAGAGATCTTTCTTGTCATTCATTAAACAGAGCCACAGGTCTCTAGTACATCCACCTGAACATGGACATTAAACTATAGTTTAACACAACAAAATTCCAGATGAACTCAGCAGGTCAGGCAGAATTTATGGAAAGGAATAAGCAGTCAATGTTTTGGGATGAAACCCTTTATCATGATTCCTGATGAAGGGTCTCAGCCCAAAACATCAGATGTTCATTCTCATCATAGATGCTGCCTGACCTGTTGAATTCTTCCAGCATTTTGTGTGCGTTGCCTGGATTTCCTGTATCTGCAGAATCTCTTGAGTTTTGACAACGGCTTAATATCTCATATGAAACTAAATGTCTTTTAAAAACTCATAGCGTTGCCTTAATACTTATAGATGCTGGCAGTTTATCTCTCACCTCCAAATCTAAAGATTGTGCATTTAGCTAGACTGTTGAATTTAACAACCTCGATTCAGGGCACTGCCAGGGCAGTGCCTAGAGGTACACGTTCCTTGGAGGTGAGACGTCTCTCTCAGTGGATATAGAAGATCCTATCACTGTACTTTGAGCAGGGGCAATAGATTTATTCCATGGCTCCTGTGTAATGTGACTGAGACTATCTGTTACCTGTATAAAGGAGTAGAAGCTGGCAGATAAGAGGTGAGTCCAGGTGAGAGTAGGGGAGGGAGGGATGAAGTGAGAAGCTGGGATGTGAGAGGTTAGAGGGGTAAAGGGCTGAAGAAGAAGGAATTTGATAACAGAGGACGGTGGACCATGGGAGAAAGGGAAGGAGGAGATAACCAGAGGGAGGTGATGGGCAGGTGAGGAGAAAAGGAGGGGTGAGAGGGTAACCAGAAAGAGGAATGGAAAAAGGAAGGGGAAGGAGGAGAAATTACTGGATGTTGGAGGAATCGATACTCAAGTGTGGGTCGGAAGCTACCCATACAGAATATGAAGTGTTGCTCTTCCAACCTGAACGTGGCCTCTTTGTGGCTGCAGAGGAGGCTGTGGACTGACATGTTGGAATGTGAATGGGAAATCAAGGTGTAATGACTCCATTTTCAAGCAGTCTCACAGTCTGAGCTCAGGGACAAAGATTGGCCAACAGGGCTCCCTGTGGTTCAGTGAGCCAGGGTAAACCAGGAACTGATAGGGGGAAAGAGGAGAACCGGAGGCAGTACGGTGGCAGAGTGGTTAGTGCAATTACTTTACAACACCACCCATCACTGATCGGGGCTCGATTCCCACCATTGCCTGTAATACTTGACAGATAGACCTCAGTATGTGCGGTTGGGAGACTGTAGGTCTGACACAGTGGTCAGCAGCACAGGAGCGCCACAGGGAACCGTACTCTCTCCGGTCCTGTTCACCCTGTACACATCTGACTTCCAATATAACTCGGAGTCCTGCCATGTGCAGAAGTTCGCTGATGACACGGCCATAGTGGGGTGTGTCAGGAATGGACAGGAGGAGGAGTATAGGAAACTGATACAGGACTTTGTGATATGGTGCAACTCAAACTACCTGCGTCTCAATGTCACCAAGACCAAGGAGATGGTGGTGGACTTTAGGAGATCTAGGCCTCATATGGAGCCAGTGATCATTAATGGAGAATGTGTGGAGCAGGTTAAGACCTACAAGTATCTGGGAGTACAGTTGGACGAGAAGCTAGACTGGACTGCCAACACAGATGCCTTGTGCAGGAAGGCACAGAGTCGACTGTACTTCCTTAGAAGGTTGGCGTCATTCAATGTCTGCAGTGAGATGCTGATGATGTTCTATAGATCAGTTGTTGAGAGCGCCCTCTTCTTTGTGGTGGCGTGTTGGGGAGGAAGCATTAAGAAGAAGGACGCCTCACGTCTTAATAAGCTGATAAGGAAGGCGGGCTCTGTCGTGGGCAAAGTACTGGAGAGTTTAACATCGGTAGCTGAGCGAAGGGCGCTGAGTAGGCTACGGTCAATTATGGAAAACCCTGAACATCCTCTACATAGCACCATCCAGAGACAGAGAAGCAGTTTCAGCGACAGGTTACTGTCGATGCAATGCTCCTCAGACAGGATGAAGAGGTCAATACTCCCCAATGCCATTAGGCTTTACAATTCAACTGCCAGGACTTAAGAACTTTTTTTTAAAGCTATTATTAATGCTTTTTGAGTTAGTGATTTAGATGCATATCATATTATTACTGAGTTAAGTATTGTATGTAAGGAGTTTTTGCTACAACAAGTGTATGGGACATTGGAAAAAATGTTGAATTTCCCCATGGGGATGAATAAAGTATCTATCTATCTATCTATCTATCTATCTATCTACTAAGAGTGGTTCAGTAGTGTAGTGGTTAGAACTATAGTGTTACAGTGCACTGATCACTGATCGGGGCTCGATTCCCTCCCTGACTGTAATACTAAGAGTGGCTCAGTAGTGTAGTGGTTAGAACTATAGTGTTACAGTGCACTGATCACTGATCGGGGCTCGATTCCCTCCCTGACTGTAATACTAAGAGTGGATCAGTAGTGTAGTGGTTAGAACTATAGTGTTACAGTGCACTGATCACTGATCGGGGCTCGATTCCCTCCCTGACTGTAATACTAAGAGTGGATCAGTAGTGTAGTGGTTAGAACTATAGTGTTACAGTGCACTGATCACTGATCGGGGCTCGATTCCCTCCCTGACTGTAATACTAAGAGTGGATCAGTAGTGTAGTGGTTAGAACTATAGTGTTACAGTGCACTGATCACTGTTCGGGGCTCGATTCCCTCCCTGACTGTAATACTAAGAGTGGATCAGTAGTGTTGTGGTTAGAACTGTAGTGTTACAGTGCACTGATCACTGATCGGGGCTTGATTCCCTCCTCATTACTCTTGGCTTTCCTCCAGGTGCTCTGGTTTCCTGCTGTGGACAGGCTGTGTTGGCCCTGGAAGCATGGGGTGACACTTGTGGGCTGCCCCCCATTGATTTGATTTAATACGAATGATGCATTTCGGTTCATGTTTCGATGTATCTGTGACAAACACAGTTAATCTTTAATCTTTCGGTCATGATGAGTTCTGACCTTCTGGCCTAGGGAACCTTTCCACACAATGTGAGAAGCTGGAAGGCAAAAGGTAGAAGAGGTAAAGGGTTGAAGGAGATGGAATCTTACAGGAGAGGACAGTGGACCGTGGGAGAAAGTGAAGGAGAAGGTAATGGGCAGATGAGGAGAAGAGAAGTCACTGTCCTTGTTTCCTTTGTCCAGAGGGTGACTTCACTTCAAGCCACGACTGCTCAGCCCACCAGGATCAGCTGCTGATGGTGATGCCTGTTCTCTCCTTTATGCTCCCTCAGGTTTCAAGGGAGAGCGGGACCACTGGAAAAGTGGGCGGCTGATTTGTATAAAGACACACGAGAGCGGCAGGAAGGAAATCGAATCGTTCGACGCCGCAATCCTCCTTATCCGGAATCCTTACAAAGCACTGATGGCTGAATTTAACCGCAAATACGGAGGTCACATTGGCTTTGCCTCCGAGGCCCACTGGAGGGGGAAAGGTAGGTTTTGGGGAGTTGCCTTTCATTTGTCTGAAGACCAAGGGTTCAATTACTGGGTGAAGCCAAGGGAAGATGGAACCAGCACTAGATCAAATCTGATGTTAACAATGAGTTATTGGTTTGGTACTGTAACATGTACAGTAAAATCCTGTTTGTATGTGTACCATCTAGATAGGTCATTTCACACATCAGAACATAGACGTAGTACAAAGGAAAACAGAGAACAGAAAACAGTGTTTTAGGTACAAAGAAAATCCAGGGCGTGTTCTCAAATAAACGGCTTAGGGTATGATGAGTTAGATGGAGGGGTCAAGAATTCATCTGTATCACAGAAGAGATCTGTTCAACAAGAGGCTTGTAACAATGGGATAGGAGCTGTCCTTGGCCTTTGATGGGCGTGGTGTGGAGAGAGAATGTTCTAGGTGGTTGGGTTTCTGGATTGGTAAACAGAGTCTGTGGAGGGGGAGGCTGGTTTTTGTGATGGACTGAGGTGTGTACAGAACTCTCTGTATCGTCATGGACAGGGTGGTTGCCACACCACGCCGTGGTGCATCTGGATAGGATGCTTTCTGTGGTCCACCTGTAAAAAGTCATGACGGTCAGTGGGGACGTGGCAAACTCCCTTAGACTTTGGGGCAAGTAGGAGTGTTGATGCATTTGTTGCCCTTAGCATCTGCATGGCCAGACCAGGACACATTAGCATCCTTAGATTTCTGAATGGTCCATGAACCCATGGACACTACCCTGCTCTTTTGCACAATTTATATCTATACAGTTTTTCATTTTTATTTTAACTAGTATGTAATTTCATATCTTGCCCTGTACTGCTGGCACAGAACAACAGATTTCAATGTATGTCGGTGATGATGAACCTGATTCTGATCTGCCCTGCTTAGCTTTCCAAGGGATGGTCAATTAGAGCCAGATCCGTCCCTTCACCCCTCCCTAGAGCGTTTCCTCATAGCATCGCACGACAGATGCCAGATTTCACAAAACACTCACTTCACAGGAGAGGTGGAATGGCCGAGTAACCATGGGGACAAAGGCATTTCTTTTTAATTGTTTTCTGAAGGACAAAGTGCTGAGGGAAAATACAACCGACAGCCCCAAGAGCATTCTGGGAGTTGTAAGAAGCAGCAAAATGATTAATGTTGTTACCATGGCGAAGCAATGGAGGAACACATGGAGGGTTACCCTGCCCTTGTTCAAACCAGACTAGGCCAGGCAGCTTTTGTTTTCCTTTGTCCTGATTTATTTCCCAAGAATCTTGCAGCAATGAACATTTAATAGTTACAATTCCCAGGATCCCTGTAGCGATTTGAGAAATTGCCTCCATGCTATGTTCCATCTCTCGTTTTCTCTCTCCCTCACACTCTTTCCTTACACTCTCTCTCCCTCTCACCCTCTCTCTCCCCCACTCTCTCTCTCTCAATATCTCTCCTCTCTTTCTCTCTCCATCCCACTCTACCACCATCCCTCTCTCCCTCCCTCCCTCCTTCCCCACCCCAGATCATACACATCCACACTCAGTTAGTGGAGTGACTGTCCCTATTGCCTGGAGAGGAATCACCCTCATGACACCTCACCTTTTTACACAGCCACTGATATGGAAACCCTCGCACCACACTTGCACTTTAAGTGAGACGAGAAGCAGAAGTGATGAGAATTGATTCTCCCATGCACACTCCTACAGAAATGGGCACAACAGGCAGCACAGTGACACAGCAAGTAGAGCTGCTGCCTCACAACCCCAGGTTCGATCCTGGCCTCCAGTGCTGTCAGTGTGGAATTCATGTGTTCTCCCGGTGACCGCACGTGTTTAATTGTATTCAGTCAGATTACCTCTACATCTTATCCCCACACACTCTATCAGACCTATTCCTTATCCACCATTTCTGCAAACTCTCTAAAACTTAAAAATCCTTCAGGGCCTTTGACGGGAAATGTTAATCCCGATTCTCCCTCCACTGGTGCTGCCTGACCTGCTGAGTGTTTCCATCTGCAGGTCCTCTGCTCCGTCTGCCAAAATCAGAATTTCCTGGTGGCCAAACAGAGTCTGTGGAGCGTGCTGGGAGTGTGACACCAGGGAGTGATGAAGCTTTCCTCCTGCATTGTAGTGTAGCAGTTCGCATAACGCCTTACAGCACCAGCAACCGGGGACAGAGGGCTGTGTACGGGCGTGGGTGGGAGTGAGGAACGGGATTTGTTCTGTGTTGTTCTGCTGAGCATTGTGGCTATGTTATGTTGGCACTGAAATGCGTGGCTACACTTGTGGGCTGCCCCCAGCACACCCTCAGGTGTGCAAGTTGTTAGATTCAAGATTAGTTAATGTCATTTCCAGTACATAAATGCAAAGGGGAATGAAATAATTCCAGATTCTCTATAGCACAAGAAGGAGCACAATGAAAACACAGAACAACTATAAATACATAAGATGGTTTATGCACATAGATTGACTGTATGACTCACAGGAGAGTCTATACACAAGTTAACACAAATAACTCATTTCACTTCAACGTACACGTGACACATGAACTTGAATCTTGACTGCTGTCTGTAAGGAGTTTATCTGTTCTCCCTGGTTTCCTCCCACATTCCGGACACGGATGGGTTGTGGTCAGTGACGTGTGGACGTGCTACGTTGGTGCTGGAAACCTGGTGACACTTGCACTCTCCCCCTGCACATCCTCAGACTGTGCTGGTCGTTGACACAAAGGACACATGTTTCGATGTACGTGTGACAAGTAAAGCTAATCTTTCATCTAACCACACTCAGGATCAGGTGGCACTGCAAGATCACCGAGGTATTTGGGAATGATTCTCTGACCAAGCCTTGTGTCGACTGAAGGTGTCGTACCCCTGAGGCCAAGTGTTAGAAAGCCAGGGGAAAAGCCAGATAATTTGACCTTCTTGTTCCCAGGTCGAGATTGGTTTTAAATCCCCAATCAGCCTCTGCTTGGCGAGAGATGCACTGTTTCGTGCCTTGTTGCTTTTGAAAACAATCTCATTTTAAATCACTGCAGCTTCAAAGACACACGACTCAGGCTCTCTCTTTCCCCTCCCATGTTACTATGTTAGTTTTGTCTTAGAACAGTTTTAATAAACCATCCATCTTCCTTAAATTATCTCGAAATGGTGGTTACAGTATCCAAAAGGACAGCTGGTATCTTAATCTTCTGGTATTTTTTAAGCTTATCTGTCAAATAAAGAGTTTTAAAATGTCAACTAAATGCTTGAAGCTGTCAAAGGAAGTTTGAGTTACGTTCAGTGAAGTCTTATTCAGACTATAAGAAATAGATAATTATGAACTGAGTGCCATATTTTGATGAAATCAGTGCATGAAGCATAAAAATCTACAGCTGTCGCACTCTAAAGATGTTTACCAGTGATGTCAATCCAGAGTAATGTAACATGGGCACAGGAACTACCAGTTCAGTATTTAAGTTAGGGGATGGCACGGTAGTGTAGTAGTTAACGTAACCCTTTACAGCGCTGGCAATGTGAAGATCGAGGTTCATTTCCCGCCGTTGTCCGTAAGGAGTTTGTACGTTCGTCACATGACCGTGTGTGTCTTCTCCAGGTGCTGAAGTTTCCTACAAAGATGAATGGATAGCAATAGGGTTAGTGAATAGCGGGCATGCTACGTTAGCAACTTTTGTGGGCTGCCTTCACGGAAGTCTTCGAACTGTGCTGGTCTTTGACATAAATGGTGCATTTCACTGAATGATTCAAGTTTCAACAGGTCTGATTGTCTTTGTTCTGCTTTTTATGTACATGATAGATATGGATAATTTCTCACATTGTTGAGAAGGGGCCAGTGTTGTTACTGTACTGGCGTAGTGTGGCTAGAGGAGCAGCTAGTTGTGGAGAGCAGGTCCTCAGTTCAACAGCTGGAATGTTGTCTGATCTTCACCGTTTTCCATTGTTCTGTTGTGGAGTGCAGGTCCTCAGTTCTACAGCTGGGATGCTGTCTGGTCCCTCACTGTGTCCATTGTTCTGTTGTGGAGTGCAGGTCCTCAGTTCTACAGCTGGGATGTTGTCTGGTCCCTCACTGTGTCCATTGTTCTGTTGTGGTGTGCAGGTCCTCAGTTCTACAGCTGGGATGTTGTCTTGTCCCTCACTGTGTCCATTGTTCTGTTGTGGTGTGCAGGTCCTCAGTTCTACAGCTGGGATGCTGTCTTGTCCCTCACTGTGTCCATTGTTCTGTTGTGGTGTGCAGGTCCTCAGTTCTACAGCTGGGATGTTGTCTGGTCCCTCACTGTGTCCACTGTCCTGTTGTGGTGTGCAGGTCCTCAGTTCTACAGCTGGGATGCTGTTTGGTCCCTCACTGTGTCCATTGTTCTGTTGTGGAGTGCAAGTCCTCAGTTCTACAGCTGGGATGTTGTCTTGTCCCTCACTGTGTCCATTGTTCTGTTGTGGAGTGCAGGTCCTCAGTTCTACATCTGGGATGTTGTCTGGTCCCTCACTGTTTTCCATTGTTCTGTTGTGGAGTGCAGGTCCTCAGTTCTACAGCTGGGATGTTGTCTGGTCCCTCATTGTGTCCATTGTTCTGTTGTGGAGTGCAGGTCCTCAGTTCTACAGCTGGGATGCTGTCTGGTCCCTCATTGTGTCCATTGTTCTGTTGTGGTGTGCAGGACCTCAGTTCTACAGCTGGGATGCTGTCTGGTTCCTCACTGTTTTCCATTGTTCTGTTGTGGAGTGCAGGTCCTCAGTTCTACAGCTGGGATGTTGTCCGGTCCCTCACTGTGTCCATTGTTCTGTTGTGGAGTGCAGGTCCTCAGTTCTACAGCTGGGATGTTGTCTGGTCCCTCATTGTGTCCATTGTTCTGTTGTGGAGTGCAGGTCCTCAGTTCTACAGCTGGGATGTTGTCCGGTCCCTCACTGTGTCCATTGTTCTGTTGTGGTGTGCAGGTCCTCAGTTCTACAGCTGGGATGCTGTTTGGTCCTTCACTGTGTCCATTGTTCTGTTGTGGAGTGCAAGTCCTCAGTTCTACAGCTGGGATGTTGTCTTGTCCCTCACTGTGTCCGTTGTTCTGTTGTGGAGTGCAGGTCCTCAGTTCTACATCTGGGATGTTGTCTGGTCCCTCATTGTGTCCACTGTCCTGTTGTGGAGTGCAGGTCCTCAGTTCTACAGCTGGGATGTTGTCTGGTCCCTCATTGTGTCCACTGTCCTGTTGTGGAGTGCAGGTCCTCAGTTCTACAGCTGGGATGTTGTCTGGTCCCTCATTGTGTCCACTGTCCTGTTGTGGAGTGCAGGTCCTCAGTTCTACAGCTGGGATGTTGTCTGGTCCTTCACTGTGTCCATTGTTCTGTTGTGGAGTGCAAGTCCTCAGTTCTACAGCTGGGATGTTGTCTTGTCCCTCACTGTGTCCGTTGTTCTGTTGTGGAGTGCAGGTCCTCAGTTCTACAGCTGGGATGTTGTCTGGTCCCTCACTGTGTCCATTGTTCTGTTGTGGAGTGCAGGTCCTCAGTTCTACAGCTGGGATGTTGTCTGGTCCCTCACTGTGTCCATTGTTCTGTTGTGGAGTGCAGGTCCTCAGTTCTACAGCTGGGATGCTGTCTGGTCCCTCACTGTGTCCACTGTCCTGTTGTGGTGTGCAGGTCCTCAGTTCTACAGCTGGGATGTTGTCTTGTCCCTCACTGTGTCCGTTGTTCTGTTGTGGAGTGCAGGACCTCAGTTCTACAGCTGGGATGTTGTCTGGTCCCTCACTGTGTCCATTGTTCTGTTGTGGAGTGCAGGTCCTCAGTTCTACAGCTGGGATGTTGTCTGGTCCCTCATTGTGTCCACTGTCCTGTTGTGGAGTGCAGGTCCTCAGTTCTACAGCTGGGATGTTGTCTGGTCCCTCATTGTGTCCACTGTCCTGTTGTGGAGTGCAGGTCCTCAGTTCTACAGCTGGGATGTTGTCTGGTCCCTCATTGTGTCCACTGTCCTGTTGTGGAGTGCAGGTCCTCAGTTCTACAGCTGGGATGTTGTCTGGTCCCTCATTGTGTCCATTGTTCTGTTGTGGAGTGCAGGTCCTCAGTTCTACAGCTGGGATGTTGTCCGGTCCCTCACTGTGTCCATTGTTCTGTTGTGGTGTGCAGGTCCTCAGTTCTACAGCTGGGATGCTGTTTGGTCCTTCACTGTGTCCATTGTTCTGTTGTGGAGTGCAAGTCCTCAGTTCTACAGCTGGGATGTTGTCTTGTCCCTCACTGTGTCCGTTGTTCTGTTGTGGAGTGCAGGACCTCAGTTCTACAGCTGGGATGTTGTCTGGTCCCTCACTGTGTCCATTGTTCTGTTGTGGAGTGCAGGTCCTCAGTTCTACAGCTGGGATGTTGTCTGGTCCCTCATTGTGTCCACTGTCCTGTTGTGGAGTGCAGGTCCTCAGTTCTACAGCTGGGATGTTGTCTGGTCCCTCATTGTGTCCACTGTCCTGTTGTGGAGTGCAGGTCCTCAGTTCTACAGCTGGGATGTTGTCTGGTCCCTCATTGTGTCCACTGTCCTGTTGTGGAGTGCAGGTCCTCAGTTCTACAGCTGGGATGTTATCTGGTCCCTCACTGTGTCCATTGTTCTGTTGTGGAGTGCAGGTCCTCAGTTCTACAGCTGGGATGTTGTCTGGTCCTTCACTGTGTCCATTGTTCTGTTGTGGAGTGCAAGTCCTCAGTTCTACAGCTGGGATGTTGTCTTGTCCCTCACTGTGTCCGTTGTTCTGTTGTGGAGTGCAGGACCTCAGTTCTACAGCTGGGATGTTGTCTGGTCCCTCACTGTGTCCATTGTTCTGTTGTGGAGTGCAGGTCCTCAGTTCTACAGCTGGGATGTTGTCTGGTCCCTCATTGTGTCCACTGTCCTGTTGTGGAGTGCAGGTCCTCAGTTCTACAGCTGGGATGTTGTCTGGTCCCTCATTGTGTCCACTGTCCTGTTGTGGAGTGCAGGTCCTCAGTTCTACAGCTGGGATGTTGTCTGGTCCCTCATTGTGTCCACTGTCCTGTTGTGGAGTGCAGGTCCTCAGTTCTACAGCTGGGATGTTGTCTGGTCCCTCACTGTTTTCCGTTGTTCTGTTGTGGAGTGCAGGTCCTCAGTTCTACAGCTGGGATGCTGTCTGGTCCCTCACTGTGTCCATTGTCCTGTTGTGGTGTGCAGGTCCTCAGTTCTACAGCTGGGATGCTGTCTGGTCCCTCACTGTGTCCACTGTCCTGTTGTGGAGTGCAGGTCCTCAGTTCTACAGCTGGGATGTTGTCTTGTCCCTCACTGTGTCCATTGTTCTGTTGTGGAGTGCAGGTCCTCAGTTCTACAGCTGGGATGTTGTCTTGTCCCTCACTGTGTCCGTTGTTCTGTTGTGGAGTGCAGGTCCTCAGTTCTACAACTGGGATGTTGACTCATCCCTCACAGTGTCCATTGTTCTGTTGTGGAGTGCAGGTCCTCAGTTCTACAGCTGGGATGTTGTCTGGTCCCTCACAGTTTTCCATTGTTCTGTTGTGGAGTGCAGGTCCTCAGTTCTACAGCTGGGATGTTGTCTGGTCCCTCACAGTTTTCCATTGTTCTGTTGTGGAGTGCAGGTCCTCAGTTCTACAGCTGGGATGTTGTCTGGTCCCTCACTGTGTCCATTGTTCTGTTGTGGAGTGCAGGTCCTCAGTTCTACAGCTGGGATGCTGTCTGGTCCCTCACTGTGTCCATTGTCCTGTTGTGGAGTGCAGGTCCTCAGTTCTACAGCTGGGATGTTATCTGGTCCCTTACTGTGTCCATTGTTGTGTTGTGGAGTGCAGGTCCTCAGTTCTACAGCTGGGATGTTGTCTGGTCCCTCACTGTGTCCATTGTTCTGTTGTGGAGTGCAGGTCCTCAGTTCTACAGCTGGGATGTTGTCTCATCCCTCACTGTTTTCCACTGTTCTGTTGTGGAGTGCAGGTCCTCAGTTCTACAGCTGGGATGTTGTCTGGTCCCTCATTGTGTCCATTGTTCTGTTGTGGAGTGCAGGTCCTCAGTTCTACAGCTGGGATGCTGTCTGGCCCCCATTGTATCCACTGCTTTCAGGTTTTCCTGGCCCCCTCTGGACTGAATGGAATCGACTCAAGACTATCAACTATGATAGTGATGATCTCAGAAAGGAGCCTGGATAGGTCATCTTTTTGGCCCTTCTGGCTGGGCGCAACTTCAACCTTGGTTTTTTCTCTCATAATCTGGACCCCAGGTCATCGGGAATGGGCATGTTCTCTGGGCCTCCTTCACCTCGCCTTCAACTATGTGTTGTGCACAACCACTCGCAATTATCTGGTGCAGAGCAGTAGAGTCATTTGGTTTCTTCTTGTAATTGGTACTTGGGTAGAGTGAAAAACTGGTCTTGTTCACATCAGACAGTGCACTGAGGTAAAACTATAACTGTGTAGAATAAAGTGTAAAAGCTACAGGGAAATCGCGGTGCCGGTAAACAAGTACCAGGTCATAATGAGGTAGATTGTGCGGTCAGGAGTCCATCTTACTGTACAAGAGGTCCAATCAGTAGTATTATTGGTGGGACAGAAGCTGCTCTTGAGCCTGGTGGTAAGTGGTTTTCAGGCTTGTTCATCTTCTGCTCAGTTGGAGAAGGGAGAATATCTGGGCTCTTTAATTATGCTGGCTGCTCTTCCAAGGCAGTGAGTCCACAGAAGGGAGCTGTACGTGCTGAGATGCATCCGCAGCTCGGCACTTCCTTGTGGTTCTGAGCAGAGCAGTTGCCGTATTTGCTGTACCAAGCCACTATGCAATCAGACAGCCTGTTTTTCTCTGGTGCATTGATAACAATTGGTTGTGAGATCACTTGCTGTAGTTCTGTCTATTGCATGCTGGTTGTGCCACCAAGCAGGCAGTGGTCCCAAGCTGCAGCTTCACCGGCTGACATCTCCTCATTCAGACATGCCCATGTTGTACGCCTTCCTTATTTAGTTCAGAAATTTTCCTGCTAATCTTGATCAGTTGCCAGGAATAGGAATGACATATTTCTATGTTGTTAGCTGCTTCACTTCCCTTGGCTCTGTCAATTAATATAATTTAAAAATGAGTTTTTTCCCCACTAATTAGCTCTGACCGGGGCATATTTTAATTGGCTTGTCATCCCTGGTTGCCAGGGTAGACCATCCATATCTGTCTGGTTTGTCACTAAGGCCCAGGTCTTACCTCATTATTGGCACCACCTAGTTTCAAACTGGTCAAGGTTCCACTAATTAGCCGAGCTGAACGGTCCACGGGCACAAAGGCTCATTTCTGTACTAAAGCCAAGTTAGCCATTAGGGCTGGCTTTTTTATAATTAAAGTGAACCTATCTGTACCTGTGAGACATGGTACATTTCTAGATATCATTGATCAACATCCACAAAGAGGCTCACTTCCTACTAAAAGCCCAGGACACTGCCATCAAGTCTGGAGACAGAACGTCTCTCAGAGCAGCCAGGGCGATCTCATCTTAGGCATTAAGACCAGAAGACATAGGAGTGGAATTGGACCAATCTGCCCGTCGAGTCTCCTGCACCATTTCATCATGGTTGATCTAGGTTCCCCTCAACCCCATTCTCCTGCCTTCTCCCTGTAACCTTTCATGCCCTGACTAATCAAGGACCTATTAGCCTTTGCCTTAAATGCACCCAGTGACCTGTGACAAGGAGTTCCACAGATTCACCATCTTCTGGCTAATCAAATTCCTCCTCATCTCTGCTCTAAAAAGACATCCCTCTATTTTGAGGCTGTGCCCTGTGGTCCTAGACTCCCTGACCAAAGGAAATACCTTCTTCACATTCACTCTATCTCGGCCTTTCAACATTTGATAGGTTTCAATGAGATCCCCCTTCTTCATAATTTCAGTGAGTACAGGCCCAGAGCCTTCAATGGCTGCTCACATGGCAACCCTCTTATTCCCAAAATCATTCGCCTGAACCCTCTCTAATGTCAGGACCTAGGGAGCCCAAAACTGCCTTGGGGCTGGGCAGCTGGAACTCGGGGAGCGGCCTCATGAGAGACTGAAGCATCAAGGCTGGAACACAGATGGCAGGCTGTCTGTTTGCTAATCGCCAGCTGCTGTCAGAGGAAGGCCCCTGTAGTCGAGCGATCTGTCTCTCTCTCTTCTGATGGAGAGTGAGAGGCTGCCAGTCCTCGAGGCGGGGAGGCTAGGAGAAGCAACGTGGAAGATTGTAACGCCAGAACAGCGAATTGCTGGTTTCTGCGCTCCCTCTCTGGGAGAGAGATCCTGTCTGAGATACTGAAGTGCTGGCTTGTGGACTGTAGCTGTGATGGGCTCTGGATCAAGAACTCTTTTGGGACAGGGGGCTTTTGCTGTTGCTTGTGTGAAGGGAGGGGGAAAGGGAGCTTTGGGGCTTAGATGTTTCTAACATTCATTGTATGGGGTTTCTTGTTTGGTGCATGTCTGTGAAGAGTATGAATTTCAAGTTGTATACTGCGTACATTAAATGAACCATTACACCTTTGAACCAGTGCCTTATACAGCCTCAGCATTACATTCTTGCTTTTATATTCCAGTCCTCAAACTGAATGCTAATGTTGCTTTTGTCTTTCTCGCACTGATTCAACCTGCAAATTAACCTTTAAGGAATCATTTGAGGACTCCCAAGTCACTTTGCACCTCCGATTTTTGAATTTTTTCCCCCTCATTTAGAAAATAGTCTATCCGTTATTCAAATCATTGACATACAGCATTTAAAAAAACCTGAAAACAATCCCTTTATTCCCACTCTTTGATTCCTGCCAATCAGCCAACGCTCTATCCATGCTGGTATCTTTCCTGCATTACCATGGACTCTTACCTTGTTTAGCAGCTTCATGCGATACCTTGTCAAAGACCTTCTGAAAATCTAAGTGAACGACATCCACCAATTCTCCTTTGTCTATTTTGCTTGTTATTTATTCAAAGAATTCTAACAGATTTATCAGGCAAGATTTTCCCACAAGGAAACCATGCTGACTTCCAACCACTGAGGTCAGGCTAACTGGCCTATAATTCTCTTTCTTCTGCTGGAATTATGCCAGAATCTATTGATTCTTGAACGATCATTACTAATGCCTTCACAATCTCTTCAGTTACCTTTCTGGACCCCTAGGGTGTAGTCCATCATATCGTAACTTCAGATCTTTTAGTTTCCCAAGCACCTTCTCCCTAGTAATAGCAACTGCGTTCACTTCTGCCCCCTGACACTGTCGAGCTTCCGGCATATTACTAGTGTCCTCTACAGTGAAGACTGATGCAACCTAGTTATTTAGTTTGCCCATCATTTCCTTGTCTCCCATTACCAACTTTCTGGCATCATTTTCCAGTGGTCCAATATCTACTCTCACCTCTTTGTAAATCAGAAACAACTTTTGGTATCATTTTCGATATCATTGGCTCACTTGCCTTCACAATTTATCTTTTCCGCCCCACTTTTTTTTTAGTTGCCTTCTGTTGCTGTTTTTAAAATTCCCAATCCTCTAATTCTTGCTCTCTTTGACTTCTCTTGTCAGACGTGGTTGTATTATCCTGCCTTTAGAATACTTGCTCCTCTTTATGTCTGTCTATCCTGCACCTTTTGAATTGCTCCCGGGAACTCCAGCCATTGCTGCTCTTCTGCCATCCCTGCTAGTGTCTCTTTCCAATCAACTTTGGTCTGCTCCTCTCTCATGCCTCTAATTCCTATTACTCCACTATAATACTGATCCAAGCTGCTCCAAAAAGCCATATTGGAGGCATTCCACAAATCCTCTCTCTTGGGATCCAGCATCAACTTGATTTTTCCAGTCTATCTGCAAATTGAAATTCTCCATGACTGAAGTAACATTGCCTTTTTGACCTGCTTTTTCTATCTCTTGTCATTTGTAGCCCACATCCTGGCTACTGTTTGGAGGCCTGTTTATATAACTCCCATCAGGATCTTTTTACCCTTGCAATTTCTTAATTCTACCCACAAGGATTCTACATCTTCCGATCCTATGTCATCTTTCTGAAGGTTTGATTTGATTTTTTTTACCAGCAGAGCCACTGCCCCTCCTCTGCCTACCTGCCTGTCCTTTCAATAGGTTGTGTATTCTTGATATTAAGAGCAGTTGTCTGTCAGCCACGACTCAGTGATGTCCACAATATCATATCAGCCAATCTCTAATTGCTCTACAAGGTCATCTACCTTATTCAGTATGCTGCGTGTATTCAAATATAACACCTTCAGTTCTGCATTTGTCACCCTTTACAATTTTCTCCCCCCTTTGCACTGCAACCCATCCCACTAACTGCAAAGTTGCCCTATCATCTGCCTGTTCTTACTGGCAGTCTCAGGTGAGCAACCTGCTGCCTGGAACAGAGGCAGACGCGAGAAGGACTCTGCAGAGAATCAAACCCCTGTACGGTGGCCGGGCTAGACAACAGAACAGGCCATGTTCTCAGGGAATGAGCACGCCAGCTCATTGTCATCTTTAACACTTAACTCAACCGAGCTGCTGTCTCTGCATGTTTCAAAGCAGCCACTATCATCCTTGCACCACTCCATTCCTGACATACTGGACACTCACTAATATACTTGCTGACAGAGCCGCTTCATGACAAATGCCATAGCACCTGGCCCTGCCACAGCTAGAAAATAAGCGTCAGAATGCTGTTTCTGGATTTCAGTTTGGTATTCAACACTATTGTCCCACAGACCTTGGTGAACAAACTCCTACTTCTTGGTCTAAATGCACCACCGTGCAACTGGATATTGGACTTCCTGACAAATTGGATGCATAACTGCGACACCAGCAGAGAGGAGATGGAAGAGCTTGCGATCTGGTGCCAGGCAAATAACCTCTTCCTCAATGTCAACAAGGTAAAGGAGATGTTCATCAACCAGCGGAACTCGCACCGCCCACACACCTCTTTACATCGGTGGCCCAGCAGTGGAAACTGAGCAGTTTCTAACTCCTGGGAGTGCACGTCACACACAACCTCTCATGGTCCCAGAACACATCCTAACCAGTCAGGAAAGCTCACCAATGCCTCTACTTTCTGAGGAGGCTGAGGCGAGCTGGACTTCGCCCATCCATACTCATGTCATTCTACAGATGTCCAGCAGGGGGCACTCTAACAAGCTCTATCACTGCTGGGTACGAAAACTGCACTGGAGCGGGAGGAAGCCTCTACAACAGGTAGTCAAAACAGTCCAAAGCATCACCGGCACCAGCCTACCCGCCACCGTGGACGTATATACAGAAAGGTTCCAGAAAAGGGCCAGTAACATCATGAAGGATCGAACACACCTTGCTCATGGACTGACTGTCCCATTCCCATCAGGGAGGAGGCTACTCAGCATCCATATCAGGATCACTGGAATCAAAAATAGTTACACAGCTCAAGCAGTAAGACCGATCAACACCTCCATCCACTAACTCTTCCACTACTTTATTATTTCCCATCAGTCACCTTATGGGATACATTCAGTCTCCAGTATGAAATATATATAACCTCTCTGAAAGTACTGTATATATTTATTGTGTTTTTTTACCTTTTATCTATTTTTTGTGTTGCATTAGATCTAGAGTAACAATTCCTTCATTCTCCTTACACTTGTGTGCAGGAAATGGCCCTGAACAATCTTGAATCTTCCGACCAGCTAAAAGGTTCTGCTGACAACTGCCTTTAAATTAAAAGTACAAATTATCTCTGTACCTTGCTGCAGATTGTTTTCTGTCTACCGTTAATCATTACGGTTCTGTAAATCTGTATTACCAATCAATATACAAGTAAGTGCAACTTTCATTTCTGATTGTAGTCACATTAGTTAACTCAATATCCTGGCTATTTCCCTTCTCGTTGCCACCATTGCAAAGGAGATATAGGAGCCTTAGATCCCACACCACCAGGTTCAGGAACAGTTGTTACACTTCAACCATTGGGCTCCTAATTCTGCAGGGATAACTTCACTCACCTCAGCGCTGAACTGATCACTGCTTATGGCCTCACTGTCAAAGCCTCTGCAACTCGTGCTCTCGGTATTATTTATTTATGTACTTACTTATTATTTTTCTTCTGTTTGCACAGTTTGTTGTCTTTTGCACGTTGGTTGTTACCAGTCTTTGTGTGTAGTTTTTCATTGATTCTATAGTATTCCTTTGTTCTACTGTGAGTAGAAAACACAGAACAGAGAAAACCTACAGCACAATACAGGCCCTTCGGCCCACAAAGCTGAAAGAAAATGAATCCCAGGGTAGTATAAATGCAGAATCAAATGTAAAGCATTGCAGAAAGTGTAGCAGTGTAGAAGGAGTGCAGTGCAGGTAAAGGGCAAGATCATAATGAGGTAGACAGGGAGGTCAAGAGTCCATCTTGTCATCCAGTGGGTCTGATCAATGGTCCGATATCAGTGGGATAGAAGATCTGTCATCCAGTGGGTCTGATCAATGCTCCGATATCAGTGGGATAGAAGATCTGTCATCCAGTGGGTCTGATCAATGGTCCGATATCAGTGGGATAGAAGATCTGTCATCCAGAGGGTCTGATCAATGGTCCGATATCAGTGGGATAGAAGCTCTGTCATCCAGAGGGTCTGATCAATGGTCCGATATCAGTGGGATAGAAGATCTGTCATCCAGTGGGTCTGATCAATGGTATGATATCAGTGGGATAGAAGTTCTGTCATCCAGAGGGTCTGATCAATGGTTGGATATCAGTGGGATAGAAGTTCTGTCATCCAGAGGGTCTGATCAATGGTCCGATATCAGTGGGATAGAAGGTCTGTCATCCAGTGGGTCTGATCAATGGTCCGATATCAGTGGGATAGAAGGTCTGTCATCCAGTGGGTCTGATCAATGGTCCGATATCAGTGGGATAGAATGTCTGTCATCCAGTGGGTCTGATCAATGGTCCAATGTCAGTGGGATAGAAGTTCTGTCATCCAGAGGGTCTGATCAATGGTCCGATATCAGTGGGATAGAAGTTCTGTCATCCAGAGGGTCTGATCAATGGTCCGATATCAGTGGGATAGAAGATCTGTCATCCAGTGGGTCTGATCAATGGTCCGATATCAGTGGGATAGAAGGTCTGTCATCCAGTGGGTCTGATCAATGGTCCAATGTCAGTGGGATAGAAGTTCTGTCATCCAGAGGGTCTGATCAATGGTCCGATATCAGTGGGATAGAAGTTCTGTCATCCAGAGGGTCTGATCAATGGTCCGATATCAGTGGGATAGAAGATCTGTCATCCAGTGGGTCTGATCAATGGTCCGATATCAGTGGGATAGAAGGTCTGTCATCCAGCTGGTCTGATCAATGGTATGATATCAGTGGGATAGAAGGTCTGTCATCCAGTGGGTCTGATCAATGGTCCGATATCAGTGGGTTAGAACATCTGTTAGCCAGTGGGTCTGATCAATGGTCCGATATCAGTGGGATAGAAGTTCTGTCATCCAGAGGGTCTGATCAATAGTCCGATATCAGTGGGATAGAAGGTCTGTCATCCAGTGGGTCTGATCAATGGTCCGATATCAGTGGGATAGAAGGTCTGTCATCCAGCTGGTCTGATCAATGGTATGATATCAGTGGGATAGAAGGTCTGTCATCCAGTGGGTCTGATCAATGGTACGATATCAGTGGGATAGAACATCTGTCATCCAGTGGGTCTGATCAATGGTCCGATATCAGTGGGATAGAAGTTCTGTCATCCAGTGGGTCTGATCAATGGTACAATATCAGTGGGATAGAAGATCTGTCATCCAGAGGGTCTGATCAATGGTCCGATATCAGTGGGATAGAAGATCTGTCATCCAGTGGGTCTGATCAATGGTATGATATCAGTGGGATAGAAGGTCTGTCATCCAGTGGGTCTGATCAATGGTCCGATATCAGTAGGATAGAAGGTCTGTCATCCAGTGGGTCTGATCAATGGTCCGATATCAGTGGGATAGAAGTTCTGTCATTCAGAGGGTCTGATCAATGGTCCGATATCAGTGGGATAGAAGGTCTGTCATCCAGTGGGTCTGATCAATGGTCCGATATCAGTGGGATAGAAGGTCTGTCATCCAGTGGGTCTGATCAATGGTCCGATATCAGTGGGATAGAAGGTCTGTCATCCAGTGGGTCTGATCAATGGTCCGATATCAGTGGGATAGAAGGTCTGTCATCCAGTGGGTCTGATCAATGGTCCGATATCAGTGGGATAGAAGTTCTGTCATCCAGAGGGTCTGTTCAATGGTCCGATATCAGTGGGATAGAAGGTCTGTCATCCAGAGGGTCTGATCAATGGTCCGATATCAGTGGGATAGAAGGTCTGTCATCCAGAGGGTCTGATCAATGGTCCGATATCAGTGGAATAGAACATCTGTCATCCAGCAGGTCTGATCAATGGTACGATATCAGTGGGATAGGTCTGTCATCCAGCTGGTCTGATCAATGGTCCGATATCAGTGGGATAGAAGGTCTGTCATCCAGTGGGTCTGATCAATGGTCCGATATCAGTGGGATAGAAGGTCTGTCATCCAGTGGGTCTGATCAATGGTCCGATATCAGTGGGATAGAAGGTCTGTCATCCAGTGGGTCTGATCAATGGTCTGATATCAGTGAGATAGATCTGCCTTCGAGCCTGGTGGGACGTGCTTTCAGGCTCTTGTATCTGCCCGATGGGAGAAGGGAGGAGAGAGGATGTCGGGAGTAGGTGGGGGTCTTTGATTATGCTGGCTGTTTTACAGAGGCAGTGAGAAGAGTAGACAGAATCCATTGAGGGGAGGAAGGTTTTAAATCCAAGACTTAAGCTTGGCTATAAAACTTTCCTGTGCATCTTCTCAGAATGGTGACATCCATCCTCTGTGTATGACTAGAACCATATACTGTCTGAAATACACCAAACTCCTACAGCCTTTTTCACTTTGACATTCACCTAAATGCCTCAATGTTGACTTGAATAGGATTTAAACATCTGGGCTACTTTGCCTTGGAAGCGGGCGATTGAATTACTGCCCTGGAACGCTGCCAAATCAAGAGGAAGTCCCAAGGGTTTTTTCAATGATATACACAACGGAGCTGTAAGCTTGTCAGAAATTAACTGTAATTGAGTTATACTTTCAGGATCCCTTTAAATAAAGAAACAAAATATTTTATTAGACTGTTAAATTAAGTATTACCAAGGTGAAATACATTAATCAGATGAGGAAAAGGGGACTGGAAAGTTGACTCTACCATCTCTGGGACAGGGGTCTGAGGCTCATCCATAACAATGTGAGCACATTGATGGTGGACATAAGAGTCCTACAAACTGTTGTTGGTTAATCACTATCATTAAGTTTCCTTCCCTCTACAACGGGATCACATGGAATATGCAGGCCATTCAGCCCAACTGGTCTCTGCCAGCCAGCAAGCTCCACGTCAGTCTCCACCTCTAAGCAAGTTAGTAAGGGTTAGTAAGTTGTGGGTATGCTATGCTGGAGCCAGAAGCATTGTGAGCTGCCCCCAGCACATCCTCGGACTCTGTTAATCCTTGAAGCAAAAGACGCATTTTGCTGTATGTTTTGTTGTACCTGTGACAAACAAAGCTTAGCTTTATCTTTAAGCAACACCTTGATGTATAAACTCTTCCATTTTTTACCAAAGTCCCCTGCTTCCTTCCTTTATCGGTGACCTCCTCCAAATCTACAACATTCCAGTACAGAACCCTTCGAATCCTGCCCTGAATTAAACCATTCACTTTATCACTGACTGTCAAACTCTTGAGCTCTGAAACTCACCCAATACTCTCCATCCATTCCTGTTCTTCATCCTTGAATCCTCAAACTTGCCTTCTTAGACATGGTCTTGGTAACTTTATCTAATAAATGGCGCAGCGTGAATCTCCTGTTCAATAACGCCCCAACAAAGAACCCTGGAGGTTAAAGGCCAAACTGTTTCAATAAAACTCTTGGTTCTGCTGGCTTCACAGAACCAGCAGAAGCTGGCTCTTTCGGCTCCTACTTTAACACACTCTTCTTTCTGGAGCTGGTTAGCCTTGAAGTCATCTCAGGGTTCACTGAAGTCCAATTTGAAGAATTTTGGTAGGACCATTGACACCCTGGCAACAGAGGAAAGCTAAACATCAAAACTGGAAATGCTCAGAACAACAAAGGGAAATTAATTATCCATTAGACTAAGCACTGCAAACTTGGATGGACCTTCTTCAGCTTCTGGTGAGTATGTACTGAGAGCACACAGTTTGCCCACACTGGTGCCAAATTGGACTGGTCTTCATCCAGAAGCTGTTAGAATTCTGTACTTCTGTTAAACTTCTGGAATAAGTGTGTCTTGTGCATTACTAACACCCCACTGAGTCGTTTACAGGGAGTGTGTGCTTGAGACAATACAAGAGGCTCAAAATTCAATGTGCTTCTTTACTCAAGCACTTGGCACAAACCATCTGAATGGAATTCCCTATAACTATTACAGCAGCTCGGAAGCAGAGAGGCTGAAGACACATTTGGTATTGAATTGATAATATTTATTTCTGTCACATGTACTGAGGTACTGAGATTGTTTGCATGACCCAACTGTGGAGGGGTCGCAAGATTCACGTTTGGTTATCGTCACTCTTCAGTACAGGAGTGTAAGGGAGAACGAAATGATTGTTACTCCAGATCCGATGCAGCATAAACACAAGCATAAAAACACTGTAAATATGAATATAAAATAAATATAAAAGCAATCCTATAAATTACAATGTACAAGTAATTTGAGTGTGCCATATGTGCATATGATTAGCTTAAATCCATAGACTGATTGTATGTACATAAGGGGATGTAGTGGGTGGGACTGGGTATACGGGCGGGGGTGTTGATCAGCCAGGCAGCTTGGGGGAAGAAACTGTTTTTGGGTTTTGTGGTCCTACCGTGGGTGCCGCATTACCCCTTCCCTGACGGGAGTGGGCAGTCGATAAACTCTGTAGATGGGATCCTTCATGATATTTCTGGCCTTTACTCGATATCTGCCCTTGATGGCGGCTAGGCTGGTGCCGGTGATGCGTTGGGCGGCTTTAACTACGCATTGTAGAGCTTTCCCGCCCGCTGTTCGGCAGTTTCTGAACCACACTGTGACAGTCAGTACTTGTCCACCCATTCCTTCATAGCCCGGTCACAAGAAGGTTTGGGTTGTCCACCCTGGGATTTCCAGTGCTCCTCCGATCTCTGAACCAGTGCTCCTCACTCTGATGAGAATAGCACTCCACCAAGGCAAAATTCTACCCTGAGCGTTACCCTCATAATTAAATTTTGCAAAGGTTATAATTAAGAGCCTCTTGGACAGGCACATGGATAAAGAAAAATAGAGGGTTATGGGGTAGTGTGGGTTTAGTACTTTTTTAAGGTTTATATGGGTCGGCACAACATGGAGGGCTGAAGGGCCTGTACTGTGCTGTAGTGTTCGATGGTTTTCTGATGATTAATGAGGTAGTTAGCAAAAATCATGTCCTCTAGAGAGGGAAATCCTTTAAAAAGGCAGCTTAAAATTTGAGCCAGGCTCCTGTGGAGAGATACCAAGATGCATTTCTCTGTGTAAAAGGTAGTGGGAGTTTGAGACTCCCTCAAGTGCTGTGAGTCAATTGAAAAACTCAAAACCTGGGACTGTTAAGCTTTTGATTGCTGACATTATTAGGGGAAATGAACAAAACTGAATGGGTGTTGTTAGGACAGTCATTGATAGTAAGGCAGCATTGAAACAGGATCTGCAACCCACTGTCAATGACCCATAGAACAGTACACTCCAGGAACAGGCTCTTCAGCCCACTACATCTGTACTGGACACAGTACCAGATTAAACTAAACCTTTACGGCCTGTACCACAGTCATATCCCTCCATACCTTGCATGGTTAGGTATCTGTCTAAAAGCCTCATTATCATACAAGCAAATCGATGTGTAATTATCCTCCACTAACTGTTAATAATAATGATCAAAATTATTAAAATAATGTAATATTTATTTACAATAAAAATATATATATTATATTAAAATATAAGATGACATTTTGTCAAAATACCAAAAAATCTAGGTAATTATAATGCTGTATTTCTAGCTAAACTAAACATTCTTAGATTGGGAGATCTACTGAATATTGAAAGGCCTGGGTAGTGTGGACGTGGAGAGGATGTTTACAATGCTGGAAGACCTGGGCGCACAGCCTCAGTGTACAAGGACGTCCCTTTAGAACAGAGTTGAGGAGGAATCACTTTAGCCAGAGGGTGCTGAATGCTGAATCTGTGGAATTCATTGAATCCTGGTGTCAATGAGCCATTAACATCAGTGCTAGCTTTTATTCTCCCTGTAATCCCATCAACACCCACCCTGCATGAAAATTTCACCATTCACCGACTCGAGGGTCAGTTAACCTATTGATGTGCTTGTCGTTGGGATCACGGGGAGAGCACCATTCCGGTAAAGCCAGCGCCAAGTTGCTGGAAGTGTGAGATCGTTGCTGTACTAGCTGCACCGCTGGGGCGCCACAGTAACGTAGCGGTTAGCGTGATGCTGTTACAGCTCGGGGAGGCGGAGTTCAGAGTTCAATTCTGGCCCCATCTGTAAGGAGTTTGTACGTTCATGGGTTTCCTCTGAGTGCTCTCTGGTTTCCTTCCACAGCCCAAAAACCTACTTGGTCATTGTAAATTGTCCTGTGACTAGTCCAGTGTTAAATAGGGGCCTTGCTGGGAGGCACAGCTCGTTGGGCTGGGAGGGCCTGTATCTCCAGGCAGGTAAATAAATAGCAGATCAGCTATTGGGATGGAGGATTGAAGGGGTGTCAACTCCAGCCTCCATCTTTCCATTTCCCCACCCACCAGTCTCATTTCAATAGCAGATCAGCCATGAACTGATTGAATTGGGACTGAGGATGAAGGGGTGTAACTCCAGCTTCAATCTTTCCATTTCCCCACCCACCAGAGTCTCGTTTCTCTCCAGTGATGAGCTGAATCCAACTCTGCAGAACTACACAAACCAGCAAAGCAGAATCGGAATCGGGTTTATTATCACTGACTAATGTTGTTTCCATCACTAAACCCAGCGATGGATTCCCAGCCAACAGTGTTGCTTCATCTCCCTTTCATTTATCTCGCCAATCACCTTGGTCTTTTCATCCTTCACTCCTCCCACTGATCCTGGGCGGAAGGATCGCAGTTCCACTGCTCCGTGCAGCTTCTGAGTGCTACGACGTGGGTCTGTCAGGTGACCCCTCAGTCTGTGTCCCAGGGAGTGTCCTAGCGAGGCTGCACAAGCTGTCGATATTTGTTCCAAGGACACTCTGACTACTTGTCTGTGTCGATGTGATTCTATACTGATGCTGAGCAGGTATTTACCCTCCCTGGCTGAAATCTCAGAAAGATAAATAGGGGCAATACAACAAAACTTTATTTTTAAACATATTGTGAATTGCTGTGCAGCCTGAAGGGAGGTGAAGTTAAATAAACTGTTGTCAGAGAATCCGGTAAATATTTGAAGGGAAGTGAAGCTACAGGGCTACAAATTGGATTAATTGGATAATTTTGCAGGAAGGGGTTACAGAGGCTCAAATGGCTGGACTGGCTGTTTGATTCTGTGAAATATTCATTGAGGTGAAAAACTTGTAGGATCTTTCCCAATTCAGAATTTTCTTTTACTTTCAAGTTGTAATTCACATTAACTCAAACTGTTTATGATTACAGTAAAGAAGATGCAAGAGCCCTGCTTGTAAGCACAGCGAGTTTATTGTGATTCACCCAATATTGAGAAGAAATAGTTGGTTAGTTGGTCATCTCCTGGACATCCCCAGGGATTGGGCATCTTCTGAGGGAGACAAGCTCACTGCCCCCTGTTAGCTGCAGATTCTCTTCCTTCAGTCTCTCACTCTCTCTCTCTCATGCTTTCTCTCTCCTTTTTCTTTCTCCTGCTTTCCATCTCTGTTGCTCCTATCTCTTTTTCAGTTCAAAGTCAAAGTAAATTTATTGTCAAAGTGTATACAAGTCACTGTATACAACCCTGAGATTCTCCTGCTCTTACATTCATTCTTTCTCCATATCTTGTTCTTGCTTCATCTCCCTGCTCTCTCTCACTTGCTTTCACTTCCTCTCACTCTCTCTTTCTCATACTATCTTTCTCTGTCTCTCTTACTCTTCCTACCTTTCTTTTGCACCCTCTCTCTTTCTTGCCTTTCCTCCCTTTCTCTATCTCTCTCCCTCACTCTATATCTCTCCCCACTCCCTCCAATTCCACCTGTTTTACACTTGTTTTCTTTGATCTTCACTGCTAACAGTCAGTCTCCTGAGTTACCTTATCCCTGGTCATTGAAAGCTGAATAATTACTCGTCCCATTACTAGGTGTTCAGATTGAAATGCTGTTTGCTTTCTCAGGAACCCCACACTGATTATCAGACATATTCCAACACAAATGTCACTTGTTTCAGTAGTGTGTCCTTCGAATGTTTCAGCCCTGTCTTTGTCCACTCTATCTCGTAACTGTGTTCTGCCCCCTAACTTACTTGTTTCGAGTGCATTGTTCCCACCTTCTTGGTAGATTTAATGCACTTTTTTCACCTACGTCTTTGGAATGTGGGAAGAAGCCAAAGCACAGGGAGGAAATCACGCAGTCACGGGGAGAACGTACAAACTCCTTACAGGCAGCGGTGGGAATTGAACCCACATTGCTGGTGATGTAAAAATCATTACGCTAACTACTACCCTACCGTACTGCACTTGTCCTGTCTCAGGCCACCTGTGTAACACCGTGGTTTAAAGTAGTGCCCTGACCTTCACAGTCTGCAGGCTTCAATGTTAATTCTGCTCAGCACCTTTTCAATCTGACCATCAGCCTTTGCCTCGTGACCTTACACCATGTTAAACTTACTTCATCAGTCTTTACAATGCTATTCCACTACAACAATATTGAAACATAGGACAGATCAGAAACATAGTAAATGAGCCTTGCACATTTAAAGAAGGCACAGTCTGCTGAAATGACATTGTACGTGATGTTATGATGCAGTCTTCGCACGGAAGGTCAGACAGTGGATGGTGGATTATAGGCACTGCTTGTGATTTGCTGAATGTATTTGGTGAAACGACCTATTAAACGTCTAAGTGGATGCCTTGTTCATCATCAAGGTCACAAAGAATACTTCGAACAGCCATAGAATACAGCACAGAAACAGACTTTTTAGCCCACAGTGTGCTGAACTAATGAAACTAGTAATTAAACAGCAAACTAACTAATCCCTTCTGCTTACAAACATCCTTGTCCCTCCATTATCTACACTTTCTTTATTATTTACATGATTTGTCTTCTTTTGCACATCGGTTGCTTGTCAGTTTTTGTTATTAAGAGATTTTCATAAATTCTACTGTATTTCTGTATTTTTCTGTAAATACCTGCAAGAAAATGGATCTCAAGGTAATATGTGGTGACATATACGTATTTGATAATAAATTTACTTTGAATTTTGAACTTTGAACATTCATGTCCCGACCTGCCTGCACATCTCCTTTGAACTTTCTCCCTCTCACCTTAAATGCGTGCCCTCTAGTATTGGAAACTTCAACCCTGGGAGAAAGATACCGGCTCTCCACGTTACCTATACCTCTCATCATCTTGTAAACTTCTGACAGATCTCCCCTCAGCCTCCGTCACTTCAGTTTGTACGACCTCCCCCTCCAGTCCAGACAGCATCACGGTAACCTCCTCTGCACCCACTCCGTAACCCCCTCATCCGCCCCGAAAGGGCAACAGAAATGAATGCAATACCTCACACGCAGCCTGACCAGAGACTCATACTTGCTTTCAGCTTCTGAATGTTGAGGGGGTGGGGGTGGAGAGCTCTGTGTCATTCCAGCTGCATTACAAAGAAAGGCTTTGCAGGTGAGATACATTGAATATGGTGGCTTTAGTATAAAAGTACACTTTGTGTTCTAGTGTTTTCAGCATTGCAATAAAACTGAAACGTGTGTTTGAAGTGGGAGCCTACACTCAGTGATCACTTTATTAGGTAGTCCTGTACAACTGCTCATCATCAGCCAATCATGTGGCAGTAACTCAATGGATGCCGCTGGCCAGTGGTATAGTGGCATCCACACCGGACTCCGAGGCGAGTGGCCCCGCATTTCCATCCGGCCGACTCCTTGCGCGCTTTCCAACGTGCGGGGTTGAGCGTCAAGCCTTGTAAAAGCCTTACGAAAGGTTCAAGAGCTGGGTACCGTTAGAGCTCTAGAAAATGACAAGGGCGCCAGGAAGGAGCTCAAGAATGAAATTAGGAGACCTAGAAGGGGCCATGAGAAGGTCTTGGTGAGCAGGATTAAGGAAAACCCCAAGGCATACAAGAGGATGAGCCGTGTGAGAACAGGACAAATCAGGTGCAATAGTGGAAACGTAGGCCTGGAGTTGGAGGAGGTAGCGGAGGAACTGAATTAATACTTTGCTTCAGTGTTCACCAGGGAAAAGGACTTTGGCAATTGTGGGGATAACTTACAGCAGACTGAAATGCTTGAGCATATAGACATTAAGAAAGAAGATGTGCTGGAGCTTTTGAAAAGCATTAAGTTAGGCAAGTCACCAAGTCCAGATGAAATATAACCCAGGCTATTGTAGGAAGCAAGAGAGGAAATTGTTGAGCTTCTGGCAATGATCTTTGCATTATCAATAGCGGCGGGAGAGGTACCAGAGGATTGGAGGGTTGCAAATGTTGTTCCCTGTTCAAGAAAGGGAGTAGAGATAACCCGTGAAGTAATAGACTAGTGAGACTTACTTCAGTAGTGGGCAAGTTGTTGGAGAAGATCTTGAGAGGCAAGTTTTATGAGCATTTGGAGAGACATAATCATACTGGGGATAGTCGGCATAGTTTTGTCAAGGGCAGGTTGTGCTTTAAGAGCCTGTCTGAATTCTGTGAGGATGTAACAAAACACATTGATGAAGGTAGAGCAGTGCATGTAGTGTATATGGATTTCAGAAAGGCATTTGATAAGGTTCCCCATTCAAGGCTCATTCAGAAACTAAGGAGGCATAGAATCCAAAATTGGCTTGCCCATAGAAGGCGAAGAGAGACTGCAGAGGAGATTTACAAGGATGTTGCCTGGATTGGAGAGTGTGCCTTATGAGAATAGGTTGAGTGAACTTGGCCTTTTCTCCTTGGAGGTCAGAGGTGACCTGAAGGTGGTGTATAAGATGATGAGAGGCATTGATCATGTGGATAGTCAGAGGCTTTTACCCAGGGCTGAAATGCCTAGCACAAGGGGGCATAGTTTTAAGGTGCTTGGAAGTAGGTACACGGGGGCATGTTGGAGGTAAGTTTTTCACACAGAGAGTGGTGGGTGAGTGGATTGCACTAGTAGTGATGGTGGTAGAGGTGGATACAATTGGTACATGGAGCTTAGAAAAATAGAGGACTATGTGGTAGGGAAATTCTAGGCAGTTTCTAGAGTAGGTTACATGGTCGGCACAACATTGTGGGCTGAATGGCCTGTAATGTGCTGTAGGTTTCTACGATTCTACGTAAAAAATAGTCAAACGCTAAAGAATTAGAATCAGCTGTAAAATCACCAGCGTATGTCATGAAATTTGTTAACTTAGCAGCAGCGGTTCAAAGCAATAAATGATAATATAGAAAGAAAAATAAACAAATAACCAAGTAAATCAATTACAGTGAGTATATATATGTATATTGAATAGTTTAAAATAGTGCAAAAACAGAAATAATGTATACTTTAAAAGTGAGGTAGTGTTCATGGGTTCAACGTCCATTTAGGAATTGGATGGCGGGGGGAAGAATCGCTGAGTGTCTGCCTTCAGACTTCTGTACCTCCCTCTTAACAGTAACAATGAGCAGAGGGTATTCCCTAAGTGTTAGGGGTCCTTAGTAATGGATGTCACCTTTCTGAGGCACCACTCCTTGAAGATGGCTTGGACTCTATGGAGGGCCGTACTCAAGGTGGAGTGGACAAATTTTACAACTTTCTGTAGTTTCATTTGGTCCTGTACAGTAGCTCACCCACCCTCCCCCAAACCAGACAGTGATGCAGTCTGCTGTCAGAATGCTCTCCAAGGTATATCGAGAGAAATTTGAGTATTTACATTGACAAACCAAATATATTCAAACTCCTAATGAAATATAACTGCTGTCTTGCCTTCTTTATAGCTGCATGGATAATGTCGGGACCAGGTGAGATCCTCAGAGATCTTGACATCCAGGAACTTGAAATTGCTCACTCTTTCCACTTCTAATCTCTCTATGAGAATTGGTATGTGTTCCCTTGTCTTACCCTTCCTGAAGTCCACAATCAGCTCTTTCAACTTACTGACATTAAGTACAAGGTTATTGTTGCGACACCATTCAACTAGCTGGGACATCTTGCTCCTGTACGCCCTCTCATCTCCATCTGAGATTCTACCAACAACCGTTGTGTTATTAGCCAATTTATAGATGGCATTTGAGCTATGCCTAGCCATACAGTCATAGTTATAGAGAGAGTAGAGCAGTGGGCTGAGCACACACCCCTGAGATGTACCAGTGTTGATTGTCAGTGAGGAGGAGATATTATCACCAATTTGCACAGATTGTGATCTTCTGGTTAAGAAGTCGAGGATCCAATTGCATAGGGAGGTACAGAGGCCCAGGTTCTACAGCTTGTTGATCTGACTGTGGAAATAATGGAGTTAAACACTGAGCTATAGTCAATGTACAGCATCCTGACATACCGTAAGTGTTTGTATTGTCCAGGTGTGAAGAGCCATTGAAATTGCACCTGCCGTTGACCTATTGTGACGATAGGCAAGGTCCAGGTCCTTGCTGAGGCAGGAGTTCATTCTAGTCATGACAAACCTCTCAAAGCATTTCATCGCCGCAGGTCTGAGTGTTACTGGACGATAGTCATCAAGGCAGCTCATGCTACCTTCCTCAGGCACTGGAATAATTGTTCCCTTTTTGAAGCAGGTCGGATCTTCCGACTGTGGCAGTGAGAGTTTGAAAATGTCCTGAAATCCTGCCAGTTGGTTGACACAAGTTTTCGGAGCCTCTGGGACCTGCGAGGGTTCACCCTCCTGAAAGACAGCCTAACATCGGTCTCTGAGACAGAGATCACAGGGTCACTGGGTGCAGCAGGAATCCTCAGATCTTCCCCCTTTCAGAGGTGCAGTTTAAGTATCTCAAAAACTGCTGTTCTCCTTGGATTTTCATGCACAATCATCTCTAGAGTTTACAGGGAATGGTGCGATGACCAAAGTGAGCAGCAGTCCTATAGGCTAAAGCCCCTTGTTAATGAGAGAGGTCAGAGGAGATTGGCCAGACTGGGTCATGTGACAGTAACTCAGATAACCACGTGTTACATCTCTGAATGCCCAACACATTGAACCGTGAGTAGATGGACTGCAGCAGCAGAAGACCATGAACATACAATCTATGGCCTCTTTATTAGGTGCAGGAGGTTCCTAATAAAGTGGCCACTGAGTGTACACTTTGTGTTCTAACACAACAGAAAAACTGAATTGTGTGTTTTAAGTGGGAGTCAATAAAATTGCCAACAAACTGTTTAAAGCTCTATATTTTCCCTTTCCCTTCATGCTTTATTATAAAGAGACTAACAACACTTCCAAAAGATATGGATTGGAACTGATCTGTAATAGACGAGCATTTGTACCACTGTTTGATTTTAATATTGTATGTGCTGCTGAAATCAAGCCCACCAGCCTGTTAACCATGTAACATACTTGTTCTACACACAGCTAATTATTATCAACCAATGTTGGCATTTATAGGACCTGACAGACCCCGTGAATAATTCACAAGCCCATGTCCAACAATAATGAAGGACAAAACCATTATGTTGTGTTTGCTGTCTTCATAACTTGGAGCACCTAATCCATTACAGCTTGTCCTCATTGATAGGCCAACACCTTCATTCCACCTCCGCTGGATCTAGAATATTTACTGCACAAGGAATGAAAAAAAAAACCCAGTCACCATGCTTGGGACACAGAGAAAGAAGAAACACTTGCATAAGCACTCAGAACTGAACAGGCCGAGCAGCATCAATGGGCAGGAAGGAATCTTTGACGTTTTGGGTCAAAACCCTGTATCAGCATGAAAACAATTTCCTGAAGCAGCGTTTTGTCCAGAGACATCAACGTTTCCTTCTCTCCAACGGATACTGCTTGACCCGCTGAGTTCCTCCAGCAGACCACTTGCTGCTCCAGATTCCATCATCTGCAAGTCCCTTGTGTCTCCACTGTCTTTCCTGGAACTGATGGGCTGAGTGGCCTCCTCCTGTACCGTAATGCACCAGAGTCTGTAAGGCTGTCAGACATGTAAAGGGCAAGGCCTTGTGTTGTTAATTCTTCTCTCCTGTTCCCAATCCTGGCAGGATTTTTTAACACAAACAGGAGGAAATCTGCAGATGCTGGAAATTCAAGCAACACACACAAAATACTGGTGGAACGCAGCAGGCCAGGCAGCATCGATAGGAAGAAGCACTGTCGACGTTTCGGGCTGAGACCCTTCGTCAGGACTAACTGAAAGAAGAGATAGTAAGAGATTTGAAAGTGGGAGTGGGAGGGGAGATCCGAAATGATAGAAGAAGACAGGAGAGGGAGGGGTGAAGCTAAGAGCTGGAAAGATGATTGGCAAAAGGAATACAAGGCTGGAGAAGGGGGAGGATCGTGGACGGGAGGCCTACGAAGAAAGAAAGGGGGAGGGGAGCACCAGAAGGAGATGGAGAGCAGGCGAGGAGTGATTGTGAGAGGGGCAGAGAGAGAGAAAAAAAGTGGGGAGAATAATAAATAAATAAGGGATGGGGTAAGAAGGGGAGGGGGCATTTAAGAAAGTTAGAGAGATCAATGTTCATGCCATCAGGTTGGAGGCTACCCAGATGGAATATAAGGCATTGTTCCTCCAACCTGAGTGTGGCTTCATCCTGACAGTCAATCAACTTTCCAGCTCTCAGCTTCATCCCTCCCCCCCCCCTCCCCGTCTTCTCCTATCATTTCAGATCTCCCCCTCCCCCTCCCACTTTCAAATCTCTTACTATCTCTTCTTTCAGTTAGTCCTGATGAAGGGTCTCGGCCCGAAACGTCGACTGTACTTCTCCCTATAGATGCTGCCTGGCCTGCTGTGTTCCACCAGCATTGTATGTGTGTTGCTGGGAATTTTTAACAGAAGACTGCAAACCAGTGGGAGCAATCACCGTTTTGTCTGCGGGAATGCTGATAGATTTAAAGCTCCACCAAGCAGCCCGTGCCTGAGTTAATGTGACAAACAGAACAAAGAAAGAACATTGTTACTGTTCCCATTACCGCAAGAATTCCTGGTTGCGTTGCAATGCCTCGAAGCCGATTTGAGCTCTCATGACGTGCCAGTCTCACTTCTGAATCACTTGTACATTGAAACCACACTCCGGGTGTAACAGGCAGCCGGGCCTGACATTTCCCGCACATGACTGAAGCAGTATTACACTGTTCGAGTCCGTCAGGAAGTTAATGCAACATCCGGTCTTTATCAGAGTGGCTCAGGCAAATCTGACCCATAAGGTCTCTCGTCTGTTCCGTGATACATCATTTATTACACTCGCTCCTGCAAAGCACAGTGTCAGAAGTGTTGTTACAGGTTGTTGCTGCCATTCCCTGTCGGAATCGGACGCACTATGTCAGGTGTAAAGCTGTACACGGGTCAGATGTAACAGGAAGACCTTTGTTTGGCTGCTGCTAATGGCCTCTTCACGTGGAAGCAAAATAAAACAAGAAATATTGTGAATCTCAGCAGCTCAGGGATCTTCTGCGGGGAATGAGAGGGGCAACATCACAAATCAGAGTCAAAGAAAGATAGAGCAGGGAAGTAGGCCCATCGGCCTTCTGTCTCGATGCTGACCGTCAACCACCCATTTGCACCAATTATTACTGGTAATGGTTTATTACTGTCACGTGTGGCGGCACGTGGGCGGTATAGCAGCTTAATGGTTAGTGTAACGCTCCTACGGTGCCAGTGACCTGGGTTCAATTCCCATCGCTGTCTGTGAGGAGTTTATACGTTCTCCACGTGACTGTGTGAGTTTCCTCCGGGTGCTCCGGTTTCCTCCCACAGTCCAAAGACGTACCGGTTAGTAGGTTAATTGGTCCTTGTAAATTGTCCTACGATTAGGCTGGGGTTGTTTGGTGTAGCTTGTGAGGCCAAAAGGGCCTGTTTCACACCATTTCTCTAAATAAATACATAAACACCTGGACCCAGTTACAGCGGAAAGCTCTCTTCTACACTGTTCATACACATCAAGTCATTGTACGGTGTACTGAGGTGGAACACGATACAAAAGAATGCAGAATTAAAGTTTAAAAGCTACAGAGAAAGTGCAGTACAGATAAACCATCAAGTGGAAGATCATAACGAGGTAGGTTGTTCGGTCAAGTGTCCGTTTGATGTACAAGAGTCTGACAGCAGTCTGACTGGAGCCTGGCAGTGTCTGCTTTCAGGCATTTGTATCTACTGCCCAGTGGGAGAGGGAGAAGAGAGAATGTCCGGGGTGGGTGGAGATTTTGATTATGCTGTTTGCTTTACTGAGACACCAAGAAGTACAGAGAGGGGAGTCGCGTTTCTGTGATGTGCTGAGGTGTGTCCACAACTCCCTTTAGTTCTTTCAGTAACGTACAGAGCAGTTACCACACGAAGCCATGACGCATGCAGATAGAATGATTTTTATAAAAAATGCTTTTCAATAAAAGTCGAATAGTGTCGGGGACCTGCCAAATTTCTTTAGCCCCTGATGACGTAAAGGTGGAGCCGAGCTTTCTTGGCCGTGAACATAATACTCTGGTGTCCCTGGGTGTGGCAAAGTGTCACATTAACGATCAGAGAGAGCAGAGGAACTCCATCCCATTTGTGCTTGTCTTCACTCTCAGCGTGGGGGAAACAGAAGCAGATATACAGAGAAATGAACCAAAGCCAGGCGAATGGGACTAGCTTCAATGGGTCAAATTCAAAATTAATTTGACATCAAAGTGTGTGTTTTTCACTATATACTATCCTGATAATCATTTTCTGGTGGGCATTCACTAGTAGATACAAAGAAACACAACAGAACGAATGAAAAACTACAGACAAAGATAGAGCCTGTGCATTCTGACTAGTGATCAGACGATTGGAGGTTCGACTCCTACCTGTCTCACTGACCTCCTTTGCCCACTCTTTGGGGCAGCATGGTAGTGTAGTGGTTAGCGAAATGCTTTAGTGTACAGGCGACTGGGGTTCAATTGTCACCACTGCCTGTAGGGAGTTTGTACTTAATCCCCGTGACCACATGGGTTTCCTCTGGGTGCTCCAGTTTCCAAAGTTGTACCGGTTGGTAGGTTAAATGGTCATTGTAAATTGTCCTGTGATTAGGCTGGGGTTAAATCAGGGGTTGCTGGCCAACGTGGTTCGAAGGGCCAGAAGGACCTGTTCTGTAGTGTATCTCAATAAATAAACAAAGTGCAAAAGATGACAAGTTGTAATCAGCAAAATAGTAAATAACTAAATAAGCAAATAAATGAACAAGCGAAAGAACAAACAAAATTTCGAACATCGGCAGTGAGAAGAGAGTGTGGACTGGATGATGGATGCTGCTTTCTCGTGGCAGTGCTCCAAACAGACATGCTCAATTGTGGGGAGGGCTTTTTGTGATGTGCTGGACTGTATCCACTACATTCTGTAGGGAATTTCCATTCTTTGGTATTGGTTTTTCCATACCAGGCTATGATTATACTCTCCCCTGTGCATCTGTAGGTCTGTCAAATCTGTGCAATTTGTTTTAGAAAGTTGAGGCACTGCCATACCTTCTTTGTAATGGCACTTACACGCTGGTCCCAGGACAGGTCCTCTGAAATGATAACTCCATAGAATTTAAACTGACCCTCTCCATCTCCATTTCCCTGCTGCTCATGGATCTCCAGTTTCCACCTCATGAAGTCATTAATCAGCCCTTTGCTTTTGCTGACATTGAGTGAGAGGGTGTTGTTGAGGATAATTCAGCCAGATTTTCAATCTCCCTCCTATATGCTGATTCGTCACCACCAACATGGCTAAAATATTTGCGGACATGGTGCTTTTGTAACGGTGACAAGGGTCGGAGTGAAGGAAGGAAGAGCAACAACTTCCATTCCTGTGGCGCCTTTGATCCAGTAAAATCTCCCAAGCTGTTTCACAGAAACAACAATGAAACCAGTTTCAGACAGGGTCAGGGAATGAACATCAGGAGAGATTATCAAGGTTTGACAAAGAAGTAGATTTTTAGGAGTGTCTTATAAATGTTAGAGTTGGTTTATCATTGTCACGTGTACCAGGATGCAGTGAAAAGCTTCTGGTTACGTGGGGTGGCACAGTGGCGGAGTAACTCATGTTACAGAGCCAGTGATCACTGAGCGGGGTCTGATCCCCACTGCTGCCTGTAAGGAGCTTGTACACTCACCCTGTGAATGTGTATGATTCTTCCAGGTTCTCCTCTTTCCTCCCAGGTTCCAAAGTTGTACAGTTAGGGCTCATGAGTTGTGGGCTTGCTGTTGGCGACACTTGCGGGCTGCCTCCAGCACGTATTTGGACTGTGCTGATTGTTGGCGTAGATGATGCATCTCACTGTATGTTTCGATGTACTTGTGACAAATAAAGCTAATCTTTATGTATCATCTAGGCAGATCAGACCATGCATAAGCACATCGAGGTAGTCCAAAGGGAACAGTATGCAGAGTACACTGTTGAAAGCAGAATTCAGCCAACGTAGAAATAGGAGAGAAAGAAGAGGGAGAAATCCAGAGAGTAGGCCGAGGCAGCTGAAAATGCAGATGAAAAATATTCAAGTGACTAAAGGCTACACTGGGAAAGAGGCCAGAATTAGTGAGGCTGGAGATCTCAGAGGGTTATTGAGCTGGAAGTCACAGAGGCAAGAGAGTCTGAAGAGCTGGAGAGGTCAGATGGTTGAAATCGCCAAGGATGATGATAAGTTGCTTGATATAGAGGAACTGGATGAAATTATCCTCGTGGGAAAACAGGTTTTGTATTTGTGTAGAGAACAAGAATTCTTTCAGAAGAATGAAACCAAGTGAGGTATTGAAAGGACCAGAAGTTTGCCAAAGGTTAGATGGTCAGAGCAACAATTGGGTCACACTGCACTGGGTGACGAAAGCATTCATTAACCAGCCGTTGAGATTCTGTCACAGGGGAAAATCGATGGAGCGCGGCTGAATAAAGCTCAGAAACATCAAAGCGAACAGACATTCCAGTGATGGGTGAACTGCAGGCAGAGTCCACAGGGAGGGAAGATGAGCAATTGTCCATTAACACAGAGTATCGCTGCTGGTGTCTTTCCTATCAATGGAATGAAAAGTCAAAGTAGATCATGAAGACGATGCTCAGGGTGAAAACAGTTGTAAGGACAAGAAGACAAATGAGGGAAGTTTTTTTGAAAGTTAAACCAGTCTGAAAGAATTGTTTTGTCTCCAAACAATCTCTGTAGGAACGAAAAGAGAAAGGAAACCATGGGCTGTTTGGCTTGTTTAGAATATATATATACCATATAACAATCACAGCACGGAAACAGGCCATTCCGGCCCTCCTAGTCTGTGCCGAACTCTTAATCTCACCTAGTCCCACCTACCCGCACTCAGCCCATAACCCTCCACTCCTTTCCTGTCCATATACCTATCCAATTTTACCTTAAATGACACAACTGAACTGGCCTCTACTACTTCTACAGGAAGCTCATTCCACACAGCTATCACTCTCTGAGTAAAGAAATACCCCCTCGTGTTTCCCTTAAACTTTTGCCCCCTAACTCTCAAATCATGTCCTCTCGTTTGAATCTCCCCTACTCTCAATGGAAACAGCCTATTCACGTCAACTCTATCTATCCCTCTCAACATTTTAAATACCTCGATCAAATCCCCCCTCAACCTTCTACGCTCCAATGAATAGAGACATAACTTGTTCAACCTTTCTCTGTAACTTAAGTGCTGAAACCCAGGTAACATCCTAGTAAATCGTCTCTGCACTCTCTCTAATTTATTGATATCTTTCCTATAATTCGGTGACCAGAACTGTACACAATATTCCAAATTTGGCCTTACCAATGCCTTGTACAATTTTAACATTACATCCCAACTTCTGTACTCAATGCTCTGATTTATAAAGGCCAGCGTTCCAAAAGCCTTCTTCACCACCCTATCTACATGAGACTCCACCTTCAGGGAACTATGCACTGTTATTCCTAGATCTCTCTGTTCCACTGCATTCCTCAATGCCCTACCATTTACCCTGTATGTTCTATTTGGATTATTCCTGTCAAAATGTAGAACCTCACACTTCTCAGCATTAAACTCCATCTGCCAACGTTCAGCCCATTCTTCTAACCGGCATAAATCTCCCTGCAAGCTTTGAAAACCCACCTCATTATCCACAACACCTCCTACCTTAGTATCATCAGCATACTTACTAATCCAATTTACCACCCCATCATCCAGATCATTTATGTATATTACAAACAACATTGGGCCCAAAACAGATCCCTGAGGCACCCCGCTAGTCACCGGCCTCCATCCCGATAAACAATTATCCACCACTACTCTCTGGCATCTCCCATCTAGCCACTGTTGAATCCATTTTATTACTCCAGCATTAATACCTAACGACTGAACCTTCTTAACTAACCTTCCATGTGGAACTTTGTCAAAGGCCTTGCTGAAGTCCATATAGACTACATCCACTGCCTTACCCTCATCAACATTCCTCGTAACTACTTCAAAAAATTCAATAAGGTTTGTCAAACATGACCTTCCACGCACAAATCCATGCTGGCTACTCCTAATTAGATCCTGTCTATCCAGATAATTATAAATACTATCTCTAAGAATACTTTCCATTAATTTACCCACCACTGATGTCAAACTGACAGGTCTATAATTGCCAGGCTTACTTCTAGAACCCTTTTTAAACAATGGAACCACATGAGCAATACGCCAATCCTCCGGCACAATCCCCGTTTCTAATAACATCTGAAAGATCTCCGTCAGAGCTCCTGCTATCTCTACACAAACTTCCCTCAAGGTCCTGGGGAATATCCGGTCAGGACCCGGAGATTTATCCACTTTTAAATTTCTTAAAAGCGTTCTTCAAATTCCATTTACAGTTTAAACTTTTGCAGAACATGCCATGCTTAATATCATGTTACAATGGCAGTGGCTACTTTATGAGGTGCATCTGTACAACTGCTCATTAATGTGAACATCTGATCAACCAATCATGTGGCAGCAACTCAATGTATAAAAACATGTAGACATGACATGATCAAGAGGTTCAGTTGTTGTTCAGACCAGACATCAGAATGGGGAAGAAATGTGATCTAACTGACTTTGACTGTGGAATGATTGTTGGTGCCAGACAGGGTGGCTTGAGTATCTCCTGGGAACTTCACACACAATTGTCTCTATAGTTTACAGAGAATGGTGCAAAAGACAAAAAAAAAATCCAGTGAGCTGCTGTCCTGTGGGCAAAAGAGACATGTTAACAAGAGAGGTCAGGGAAAAATGGCCAGACTAGTTCAAGCTGAAGGGAAGACAAACTTTGAAGTCACACACACACGGAATGCTGGAGGAAGTCAGCAGGCCAGGTAGCATCTATGGAAAAGGGTAAACAATCAACATTTCTGGCTGGGACCCTTCCTTGGGATGAAGGGTCCTGATGCAGAGTCTCAGCCTGAAATGTCAACTGTTTACTCTTTTCCATAGATGCTAAGTTCCTCCCACATTATGTGTGTGTTGCTTTGGATTTCTAGCATCTGCAGGTTTTCTTGTCTTTGTGCAGATGCTTGAAGTGGATGGGCTGCAGCAGCAGAAGACCAGGAACATACACACATAAAGGGGCCGGTGAGTGTAGGTGCTAGTTTAGTGTTAATGGGCGCCTATTGAAGCTCCCATTGGCACTTTGATGTTGTATGCCCACAGCAAATGTACAGTATCTGCTACACAGACAATAAAGAAAGCACTTCACACAAAGAACTGTGGAGAATCTGACACAGTAAGCCTTTTAAGCTTGTTGATATATTTATGTGTTGAATTGGAAAAGACGTGTTGGCAAAGAGATTACTTTCAGTTCCAGTGCCAGTCCCATGCCTTTGATGCTAAGATATAACAAAGGTTGGGTTTGGATTAAAATTTCTTCATTTAGAGATCATGATAGGATGCATCCCAATTTGTAAGGGACATGTGATTCATTTACTCAAAGACGATAGAACATCTGCTGTTGAGACAAAGCGGTTTCCCAAACCAACCATTTTCTCATCCAAGTGAGATTGACTAGATTGTGACGTATGGGATCATATTGACATGGCTGGCTTTGCTCATAGCCAGTGTGTAGCGAGTCCTGGCATGTTCCAGTGGCAGCAGATTTCCACCTCAGTGACATTTACAATACTCGAGTGACACGTATCACTCCACCTCAGTGAAATTTACAATACCCGAGTGATACGTATCACTCCACCTCAGTGACATTTACAATACTCGAGTGACACATATCACACCACCTCAGTGACATTTACAATACTCGAGTGACATGTATCACTCCACCTCAGTGACATTTACAATACTCGAGTGACATGTATCACTCCACCTCAGTGACATTTACAATACTCGAGTGATATGTATCACACCACCTCAGTGACATTTACAATACTCGAGTGACATATATCACTCCACCTCAGTGACATTTACAATACTCGAGTGATACGTATCACACCACCTCAGTGACATTTACAATACTCGAGTGACACGTATCACACCACCTCAGTGACATTTACAATACTCGAGTGATACGTATCACACCACCTCAGTGACATTTACAATACTCGAGTGACACGTATCACACCACCTCAGTGACATTTACAATACTCGAGTGACACGTATCACACCACCTCTGGCATTTGTGTGAGTGAAGAATCAGTATTAGGTTTATTATTACTGTTAAAAGTTGTGAAATTTGTTATGTTGTGGCTGAAACACAGTATCTGAGATAAAACATTGTTGTAAGGTAAAATAATAAATGAATATATAATTAGTGTGAAAGAGGAAGAGCGAGGTTTACGTTAATAGTGATAGTTTGTGAGTTCACGGACAGTTCTGAACTCTCTTTAAGACTCTCCAGCTCACTTTCTCGGGAGTGTTTATTTGTTTATGGTGTACATTTGCTCAGCTTGTCTTTGTTTGCACACTGGCCGCTCAGCAATGTTTCTGTGCAGTTTATCATAGATTCTGTTGCATTTATTTGCTCTCCTACAAATGCCTGCAAGAAAATGAATCTCAGTGTAGTAATTGGTTTCTTATACCATGTGTAATTTGACAATAAATTTACTTTCAACTTTCAAATCTGATGGCAGAGGGAAAGCAGCTGTTCCTATACCATTGGGTGTGCATCTTCAGGCTCCTGTACCTCCTCCCTGATGGTAGTAATGAGAAGAGGGCAAGACAGTGAGGGTCCGAAATGATTGATGCTTCCTTCCTGAGGCACTGCCTCGTGAAGACGTCCTTAGTGGTGGGGAGTTTTGCGTCTAGAGTCTACAGCCTCTTTGATCCTGTACATTGGAGCCTCCACTCAAGGCAGTGATGCTGAGAGAGGGAGCAGATGGAATTCCAGCCATGGAACAGAAGTAGTAACAGGTGTTGGAAGATCCCAAGCTGAGATGGAAACCATTAAGTTGATGGGTCTGAATTAGTTAAAGATAACATTAAGCACAATTTAATTGATCTTGACATTCTATTGCAAGGGCAGGAATGTTCCAGTACATATATTCTAATAATCATACAGACTTGACTAAGACCACTGCCTTGTCGTACAGCTCCAGCTGTGTTGCCCCAGCTGTTCCCTTTGACATGACTGAAGTGTCGGCAAAATTGTCACACTGTTCCATGACATTAGTTTTACGATCTCCTCAGGGCCGTTGTAAAGCAAAGCTTTATGTGCTGTGATTACACAAGGTGGATTGCCCCGAATCTGCTTAATGAAACAGCTTCTGTCTCCGATGGTTCAGTGGGGAGGTAATGGCCAACTCCGGCATCTGCTCTGGTACATCTGATCACAGAGCAAGGTGCAACACTGGCTCTGTCCCAGCCCACTCCGAGCCAGTCAGCTGTGACACCAAGTTGAGAACAGTTTGCTGGCAACTTTGGCATGGAAAAGAGCAAATGGTTATTTTTAGTTCTGTCACTGGTTTCTCTCAGTTGTTTTATTCAGAATTTCCCTGGGTTATCAACACTCAATTTACACTCAGTGATCACTGTTTTCGGTACCTTCTGTACCTAGTAACATGGCCGCTGAGTGTGCAGTATGTCTGTTCTGTAGCCCACCCACCTCAAGGTTCAACGTGCTGTGCGTTCAGAGATGCTCTTCTGCACACCACTGTTGTAACGGGTGGCTATTTGGGTTAGTCATCTTCTTGTCAACTTGAACCAGTTTGGCCATTCTCCTCTGACCTCTCTCATTAACAAGGCATTTTTACCCAGACAACTGCAGCTCACTGGATGCTTTTTGTTTATCACACTATTCTCTGTAAACTCTAGAGGCTGTTGTGCATGAAAATCCCAAGAGTTCAGCAGTTTCTGAGATACTCAATCCACCAACAACCATTCCATGGTCAAATTCACCTAGATCACATTTCTTTGTCACATTCTGACATCTGGCATGAGCACAACCGAACCGCTTGACCATGCTTACACATTTTATGCATTGAGTTGCTGCCACATGATTGGCTGATTAGACAACTGCATTAATGAATGTCTATCCATTCCCCTCTGACCTCTCTCATTAGTAAGGTGTTTTCATCCACATAACTCCTGCTCACTAGATTCTTGCACGATCTCCTGTCAACTCTAGAAATGGTTGTGCAAGAAAATCCCAGTTTCGGAGACACTCAAACCTCCCTGTCTGGCACCAAAAAATCATTCCACAGTCAAAGTCACTTAGATCACATTTTTGCCCCATTCTGATGTTCAAACCTCTTGACCATGGCCACATGCTCTTATGCATTGAGTTGCTGCCATGTGATTGGCTGATTAGATATTTACATTAATGAAGTGTACCTAATAAAGTCGCCACTGAGATTTTGTCATGAAATTTATTGTTTTGTGGCAGCAGTACAGTGCATAAAATTACAATAAGTTATAAAAAGAAATATTAAAAAATAGATATCTAGTGCAACAATAGAGCAAATAAGGAGGTAGTGTTCATGGGTTCATGATCCATTCAGAAATCTAATAGCAGACAGGAAGAAGCTGTCCCTAAGACATTGAGTGTGTGTTTTCAGGGGTCCTCTGCCTCCTGCCTGATGGTAGCAATGAGAAGAGAGCATGTCCTGGATGGTGACGATCCTCAATGATAAATGCTGCCTTCTCGAACCGTCACCTATTGAAAATGTGTTGTCATGAATTAAACCAAAGTGGTCTTTTATATTTAATGATTTCCTTTGTTCTACAGAATGGCCTGAGTTTGTGAAGAACTACGCACCTTGGTGGGCATCCCACACTCTCGACTGGTTAAAGTACGGCAAGGAAGTCCTTGTGGTCCACTATGAAGATCTGAAGCACGATCTGTTCAACCAGCTGAAAAAGATGGTGTGCATCCTGGGCCTCAGTGTCTCCGACGACAGGCTGCTCTGTGTGGAGAGCCAGAAGGATGGGAACTTCAAACGCTCTGGCCTCAGGAAACTGGAATATGATCCCTACACTCCAGAGATGAGGAAAATGATTGATGCTTTTGTCAAGACTGTAGACGTGGCCCTCAAGCTGAGAAACCTAGCTGGTGTTCCCGAGGATTACGCCCCCAGATGATTTTGTTGGTAAATGCTTTTGGGACATAGCTGTGTTCTCTCCTTCCCCGGTCGGTACTCCTTCTCCCACAGTGGGTGGCTTCTTTTAATATTCAACAGCTATTAGCTTCCTAGGTGCTTCCAGCATCTAGAGAGAAGTCACCGGATAGAAACAGCTGAGGGTGTCAGTAACTGTATAGTGTGGTTATGCCAGGAAGCAACCTTTAGGAAGTGGAGTGTTGCCAGGATGGGTGACTGCCTGAAGTTCGCCACAATGTGGAAGGAGGCATTTGTATGATTTTGGGTTTTGTGACCTGCAGGAGCTGGAGTTTGCCACAATGTGGAAGGAGGCATTTGTATGATTTTGGGTTTTGTGACCTGCAGGAGCTGGAGTTTGCCACCATGTGGAAGCAGATATCAGTGTGGCCCATGGGCTTTGTAACAAAGGGAAGCTGGAGTTTACCTCCTGTTACGGATTCAAGCGACAATAAATATATGAGTGAGGCAGGGGTTTTTATAACAAATAACACGTTTATTAAACACTGAAAACAAACCCCCCAAAAGTAAACAAATCACTAACGTAACCAGAAATCAGCTGCTGTGTGGCAGCTTAAACAGTTCTTAAAGCAAGGAATTGCAAAAGTTCAAAATGCTTACAGTCCATTTAAGGGAGAGACTTTTTAAGACGATTTAAATTCTCTTTCACGTCATGTTGTTGCAATTCCCAGGCGAACTACTTTTCCCACGAAGATGGAAATGAAACGGCTTAAAGGCACTGACCCTTCCTTTACCTGTTCCCAATCCTTTCTGCTATTATTCACAGGGATTAACACGAGAACAGTCAATGAATTCCTTCCGAATAGGGATCAAACAAGGTCGAACCTGTTTCACCGTCGAAATTGATTCTCCTCGATCTTTTAACTCCCGAACTCTGATCTTCACTCTCCACTGATTCTCAATGAGCAGTATTATAAAGAAACTGCTGGCAATGACCTTTTAAACTTTAGGCATTAGATAAAACTTCATCTTTCAACTAAACTGAGTCATAACATTAAATCACGCAGTGGCATGAAGTCAACATGGCAAATCCAGCCACGAACTGCCTCTCCTCACAGGGAGGGGTCCTCCTTTTAAACCCTGTAAAAAAAAACTGTCACATGACCTCTACTGGCAGGAAAATGACGTCACTCCACCATCACAAAACCATTACCTCAAGTCCAGTACAGCTTCAACACCTGTCACGTGACAAGTACACCACTGTCACGTGTCACGGATACGTAACACCTCCCTCCAAAAAAACATTTTTGGTCTGACAAGAACAAAAATTTTAACAATTATTTACAAGAACAACAAGTATATAAATTTTATAACATACATAATATACAATACAGTATCATCATATAACATCTTACAACTCACAATACAGTAGGAGTGTTACAATTGTAAAGAAAAACCACTCCATATAAAAAAATACATTGTACATTCAACATCGAGATAGACAATCAGCAACCACATTATCTTTACCTTTAATATGAGTTATCACAATATTGTACTCTTGTAACATCAAACTCCAATTTAATAATCTTCTGTTTTTGTTTTTCATCTTACTCAGAAACACTAACGGATTGTGATCAGTGTAAACAATAAGTGGTTTTTGAGTTGTACCAACATATACCTCAAAATATTCTAAAGCTAAAACAAGAGATAACAATTCCTTCTCTATTGTCGAATAGTTTCTTTGATGCTTATTAAATTTCTTAGAAAAATAAGCTACTGGATGATCAACCTCATCACCCTCATTCCTTTGCATTAATACTGCTCCTGCAGCCTCATCACTAGCATCTACAGCTAATGAAAAAGGTTTTTCAAAGTCAGGTGCCTTAAGCACAGGTTGTTGACATATCATTGTTTTCAATTTTCCAAATGCTTCTTGACAAGGCACTGTCCACACAAACTTCACATTCTTCTGCAAAAGGTTAGTTAATGGAAGGGCAACATTATCAAAATTCTTACAAAATTTTCGATAATATCCTACCATTCCCAAGAATCTTCTGAGAGTTTTCCCCGTTGGAGTGGGAATCTCTAAAATTGCCCGAACTTTTGCCTGAACAGGAGCTACCTTACCTTGACCCACAACATAACCAAGGTAAGTCACAGTGGCATGTCCAAATTCACTCTTAGCTAAATTAATAGTTAAGTTAGCTTTTGAAAGCCTTTCAGACAATTTCTCCACTGCAATAATTTGTGCTTCCCAAGTATCATTTCCTGTCACTAAATCATCAATATAAGCATCAGTATTTTTCAATCCCTGAATCACAGAGTTAATCATCCTCTGGAAAGTACCTGGGGCATTCTTCATCCCAAATAGAAGAACATTATACTCATATAACCCAGATAGCGTTACAAATGCAGAAATCTCTCTACCTCTGTCCGTTAATGGAACACACCAATACCCTTTCAATAAATCAATCTTTGTAAGGAACTTTGCTTTTCCAACTTAATCTACACAGTCATCTACTCTAGGAATTGGATATGCATCTGTTTTCGTTACAGCACTCACCTTCCTATAGTCCGTACAAAACCATCTGGTTTTGGCACCATAACACAGGGTGAACTCCAATTCGAGTTATAAGGTTTAATAATATTATTCTCTAACATATATTTAATTTCTTTCTCAGCAAGTTCACATTTTTCTATGTTCATCCTATATGGGTGTTGTTTAATAGGTTTGGCATCTCCAACATCTACATCATGTGAAGCTATAGTAGTCCTTCTCGGAACATCTGGAAACAAATCCTTATATTTAAAAATTAATTCCTTCACCTGCTGTTTCTGCTCTAGCTGTAAATGTGCTAATTTCTCATCAATATTTTCCAGAATGGTTGAATTTGGCAACCTGACAGAAACAATGTTGGATTTAGAATGAAATTCAGATGAATCATCTATCATGTTCCTAGTTAAATCAAACTCATTCTCACTAACCACAATAGTCACAGTATCAGATTGTTTCTCAAAATATGGTTTTATCATATTTATATGGCAAAGTTGTGTTGACCTTCTACGATCGGGAGTTTTTATCACGTAATCCACATCATTAATTTTAGACACAATTTCATAAGGACCATGACATCTAGCTTATAAAGGATTTGTTTGCACTGGGAAAAGAACCAACACCTTATCTCCAGGCTTAAACATCCCCATCCTAGCTTCTTTATCATACCAAGTTTTCATTTTCTCCTGAGCCAATTTTAAATTTTCCTTGGCTAAGCTTCAAGCTTTATGTAACCTGTCCTTAAATTTCAAAACATAGTCCAACAAATTAGTGTGTATTTCCTTACTAATCCACCTCCTCATCAACCCTCCTTTTTCCAAGTAATATCCTACTGGCACCTTCTCAATTTCACTATCTAGTAGAGCTTGTTCTCTTAATTTTATAATCTCAGGGTCTCTATTCTGCTCTGCTATCATCTCCTTCCGAGACAGAGATAAATCTTCATAGACAGACCTACTCCAAGAATCTTGTTCAAACCACGAAGGTAAGAAAGTCTCTGACACATCCTCAAAACTCGAATCCTGAGTTGAACAGTCATGAGTAACAACCTCATTCTGCGCATCAATCTTTTTAGCCATAGCTCTAGTCACAACACAGGAAGAATCTGTGTTAGAATTCATCTCTGGTTCCTCTGACTCCATTGTCAAATGCATTTCAGGAAAAACTTGTCCACCTGCCAAGTCATTACCTAACAATAAAGAAATACCCTTCACAGGTAAGCTATGCTGTAATCCTACTTCAACAAATCCTGTAACTAACCCTGACTTTAAATTTACTTTATGTAAATGTACAGGCATAAAATCACTCCCAACACCTCTTATATAATTTACCTCACCAGTATCAGACTCTTCATTAAACTTCAATACACTGTCTAACATCAGTGATTGAGAAGCTCCAGTATCCCTAAGGATTTTTATTGGCACCAGAGTAGATCCTTCTTTCAAGGATACAAACCCTTCAGTTATAAAATGATCATATCCCTTTTTAACTTGGTCAGACTCTAACAAAACCTCATTTGTGTTTATCGAACCCTGTAATTTTACAGGTGCTTCAGTATGTTACACACAAGCATCTGGAACTGCTTCCTTCTCTTTCTTTTTCAATCTGAAACAGTTAGCTATTACATGGCCAGGCTTCCTACAATAGTTACAAATAAGACCAAACTGTCTTTCCTTCACAGGTTTTCCTTCCTCCTTACCTTTCCCATTAACTTCTGATTTAATTGCTCATTTACCTTGAGTCTCTGTGTTATTTTTCCTCTTAAAAATTCTGCCCTGAGGAAATTTATTCTTATGGATTAAAACACACTCATCAGCTAATCTAGCAGAGTCCTGCAATGTATCAGTATCCCTCTCATTTAAGTAGGTCCTTACTTCAACAGGAATGCTTCTTTTAAATTCCTCCATTAAAATCAGCTCTTTCAATGTATCATAGTCCTCATTTACATTTTTAGAAGAAACCCATCTCTCAAAACACACAGCTTTATCATAGGCAAATTCCACATAAGTTTTTTCCACAGACTTCTTCAAACTTCTGAATCTTTCTCTATACGCTTCTGGGACTAATTCATATGCTTTTAAAAAATGCTTTTTCACAATATCATAATCAAGTGCTTGCGCAGCAGTTAAAGCTGTATAAACTTGTTGTGCTTTGCCTTTAATTACACTATAACAACACTGACCATTTATCTTTTGGCCACTCTGAAATCTGAGCAATCGTTTCAAAATGTTGGAAATATCTTTCCACATCTGCTTCACTAAATGGAGGGACCAATTTAATTTCTTGACTAGCAACAAATGATTTTCTAGAACCAGAAGACTGATTCCCAGACCTTAATTCCATCATTGCATATTCAAAATCCCTTTTTTTCTGATCAGCTTCTAACCTACAACGCTCCAACTTCATTTGCTCGATTTGCAACTGCATCTCCAGATTACTTATTGGAAACGACTCTAAAATCGATTCATCAAAATCACCCGAATCCACATAGTGTGACGTGATTTTTCTCTGTATTACAGCCTTTGATGTAGTCTTCAAAATACTTTTAAGTTGCAATCTACTAGCTATCTCAGACACCTCAGTTTTTTTCGCCTTCGCTAACAACTCCATGTCTGGCGAAGCCAGAAACTCATCAATATTCATTGTGGCCGAATACCACTCACAAGCCAATCAAACAAAAGAATCGAGTATTCCCCTTTTCCAAAACACCGATCCAAAATTTAACAAGCATTTAAACTCAAATGATCCAATCCCGGATGAGCCCCATATTTATGTTACGGATTCAAGCGACAATAAATATATGAGTGAGGCAGGGGTTTTTATAACAAATAACATGTTTATTAAACACTGAAAACAGACCCCCAAAAGTAAACAAATCACTAACGTAACTGGAAATCAGCTGCTGTGCAGCAGCTTAAACAGTTCTTAAAGCAAGGAATTGCAAAAGTTCAAAATGCTTACAGTCCATTTAAGGGAGAGACTTTTTAAGATGATTTAAATTCTCTTTTCACATCGTGTTGTTGCAATTCCCAGGCGAACTACTTCTCCCACGAAGATGGAAATGAAATGGCTTAAAGGCACTGACCTTTCCTTTACAAAACTGTTCCCAATCCTTTCTGCTATTATTCACAGGGATTAACATGAGAACAGTCAACGAATTCCTTCCGAATAGGGATCAAACAAGGTCGAACCTGTTTCACCATCGAAATCGATTCTCCTCAATCTTTTAACTCCCGAACTCTGATCTTCACTCTCCACTGATTCTCAACTAGCAGTATTATAAAGAAACTGCTGGCAATGACCTTTTAAACTTTAGGCATTAGATAAAACTTCATCTTTCAACTAAACTGGGTCATAACATTAAATCACGCAGTGGCATGAGGTCAACATGGCAAATCCAGCCACAAACTGCCCCTCCTCACAGGGAGGGGCCCTCCTTTTAAACCCTGTAAAAAAGAACTGTCACATGACCTCTGCTGGCAGGAAAATGACGTCATTCCACCATCACAAGACCATTACCTCAAGTCCAGTACAGCTTCAACACCTGTCACGTGACAAGAACACCACTGTCACATGTCACGGGGACGTAACACTCCATGTGGAAGGAGATATTAGTGTGGAGGAGCTGCAGTTCACCACAGTGTGGAGCAGATATCAGTGTGGCCCATGGGCTTTTTAACAAAGGAAAGTTGGAGTTTACCTCCATGTGGAAGGAGATATTAGTGTGGAGGAGCTGCAGTTCACCACAGTGTGGAAGCAGATATCAGTGTGGTCCATGGGCTTTGTGACCTGCAGGAGCCGGAATTTGCCACAGTGTGGAAGGCGGTATCAGTGTGATTCGTAGCTTTGTGACAAAGTAAAGATGGAGTTTGCCACCATGTGGAAGGAGATATCAGTGTGGCCCATGGTCTTTGTGACATTCAGGAGCTTCAGTTTACCACAGTGTGGAAGCAGATATCAGTGTGGAAGGAGGTATCAGTGTGGTCCATGGACAGTGTGGAAAGAGATATCAGTGTGGTCCATGGACAGTGTGGAAGGAGATATCAGTGTAGTCCATGGGCAGTGTGGAAGGAGATATCAGTGTGGTCCATGGGCAGTGTGGAAGGAGATATCAGTGTGGTCCATGGGCAGTGTGGAAGGAGATATCAGTGTGGTCCATGGGCTTTGTGACATTCAGGAACTGGAGTTTGTCACTGTGTGGAAGGAGATATCAGTGTGGTCCATGGGCAGTGTGGAAGGAGATATCAGTGTGGTCCATGGACAGTGTGGAAGGAGATATCAGTGTGACCCATGGACAGTGTGGAAGGAGATATCAGTGTGGTCCATGGGCTTTGTGACACTCAGGAACTGGAGTTTGTCACAGTGCGGAAGGAGATATCAGTGTGGTCCATGGACAGTGTGGAAGAAGATATCAGTTTGGTCCATGGACAGTGTGGAAGGAGATATCAGTGTGGTCCATGGGCAGTGTGGAAGGAGATATCAGTGTGGTCCATGGGCTTTGTGACATTCAGGAACTGGAGTTTGTCACTGTGTGGAAGGAGATATCAGTGTGGTCCATGGACAGTGTGGAAGGAGATATCAGTGTGGTCCATGGGCTTTGTGACATTCAGGAACTGGAGTTTGTCACTGTGTGGAAGGAGATATCAGTGTGGTCCATGGACGGTGTGGAAGGAGATATCAGTGTGGTCCATAGACAGTGTGGAAGGAGATATCAGTGTGGTCCATGGACAGTGTGGAAGGAGATATCAGTGTGACCCGTGGACAGTGTGGAAGGAGATATCAGTATGGTCCATGGACAGTGTGGAAGGAGATATCAGTGTGGTCCATGGACAGTGTGGAAGGAGATATCAGTGTGGTCCATGGACAGTGTGGAAGGAGATATCAGTGTGGTCCATGGACAGTGTGGAAGGAGATATCAGTGTGGTCCATGGGCTTTGTGACATTCAGGAACTGGAGTTTGTCACTGTGTGGAAGGTGATATCAGTGTGGTCCATGGACGGTGTGGAAGGAGATATCAGTGTGGTCCATAGACAGTGTGGAAGGAGATATCAGTGTGACCCGTGGACAGTGTGGAAGGAGATATCAGTGTGGTCCATGGACAGTGTGGAAGGAGATATCAGTGTGGTCCATGGACAGTGTGGAAGGAGATATCAGTGTGGTCTATGGACAGTGTGGAAGGAGATATCAGTGTGGTCCATGGACAGTGTGGAAGGAGATATCGGTGTGGTCCATGGGCTTTGTGATATTCAGGAACTGGAGTTTGTCACTGTGTGGAAGGAGATATCAGTGTGGTCCATGGACGGTGTGGAAGGAGATATCAGTGTGGTCCATGGGCTTTGTGACATTCAGGAACTGGAGTTTGTCACTGTGTGGAAGGAGATATCAGTGTGGTCCATGGACAGTGTGGAAGGAGATATCAGTGTGGTCCATGGACAGTGTGGAAGGAGATATCAGTGTGACCCATGGACAGTGTGGAAGGAGATATCAGTGTGGTCCATGGACAGTGTGGAAGGAGATATCAATGTGGTCCATGGACAGTGTGGAAGGAGATATCAGTGTGGTCCTTGGACGGTGTGGAAGGAGATATCAGTGTGGTCCATAGACAGTGTGGAAGGAGATATCAGTGTGGTCCATGGACAGTGTGGAAGGAGATATCAGTGTGACCCCTGGACAGTGTGGAAGGAGATATCAGTGTGGTCCATGGACAGTGTGGAAGGAGATATCAGTGTGGTCCATGGACAGTGTGGAAGGAGGTATCAGTGTGGTCCATGGACAGTGTGGAAGGAGATATCAGTGTGGTCCATGGACGGTGTGGAAGGAGATATCAGTGTGACCCATGGACAGTGTGGAAGGAGATATCAGTGTGGTCCATGGACAGTGTGGAAGGAGATATCAGTGTGACCCATAGACAGTGTGAAAGGAGATATCAGTGTGGTCCATGGACAGTGTGGAAGGAGATATCAGTGTGGTCCATGGACAGTGTGGAAGGAGATATCAGTGTGACCCATGGACAGTGTGGAAGGAGATATCAGTGTGGTCCATGGACAGTGTGGAAGGAGATATCAGTGTGGTCCATGGACAGTGTGGAAGGAGATATCAGTGTGGTCCATGGACAGTGTGGAAGGAGATATCAGTGTGGTCCATGGGCAGTGTGGAAGGAGATATCAATGTGGTCCATGGACAGTGTGGAAGGAGATATCAGAGTGGTCCATGGGCTTTGTGACATTCAGGAACTGGACTTGGACCTTTGCCTCTCGTTTTAATGCTTTTCTTTGACTGTCAAATCTGGAGCTGAGTTGCAGAGAAAAGTGGCGACTCTGATTGGTTGGAATGAACATGGGCAGGAACCAGCCAAGAGCCTTTTACCGAGGAGGGGGTGGGAAGAGAAGGGGCAAGTTGAGAGAAAGCATGTACTTATTAATGTCAACCAACACCCACCCATCTGGATCACACCACAACAGGCAACCAATGGTTTATCAGGTGCAAACCTATCCCTGCTTTGATTGAGAACACAGTCACTGTCTTGCTCTTCCACACCTTCCTCATAATATTAATTGATTATGGGCTGTTGTTTAGAGTTCAGCCTGGCAAATTCATTCACTAAGAACATCTGGGATGATCAACGTATTTAACGTGACAGGATATCACAGGCTGTTTCCTGCTCCTTTCAGAAACGATCAACCACTGCCTGCCAAACTGTGGTGACTCATGTTAGAATGAAATCAGTGTATTTTATAGACATGGAGGCAGATCTTACCTCACTCATATGATGCAGAGCCTTTGTTGGGGGAAGAGAGGTGGGCGGAGGGGGGAGAGAGAGCGGGGAGGGAGAGAAAGAGAATGTAAGTGAAACAGAAAGAGAGGAGAGAAAACTTTGATATAATTGGGGTCAATTATTTACATTAGGTAACTCAATAAAACACTCATTTCCATGCGATTTTCTTTGAGAAGCTACATGAATGGATTAGGAAAGTAATTAAATTTGAACTAGATAAAGCTGCAGATAAATTGAAAGGACGGGACGAAATGGACTCCTGCTGTGCTGTCATTTTTTTTTCAAAGCTAAAAATGCTCATTTGAGATCCATTAATGAACAGTTTTGTGTTATAGTTTAGTTGGGTTTGCAGAATAAATGGCTTAGCACTGCCGAGCTGAGTACTGGATTTAGATTTCCAGCACTTGGTTTGATCTTCCACCTCTTCCTAAGCAGCCGGTAACTCAGAAACTGTTCAACTTTGCACTGACTACCTGCTAACAGATGCTATCTATGCTGAACTATCAGAGGAAACGTTCAGTTTGTTGTTTCATACACCAGGGTGCAATGAACTTCCTGGCCCATGTGAAACTGACAGTTACACATGGGAATGACAATTTCAAGAATACGTACACTGACAAACACAAAACAAGATGGTGCAAAGTACAGCGGTACAAACTGAAGTAATGTAGGAATATGGGAGGAAATTAACCTATTGATCTGTAGTCTGCACACCTGCAGATATACTAAAAAAAAGCACGCATGCGGGAGATGGCTTAAATAAATCTATAATAAATAAATAAATCCATATATTAAACTTCCTTGCCCTTTAGATTAATGCAATGAAAAAACCGTATTTGTACAAGACATTGAATTTCCCTTTCATAAACACATATTCCAAATAAACATACCTTAACAATAACAGTCCATTACAACTTCACAGTTCTAAAGGTTCGGTCTTTTGGGTGGTTCTCTGTTTCTTCCAGGGTAGCGCCTGTGGACCTGCATCAGGTTTGGCAGGTGTCTTGTCTAAGATAACACCCTCAATTTCTGGTGGCACATTGCTGTCAGTGACATGAGCATCACTGAGAGGTAAGTCAGGTGACTATAAAGTGCCCATATTATTGGATGCAATCAGCTCAGGTGTGTTCTTCGGTTGAGCTTCCGGTATCTGGTCCACATGACACCTCTATTTCTAATCTCCAACATCAGTGGGCCAGTTCTTGTAGCTGTTCTACCGGGTGTCCACTTGTCTTCTTGGTAATCACCCACCAGGACTTCCTGTCCAATCTCGAAGCTCCTTGCTGCTTCACTTGGCAACTCGTTGAAAGTCCTCCGGAGGTCTGCTTTCAGGACGTCTATGCGAGATCTCAGATTCCTGCTCATGAACAGCATTGCAGGTGTTTGATTTGTTGTAGTATGAACAAAGTTCAGATACACAAAAAGGAAGTTGTCCGCCTTGAGCTTTAGAAAAATGCCCTCCTTGTCCATTGCTTTAATGGACTTCTTGAAGGTTTGGATAAACCTTTCAGCTGACCCATTCGTTGCTGGGTGGTGAGGAGCTGACTTGAAATGCCTGATGCCATTTTTCTTCATGAACAGACGGAATTCTTCGGGCAGGTACTGTGGTCCGTTGTCATTCACAATTTGTGCTGGTAAGCCATTTCTGGTGAAGTTGGCCCCCAGAGTGGAGATAGTCTTTGCTGAGGTGGATGACTTCATTAGTATACCCTCTGACCATGTCAAATGAGCATCTACAGCAATCAGAAACACGGAGTTCATGAATGCTCCAGCAAAGTCAATATGTACCCTATGCCATGGTGATGACAACCACTCCCGTGGGTGTAGCGGTGCCTGTTGGGGGGCATTTTGAAATCTTTAGCATCCGGAACATCATTTGGCCAAGTCTTCAATCTGTTTATTTATTCCCAGCCACCACACATACTGTAGTTCCGGGTGAGACTCTTCATCTTGACTGCACCCAGGTGTCCTTCACGCAGATTCTCTAACACTTTGGTACGCAGTTTAGAGGGAACCACAATCGAGAACTCTGGAAACATAGGGTTACCTTGTATAGTGATTTCACAGACTTTTGACAATGTTGGGTTATTCCTTGTTTCCCTTTATGTTTCAGAATTTCTTACCGACAACTGGTCCACCAAAGCGATGTGGAACACTTCTGCTGGTCACAGTATGAAGACTTTTCTTCCTCAATTGCCAATAGTGGAAAATGTGACAAGCCATCAGCATTGCTGTGTTGTTTGTTGTCCTTGAACTCTGTCATAAGAGTGGGCTCCTAGGAAAAGTGCCCAAAGTTATAACCGATTAGCAGTCATCACTGAAATTCTCTTCCTGGGATTGAAAATGGACACAAGAGGCTGGTGATCTGTCACTAGTGGTGGAACTTCTTTATTCTCCATTCTAGAATAAGGGCCTACATTGCAACGAGAGTGAGAAAAATGTACATGCATAGACAACAGATTAATTCATAGTGCTAAGGAATAGTGCAGAGAAATTGAACCCGGGCCACTAGAGCTGTAATAATTACGCCAACTGCTGCTCGGATGTGCCACCTCTAATCCCTTGTTTGGATGAGATGAAACAAGGGTATTGAGTACCATGGTGATCATTTCTGATGGTTATTGTCCCCACTCATTTGCGAGTATCCCAAGTCACGAAGGAGGACAAGGATTAATCCTCGGTGAAGGGAATGCAAGGTGGGGAGGAGTTGATGTGGCTGCTGATGTGATCTCGTGGCAGCTGGTGAAAATTTCAAAGGATGAAATGTTGGGTACAGAGGCTCACAAGGTGGAAGGTGAAGACCAGGGAAACCGCTCTATCTGATGCGAGGTGGGGTGAGAGTCGAAATACAGAACAGGCGAGATGTGAGAGCAGACTCCGCCAACCACCACAGAAAGGAAGCCACATTTCCTGACAAAGGACATTTCAGATGACCTGGAAAGAAAGGTCCCATACTGAGAGCAGATTTGGCAGAGGAAGTGAAATTGAGAGAAAGGGATGTTATCCTTACAAGAGACATGGTGGGAAGAGATGTGGGAGTCAGTGAGTTTATAGTGGAGCTTGTCTCCTGAGATGGAGACAGAGAGCATGGGAAGAAGTTCAGTCTAAGAGGCTGTGAGAGTCGGTGTTTATAGTAAATATCAATGGAGAGCTTGTCTCCCAAAATGGAGACAGAGAGTCATAGAGTCATAAAGCACAAAGATCAGGTACCTTTCCATCAGAGATCAGGAAGAGGGAGAGAAGTGTCAAAAATGGTCCACAAGAACTAGTGGAAGCTAGTGGTGAAGGTGATAAAATTGATGAATTTTACACTGGTACAGAAGTCAGCCATCAGTACAGTGATCAATGTAGGAACTTGCCCATAATGTAAAGGTTTTTTGGAAATGACATGTTCCCACCACTTCTTGAAAATATATCGAATGTTAAACCCCAGCCCAGTCTGCTTTCATCAATTAAGTGTGATTTTCTCAAAGGCAGCAGGATTTCACTGTGTCAGATTTGCCATATTCTCGATGCTGTTACACATAGGTTATGGCGTGATCTTGGTGGGATTGCCGGGGAAAATTAAGACCTTTTATGTTAATAAACCATCTCTACACAGTAAATACAAGATATATTAAAAAAAGCGACAGCACACAGGAGTGCAATTTCAGAGTAATGCTAGTCTTGTTCATCAGTAAAATTCCTTTGTCAAAGAAGTGAGTCATTCCCAGAATTCACCACTGTTGTCAAGGACAACTGGAAAGAGGAATGGTATTTCCTGAGGAATTGGTGATCAAAGTAAAGAGAAACTTGAATCTTGTTTATAACTTATAATTCTAGTTTCCATGGGTAGCAAGGTAGCGGAACTAGAAATTTTGATTAAAAATAATCAATATATCGAGTAGGTCTGGCCACCAGAAAACATCCAATTTGGACAAAAGGACTTTGGGGTCAGAAGGTGTTGCCAATGAAGTGTTGAATAATAATTGCTCTGCTTGTTGCTTGTAGTGATTGCTTGGAGACATTCATGATGGTTATTTTGCTGACAATATTCCTGGAACTGGGAATGTGCTGGATAAGAAGGTGGTAATCAGAGATATCCCTATCTCTCTTATAACTGCTGTGACTCAAGGGTGTGGGGGACCCTATGTTTGTGTGCTCAGACACAAGCACACCTTCAATTTTATAGACTTTGCATGTCAAAGTCAAAGCCAGGTTTATTGTTACAAGCACAAGGCCATGTGTGAACAATGAAAAACTTGCCACAGCATCAGATTCAAGCTCAATTGTCATTCAACCGTCCATGAATGCTGGTGAATATCACCAAAGGAGACCGGATCAAGGTGCTAAACACATTGCCAAGTCACACACAAGAACACACACTCAGAATAAGAGCACCAACGTCCTCCCCCCCACGACATGATGCCCAGTCCTCACACATACATCAACATAGAATATCAGTAAAATACAACGAGGCAGAATGTGCATGTATATCGTGCAGACCAGCCCACCGAGATCATCTGACCACCCGCCCAGTGACATGGCCCAGTTCTCACCCCGACGCCTGACTCCCGCTTGGTGAATCCGCGGATTTGAGGCACAGTCCTCACATATACAAGCACATATAGAATATTAGTCAAAATACGACAACGCAAAATATGTGTATAGTCCAGATCTCCCAGCCCACCAATTTCATATGTCGACCCACCCCAACACCAGCCGCCCACTAGGCGATACCATGGCTTAAAGGCCCAATCCTCACATATACAGGTTCATAAAGAATATCAGTAAAACACACCCAGAAAATATAGTCCAGGCCCCTCAGTCCAATTTCAATCTTCAGTCGACCACAACTGCGCTATGTCGTCCCCGGTCGAGCGCGACAGCTCGGACGCCTCCTCCCGCGGCGGCTGAAAAGCAAGCGACCTGCAGCTTGAAGCCTGAGTCTATTGGTGCTGCCAAAATAAAATCTGTAGTCGGCCACAACAGAGCTTGGCTTCTTCCAAGAGAAACCAAACCCTGGGAAGGCAGCTCCGATTCTGTTCTGGATGCTGCCCCTGGTGAAGTCCGCTCACTCCGGCGGCTGCAAACAGCCGACACCGTGGTTCCAGGCCTAGTCCTCGCTGTGAGCCGAGACCAGAGAGAGCGAGAGAGAGAGTTCCCCCCCCACCCCCTCCACCATCCACACCCTCTCTCATCCGAGAGAGAGAGAGTTCCCCCCCACCCCCTCCACCATCCACACCCTCCCTCATCCGAGCGAGAGTTCCCCCCCACCCCCTCCACCATCCACACCCTCCCTCATCCGAGAGAGAGAGTTCCCCCCCACCCCCTCCACCATCCACACCCTCTCTCATCCAAGAGAGAGAGTTCCCCCCCACCCCCTCCACCATCCACACCCTCTCTCATCCGAGAGAGAGTTCCCCCCCACCCCCTCCACCATCCACACCCTCTCTCATCTGAGAGAGAGTTGCCCCCCACCCCTCCACCATCCACACCCTCCCTCATCCAAGAGAGAGTTCCCCCCCACCCCCTCCACCATCCACACCCTCTCTCATCCGAGAGAGAGTTCCCCCCCACCCCCTCCACCATCCACACCCTCTCTCATCCAAGAGAGAGAGTTCCCCCCCACCCCCTCCACCATCCACACCCTCTCTCATCCAATAAGTCAGAGAATCAAACTCGCGGCTTTCCAGATTAACAACGTCCAAAGGGGTCTTGGGATCACGAGAGAAACGACCGTGATGGCCACTCGCTGTTTGTAAACAGCATTCATGAGAAAACACAAATTATACCCAACTTCTACAAGAAATTACACTATTAGAACCAAAATAGTCCATCTGACTATAAAGTGATCGTAGCGTCATTGTGTTGTTGTACTGATTAGGGTTGTACAGGTTGGAATGATTGAGGGGAAGTAACTGTTCCTGACCCTGGCGAAGTGGGACTTCAGGCGTCTGTACCTCCTGCTGGATGGTAGCTGTGAGAAGATGGCATGGCCCGGATGGTGGGGACCTTTGATGTTGGGTGTTGCCTTCTTGACTTAGAGCCTCCTGTAGATATCACCGATGGGGAGGGATGTATCCGACAGTGCCAACTACCTGCAGCTTCTCACATTCCTGCGCAGTTGAATTGCCATACTACAACATGATATAGCCATTCAGGAATCTCTCAACAGTAGAATATCATCGTGCTTCGATAACATTGTCCATTTTGGGTTGAATATTGAGTGAGTCCTCCCTGTCCTCACTCAAGTGCGTGCTTGGACTGAACTTTCAAAAAGTGCCGTAAATCTGAAATTAAGAAAACTTCCAGACATGGTACAGAGGACAGAATTTCCACTCTATATTGTAGAATTTACCTTCTCAAACTTTGGATTGTTTCTCAGTTTTAGACTAATAACATTCATTAGAATAATCAGGTAACAATAAGACAAAATAATAATAACAAGATTAATAATGAGAAATTAGCCACCCCCTTCCCTCCAGGAATTAATAAATAAATTAATAATTAATAAAAAATAAGCTCTCTTGGGAGCAGGGAAAAAAAAGGAGAGCCATCACAAGTTGGTGAAACTTTATCTTTCAAAGCTATTAATCAAAATGCTGCAGTGGGAATTAGTAGCCATTTGGCTGTTGGTTGAATATCATATGTAGAGACAGCCAGTAGTTCACCGAAACAGGACCTTGAGCCTAACTGGTCCATGCTGGTCCCCGTGGTTTGCGTTTGGTCCATATCCCTCCATCTACCTTTCTAAATGCCCCATCCATCACCAGTAAAGTCCTCCCCACCGTTGAACACATTGACACAGAACAGAGTCAAAGCAAAGCAACATCCATCATCAAGGACCCCCACCACCCAGGCCCTGCTCTCTTGTCACTGCTGCCACCAGGAAGAAGGTACAGGAGCCTCAGGACCCACACCAACAGGTTCAGGAACAGTTACTGCCCCTCAGCTATCAGGATTTTGAACCAGAGGGGATAACTTCACTCAACTTCACTCGTCCCATCACTGAGCTGTTCCCACAACCTATGAACTCTCTTTCATTTACTCTTCATCTCATCTTATCAATATTTATTGCTTATTTATTTATTCTTTTGTATTTGCAGTTTGTTGTATTTTTGTCCCGTTGGGTGCTGTCTTTCATTGATTCTATTGTACATCTTGGATTTACTGAGGATGCTCGCAAGAAAATGAATCTCAGGGTTGTATATGATGATATATATGTAATTTGATAATAAATATACTTTGATCTTTGAATGTTGCAATGGACCTTGCCTCAATCATTTCCTCTGGCAGCACATTCCATGTATTCACTGCCTCGTTGTGAAGAAGTTACCTCTCAAGACTATTTCAAACATCTCCCTCTTCTCTAGTATCTTATTTTGGGGAAGAAACAGTTTGCTGGCTGTCCAGTTGTCTTTGGGAAGATGGGACACTGTGACGATGGTCATGCCAGCTGACCAATGGAGATAGAGAGAAGGGGTGGGGTAAGTTAAGAGAGGAACCAATGGGATAGGACTTCTTGCAATCAATCAGGCAGAATAGCAACCCCAAGGCCCTAAAATACCAGCAAAACCAAACCTGTTGAAAATATTTTTAACGAAAGTTATTTTGACTTAGTGATGCATGGAACAATCCTCAAGACAGATGGTATTTGCAAGGCAATACATTTATTTAAATGTTGAAACTCCAAGCTGTTACTGCAAAACTCTAATATTTTTGAGAAGCAAACAGACCACAGACTCTGGTGCTTCAGTGGGGTTAAAATAGAAATACTGGACAAAATAGGAGTGAACTGCTTAGGGAAATGTTATCCAGGACTTTACAAATGACTGAAGTGCGAGTAATCAGGTACAACAGGTTAATTTGGATAAATAACCCACACATAGCCTCTGATTTTCCTTTCATCCATGCACCTATCTAAGAATCTCTTGAATGCCCTGAACGTATCTGCTTCTAGCACTACCCACGTCCACCTGTGCTTCACCCCACGGCTGCTTGCTCTCACTCATTCCACGCCTAGTTGCCCCTTCGCTCTGCCCTTTTCTGCCCCTTTCTGCCCCTGATTCAGCTGACATGATCTGCCAGAGGAACTCCTGAGACAATTCCCCCACCCTGCCGTATGTGGACCCACATCCCTGCTGCCTCTGTGTCCTCACAGTTCTCGCTTGCTTCACTCTGCTCTCTCAGACAGATCAGGCCTCTCCCTGCCTGCACTTCCTCAGGTACACAATAGCGCAGCAGTTAGCGTAACGCTTTGCAACACCAGCCGTCAGATCAGGATACAATCCCCACCGCTGTCTGCAAGGAGTTTGCACGAACTCCCGGTGGGTTTCCTGGTTGTCCCACTTTCCTGCCACATTCCAAAGACGTACGGGTTAGAGTTGGTGAGTTGTGGGCATGCTATGTTGGTACTGGAAGCATGGAGACACTTGCAGGCTGCCCCCAGTCCAGCCTCGGACTGTGCTGGCTGTTGATACAAACAGTGCAGTTCACTGTATGTTTCGATGTCCGCGTGAAAAATAAAGCTAAACTTTACCTTCCACGGTGCACTCCCATTCATTCCGGTCTCCTTGCTTCACCCCACAGCTGATCACCAGCGCCCATTCCTTGCTTAGTTACCTCTTTGCCCCGTCCATCCCTATCCCTGCTGCCTCAAAGCCCTCCTTCCATACACCAGATCCCACAAGCCTCCCTGACCCTGACCAGCTAATCTCTGAATCCTTCTCTTCAACCCCTCAGTGATAATACATACCTCCTTAGCTATGCAGCCTCTCCTCCCAGACCCAGTGCTTTCCCGCGTCTGTATCAGTGGCAGAACCCCCCGAGCTCTTGCAGCAAGACGGTGACCAAAGAGGATCTGCAGATGGTGTAAACCTTGTGCAACACACAAAGAGCTGGAGGAACTCTGCAGCTCAGGCAGCACCTGGGGAGGGAAACAGTCACCGTTCCAGGCCGACACCAATAGATTCTTTCTCCTTCAGCCCTTTACTCCTTCTGCCTATAACCTCCCAGCTTCTCACATCCTTTCCACAACTTCCCTACCCAGCCACCTTCCCCCTCAACCGATCTCACCTATCAGCTATCAGCTTATACCCTTTCTACTCACTCCACCTACTCATTCTGGCTTCTGCCCCCTTCCCTTCCTTTCCTGTCCTGATGAAGGGTCTTGGCCCAAAATGTCGATAGTTTATTCCTCTCCATTGATGCTGCCTGACCTGCTGAGTTCCTCCAGCATTTTGTGTGTGTTGCATCTGTGGTCCTAGTTGTTTCCACGGTGACCTGTTCTCAATCCTCGCTGAAAGGTGCATCACTGAAGGGCACTGGAGAAGGCTTTCCACACGGGTCTTCATCGGTCAGGGCAATGAGTGCAGATGTTGGGATGTGCAAGTGATGGGTGAGGCTGCATTAGGAATGTTGTAAACACACGAGATTCTGCTGAGGCTGGAAATCCAGGGCAATAAAACACAAAATGCTGGAAGAACTCAGCAGGTCAGGCAGCATCTAGGGAGAGGAAAAGTCAGTTGATGCTTTCGACTGAGACCCTTCATCAGGAATGGAAAGGAATGAGGAAGAAGCCAGAATGAAGAGGTGGGAGAGGGGAAGGGGGACAAGCTGGCAGAGGATAGGTGAAGCCACGTGAGAGGGAAGGTAGGTGAGATGAAGTGAGAAGCTGGGAGGCAACAGATGGAAAAGGAAAAGGGCAGAAGAAGAGGGAAGGGGAGAGTGAAGGAGGATGGGCACCAGAGGGAGGTGATGGGCAGGTGAGGTGAAGGGAAGAGGTAAGAGGGTTCCGAATCTTGTATTCAGTTTGACCACTCTGATATAGGAAAGATGGGAGAGTACAGAGATTTATGATGACTTACTAGAGAGGTTGAACATGCTAGGACATTATTCATTGGGGTTCTGGAAAATGAGAGGTGACCCTATAGAGGTGTATAAAAACATGAGGGGTATAGGAAGGGTATATGCACTCAGTCTTTTACCCGAGGTTTGGGAATCAGGAATGAGAGGGCAAAGGTTTAAGGTGAGGGAGGAAAGATCTAACAGGAACTTGAGGGGCAGCTTTTCTGTGTATGGAACAAACTGCTAGGGGTGTCAAACTCATTTTAGGTCACGGGCCGGATTGAGCAAAATGCAGCTTCATGCGGGCCGGATCAGTCGGACGAGTGCGAATGCAGCTTTCGTTGCCTCCGTTTTTTCAGCCTGCTCTCATGTGTCTCAGTCTCTGCTATAACTACAAAGTGTTTCACTTTACAAATTCCGTTTCTTATGAAGAAGACTGCCGAATAAACACTAAAAACCCTGAAAACCTGGTACCTGAATAAACTCAGCATTAGCCATATCATACGCCATAGGCGCTTCGATTACAGGGGCCAGCTTTAATAGTAATTAGATATTATCTCGCGGGCCAAAGATAAATCCACCGCGGGTCGGATTTGGCCCGCGGGCCTTGAGTTTGACATATATGTTAGAGGAAGCAGTTGAGGGAAGTGCAATAATAACATTTAAAAAGATATTCGGACATGAACAGTACATGGATAGGAAAAGTTTAGAGGGATATCAGCCAAGCCAAATGCTGGAAAATGGGACAGTCTGTGAACTCCTCTTTTGCCATGATCAGATCACTCTCAGGGTGGAGGAGCAACATCTCATTCCTTCTAGGTAGCGTCCAACCTGATGGCTCAAACATCGATTTCTCCACCTTCCCGTAAATTTTCCCTCCCCTTCCCCACTTTAATTCTGCACTCGGGCTTCTTATCTCCTCTCCTCATCTGCCGATCACCTCCCTCTGGTGCCCCTCCTCCTTCCCTTTCTCCATGGTTCACTCTCCACTTCTATCAGATCCCTACTTGTCTAACCTTTACCACCCATCATCTCCTAATTCTTTCTTCATCCCCTCCATTTCCCAACCCACCTGGCTCAACCTATCACCTTCTAGTTTGCCCTCCTTCCCCTCTCCAACCCACCTTCTTATTCTGGCATCTTTCCCCTTCCTTTGCAGTCCAGAAGGGTCCTGGCTGGAAACTTTGACCTGCCTGTACATGTCCATGGATGCTGCCTGACCTGCGTTCCTCCAGCACTTTGTATGTGCTGCCTGGGACTAGCTTAGATGGGCATCTTGGTTGGCATCGAATGGTTGGGTGAAAGGCCTGTTTCAGTGTAATATGACTCCATGGTAAATAACTTTTCTCATGGTCTGGTGATTGCTCGGAACTCCCCGTTACCATCCCATTGCTCCGCAAGGTCTCGCCTCAATGCTGTGTTCCTGGGGCATTTTCTCCGTTAAAATCACAAACACCCTTGGTAATTTCCTTCCGAATAATATTTCCCATTTGGTGGAATTATTCACGGTTTTAGTGTTTTGTGTTGTCAGAATACAACTGACTTGATAACACTCCCCTGTAGGTGTCCCTGAATCATTAAATTAACCATAAATAACATGCTGTTCATTATTTTCATGATGACAGGGAGGCTCTGTAGGCTTCATTAGTAACCACAATGTCTCTGCCAGGTTTGTAATGTCCCTGGTATATTTCCTTCACCTTACGTTATGCATTTGCCTGAGGCAGTAACTCTGCTGATAGTGCTGACTCCACCGGCCAGCTGATCAGATCAACACTGAAGTTACACTTCACATGCTGTCCCGTCACAGAAGATCAGTCGGTTGGACCGTTGGGAGGCCAGGGGAAGCCTCCCACTCCATCCGCTAAAAGCAGACTGGTGAGATGTTGACACAAGAGATGCTGCAGATGCTGGAATGTGGAGCAACAACTAGTTTCTGGAGGAACTCAGCAAAATAGGCAATGTGTCTGGAGGGAAATGGACATTCGATGATTTGATTCAACGGGTAACACCTGTCCATTTTCTTCCACAGATGCTGAATGACCTGCTGAGTTTCTCTGACATCTTGTTTTTTAATTCATCAAAGGTTTCTCTTCCCAGCATTAAAATAGATCTGAAATAACTTTGAGGTATCTGCAGGATTTCCTGTAACAATGAAGGTCAGACCATAAGACTATAGGAATGGGAACAGAATAGGAACATGTGCCCATCGAGTCTGCTCTGCCATTCCATCATGCCTGATTCATTATCCCTCACAACCCCTTTCTCCTGCCTCTTTCCTCTGATTCCCTCAATAATCAGGAACCGATCGACCTCAGCTTTAAATTTCCTCAATGACTGTTGCCATCCGTGACAATGAATTCGACAGATTCATCACCCACTGGCTAAAGAAATTCCTCCTCATCTCTCCTAAATGGACATTCTTGTATTGTGAGGCTGTGTCCTCTGGTCCGAGACTCCCCCACTACAGGAAACATCCTCTCCACATCCACTCTATCTGTGTCCTCTGGTCCGAGACTCCCCCACTACAGGAAACATCCTCTCCACATCCACTCTATCTGTGTCCTCTGGTCCGAGACTCCCCCACTACAGGAAACATCCTCTCCACATCCACTCTATCTGTGTCCTCTGGTCCGAGACTCCCCCACTACAGGAAACATCCTCTCCACATCCACTCTATCTGTGTCCTCTGGTCCGAGACTCCCCCACTACAGGAAACATCCTCTCCACATCCACTCTATCTGTGTCCTCTGGTCCGAGACTCCCCCACTACAGGAAACATCCTCTCCACATCCACTCTATCTGTGTCCTCTGGTCCGAGACTCCCCCACTACAGGAAACATCCTCTCCACATCCACTCTATCTGTGTCCTCTGGTCCGAGACTCCCCCACTACAGGAAACATCCTCTCCACATCCACTCTATCTGTGTCCTCTGGTCCGAGACTCCCCCACTACAGGAAACATCCTCTCCACATCCACTCTATCTGTGTCCTCTGGTCCGAGACTCCCCCACTACAGGAAACATCCTCTCCACATCCACTCTATCTGTGTCCTCTGGTCCGAGACTCCCCCACTACAGGAAACATCCTCTCCACATCCACTCTATCTGTGTCCTCTGGTCCGAGACTCCCCCACTACAGGAAACATCCTCTCCACATCCACTCTATCTGTGTCCTCTGGCCCGAGACTCCCCCACTACAGGAAACATCCTCTCCACATCCCCTCTATCTGTGTCCTCTGGTCCGAGACTCCCTCACTACAGGAAACATCCTCTCCACATCCACTCTATCTGTGTCCTCTGGTCCGAGACTCCCCCACTACAGGGAACATCCTCTCCACATCCACTCTATCTGTGTCCTCTGGTCCGAGACTCCCCCACTACAGGAAACATCCTCTCCACATCCACTCTATCTCGGCCTTTCAATATTTGATGGATATCAGGCACAGTAAACTTTGAGTAATCTCTCGTGCTCTCCACAAACAATGTGGAAGGTCCCTCCCACTTCCAGCTGCTTACTGAGATGGTACAATAAAGGACATTTGGGGGAGATACCAGTCAATATCCAAGGACTACTGACAACGTTCCCTCAGAGGTGCAATGGTTTGGGTTGATGCTGGGGATTTTTCACCCATTGTCCCTTCTATGCTTACAATCATTATGGAACTACTAACCTCGATGGGTCTTTAATCCCCCTTGCTAACATTCAAACTTTGTGCCGTTACATTTGTTTAGTTTCCTCTCATTGACCACGTCTCCCCTCCAGACTTTCTATTTAAAGCAAGCACTGAGGGAGTTGCAGTTTTGGATCTGATGTTGGCCTGTTGTTCAGTTTTACCAGAGAGCCAAACAGCTGTACCTCCGAAGCAAGGCAGCATGAAGGTTAGATCAAGGGTTGACCAAATCCTCAGGAGATTGTTCCAGCACACTTAGTGTTTAAATTCCTCAGCACACTGTGTTCAGGTCACCGACTAGCATGTTGGCTCTGAGTCTCCATTCAGTTTGATGAACTGATCACAGGGACTGAATTCAAACTGGGCAGGTGGATGCAAGTCAGCTGTGATCTGAGTGAACAGCAGAACGAGCTCAGGGGACTGACGGCCTTTCTGTGACCGAGCAGACAAATCCCTCGGCACTGGGGATCCTCAAATGCTCAGTCATGTAAACTGCAATGACTCAGCAGCAACGCAGAATCACAGTTACAACCCAGCATTGAGTTCAGAGTCCCACATTTAACATCCAACGGTGGTGTGGGCAAAAATATTTGTGTTTAAAGAGAGGGATATATGTTTTTTATTCAGCTGACAATTCATTACGTCTTTGTGAGAGGCTATTTTATCCAGATTTACTTAAGGCAAAATTGATTGTGAACAATAAGCAGTGTGATCAGAATTGGAATTAACCCTCTCCATCCTTGGGGCAAAGGGAAATAAAATTAACCCTCTCTGTCCCTGGGGCGAAGGGAAATAGAATTAACCCTCTCCATTCCTGTGTCATGGGAAATAGAATTAACCCTGTCTGTCCCTGGGGCTATGGGAAACAGAATTAACTCTCTCCATCCCTCGGTGATGGGAAATAGAATTAACCCTCTCTGTCCCTGGGGCAATGGGAAATAGAATTAACCCTCTCCATTCCTGTGTGACGGGAAACAGAATTAACCCTCTCTGTCCCTGAGGCAATCAGAAATAGAATTAACGCAGTTCATCCCCGGGTAATAACCCTCCTGGTTGATGGGAAATTGAATTAACCTTCTCTATCCCTGTGTGATGGGAAACTGACTTAACTCTCTCCATTCCTGGATGATGGGGACTCAAATTAACCCTCTCTGTCCCTGGATGAAGGGAGGTAGAATTAACCCTCTCCATCCCTGGATGATGGGAAGCAGTATTAAAGCGCTCCATCCTTGATATTTATATTAAGCTTGAGGAGATATTTTTGAATGTTCCCAGTTGAAGGAAGATATCAGGAGTAGAGGAAGAGGTACTGTGTCAAAGGTTGATTCTGTGGTCACTTGTGCAGGAGTGGATATGCTGTTGGGATTAGACAAGTGCTTCGAGAGGTTAGTCATGGCACACATTAACTCCAGCCTTCCTGACTACCTCCGCCTACTGCAATTTGCCTTCCACCGAAACAGGTGAACAGCAGACACCTTCCACCTGGCCCTAGTCACATCCCTAGAATTTCTCCTATGTTAGACTAATGATTATTAACTAAGACTGTGCCTTCAGTACAAAATTCCAAGAAAACCAGCTCCAAACTCCTAAACCTGGGACTCAGCACCTCCCTTTGCAAATGGATCCGTTACTTCTTAACCAACAGACAGCAATAGGAGAATGTACTTTGTCATTGTCACAAGAAGCAACGTCACCAGCCCAGACATGGGTGGCTACCCAATGCCAGCTTTGCCAATGGTGCCAACCAATAGGAACAAGTAAAATTGGAAACCTTTATATGGATGAATGTGGCATCTACAAAGTTCAAAAAGTCAAAGTGTAAAGTTCAAAGTGAATTTATTATCAAAGTATGTATATGTTACCAAATGCTACCTTGAGATTCATTTTCTTGTAGGAATTTACAGGAAAATAGAAATATGATAGAATATTCCCAACGATGTATGTACATAAACAGAAAAAGACTGACAGTCAATGTGAAAAAGGAGACAAACCGTGGAGATAAAAATAGTAATTATGAGAACATGAGTTGGAAAGAGTCCTTGAAAGTGAGTTTATAGGTTGTAGAATCAGTTCAGAGGAGTGGGGATTGAGGTTATCCACACCAGTTCAGGAGTAGGGTAATACTTGTTCATGGTAGTGTGGGAACTATGATTCTTGTACCTCCTGCCCAGTGATAGGAACGAGAAGAGAGCATGGCCTGGATGGTGGGGTCTCTAATGATGGATGCTGCTTTTTTGTGGTAGCGTTCCATGTAAATGTACTCAGTGGTGGGGAGGGCTTTGCCTGTGATGGACTGGGCCGTATCCACCACTTTCTGTAGCCTTTTCTGATCCTGGGTTTGGTGTTTCCATACCAGGCCATGATACAACCAGTAAGGACATTCTCCACAGTGCATCTCTAGAAGTTTGTCAGTGTCAAATCTATCCTATATCCCAGCATGGAGGAAGAACTAGGTGTCCTTCAAGGAAATGATTCTGGCATTTGATCACCCACGTCCGTATCTCCCATTTCCCACATCGTGATCCAGCCTGATTCCTAAGAGAGAGCCTCGTTTTCTGACATGATGAGTTGTCAGACTTGGCTCAGTGCTTCAACATGTGACCAAAAGCCTTGCCCACTCAGTCAATCTTATCCTCATCATTTCTGCCACTGAATTAATTGATGAGCTGTTCATAAAATGAATATATAAAAACATCTCTTAGTGACTTTTTAAATAATTATCTCTTAGGCATGTGGATGATAGAAAAATGGAAGGCTATTTGGGAGTGAAACATCAGACTTTATCCTTTACCCCATAATTGATAATGATGTTTATTTCATGTGTTTCGATCACTTTACATTTCAAATCGTATACGTAATAGAAAGAGACAAGCAATTTGCAATCGCTTCTGTGACATGGCACCTCAGTTCTGGTGTGGTTGGATAGGATAGGCATCAGAGAGGCATTTGAGGTGAGTTACAGTGGAATGGTTGCTATGACAACTTGACTCATGATGTCATCGAGATTACACTTCTTGTCTTCCTATTTCTGGGACATGGGAAATCCGTGATTGGTTTATTGTTGTCACATGTACAGTGAAAACTTTGCTGTATATGCCAACCTTAAAGATCATTTCATCACATCAGTATGGAGGTAGCACAAGGGAAAGACTGTACCAGAATGCAGTATAAAGTGTTACAGTGACAAAGAAAGTGTGGTGCAGACAGACAAATGATGCAAGACCACGTTGAGGTAGATTGTGAAGACAAGAATCCACCCTATTGTACCAGAGGTCCATTCAATAATCTGGGAGCTTAGTGATGCTTGCACTTAGGTTCTCATATGTTCTACCTAGTGAGAGGCGGAGAAGAGAGAACGTCTGGGGCGGGAGCAGATCTTGGCGATGTCGCCGCTATACCAGGGAACCAATAAGTGCAGAGAGAGGAGGTCAGTTTTGTGAGCGGAGTCCACAACTTTGCCGCTCCTTGAGCAGAGAGCTTGCCGTGATGCATCTGGATTGGATGCCCTCAGTAAAAGTTGATGAGGTCAATGGGTTTGACAAGTTGGAAGCAAATCCTTCGATTTGAGAGCAGCATTGTGGCTTGGATCCAGACTCGGGAAGAGCGTCACACCAACAAAGCAGCTCACCCAGGATGAAACAAATCCTGAAAGTGGTCGATAATATGATGGGAAAATGAAGGGCTGTGTGGGAGGGAGCGGTTAGATTTAACTTAAAAGTAGGTTAAGAGGTTGGCACAACATCATAGCCTTAAGGACTTGTACTGTGATGTCCTGCTCCATGTTCTTTGTTAAATATAATAATTCTTTGCAAATGGCTTTCAGAAAAAGGAACAAGAGAGGATGAGCCACTTTTCCATCTTCATTAAGAGAAGGTGTTGGCTTATTGTTGAAGAGGCTCTTCACCAGCGATGTTGAAACAGGTTGAGTTGTTAGTGGCAGGGGTTCACACAGACCTGAGTCATTAGCTGGATTTATGGCAGCTAATGGGGGGGGGGAGACAGAAGAGAACCCACAACATCACCCGGACCTTCCATCAGTTTGCCGGTGAGTTTCACCACTCACCCCTACCACCCTATTCCACTCTTCCCCTCATCACGACATGCTCATGTGTAAACCTTTGCACCTTTGCATCATATCAGTCCTCTGCTCTCTGCTAAAACAACAGAAGCTGTTGTTTCCTATTGCACAGAAACTGATGGAATTAACGGCATAGAAACAGGCCATTCTGCCCAACAATCCTATGCTAAGGTTTATGCCCCCATCCCACAAGCAGATCATTTATTTGCCCTTCAAATGCATCTATTAGTTGTTTCAACTCTCCTTGTGAAATGGAGTTAAGCTTTCTGTCCACTCCCTGGGTAAAGAAGTTTCTCCAGAATTTCCTGTTCAGTTGGAGTGCAGTGGGCTTGTGTCCCCTGGTCTCTCCCACAAGTTTGGTTGGAACCATCCAGCATTCAAATGCCCGTATGGGTCAGTGTTATATAATCGCACTGCGGGGAGGGGGAGGGGTAACTGGCACTTGACTCCTTGGATCCTTTCTCAATGCCCTCTTGGCCCTGGCCCCTTCACAAATACAGTGTTACTTTCTGCTCAGAATGAACGATAAATACTGACTATTCTTTGATCCTCGTTCCATAATAAACTTACAAAGCTATTGAATGGATTGCATTTGATGCAAATGATTGTGTGAAATGGCGTTAACTCTGCTTCTTTGTCAAAAGTAACATTGGTACGTGGCAAATCGTTGTCACTGTCCTTCTTTGTGCAGAATTTCTGATCTCCACACATATTTTATACCCGCAAAATGGGACAGGTTTTTACACAAAATGAATGAAACATTTTGTTATAAAAGGGGATTTAAAAAGTAATCATTTGATATGACATTTATGATACTTTTTCCAGATGTGAATTTCCTGAGAGGAAATGAATGAAATTAAATCTTGGTCAATTTCTTGAAGTCCGATTCTTGTATTCATCTGAATTATCCTCAGGTCTGCATTAAAATATTCTTCTTATGATCTGCAGTGTTGTCTCTTGTGTCTTTATTTCATCAGTGAGCTTCACAAATGGAAAATGGTGAGATTGACACAGGTAGAAAGGTTATGTCAGTGAAACGGTCTGAGGCAGTCGTTGACATTGGATAAAGTTCTATTCTCAGAAACAGGCGGCATCCTGGGAAATCTCCCTTGCAGCCTCTCTAAAGCTTCCAGATCCTTCTTGTAACGAGGTATCCAGAAATGAACACAATACTCTGTGAGGTCTAACAAGGGTTTTATAGGTTACCCGTTGCTCTTGAAGGCTAACAATGCCTTCTTAACCACCCTCTCAACTTGCTTGGCCTGGGGATGCCTAGCAATGGAAGCTCTCTGACAACATGGTACAACCTCCTACAATGATCCAAAAGGAGGAATGGCCTAATGCAGAATTTGCATTCAGTAGAGTCCAATCATAAATTTCATCCTGAGACAAAATGCTCCAGAAACTGTTGTTACCGTATTACTTTCAGGGGAAATTGGTCTTCATTTGGACAGCATAAAAACATGGTGTGATTGGATTCTGGGCACGAGTCATTCACCTGAGGTTTGTCACAGGATGGCAAACCTACTGGGTGAAAAAAGGGGTTGCGAGGGCAGAGAGAAGATAAAGATTCAAGGAACAATTTAAAGGAGTGGAATGAGGGAGAAATGTTTGTGAAGGGAATCTGGATCTTAATATTCTGGGCAGTAAATGCAGAATATTCCCAGACTACAAATACCCAATTTACAGACTGCTGCATAGAAACAAGTTCCCATGATATTGAATTCGAAAGACCAGTGTATGTTCATACACTCATTCCCATGATTAACAGAACTAGTTTTGACTCTCTCCGCTTTAATAATTGTCTTGCTTATCAGTCGTGTGTCCTCCTGATGTAATTCATTACAGTGCTGTGTTAGTATAATTATTGCATTGAGTGACTTTTTGACAAAATCAGCTTATGGACATCTGTAGAAACAGAAACACAAGAGATTCTGCAGATGCTGGAAACCCAGACTAACACATACACAATGCTGGAGGAACTCAGCAGGTCAGGCAGCATCTATGGAAAGGAACAAACAGTTGACATTTCTGGCCAAGAGCCTTGATCAGGACTGGAAAGGAAGGGAGAAGAATCCAAAAGAAGAAGAAGGGAAGAGGGGAAGGGTACAATCTGGAAGGTGATAGGTGAAGCTAGCTGAGCAGGGGAGGGTGGATGAAGTGAGAAGCTGGGAGGTGATTGGTAGGAAAAGTTAAGAGCTGAAGAACAAAGTTCTGATAGGAGTGGAGAATGGACTATGGGAGAAAGGGATGGAGGAGGGTGCACCAGAAGAGGTAAGAGGGGAGTCAGAGTAGGGAATGGAAGAATAGGGAAAGGGTAGGGGATGTTAGAGAAATTAATGTACATACCATCAGGTGGAGGTTACCCAGATGGAATATGAAGTGCTTCACCTCTAACCTGAGAGTGGCCTCATCGTGGCAATGGAGGCCATGAGCTGACACAGAACCAGTTCATTATCGGGGAGAGCCTGAACATAACTGCCGAGAGAAGAGCAAAGGAAATTGGGGAGTTTGCAAAAAGCCAGGATTAGAAGGGCACTGAGTTCTCCAGTGTTTGGGAAGGTTGCAGAAATGGAGGGGGGTGGGGTTGTATCCTTGGAAGGGCTCGAACTCATGAATAAGAACTTCAAAAACTGAAGAATTTTTCAGGAGAAAACTAGGTCACTGAACACAGGAGAACTTAGAAGAAATGGGTTTATCTCCAAAGATGTGCATTTGCTGCAGCATAACAGAAGAAGGTGTAAAGGCCAGGCTAAAAATGAAAGCTTTTTACTTCAGAATAAACCCCAAGAGCGTTATGTCACCAGTCATACCTAACAATGGAGAGTCACAGAATCATTCAGCCCAGAAATAAGCCCTTCGGCCCAAATCGTCCCTTCTCACCCAGGTTCCCATCTAAGCTCTTCATATTTACCAGCAATTGACCATATCCCTCCAAACCTCTCCTAACCATGAACATGTCCAAGTAACTTCTAAATGTTGTTAATGCACCTCTGAGCCACTGCCCCTGGCGGCTCATTCCATATACACTACTGATCACCCCCTGGGTGATAAAGCTGTCCTTCAGCATTCTGTTAAATCTCTTCCCCCTCACTTGAAACCTAAATCCTCAGGTTTGTGAATCCCATCGCTGGGAAAATGGCTGCACACATTCACCTGATCTGTCCCCTTCAAGATTTAAGTCACCTTTATAAGATCACATCACATTCTTCAACGCTTCAATTAAAACACCTAACCTCCCTTCGTAACTCGGTCCCACAAGTCCCGGCAGTATTTTCATAATTCTCCTCTGTACTCTGTGCATGTCAATGGGGGGAGCACCACCGAGAGCTTCATTTTGCCCCATCTTCCACGACCTTTCCCTGTGAGGTTGTGGGAGCACTTGCGCATAATAACCTCTTTCAAAGCTCAGGACGTGGCAAATCACTTTCCAGACAACAATGTCTATTCCAATTGCAGATACTCTTATAATATGGAAAACCCAGTGATAACACGGAATCAATATCGAGTTTACATATGAGCTGACATATGACGTGAAGTTGGTTGTGGCAGCAGTGTAGTGCAGGACAAAAGACTACTATAAGTTATAGAAACAAACCAACAAGTGAATAAATAAACAAACAGTGCAGAAGAAGATTGGTGGTGTAGTGTTCATGGACTGTTCAGAAATCTGATGGTGGAAGGAAAAGAGCTTTTGCTAAAACATTGAGTGCAGATCTTCAGGCTCCTGACCCTCCTCTCTGGATAGACAGAGCCTGTAAAGTCCATGTTGAAGTTCAGTCACTGAGAAATGAAGGAGACCAGTCAGCTGACTTAAGCACAACACGCTATCTTAGAGAGCTCTGTGGAAATGAGCAGTTAATCTGTTTTAGTGATGGTGATTGACAATACCAGAAATATCTCCACTGATCTTCAAAACAGTACAGTTTCTTTCAAAACATGGGTGGTAGCATTAGGTGAGCATGATAGCTTGGTGGCTAGCACAATCCCTTTACAGCACCAGTGATCACTGATCGGGCTCAGTTCCCGATGCTGTCTATAAGGAGCTTGTACATTTCCCTCTGACCGTGTAGGTTTCCTCCAGGTTAGTGAGTTGTTGGCATTCTATGTTGGCACCAGAACTATGGCGATATTTGCGGGCTGGCCCCCCAGCATATCACAGACAATGACGCTAATGACGCGTTTCACTGTGTGTTTCGATGTTTCAATGTACATGTGACAAATAAAGCTAAGCTTTTAATTGAAAAACAATGGAGCTATTACATTGTGTCCACAAGGTTCAATGTCAAATCTAAAAGATAATGCTTACAATCGTTCTCTTGGTGTTAAACTAGAGTATTGGCCCAGATTGGGACAAACCTTCAACTTCCATGTCAGAATCTATTGATTGCAAAGTCACAGTTAATACCATTACAACAAAGCACGGTTTTAGAGGTTGTAACGTCGGTCTAACTCTACCAATAAAATGGTTAATATCTACAGTGTGATTCTTGAATGATCATGATCAAATTAAATCAAAGTCAAATCAAGTTTAATTATCATTCAAACCATCCATAGATAGAGCTGAATGAGACAGCGTTCCTCTGGGGGCAAGGTGCAAAGCAATCAAAATAGCAAGCAAACATTAAAAAATAGCAAGTAACATAATTCAAAATAGCAAGCAAAAGAAGCATATTCACTCAAAAAACATACAACTATATATAGGCCAAGACCCTGAGCGAGAATATCTGACAATCAATGGTACAGTCTCCTGGCAGTGTACAGATGCACGTAATCCAGGCTGTCATCCCACTGCTTAAATACAGGAGGGGACACGGACGAAAGCTGAAAGGCGTGTGCAGCAACATTGAGTTCGGCATCTCCAGAGGTGCCAACTGGTTAAGATGAACACAAATCCGTGAGGGCAAAAACTTCCTCAGGAAACGAAACTGCAAATGCCAAGTTCAATATGCTCCAAGCAAACTATATTGTGGATTGTGTATGGTGTCATGCATTTTAAATAATGCATTCCGGTAGAACTTTTAATATATCTACTTACTGCACGGTTTTAATACATTTTATAGTGTATGAAACAATTGCAATCACCAATCAGTTACTGGGCTGGATTAACGTCCCTGGATGCTTTCCTCGCGTGTGTTCAACGCTAAAGCTGTGGGTCTCCTCCGTGGCTCAGTGAGTAACACTCTTTCTTCTGAAGCAAGAGGCTGCCAGTTCAAACTATTCTCTGGAGATTCGAGCCCAGTTGTCTATGCTGATGTGCTATTAGAGGGGTGTTGGGTGTTGTGACCGACAGAAGCTGTAACTGGGGAAGATATAGGTATCTTTATTCACAGCAAACCTTCCGGGGTGAAAAAGTCCAGGAGGATCCAAGCAGATCTCACTCTCCTAACAATGTTTTATATTTCTTCAACACAAAGGTAGTGATAAATGATCAACTACAGTTCCAATTGCTATTATCATTTACTTAACATTAGGAATATAGTTGGAAATATTTACAAAGTTACATATTTACTATTGCAACACATACCGACTAACAGAACCTCTTCAAATATTAAATACAAACTTGTAAGAGAACCCATACCTTACTAGAAATGCAAGTCTGATCCAGTTTTAGAGTCAGAGTTCTACAAATTATATTACAGCTGATCCATTACTACAGATAGAACAATGTCTAATAACTGTCCAAATATAATATTTCAAGATAAACAAGCAAGAACAATTTACTTAATAGATGTAGCCATTCCAAGCAAACATAACACACAGAAATCAATAGGTGAAAACCCCAGAAATATTCTGAATTAAAAGAGGAAATTGAAAGACTTTGGAACATGAACAGGGTGTACATTGTCCCTATAGTAATATCTACAACTGGTGTCATCCCAAAGTCACTGCACAATAGCATTTAGCAATTAGGGCTACACAGTAATATTTATGTAAATCCCCAGAAAGCCACAATACTAAACTGTGACAGGGACGTGGCAGGAAAACAAACCCAAGCGCAGGACTCTGACACGGAGGCAGGATCAGGAGGCAGAATCTCCGTAGCGAGTGTAGAATCGGGACCAGGCTGAGTCAGGACCGATCTCTCTCTCCACCCATGTCCACCCCCCTCCCCACCCCAACCCATAAACAAATCCGGGCACATCTGTACCCAGACCGGGCGGTGCTCTGGTCAGCATCTGTTCAAAGGTTCAAAGGTCCAATTTAAAGTTGGAGAAATGTATACAATATACAGCCTGAAATGCTTTTTCTTCACAAACATCCATGAAAACAGAATGCCCCAGAGAATGAATGACAGTTAAACGTAAAAGCCCCAATGTACCCCTCAAGCTCCCCTCTCCCCTCCCTCCCACATGTAAGCAGCGATCCCCCCTCCCCCCACCAGCAAAAAAAAATCATCAGCACCTGCCACCGAGCACTCAAGTGTGAGCAAAGCAACAGTAAACACAGACTAGCAGTTACCCCAAAGACTTCGTGTTTTACCCGGTCTTCGACATACGGCAGGTTTTCTCTCTCCATAATAAGGGAGAAGGGGGTGTCTCCATTTTCCCAGTGAGCAGGGAGACATAACAAACTCACTGGTTTATGATGTTAGAAGACCGTTACACCGCTTTTTCCGAGCTCTGTTCCCAAAGATCCCAAAGATCCCGGGTCTTTGGGCACACAGCAGTAGATTTTCCAACTCCCCCGATAACACGCGGGTTTCCTGCCGTGACACCGACCCTCGATCTGCCCGTCTCCAAATCCTAGGCTTGGAGATCCAAAGCCCTGGGTTCCTAGGCTTCCAAATCCGAGCCGGACTCTCAGGCCGAGCCCTTGGCGTGCCAAACAATGGCTGGTCCTGAAACCCCGAGAACGGGTCCCATTCCCGCAAAGAACCGAAGTCAGCGTGTAACTCCAGGCTGAGGTCTTCAAAAAAAAGGGAAAAATAAAGATATTAAAGATGGAAATAGAGCTGTTTCTGAAGATGCAAGCAAAGGAGTCGTCATTTAGCCCCATCTTGACTTCACTCGGCCTCTCCCCTTTCAGGGGCGGCTGAAATCTAAACCTGGCTGTAGGTATAAAATGCTATATAAAAAGCTGCATGCCACTTAAAGAATTATCCATAAGATAAGGATGCATAGAGTTGGGGGTGATCTATTAGCATGGATAGAGGATTGGTTAACTAATAGAAAGCAGAGAGTTGGGATACATGGGTGTTACTCTGGATGGCAATCAGTGATGAGTGCTGTGCCACAGGGGTCGGTGCTGGGCCGACAACTGTTCACGATCTACATTAACGATCTGGAAGGGGGATGGGGTGTAGTGTATCTAAGTTTGTTGATGATACTAAATTGAGTGGAAAAGCAAATTGTGCAGAAGATATGGAGAGTCTGCAGAGAGACATAGATAGGTTAAGTGAGTGGGCAAGGGTCTGGCAGATGGCGTACAATATTATCTACTTTAGAAGGAAAAATGAAAAAGCATATTATTATTTCTGCAAAAAAATTGCAGCATGATGCTGTTCAGAGGGACTTAGAAGTGCTTGTGCATGAATCACAAAAGGTTGGTTTGCAGGTACAGCAGGCTATCAAGAAGGCAAATAGAATGTTGGTTGGCCTTCATTGCTAGAGGGATTGGATTTAAGAGCATGGAGGTTATAATGCAACTGTACAGGGTACTGGTGAGGCTGTACCTGGATTATTGCGTGCAGTTCTGGTCTTCTTGCTTGAGGAAGGATGTACTGGCTTTGGAGGCGGTGCAGAGGAGGTTCACCAGGTTGATTCCAGAGATGAGGGGGTTAGCCTATGAGGAGGGATTGAGTCGCCTGGGACTGTACTTGGTAGAATTCAGAAGAATGAAAGGAGATCTTATAGAAACATGTAAAATTATGAAAGGGATAGATCAGTTAGAGGCAGGAAAGTTGTTTCCACTCGAAGGTGAGACTAGAACTAGGGGACATAACCTCCATATTCGGGAAAGTAGATTTAGGATGGAGATGAGGAGGAACTGCTTCTCCCAGAGAGTGGTGGATCTGTAGAATTCTCTGCCCAATGAAGCAGTGGAGGCTACCTCAGTAAATATATTTAAGACAAGGTTGAATAGATTTTTGCATAGTAGGGGAATTAACAGTTTTGGGAAAAGGCAGGTTGATGTAGATGTGTCCATAGCCAGATCAGCCATGATCCTATTCAATGGTGGTGTAGGCTCAGTGGGCCAGACGGCCTACTGCTGCTCCTGTTTTATGTTCAATATCCCTTTCACTTTAGAAATAGAGAGATGAGCATGGAACAAAGTGACACGGCCGCTGCCTGGGTATTGTCAGGGCATGCCTGGAGCTAGTGTTGGGTATGTCAGTAAGTGAATGTAAGTGGTGTACTGCTGAATAGGTGGGCAGGCACTGAGAAAGCTGAGAAACGATACAGACTGTGTTCAAAGTAGCCCACCAACACTCAGCTGCTGCAGATGTCTCTCAGGGGAGCGTCCACTTACAGTTGAAACCACTCAAGCAGTTAAGAGAAGAAAGACACACAGGAAATGGTCATTAGAAGTAAACGCATTCATAATTGGTGTATATTATCGAGCAATGGAACTTAAGGCTGATCTGACAGGATACAGGGACAAACTTCCCCAACAGTTTATAGCACAAAATATCCCTCCATGCAAGTAAATGCACAACAAATAGCAGATCAACGTAGAGTGATGGTAAAAAAATGTAATCCCTATAGCCATGTTAAACCAAATGAAACACGAAGTTGCACGAGCTAGAAAGAAACCAAGCTGAAGACCACGACGATACTACGCAAGAAAATAATGAAGAAGCAACACAGCAAAGCACTGATGAAAATACTATTATTTCATCTGCTTCCCAGTCATTCAGCAACAGCAGCAACGCAGATTTAGAGTCCCTTCAGAAAGCTGATGACGAAGCTTACAAAGTTATCACAATACTTACTGCCATACTAACAGAATGTATGGGCATTGACCCAACAAAAACACCCTATATACCAAAACCAAATAAGTCATCAAAAATTGTGAAAATTATTAGTACTCTCAACAATATTATATGACCACAACATTTAGGAAAACTCAAAGCATTTGAAGAACTACACACAATAACATATTGTGTAGCATTAGCAGCAGTGCAATGCAATGACTCCAAAATGGAGGGACTGATTAATAGAAATCTAAAATTGGGTAATGAAATGAGAACATTGAAATGACAGAAGAGATTAAAAAACAAAATTAAAACCATAAGAGCAGAAATAGCCCACCTAATGGTGTATAAAACAGTAACTCAAGTAAGAAAGTTAAGAGAGTAGTTAAGGAAATACTAAGGAAATATAAGGCCCATAGAAGATGCGATCAACCTAATAAAAGCACTGTAGAATTCATTGATACACTAAAACAAACATTTGGTGCATGCAAAGCCAGACTAAATAGATACATGAAATGCATGTGATGAAGAAGACAGAAATATCAGTTCAGAAACAATGAAAAAGGTTTATGTAGGACATTGAATCTAATTGAAGCCTGGTGGAAAAGCAGATATCTTTCATGCTGTTATGTTGACTACCAACAGGTATTTGACTCTGTCCCACACTCATGGTTAGTAGTAGTTCTTAATGCGTATAAACTACACCCAATACTTGTAAAATTCCTGCAACAGCTGATGAAGTATTGGGGTACTATAATGACCCTGTCTATCAACAATCAAAAAAGAACAACCACCATTATCAAAATAAACCAAGGCATTTGCCAGGGTGGCCTTCAAGTCCACTATGGTTCTGTTCAGCTTTAAACCTGTTCTCTAATTTACTAAATTGGGTGAAAAATGGGTATCAAAACAGAAACAACCTTCTACACCCATAGTTGATTAGAAATTATACGCTCCTTCATCAGTGAAGCTTAAGCAATTAAATCAAATAGTGGAACTATTTACAAAAGATATAAACATGAACTTTGGACTGGATAAATGCAGAACATTCAACATAATAGAATACAACAGCAGCAGGATACAATACAACCAATGAGTGAATATGAAACATATCTGGGATATCAACAACCAAAGAAAACAGATCATATTGTAATAAAGGAAGATTTTTTGACAGCATTTACTTCAAAGATTAAAAAAATGTCAAACAGTGCTCAACTGTGAAAATATAACAAAGGTAACATACACTTCCATTATACCCATATTGACATATTCTCCATCCCTATCCTCATCACATTCTACAGGGGTTGTATTGAGAGCATCCTGAGCAGCTGCATCACTGCCTGGTTTGGAGATTGCACCATCTCGGATCGCAAGACCCTGCAGTGGATAGTGAGGTCAGCTGAGAAGATCATCTGGGTGTCTCTTCCCGCCATCACAGACATTTACACTACACGCTGCATCCGCAAAGGAAACAGCATTATGACGGACCCCACACACCCTTCATACAATCTCTTCTCCCTCCTGCTGTCTGGGAAAAGGCACCGAAGCAGTCGGGCTCTCACGACCAGACTGTAACAGTCTCTTCCCCCAAGCTATCAAACTCCTCAATACCCAGAGCCTGGACTGACACCTTACTGCCCTATTGTCCTGTTTATTATTTATTGTAATGCCTGCACTGTTTTGTGCACTTTATGCAGTCCTGGGTAAGTCTGTAGTCTAGTGTTTTTTTTTTTGTTTTTTACCTAGTTCAGTCTAGTTTTTATATTGTGTCATGTAACACCATGGTCCTAAAAACATTGTCTCATTTTTACTATGTACTGTACCAGCAGTTATGGTTGAAATGACAATAAAAGTGACTTGACTTGACTTGACTTTTGGCATAATATCTTGGTGTAAAATCAATCTGGAAAGGTTAAAAGAAAAATAAGAACTGACATAAATTTCAGGAAACATTATGTACTCTCAAACACGCTTTGATTAACACTGCCTAGGACAGAAAGGGGGAGGATGAAGAACAGACATTAAAAATCTACACAACAGTCAGATAAAACTTCTAAGGATATACTGTATTTCCATCAATGAAAATAGGATTTGGCACACGCGAGCATATGCAATTCTGATAAGAAGTACACACCACTAGACTTAAATGAAAGCACAAACCAGAAAACAAAGACATTATCACTATTGAAGAAAAAGTTACCCAATGGAAGAGCATGACCCTCCATGGAAGGCATCGCCAGGATCTGAGCTGACTAGATGTCAATAACCAAACATCAAACCAAACTGGCTCAGATTTGGAGATTTCCTCCCAGTAACAGAGGGGTTCCTGGTTGCCATACAGAACCAGGAGTTTAACACAAAATATTATCAAAACTACATAATGAAAGACCAACGATTTCAAAATGAGGAATGCAGAAAATGCCAGGAGACAATCCAACACATGACAGGATCCTGTAGCAATTTAACTCAGTCTGATTACCAACACAGGCACAATCAATTGGCAAACATCATTCACTAAAATCTTGCTTGAAAATACAAACTATGAAAAGAAACCGTACATTATTATAAATGCAAGCCTATTTTAGAGTCTGGATCCCACAAATAACATCATGACCGATCTGTTATTACAGATAAGACAATGCATAATAATGATCTGGATACAATAATACAGGATAAATAAGAAAGAACAATTTACTTAATAGATCTAGCCATTCTGAACACAATATACAGAACTCAATAAGTGAAAACACTAGAAATATGCTGAATTAAAAGAAGAAATTGACAAAATATATATTGTCCCAATAGTAATATCTACAACTGGCACTACACTATAGCATTAAATAATTAGGCTACACAGCTATATCTTCAGAAAGCCACAATACTAACCACCACTAGAATAGTCTGAAAGTTGCTAGTAATTGAGAAATGAGCGTGCTTGGCTCATATCTCAGGTTTTACTAGCTGGAACTGAGAATAAATAAAAAATAATAATAGTAATAAATAAGCAATAAGTATTGAGAATGAGATGAAGAGTTCTTGAAAGTGACTTTGTGGGATGTGGGAATATTTCAGTGATGGGATGTGTAAGGTTTTATCTGAGGTGTAATAAATGCTTCCTGAATCTGGTGGGATGGTGTGGGTCCTAAGGCTCTTGTACCTTCTTCCTGATGTCAGCAGTGAGAAGGGAGCATGGTCTGGATGGTGGGGGTACCTGATGATGGGTGCTGCTTTCCTGCAACACCCCGCTCCATGTCGATGTGCTCAGTGATGGTGAGGGCTTTTCCCCTGATGGACTGGGCCATATCCACTTCTTTTTGTAGGTTCCTCCATTCAAGGGCATTGGTGTTTCCATGCCAGACCATGATGCAACCAGCCAATGAACTCTCCACCGCACATCGAATGAAGTTTGATAAAGTTTTAGATGATATGTCGAACCTTGGCAAATTTCTGAGAAAGTAGAGGAGTTGCCATGCTTTCTTGGTCATGCCACTTACATGCCGGCCGGACACAGGGCAGATTGAAAGGTGCTGGCCCTCTACAACTCTGATACCCCCATGAGGACCTCTGGTTCATCCTCCTGAAGTGACTAATCAGCTCCTTGCTGACAGTGTGGTCAGTATCTGAGGCTGGGTAAACCTGCTTAGTTTCTTCTGGAGAGGCAGCGGCTGAGGGGAGATCTGATAGAGGTTTATGGACAGCGTTGATAGAGTGGACAAGGAGCATCTGTTTCCCAGGGTTGAAATGTCTATACCAGAGGACATGCATTGAAGTTGAGAGAGAGTAGATTCAAAGGGGATGTGAGGGGTAAGATTTTTACTCAGAGAGTGGTAGTTGCCTGGAATTTGCTACCTGGTGTGGTGGTAGAGGCAAATACCACCTTTTAAGAGATGCCAGGCTTTTAAGAGATGCTTGGAGAGGCACATGGATGTTAGGAAGATGGAGGGATATGGACATGGTGTAGGTGGGAGGGATTAGTGTTTGGGTGTTTCTGATTTGCTTTTTAGCTGGTTTGTCACAACATTGTGGGCCGAATGGCCTGCGTGTGTGCTGTACTGTTCATGTGGGTAGAATTATAATGGTTCAATGGCAGTTAGGGATAGTGAAATTCAAAGTCGAGTTTATTATCAGCTGCACAAGAACACGTATGTACAGGTGCAATGAAACACTTCCTTGTAGCAGCATCACTGGCACATGGCATCAGATAAGTATCATTCACTAAAAAATAAACAGAATTAAGTACAATTTTTACAACACAAAATGTCCATTTTAGTGCAAAGTGGTGACAATGGTCAGAGTGTTACTGAACTCTGGTGATTAGGGTTATGCCGGTTGGTTCAAGAACTAACTGGCTGAAGGGTAGTCGCTGTTCTTGAACTTGCGACTTCAGGCCTCTGTACCTCAACTGAATGATTGTGAACTTCAGGAAAAGGAAGTTGAGGGATCACACACCAGTCCTCATCAAGGGGTCAGCAGTCTCTGAACATCTCTGAAGATCTATCCTGGGCCCAATATATTAATGCAATTATGAGGAAGGCACACCAGTGCCTGTATATTAACAGGAGTCCGAGTTGACTTGGTACGTCACCACATACCACTGTGTTTCTCAGTCACTGCAGAGTTATTCCATAACCATCCCCTCCCCTTCCACACATACAGACAGATATATACAGACACACGTACACACAAAAGAGGAAGGAAATATAGACATTCAGCTTTTAACTATCAAACATCATGATACCTAATCTTGGCTGAAAGCAAACTATTGTGCATCGAGGCGATTCAAGATTGCAGGAACCATTTACTTGGTTTTGTGATTTAACTTTATCTCTCTCACTTACCATTATCAACATGTGCTGACTGAGATAGTTTTCTCTTTGCATCTGTTATTGCTTCTCTCAATCCAGATGCCTGTGGAAGATTTGCAGATTAGCAAGCCCAAAAATCAGTTATCTCAGACTTTAATGCACTCAGTGCCTGTGTACCTGCAGCTTCCACAGGAATAGGATTGCAAAGTGGCTTTCCGATACAGAGAGACCATTCAGCCCACTGCTTCTGTTCTGGTGAAAAAAGAGCCACGTAGGTGCACATCTTCTCTGAGGATCATCGCCTTGTCACGGTGAGATGGTTGTCAGTAACTGAGATCACGAGGTGATACTGTCTGGAGTTTAGCCGTCTGGCGCTAAGCCATCTGGAGTTTATCCCCCTGGTGCTGAGCTCCTGGTAGTGTCACCCATGCTGGTGACATCAAGGGAGATGTTCCAGACAAAGAGCGATCCAACAAAGACTTCAACAATGACGCAGGCAGAAGATGACGACACATCACGATGTAGCAAACGTGGAGGAAGACTGCAGCAGTGAAGGGTCTCCAGTAATTGTGCCCTCCATGCCACTCGGCCCTGAGCCCGATCTGTCAAGGACCATGTGGTGTCTTCCTGTGCATCAGCCTCCCCACGTTAAACAAAGTCACGCACAGACATTCTCCATGAAGAATTCCACCCTAACATCCTAGATTAAATCCTGGGCCAATCAGAAAGTGGTGAAAGGGTCAAGATCATGATATGTGGGTGCCAGAGAGTGTTCTAAGGCCATCTGAGGAGCCACCAATGGACAACCCCTGAGGAGATCATTCTCGACTCTGGAGCAATTGTACTGCTAGTTCTTTATGTGGAAAATGGGGGGGGGGGCACTGTTTATTAAGTGTTAATGTTATTAATTCCTCTACCCTTCAAGGTAATGAATTTCAGACCCAAGGGCTTGAAATATTTTAATTAACCCAATTAAACCTACAAGCAGTTCCTGAGTTACAAGAGAATAAAAAGACATTGCACTTTTTATTCTTACGTTTATCGACAATATGTTACTGTTCAATTACATTCCTCAAAGCCAATGGCACTCTTGCCACTCATGTGGCCCTCTCAGGTGGTACACCCCTTCAAAAATTGAGAGGATTTCTCACCCAATCTGCCCGCCCCTCACCCCCCATCCAGTAGGTCCCTCATCAAGGACTCTCACGATCCAGGCCACACTCTCTTTGGGTTATTACCAGGAGGACTGGAAGCTGTAGACCTCACACCACCTGGTTCAGGAACAGCTATGACGCCACAACCATTCAGCTCCTGAACCAGCGCACCAGAACGTGTACCTCAAGGTAGTTTATGGTAACATTTACGTTCTCTGATAATGACTCAGCATGTACTCCTGCAGCCTGCAATGTGCCAGTCGGTAGCATTCCTTTTTGGACATTTCAATGTGCTGGTAAAACCACAGGGCATCTTTCACTGAGACGATGATCTTCCAGCGGGGGGGGGGGGGAGGTGTGTGTGTGTGTGTGTGTGTGTGTGTGTGTGTGTGTGTGTGTGTGTGTGTGTGTGTGTGTGTGTGTGTGTGTGTGTGTGTGTGTGTGTGTGTGTGTGTGTGTGTGAGACCCTGGGAACACTCCTTGATCAGTGAGTGCTCGGGATGAACCGTGACACAGACCCTTGCACCTTTCTCCACACCCAGAGCCCACAAAGCGTTGCAGAAGGCACGACCAGAAATATGGTGTTCATATCCCGAGGAAGGACCAATGTGCTCCTGAGGGACATTTCTTCCTACCTCGGCACTAAAAACACAGTCTCATCCCACAGCAGTGATTCTATTAAGCTCGCATTGACCAAACTGCCAGCTACGTATTATTAAGGGATTGAGGGCAGGAACTGAACCCCTCTCTCCCAAACACTAACCCCAGCCTCAGGATACCAGTGCAGTAGCTTTGACGCTGCCAGGGTGAGTGGTGGTGTGGTGCAGAGAATTGCGTGATTTCTGAGCAAATTGGATAACTGGTGGGAGCTGAGTAGGTCACAACAATGTTATGGAAGGGGAATGAAGAATAACAGGATTGGTTTTGGGCTATAAATATGAGTGCTTTGATGGTGAATAGGTTAAATAAACCAAATTCTCCCAATAACTCCACAGTCAGGAGTTACATATAGACTGACGTCATCTGATGCTCACAGGATGGTAAGGCTGTGCAGTGGATAAATGATTGAAACTTATTATCGTCACACGGACTGAGGGGCAATGACTTTGTTTTACCCACCATCCATGCAGATCATTTCATCACATCAGCACATTGACGTTGTATGAGGGCAAAGCAACAACAGAATGAAAAATAAAGTGATGTGAAATGTCCCAAAATGTCAGCCATCCTTTTCTCTCCACAGATGCTGCCTGACCCACTGAGTCCCTTGGGTATTTTGTTTTTGGCTCCTGGTTCTAGCCTCTGCAGTCTCTCGTGTCTGCATGATGGGAGTGCCTTCACCAGAGGGACAGCCGCATTTCGAACTCCACACCTCGTTCACAAGGACAATTAAACATGGGCAATAAATGTTGCTTTTGTCTGTGGCTCCCTCAAGAAATGGAGCAATAACAAAGACTTTGCTGTGTTGTCCAGCTTCGAGAAATCTCACCAGCATCTCTAAAAACTCAGCACACTAAAGAAATTTGGCATCTCCCCTCTAATCCTCACCAATTTTAATTGATACACCACAGGAGGCATCCTGTCCGGATGCATCATGGCTTGATAGGCAACTGGTCTGCCTGTGACTGCAGGGAACTGTAGTGGACACAGCTCAGCACATCATGGAAACCATAATATATAGGAGTAGAATTAGGCCATCCTCCCTATCATCTGCTCCACAAACCAACCTCTTTCTACACTTCTTGCTGCCTCTGTAAAGCAGCCAGCATAATCAAAGACCTCTTCCACCCTAAACATTTCCAATTCTCCCCGTTCCCATCAGGCAGAAGGTCCAAAAGCCTTTAAGCATGCCCTACCAGGATCAAAGACTGTCATGAGGCTTTGGGCCTGAGCAGTGAGCTGTTAGCACCGGGCTCCAAGGTTTCCAGAACACCTGTATTTATTAATTCTTGTCTTAACCAGAGTTGTTAAGCCTTTGTGCTTTGTTTCATATGATTAGTTTATTTTGACTTGCGCGGGTTTTCCCACGTTCCAGTTCTGTGGTTATTTAAGATATTCCCAATTAGCACTTGTTCCTGATCAGTCCTTACTTTGAGAACGATTTGCCTCATGGTGTCACTAGGTCGTGCCACCTATGCTCTGTTGAAATTCCCATGAATAATTTCCTGTTCCTGTCTCTACTTGGGAGTCTGTTGTTCCTAAGCATTTGGGTACAGTCATTGCCAACACACATCGTGACAAAGACAGCTTCTATGTGCTGTTATAAAACTATAGAATGGTCCCCCAGTACGATACGATGGACTCCTGACATCAATCTACCTCGCTTTGACCACACACAGTAATGTCTGAGTGCAGCACATTTTCACTGTAACGGAGAGTTTATTCTGCATTCAGTTATCGCTTTACTTTGTCCTACCTCAATAAATTGTAATGAATTGACCTCAATGAATTGTAATGAATTAATCGGTGTGAACAGTATGCAAGGCAGGTTTTTCACCTGTACTTTGGTACACATGACAGTAGTAAACAAATTTACCAATGTTTGTGGCAGAACAGGAAAGATTAGTTATTTTTATTTTTATTACTGTGTACTGTGAAAATTCCTCTCCCTGAGCTTGTGTCATTTTCTCCAAGTGGTTAACAAAACACCATTACAATGTCAATGATTCAAGTTCAATTCGGCTGTAGTCAGTAAAGAGTTAACATGTACTTCCCGTGACTGTGGATATCCCCCCACGTTCCAAAGACATCCGGGCTGGTAGGCAGCATGGGTGCAATTGGGCAGAATGGGTGTGCTGGCCCGGAAGAGCTGTTGTACCTCTCAATAGAGCATTGAAATGCAGAGACTCGAACCCTGGATATGGTTCTGAATATATTTATCATGTAGGCACAGAGCAATATAGACGTAGAAAAGCTACGTCCCTTCAACCATTCAGTTCTTGAACTAACCAACACACCCTCAACCATGTCCCTTTCGATCACTTTGCTCTGAAATGTACTTAGTTTATTTATTCTTTGTTCTAATTGTGCTCTTTCCTGCAAAAAATTGCATATTACTTATAGTTAACTTGAGTTGTTTTGTGAATACATTGTCAGGTGTTCTGCTCCAATTCAATACCAATACGTTGTCAGGGGTGCCGATCCAAGGTAATGCCAATTCATTGTCAGGTGCACCGATCTAATGCAATACCAATACATTGTCAGGGGTGCCAATCCAATGTAATGCCAATTCATTGTCAGGTGCACCGATCTAATGCAATACCAATACATCGTCAGGGGTGCCAATCCAATGTAATAACAATACATTGTCCAGGGTGCTGATCCAATGCAATAACAATACATTGTCGGGGTGCCGCTCCAATGTAATGACAATACATTGTCAGGGGTACTGATCCAATGTAATGACAATACACTGTCAGGGGTGCTGCTTCCTGCTTTTCAGTTGAGACATAAAACTGGAGACCTTCTCTGTCTGCTCAGGAAAACATGGAATCTCAGCTGGGACTGTGCACCTCCCAAATGCAGAGCCATTAATTCCAGGAGCTGTTCCATAATCCTGTGGTGTGAGGGGCTGAATCCACTTGATCAGAATCAGAATCAGGTTTATTATCACTAACATATGCTGTGAAATGTGTTTGTTTTGCATCAGCAGTGTAGTAAAAGACATAAAAAATGACTGCAAGTTACAATAAATGAATAAATAAATAAAACATGCAAAGATTCTCTCACAGACATGGCCTTCATCCTTTGATCTAAGAAAGTTTGTGCTAGCATTGGAGAGGGTCCAGAGGAGGTTCACAGAATGATCCCAGGAATGAAAGGGTTAACATATGGGGAGTGTTTGATGGCTCTGGGCCTGTACCCATGAGAGTTTAGAGGAATGCGGGTGGGTGAGGAATCTAATTGAATCCTACCGAATATTGAAAGACCTGCATTGATAGGACATAGAGAGGATGCCATGGGAGTCTAGGACCAGAGGGCACAGCCTCACAATACAAGGATGTCCCTTTAGACCAAAGATGAGGAGGAACTTCTTCAGCAAGAGGGTGGTGAATCTGTGGAATTCATTGCCACAGTGGATATATTTAAAGTGGAGGTTGATAGGTCCTTGATTAGTAAGGATGTCAAAGATTACAGGGAGAAGGCAGGGGAATGAGGTTTAGATGGAGAATAAATCAGCCATGATGGAATTGTGGAACGGACTCAGTTGGCTGACTGGTCTAATTTTGCTCCTATGTCTTATGGTCGTACTAGGTAAAGAAGTCTGATGAATGCTTTGGCATTAGGCAGTTAAATACTGCTCAGCTGGTAAAGTCAAGGTGACTGTAGCAGAGGCTGCTGCTGTTGAACAAATGAGAGCCCGTCACCACGCCAACGGCACCATGAGACTTTTGTTCTGGGGGGTCTGATTCTGCTTTAAAGACTGCAGAGTCAGCAGTCCCTCAGCATTGGGAAATCTCCTATCTTCAATCCTTCAGGTCCCTGGAGGAGGAGGAGGACTCACTCCGGAGCAGATAGCAGAGGAAGCGCTTGATTGCCAGTTTCCAAATCCTGACATCTTCAACTTGTTCTCTCATGCCCATAGTTTCCCATGTGGCCAAGGCATAACCCAATAGGAGATAACTGAACTGGAGTCTCATTGAGAACATGTCCTGCCGTACATCTTGCAAGGCAACAGTGTGAACAGTGGGACTAAACAATTCCCTGAGGACTAAGATGTCAAAGCTGCTCTCCTTCATTGTGCCTGAGAATCTCTTTTGGTTCCGCACTGTTTTGCCTCAGTTAAGCAGCTTGTACAGGGAGCATGAACACGAGAGATATGGCAGATTCTGGAAAAGCAGAGTACACACACACACAAAATGCTGGAGGAGCTCAGCAGGTCAGGCAGCATCTATGGAGAGGAATAAAGGGTCGATACTTGGGGCCAAGAGGTGCTTCATCAGGACTGGAAAGAAAGGGGAGAAGGTGTGGGGAGGGGAAGGAGTGCGAGCTGGAAGGAGAGGGTAACTAATAGTCACGATGCAGCAAAGCAAGAAAACATAAACCCTTAGTAAACACTTACTGAACCATGAGAAGCTGGCTCCTTTATTTATCAAATATATCACGGCATCTTGTTGCTCATTCTTACAATATGTACAGTTCACTGTTGATATGAATACTGGAAATAGGAGCAGGAATGGTTCATTGAGACCTCAGTGTCTGTACAGGCAATCAGGAAGGTCTTAGCTGATCTCCAAACCCAGCAGCCCCTCTAGTCCAAACACTATATCCGTCTGTTCCCTGAGAATCCAACAATCTACCAATCTCAGAATATACTCAGTGATTGAAACTCCAGAAAAGGTTCTCCACACTCTCTGGTTGAAACAATTACTTCTCATCTCAGCTCCAAATAGCAAAGCCCAGTTTAGAGAGTGATCCCAGTTCTAACTACTCCAAGAACCAACCCCAGGTTCTAAATACTCCAAGAACAACAAGAATTTTGTACGGTGCTGGAGTGTGGCAACTCAATTCAAGCTTTTCCCTGCCGATCCACTCATCATTTCTATTAGAATCATTCTATGCCTTTAAATCGAAATTCTCGCCACTAAGAGTTACTGTGATCTTTCACTTTCTTGTGTACCTGCACTTCCACTGTAGCTGTTACACTTCATTCTGCACTGTTATTGTTCCTCTCGTTCCAGCTCCATGCACTGCACAATGATATGATCCGGATGAACTGTACGTAGGGCCAAAGTCGAGGACTGAGAACCAACTTCAGTCACCGTGAACAGTTACACGTCTCAGGAATTAGGCCTGCTGGCACGACATGCAACAGAAACAACATTCAACAATTATAAGAATAATGAATTATATAAATTACATTTAGAAATTAAAGTACAGATATGGAATAAATGTGCATAAATACATAAATGACATTATATATTTACAATGTAAACAGCTTTATAAAAAGTGGTGTGAAGTGTTTGCAGTGCAGGAGAGTCACTACCCAGAACCACTGTGTCGTGCCAATGGCTTTGAGAACTGCCTGGTAAAGGGAGCCATTGAAATGAAACCAGAGGAAAAGAATTTTAACAAAGAGGAAGGTCTCCCTTTAAGTAAAAACTGGAATTCGATTGTAACCAAGGTGGGAGAGCAGAAACCTGATTGGATGAGGACTAACCAATCAGAAGAGACAGACAATGAGGGTATAAATACCACCAGACTAGACATGACCAAGCATCATCCTTGATGAAGATGGCAGAGTTTGTCATCGAAACATCAGTTATAATTGATAGCTGTACTCAGCTGGAAGCCCGAGAAGAGTTTATTTGTGGTTTAATTAACATAAGCTGGTCTATAATTGAGAGAAACATGACTTCAAAATTTCCATGCTGGTGATGACAAGTTCCCATAACCTTGATTAAGGAGCATGTTAATATTTTTGTCTAGTTGTTGCTATTACCCAGGAGGTTCTGTACCTGGGCTTGAAGGGACGACTGAAGGACGGTTTACGTGATGGATTGAGAGGTAACAACAATCTACACTAAGGAACCTCACAGGCTGCATTCATCAGTCAAAGTGAGGGGGAACTTGAACAGCAAACACAATGTCCACTGCACAACACATCAGTGCAGCTTGCTCTCCCACAGCCTTGACTGGCATGGGTCGATGCCCAGGGAATAAGCCCCAAGTCTGAAAGCTAATTTCTATTCAGCAGCTCAATGGTTGGTAAGCCAGGGAGTAGCAAGCAGTGTGAGCAGGCTTTTGGGAGATTTTTATCAAACCACATAGGCATTAATTATCCTCTGACAGGTAATAGCTCTTCAGGGAATGTGGCTGAATTTGCATATTGATATTAGTGGCCCAGTGACCGGGACATATTTCATCACAGGGAGGCCTCGGGTCCAATTTCAGAATGGAGGTGGTGCCCTGCTGTGACAGCTACTGGAAATGCATTTTAAACATTCGTACAGCCAACAAAAGACTGATATTTGAAAGGAAAATGTCAAAGGAACTGTGCGCTAGGGCATACAGTGAGGCTGTTAATAACTACCCAGTTAACTACATCACCATCGTGAGCGTGGCAGATAAGGTTTCACTGAGGATGCTTCTCTCCTTAGCTCAGAACATAGAACAGTACAGCACAATAAGGCCCATCAGCCCACAATGTTGTGTCAACCTTTTAACCTGCTCTCAAATCAGTCTGTCACTTCCCTCCATTGTTCTTTCATCCAGGTACCTACCTAAGAGTCTCCTAAAACCCCTAATGTATCTGACTGTACCACCACCCCTGGCAGTGTGTCCCAGGCACCCACCACTCTCTGTAAAAAAAACCCTGCCCTTGACATCCCCCCTATACTTTCCTATAATCACCTGAAAATCACGCCCTCTCATATTAGCCACTTCTGGCCTCGGAAAAAGCCACTGGCTGTCTGCTCTATCCATAGCTCATCATTTTATACACTTCTATCAAGTCACCTCTCATCCTCCTTCGCTCCAAAGAGAAAATCCCCTGACTGCTCAACCTTCCCTCATAAAACCTATTCTCAAATCCAAGCAGCATCCCGGTAAATCTCCACTGCACCCTCTCCAAAGCTTCCGAACCCTTCCTATAATGAGGTGACCAAAACTGAACACAATATTCCAATTGCAGTCTGACCAGAGTCTTTTAGAGTTGCAATGTTACCTCATGGGTCTTGAATTCAATTCCCCAACTAATGGAGGCCAACAATAAATACGTCCGTCCTTAACGCAAGGGCTGGAAAAGCCCGAGGTAATCCGTTCATTGTTGTATGAGTCTCCTTCAGCGAAGACAACAAGTTGCGGGTTCTCGTCCCACTCTTACAGAGCTCAGTTCAAAACTTTTAAGAGGAAGTGGGGGAGCTGATGGTGCTGCTGCTGTAAATCAGGAAAGGGGAGGCATCCCCAGTGTCCTGGTTATTTCCCAGTAAACACAGTGAACAAAAATAACCTCGGGACACAGGCAAGTGTAAACCAGTTGCTGCTTTTCACATTGACCACACTGAACACGGGTCTCCCCGCATTACAAACACCCAACTTACGGACACCCCGTACAGCTGCTGGGCTGGATCGGGATGAATTGGGTGGCTGCTGTGGGGCAGCCATCTTCTACTGGGTGGAAGGGAGGGGGTTTCCACGTGCCTCGATATTCAGGGAAGTAAGAAGCTGTAGAGAGTTGAGGACTCGGCCCAGTGCACCACAAGCACTTCCCTCCCCACCACTGGTCGTATCTACTGGAGGAGATGCCTCATGAAGGCAGCATCCATCATCAAAGATCCCCACCATCTGGGCCATGGCATCTGCCATTGTGCAGGAGGTACAGAAGCCTGAAGTCCCACACCACCAGATTCAAGAACAGCCACCATTCGGGACAAAGTGATACAACACTAATTACTACAGTTTAGCAACACTATGACCATTAAATCCACTATGACTATCTCTTTCTCCACCCACCTCCCTCCCTCCTTTCATACTGGCTAGGCCACCCCCAGCCCAGACGATGGGTCCTGACCCGAAATGTCAACCAATCGTTTTCTCTCCATGGATGCTGTCTGACCCACTGAGCTGAACCTGCACCTTGCCCGTTATTATCAATCAAGTTGACCACTGAACAATTCCATTCTTTGCAGAAGCTCCTTAAGATGAGACCCTGCCACCTTCTCCTTGTCTGTCCTTATTTATGAGTTCTATTCCAAACTAGCATGGTTGAATGATCCCTCTTCTGAAAAGGCTTTGCACAAATGCAAAGTGAAGACCAACATCAACTCTCTTCAGAAATGCCAGGTATAACATTAGGCAGCTGTGTGTTATACTCCACTCTTAAATTGAGTCCAAATTTCAAAATGAAGTGCAGTTCCATACTTTACACTGAGAGCCACTGACAGATGGTGAATTGCTAGACGAGAATCAGGTCAACTCTTCTAGTTGTTTTCCAGGAAGAGTTTGGTAATGTATGGGTGAGTACTTATTCTGAAGTGGGTGGTGGTAGGAATGTAATGAATCACTTAGAGACCAGAGAGCTGTAATAGTGTGTGCATCTTGTAGATTTCAGTGTCTCCAACAACAGTGCCTGTCTCTGCATTCACCATACACGACATGTACTTAGAGAAAGTACGGTTCCTTCCCCTTTCTGAAATGGCAATATTATATTCTTTCTTTCTTATTTATAGATCTAAGCTCTCTTTGATCTTCACAAAGGAATGTGTTATTAAGTTTATATCAACTTCCTGACTTGGGGAAAGTGACACTTGTTAATTCAGTTATTCCTTCAACATCAGACTCCTGAACCAGTGTGTGAACAACTTTACTCTGAACTGATTCCACATCCTATGGTCTCACTTTCAAGGACTCCGCAACTCAAGTTCTCAGCATTATTTATTTCTGTATTTGCACAGATTGTCTTCTTTTGCACATTGGTTGTCTGTCTGTTTTTCACTGATTCTACTGTACTTCTTCATTGTACTGTAGATGTCTGCAAGACAATGAATCTCGATGTAGTATATGGTCACATATATATGCAGCTCAATAATAAATTTACTTTGAACTTTGAACTCAGTTCAGTAGAATCTTGTGTTGCTTCTTTCAAGGTCCCTCAGTTTCAGGACTATCGTTACAACCACATAACCCTTCCCCAATTCCCTCTATATCACTCGTTGGAGTGGTGTGATTCATGTGTATATTTGTCATTCCATCCTTTTGTACCGCATATGGCCATTGTCTCCTCTGGATGATGTGAGATTTGCTGGGTGATGTTAACACACAAAGCCTGTCATGTTGTTTATAATGCTGGGGCTTAAGCTCTAATTTTGTTTCATTCTCAACTGCCCCTCTTTCACTCTCCACGAAAGATATGGCTGAACTAAGCTCAGCTGTGTTCCACACATTGGTAACTCTGCAGGGTGTAACATGCTGTGGAACGTGGTGGCTTGCTAACTGACGTCTCACTGTTAAACATGAGCATCTGAATAATGCTTGTTTCCTTGCTTCCTTGATGTCACTGGTTCCTCTACCACGTGATCTAATACTGAATGAAATGGTGGAATAAGTATGTGCTTAATTTTGTTTCATGAAAAGTTACAACAGGATGCGCACTGGTCCTCACTGAGTGGTCAGCGACGGAGAGACTGAGCAGCTTCAAGTTCCTGGACATCAACATCTCAGTCATGAAGAGGACACACCAGTGAAACTGGAAGACTGGGAAAACTTTAGAAAGCTACAAAGTATCACCAAGCAAACGATAAGAAAGGGGGGTTAGATTATGAAAATAAGCTAGCACAAAATATAAAATGGATAGTAAAAGTTTTTATAATTATATAAAGCAGATAAGGGTGGCTAAAATGAATGTGGGTCCCTTGGAGGACAAGAAGGGGTAATTGATATTGTGTAATGATGAAATGGCTGAGGCTTTGAATGGCTATTTTGTGTCGGTCTTCATGGTGGAGGACACGTCTAACATGCCAAAGAGAGATGGTATGGATGTGATGGGAAGTGAGGACCTCGATACAATAGCTATCACTAGAGAGGTAGTGCTGAGAAAACTTGTGGGCCTGAAGACAGATAAGCCCCCTGCATCCCAGGGCACTGAAAGAAATGGCAGAAGTTATAGTAGAGGCTTTGGTGATGATTTACCAAAATTCTCTGGACTCTGGGCAGGTCCTGTCAGATTGGAAGATGGCAAATGTTATGCCTCTGTTCAAAAAAGGATGTAGGCAAAAGGCAGGTAACTAAATGCCAGTTAGTTTAACATCCGTAGTTGGGAAAATGCTTGAAGCTATCACTTCAAGAAGAAATAGCAAGGCATCTGTAAGGAAATTGATCCATCGAGCAGACACAGCATGGATTCAGCAAAGGCAGGTCCTATTTGACAAACTTATTGGAGTTCTTTGAGGATATAACGAGTGCAGTGGATAGCGGGGAACAGATGGACGTTATTTACTTGGATTTCCAGAAGGTGGTCAATACAGTGGAACATAAAAGAATTATTCATAAGGATACATAGAGGTGGGTGTAATCTATTAGCATGGATAGAGGATTGGTTAACTAATAGAAAGCAGAGAGTTGGGATACATGGGTGGTGAGTGGTGTGCTGCAGGGGTCAGATCTGTTCACAATATACATTAACGATCTGAAAGAGGGGACCAAGTGTAGTGTATCTAGGTTTGCTGATAATACTATATTGAGTGGAAAAGCAAATTGTGCAAAACATACAGAGAGTCTGCAGAGAGATTGTCATGGTTCCCTTTAAATTTCCTTTGTGTTACGCTTGGGACCATTGTCTCCTTATTTCACTTTAATTCCCTGTTTTCCCGTATCCCTCAGGCTTGGTGATTAAAGGCAATTTACTCTTGACTGAACCGGCAGTTTATAAGTCTCCTGCTTCAGCCATTCGGGGTGAGAGCGTTAACGAAGTCACCGAAGCTAGTGCGAGCCAAAGTCATCTCGCTGGAGCCAATTATGTTTCTTGCCGGAGCAAGCCAAGTCTCCTCCCGAAGCAAGTACCAGCAAGCCGGCTTCCCTTGCCAGAGCGGGTCCGGCAAGGTTAACCCATCAGGGTGAGTCAGCAGCTCACCGCTGCTTGGAGCAAACTTGTGCCCAGTTATAGTACCGTCTATTGTTACGTGGTCTCCATATCCATGTCCTGTGTTTAAAAGGGGTCCCGGCCCTGTACCCTGGAAGGGTCCTGACACTGTGTCAAGAAGAGTCCGAACTCTGTCCTGTGGCTAAGGAGGAGCCCTGGCTCAGTGTTTCTTGTCCTCGCCTCCACAGGGTAGGCCCGGCCGTCTGCTGCTACCCTGAGTTGGGAACTCTCTCTTCAAGTCCAAGTCCAAGTCCAGGTTTCATGATTCAAGATCAAGCTCTGAGGTTCAAGTATCCAGTCCAAGCTCCATGGTTCAAGTATCAAATCCAAGCTCCATGGTTCAAGTATCAAATCCAAGCTCCATGGTTCGAGTATCAAGTCCGAGCTCCATGGTTCAAGTATCAAGTCCAAGCTCCATGGTTCGAGTATCAAATCCAAGCTCCATGGTTCAAGTATCAAGTCCGAGCTCCATGGTTCAAGTATCAAATCCAAGCTCCATGGTTCAAGTATCAAATCCAAGCTCCATGGTTCAAGTATCAAATCCAAGCTCCATGGTTCAAGTATAAAATCCAAGCTCCATGGTTCAAGTATCAAATCCAAGCTCCATGGTTCAAGTATCAAGTCCGAGCTCCATGGTTCAAGTATCAAATCCAAGCTCCATGGTTCAAGTATCAAGTCCAAGCTCCATGGTTCAAGTATCAAGTCCGAGCTCCATGGTTCAAGTATCAAGTCCGAGCTCCATGGTTCAAGTATCAAGTCCAAGCTCTATGGTTCAAGTATCAAGTCCAAGATCCATGGTTCAAGTATCAAATCCAAGCTCCATGGTTCAAGTATCAAGTCCAAGCTCCATGGTTCAAGTATCAAGTCCGAGCTCCATGGTTCAAGTATCAAGTCCGAGCTCCATGGTTCAAGTATCAAGTCCAAGCTCTATGGTTCAAGTATCAAGTCCAAGATCCATGGTTCAAGTATCAAGTCCGAGCTCCATGGTTCAAGTATCAAGTCCGAGCTCCATGGTTCAAGTATCAAGTCCAAGCTCTATGGTTCAAGTATCAAGTCCAAGATCCATGGTTCAAGTATCAAGTCCGAGCTCCATGGTTCAAGTATCAAGTCCGAGCTCCATGGTTCGAGTATCAAATCCAAGCTCCATGGTTCAAGTATCAAGTCCAAGCTCCATGGTTCGAGTATCAAGTCCAAGCTCCATGGTTCAAGTATCAAGTCCAAGATCCATGGTTCAAGTATCAAGTCCGAGCTCCATGGTTCAAGTATCAAGTCCGAGCTCCATGGTTCAAGTATCAAATCCAAGCTCCATGGTTCGAGTATCAAGTCCGAGCTCCATGGTTCAAGTATCAAGTCCGAGCTCCATGGTTCGAGTATCAAGTCCGAGCTCCATGGTTCAAGTATCAAGTCCGAGCTCCATGGTTCGAGTATCAAGTCCAAGATCCATGGTTCAAGTATCAAGTCCGAGCTCCATGGTTCAAGTATCAAGTCCGAGCTCCATGGTTCAAGTATCAAATCCAAGCTCCATGGTTCGAGTATCAAGTCCGAGCTCCATGGTTCAAGTATCAAGTCCGAGCTCCATGGTTCGAGTATCAAGTCCGAGCTCCATGGTTCAAGTATCAAGTCCGAGCTCAATGCTTCGAGTATCAAGTCCAAGCTCCATGGTTCAAGTATCAAATCCAAGCTCCATGGTTCAAGTATCAAGTCCGAGCTCCATGGTTCAAGTATCTATTCCGAGCTCCATGGTTCAAGTATCAAGTCCAAGCTCCATGGTTCAAGTATCAAGTCCAAGCTCCATGGTTCGAGTATCAAGTCCAAGCTCCATGGTTCAAGTATCAAGTCCGAGCTCCATGGTTCGAGTATCAAGTACAAGCTCCATGGTTCGAGTATCAAGTCCGAGCTCCATGGTTCGAGTATCAAGTCCAAGCTCCATGATTCGAGTATCAAGTCCGAGCTCCATGGTTCAAGTATCAAGTCCAAGCTCCATGGTTCAAGTATCAAGTCCGAGCTCCATGGTTCAAGTATCAAGTCCGAGCTCCATGGTTCGAGTATCAAATCCAAGCTCCATGGTTCAAGTATCAAGTCCAAGCTCCATGGTTCGAGTATCAAGTCCAAGCTCCATGGTTCAAGTATCAAGTCCGTGCTCCATGGTTCGAGTATCAAGTCCGAGCTCCATGGTTCAAGTATCAAGTCCAAGCTCCATGGTTCAAGTATCAAGTCCGAGCTCCATGGTTCAAGTATCAAGTCCAAGCTCCATGGTTCAAGTATCAAATCCAAGCTCCATGGTTCAAGTATCAAGTCCAAGCTCCATGGTTCGAGTATCAAGTCCGAGCTCCATGGTTCAAGTATCAAGTCCGAGCTCCATGGTTCGAGTATCAAATCCAAGCTCCATGGTTCAAGTATCAAGTCCAAGCTCCATGGTTCGAGTATCAAGTCCAAGCTCCATGGTTCAAGTATCAAGTCCAAGATCCATGGTTCAAGTATCAAGTCCGAGCTCCATGGTTCAAGTATCAAGTCCGAGCTCCATGGTTCAAGTATCAAGTCCAAGATCCATGGTTCAAGTATCAAGTCCGAGCTCCATGGTTCAAGTATCAAGTCCGAGCTCCATGGTTCAAGTATCAAATCCAAGCTCCATGGTTCAAGTATCAAGTCCAAGCTCCATGGTTCGAGTATCAAATCCAAGCTCCATGGTTCAAGTATCAAGTCCAAGCTCCATGGTTCGAGTATCAAGTCCAAGCTCCATGGTTCAAGTATCAAGTCCGAGCTCCATGGTTCAAGTATCAAGTCCGAGCTCCATGGTTCAAGTATCAAATCCAAGCTCCATGGTTCGAGTATCAAGTCCGAGCTCCATGGTTCAAGTATCAAGTCCGAGCTCCATGGTTCGAGTATCAAGTCCGAGCTCCATGGTTCAAGTATCAAGTCCAAGCTCCATGGTTCAAGTATCAAGTCCAAGCTCCATGGTTCAAGTATCAAGTCCAAGCTCCATGGTTCGAGTATCAAGTACAAGCTCCATGGTTCGAGTATCAAGTCCAAGCTCCATGGTTCGAGTATCAAGTCCGAGCTCCATGGTTCGAGTATCAAGTCCAAGCTCCATGATTCGAGTATCAAGTCCGAGCTCCATGGTTCAAGTATCAAGTCCAAGCTCCATGGTTCAAGTATCAAGTCCGAGCTCCATGGTTCAAGTATCAAGTCCGAGCTCCATGGTTCGAGTATCAAATCCAAGCTCCATGGTTCAAGTATCAAGTCCAAGCTCCATGGTTCGAGTATCAAGTCCAAGCTCCATGGTTCAAGTATCAAGTCCGTGCTCCATGGTTCGAGTATCAAGTCCGAGCTCCATGGTTCAAGTATCAAGTCCGAGCTCCATGGTTCCAGTATCAAGTCCAAGCTCCATGGTTCAAGTATCAAGTCAGAGCTCCATGGTTCCAGTATCAAGTCCAAGCTCCATGGTTCAAGTATCAAATCCAAGCTCCATGGTTCAAGTATCAAGTCCGAGCTCCATGGTTCGAGTATCAAATCCAAGCTCCATGGTTCAAGTATCAAGTCCAAGCTCCATGGTTCAAGTATCAAGTCCGAGCTCCATGGTTCGAGTTATCAAATCCAAGCTCCATGGTTCAAGTATCAAATCCAAGCTCCATGGTTCAAGTATCAAATCCAAGCTCCATGGTTCGAGTATCAAGTCCGTGCTCCATGGTTCGAGTATCAAGTCCGAGCTCCATGGTTCAAGTATCAAGTCCGAGCTCCATGGTTCGAGTATCATGTCCGAGCTCCATGGTTCGCGTATCAAGTCCAAGCTCCATGGTTCGAGTATCAAGTCCAAGCTCCATGGTTCAAGTATCAAGTCCAAGCTCCATGGTTCAAGTATCAAATCCAAGCTCCATGGTTCAAGTATCAAATCCAAGCTCCATGGATCAAGTATCAAGTCCAAGCTCCATGGATCAAGTATCAAGTCCAAGCTCCATGGTTCGAGTATCAACTCCGTGCTCCATGGTTCAAGTATCAAGTCCATGCTCCATGGTTCAAGTATCATGTCCAAGCTCCATGGATCAAGTATCAAGTCCGAGCTCCATGGTTCAAGTATCAAGTCCGTGCTCCATGGTTCAAGTATCAAGTCCATGCTCCATGGTTCGAGTATCAAATCCAAGCTCCATGTTTCAAGTATCAAGTCCGAGTTCCATGGTTCGACTATCAAGTCCGAGCTCCATGGTTCAAGTATCAAGTCCGAGCTCCATGGTTCGACTATCAAGTCCAAGCTCCATGGTTCGAGTATCAAGTCCGAGCTCCATGGTTCAAGTATCAAGTCCGAGCTCCATGGTTCAAGTATCTATTCCGAGCTCCATGGTTCGAGTATCAAGTCCGAGCTCCATGGTTCAAGTATCAAGTCCATGCTCCATGGTTCGAGTATCAAGTCCGTGCTCCATGGTTCAAGTATCAAGTCCATGCTCCATGGTTCGAGTATCAAGTCCGAGCTCCATGGTTCAAGTATCAAGTCCGAGCTCCATGGTTCAAGTATCAAGTCCAAGCTCCATGGTTCAAGTATCAAGTCCGAGCTCCATGGTTCAAGTATCAAGTCCATGCTCCATGGTTCAAGAATCAAGTCCGAGCTCCATGGATCAAGTATCAAATCCAAGCTCCATGGTTCAAGTATCAAATCCAAGCTCCATGGTTCAAGTATCAAGTCCAAGCTCCATGGTTCAAGTATCAAGTCCGAGCTCCATGGTTCAAGTATCAAGTCCAAGCTCCATGGTTCAAGTATCAAGTCCGAGCTCCATGGTTCAAGTATCAAGTCCGAGCTCCATGGTTCCAGTATCAAGTCCGAGCTCCATGGTTCAAGTATCAAGTCCGAGCTCCATGGTTCAAGTATCAAGTCCGAGCTCCGAGTTCCAAGTATTAAGTCCATGTCTGCATCCTGAGTTCCATGTTTCAGGCTCCGAGGTCTGTGTTCCGAGTCCTGGCTCCAAGTTCCTAGTACCTATTCCAAATCCGGGCCCCTGAGTTCCAAATGCTAGCCCAGACCCTGAGTCCCAGCCTAAGTCCAGAGCCTGAGTCCTAATTCATTATGCTTATTCCCTCTTCTGCTTTGCTCTCTTCTTGATTTCTCTCTGTTCTGTCGGGGCTTTCCTTGTAACTATTAATAAACCCTATTTAGTTAACCCTAAACTGTGCCCTGCATTTGGGTCCACCCTTGCTCCGCACTTGTGAGAGAGACATAGATAGGTTAAATGAGTGACAAAGGGTCTGGCAGATGGTTGGTAAATATGAGGTCATCTACTTTGGAAGGATAAAATGAAATAACAGATTATTTTTAAATGATGAAAGGTTGTAGCATGCTGCTGTGCAGAGGGACTTAGAAGTGCTTGTGCAAGAATCACAAAAGGTTGGTTTGCAGGTGCAGCAGGCTATCAAGAAGGCAAATGGACTGTTGGCCTTCATTGCTGGAGGGATTGAATTTAAGAGTGGGGAGGTTATGCTGCAACTGTACAGGGTACTGGTGAGACCGCACCTGGAGTACTGCGTGCAGTTCTGGTCTCCTTACTTGAGGAAGGATATACTGGCTTTGGAGGCACTGCAGAGGAGGTTCACCAGGTTGATTCCAGAGATGAGGGAGTTGGACTATGTTGGCCAGAAGAGACTTCAGTCTGATCAAGGACAGGGGAAGCAGACAAGCCAGTTGTCTTTGTTTCCCCCATTTTGTGGGCTCTGAACAGTTTCTTGCTCTTGGTTAATCTAATCAGAGCAACTGAATGTGGACTCAGGAAGCTTCAGGTAATGATCTGCTAAACCTGAGACCGTTCTCAAACAAATCGACATCGTTATGTAAAGGGAACAGACTCTGAACTGATCCTTGGTCTGGGACAATCCAATCAGAGCAATATACCTGAGACCATTCTCAGAGGAGTAGCTACTTGTTATGTAAAATGCCAGTCCTGCAATTGGTAATCTCGTTAGGCCCTGTCTGGGTTGCCTCATTTAACCAGTTTGGACCAGTCAGAGCGTAAAGACACAAGTACACAAGGCTGGGGTGGGCAGAGCTGTGAAACAATGTTGGCTGTAGCCCTGTACGATGACCAGTAAGAAGGTGACCCAGGTAGGTCAGGTGACCTTGAGCCAATGGGATGGAGATCCAATGGTTCAATTGATGAGGAACTGTATAATTCTGTTGCTTGGTCTGAACAACTGAACCTCTTGACCATGGCCACATGCTCTTATGCATTGAGTTGCTGCCGAATGATTGGTTGATTAGATATTTGCATTAACGAACAGGTGTACAGGTGCACCTAATAAAGTAGCCTCTGATTGTATTTAGGCCATTCTTTTATCAGGGGTTGGTTCCTATAAATATCCTTCTCATGTTGTTGGAAGGAATGGTTGCAGGTTTTTCCTGTATCCATTCATAGTGAATTGGGCAGCCCAGAGGGAGGAGTAACGACTCACAGTGTGGTCATTAATAGAGGCCCGTCAGAAAATGGGTTGTCTTCCCCCGATGGTTGCTACTAACTAGCTGCAAGCCTCAATTAGCAATTAGTCTCATACTGAGAGCTTTCCTTGGGAATTGCAGGTACTGCTGCGGTTATTAACTGTAATCTGCTGATGAGATTGGTTCTGGTTGGAGTGCCTACTGAAATATCAGGCTTTAAAAATAAGGCTGAGGCAGTCAGGAGTGTGCTACAGGAAAGTTCACAGTAGGTCAATGTGGCAATGTTACTGTGATTTGTGAGTTTTTTCTCTCAAATATGTTTTACAAACTTAACTCAAAAGAAGTTTGGCCCATAGTGTTGTGTTGACTTTTAACCTACTCTAAGATCAATATATCAATATAACCTTTCCCTCCCACACCGCCCCCATTTTTCTATCATCCATGGGCCTAACTGAGAGTTTATGAACTCTCCCTGATGTATCTGATTCTACCACCACCCTTGGCAATGTGATTCACACACCCACTACTCTCTGTCGAAAAACTCTCTGACAGTCTCCCTACACTTTACTACAAAAAAAACAAAATTATGCCCCCTTTCAATTCCTGCCCTGGGGAAACATCTCTGGCTATCCACTTGAGCTATGCCTGTTGTTATCTTATACACCTCTATTAAGTCACCTCCCATCTTCCTTCACTCCAAATAGAATTGTCCCAGCTTGCTCAGCCTATCCTCATAAGAAGCGTATAATGATGTATGACAGTCATCCTGCTTGATATTGAACCTGATGGGATCATTTATGAGATTATACATAAGATACTTTGGTGCCTGTGGGATCTTCCTCTGTTCATGTGGTCACTACGTTTCCTATCTGATGCTTCTAAAGTGCTTCGTTGGTTGTGCAGAGTGTCCAGGAGGTCCTGAGATGTTTGGAGATGCCATCTTAACACAACTTCTGTGCTTTGGTTGTGCAGATGACAATTCGCCAGCTCTCCTTGCAAACTAATCTGAAGGAGCTGATCTGCTGAGGAACCACTTGTTACACCTCACTACATTACACCACCGTTCAGTTTATTTGGCCATCCATAGCAACGCCTGACCCTAGGAAGTTGTAAGTGGGATGGTAGAGCGATCACTCGAGTGGAGTATAATGTTCTCCTAGGGGGCTATTCCCTTAAGGGAGAATGCCTGTGTATGCCTCTGTTTAACATGGAGAGCCTGATGCACAGGCATCCACCAGACAATCTTTGATAGATTATGATCAGTGTCCAGTAGCATGGAATACACGATTACTGGTGACCCTTCACTGCTGATGCGATGTGTCATCATGTTCCACCAGCTCCACTGCTGAGGTCTTTGCCTGGATCCTCCGACATACCCTTAACACCATCAGTGACCCCACCAGGAGCTAAACTCCAGAGGGCATCACTCTTGGGATTTCAGGAACTCACAGAGGTAAGGAAGAATTTTTTTTTGCCAACGAATCTGTGGAATGCTCTGCCACAAACTGCAATGGAGGCCAAGTCCATGTTTATATTTAAGGTGGAAGTTGATAGTTTCCTGATCGGTCAGGGCATCAAAGGATATGGCGAGAAGGCAGGTGTATGGGTTTGAGTGGGATCAAGGATCTACCATGATGGAGTGGCTGGCCTAAATTCTGCTCCTATGCCTTATGGTCTTATGGTCTAAGCCTCTTCATCACAACAAGGTGATGATCCTCAGAGAAGAATTGGAAAGGATAGTCATAAAGTTGCACAACACAGGAGGAGGTCCTTGTCCACACTGATCTCTTGGCCACCTGCATACACTGGGTCCATATCCTATGTCTAAATGGGTCTTAATCATAATGAATGGATGCAACTCCACCACATCCCCTGGCAGCGATTTCCAGATACCAACAACCGCCAGGTGATCAGAATCAGATTTATTATCACTGACATACAACTTAAAATGTGTTGTTTTGTGGCAGCAGTACAGTGCAATAGTCCACTTGGGGAAAACAAATGAGGAATGACATGTTAGTGTAGCGATTAGCACAATGCTTTACGGCACTTAGTGATGGAGTTCAGTTCCCACTGCTGTCTGTGCAGAGCTTGTGTGATCTCCAGGAGTGTCTCCTCCGGGCGCTTCGGTTCCATCCACATCCCAAAGACGTACGGGATAGGGTTACTAAGTTGTGGGCATGCTACGTTTGTGCCAGAATCATGGCAACAATTTGGACTGTGTTGGTCATTGATGCAAACAAAGCGTTTCCCTCTGTGCTTCGCTGAACATGCAACAAATAAAGCTAATCTTTAACCTTTAATTAAAGTCCGTAGGTTTGAAACCATAGCATTTGGTATCATCAACGAATACTCAGCAATGGTCTTCCAAGCCTGAGACATCAGCATACCAGAAGGACAAGGATAGTGGACAGGAGGGAGCACCACCACCCACAAGATCCACTCCAACCCACGCACCATCCTAACTTGGAACTGTATACTCATTCCATCATCTCTGTGTCTAAATCTTGGAATTTCCTGCCCAGCACCTTCACGACCACAGGAAGGCAACGCGCTGTCATCTTTTCAGACTATTAGCACCGGGCAATAAAAATGCTGCATGGCAGCTTCCGAGGATTCCGTAGAAACATCGGGAGCAGCAGCACCCTATCTGTCTACCACCTCTCATTCCCTCGATAAAACAGATCCATCGGTTAAATCCTGAATGATTGACAGATTATTATCAACTCCTTCACTTTAACTAGACACAAGGATTATTTCCCTTACATTCCACCGATGTGCAAGTATATGTGGTAAAGATACAGCAACGCTCTACAATCAGCAAACAAAATTACTAACTATTCTATTAATTACTCTTCTCCTGGACTACAATCACTGCAATCCACAGCCTGCAATTTCCCTTTGAGGTCTGTGCTTTTGAGCCATCAATACGACTGGCAATCCCCGAAGGATTCAGCAAACTGGACTCTCAAGAATGCAGCGATGACTGAGGTGGTCATTGCTGGAGCGGACAAGGCTGGATCAAAGGGGTGGGGTCCAGGCCCAAGAGTGAGAAGTGAACCAATGTTTGTCTGATTTAAGCCAGACTAAAAAGATAAAGGCGTCAAGGCTGAGGGCAAGGGATAAGCGGGCGTTCAGCTCACTGCTCCGTGAGTTTTACTCGCTCTGCGCTGAACGGTCTCTGCAACTGTGGTCTGTAACCATCATCCCTTGCCTCAGCCCTGAACTGGCTCCCTGGCTGTGGCCTGTAGCCATCATCCCTTGCCTCAGCCCTGAACTGGCTCCCTGGCTGTGGCCTGTAGCCATCATCCCTTGCCTCAGCCCTGAACTGGCTCCCTGGCTGTGGCCTGTAGCCATCATCCCTTGCCTCAGCCCTGAACTGGCTCCCTGGCTGTGGCCTGTAGCCATCATCCCTTGCCTCAGCCCTGAACTGGCTCCCTGGCTGTGGCCTGTAGCCATCATCCCTTGCCTCAGCCCTGAACTGGCTCCCTGGCTGTGGCCTGTAGCCATCATCCCTTGCCTCAGCCCTGAACTGGCTCCCTGGCTGTGGCCTGTAGCCATCATCCCTTGCCTCAGCCCTGAACTGGCTCCCTGGCTGTGGCCTGTAGCCATCATCCCTTGCCTCAGCCCTGAACTGGCTCCCTGGCTGTGGCCTGGACCAGCTTCACTCACCTCAGCGCAGCACTGGACCCGTGACTGTGGACTCTGTGGTTCATGTTTTGCGTTATTAGTTTACTTTTTATTGTTTGTATGACTTGTTCCTTTCTGTTGCACATTGGATGTTTGACAGTCTTTGTTGTGTGGGGTTTTTTTAATGGGCTGTATTGTGTGTTTTTTTTGTTTTGCGGCTGCCTGCAAGAAGACTAATCTCGAGGCTCTACATAGCATACATACTTTGGTAGCAAGTGCACTTTGAACTTTAAAGTAAATGTGACCTCATTAACAACTGTATCGTAATTCTCTCCAAGCTGTATTCATCTCCAGGTTAAACACACAGTAGATTTACCCTTCTCTATCTTTGTTATGCGTTCCAGCTCTTTCTTACTGCCCGTTACACTGCTGGCGTCTAGTGTCCTCCATCTCTGGAGCTGTTCAGAGCTTCCTTCATCGTGTCAGTTGCTTCCTCTCAGTTTTCACTACTGCCAGTCATGCAAATCCCTGCTGGAGACTCAGGAATACCATCACACTCAGATGTAGAAGGATGCTTCCTTGTTGTTTCCATAACAATTTTGTTTAACCAGTCAGGGTTGTTAGCCCTCAGCTGAATGCCTGAAGCTGGAGGACCGGTGGACAACCTTTGGTCTGGGCTCTTCCCTTTGACTTGTTTGGCATGGGTGACCCTACCAAGAGCAAAAGAAAGCATAAAGCCCTAGCTCTCTGGATTATTCAGGCACACAAGCCTCCAAACCCCAGTGACAAGGTTGTGGTCCTCTTGGAGGGTTCCAGCTCTAACAGCCTCCAAAATCACCCAGTCCTGTGACAGGGTTTCAACTTGAAATATTGATCGTGGCTTTCCTCCCACAGATGCTGCTCAACCCACTGAGTTTCTCCAGCAGATTCTGTTTTGTTCCAGGTTCCAGCAGCTGCAGTCTCTTGTGTCACCGCTGGCTGAATTTATTTCTATCTCTGGAGTTCACCTAAATATCCACTTTGTCCATGTTCGATCATAATGACTGAATTATAGTACAGGCACATACAGTGTACTGTAATAATTTTATGTATTGTACTGTACTGCTGCCACAAAAAAATTCCTGACATATGTGTAACACGATTCTGATATGGGGCTCTATTGTGGACTAAGTGGGAAGGGGGTAGGGAAAGGGGAATCATGTTTGGGAAAAGGGGAAGGGTGAGGGAAGTGAGCAGAAAGCACCAGAGAGACAATCTGTAATGACTAATAAGCCCATTGTTTGGAATCAAATGACTTTGTCTGGTGTCTCAGAGCTGGCTGTGTCTGCACCCATGCCACCCCCTGCCCCTGGCACTCCTTCTCTGCCACCTGTCCCACACCCCTCCCGCGGCGCTCCGCCCTCGCCATTCCCAAAGTCCTTAGCTCCCGCCAGATATACAAACTCGCTTTCTGCTCCACCTTGAGAACTACAGTACCGTGCAAATGCCTTAGGCACCTTAGCAATATATATCTGTACCTAAGACTTTTGCACAGTACTGTGTGCGCAGAAGGCTTCTCAATTTTCTTTGCGCTGTCCTGTTACCTTCTCAGGTCACAGGCTCACCATCAGCAAGATGTGTATGCTCTTCAGTTTACTGTCTGCACTAACAAATCACAGGCCACACTTGGAGTTTTGTTTCAGTCTGAGCCATCCCATTATAGGAAGGATTGGAAGCTTTAGAGAGGGTGCAGAGGCAATTTACCAGGATGCTGCCTGGGTTAGAGAGCGTGGATTATGAGGATAGGTTGAGTGAGCTAGGGTTTTATTCTTTGGAGTGAATGAGGATGGGAGGCAATTGGATAGAGTTGTATGGATTATGAGTGACATAGATAGAGTGGACAGCCAGCATCTTTTTTCCCCGGAGAACAATGGTCAATACCAGAGGTTATCCTTTTAAAATAAGTGGAGGATAATTCAAAGGAGATACCAGAGCTAGTTTTTTGTTAAAAACGCAGAGAGTGGTAGGTACCTGGACACACTGCCAAAGATGATGGTAAAGGCTGATACAATAGAGATTTAAAAGACTCTTAGATTGGCAAAAAGGAAATGGTGAGCTGTGTGGGAGCGAAGTGTTAGACTGATCACGGAGTAAGCTTATATAAGTTGGCACAATTTTGTAGGCCTAAGGGCCTGTTTTGTGCTGTACCATACTATGTTCTCATTAGGGCTATCTGCATGACTACCTTTATTGAAGGCAGTCAGTTCAAGTTTAATTGTCATTCAGCCACTGATGAATACCCACAAATATAGCCGAATGAAACAGGTGGCCAAGGTGCTACACACAGAGCCAGCAGACACACACAGCACAATTCGCATATAGGGTAGCAAGCACGTACAGGATATCAGTAAAATACAGTCACACAAAAAAATGGTCTAAGACCCCAACTTCATGAATATTGCAGCAGTCTGCAGTCAAACACAATACAGCTTGTCTTCTGCTGAACGAACACTGGGGGCAGCATTGATTCCGGTTTGGATACCGGCATACCGCCACCCGTGGAGTGTATCGACTCCAACACCCCTCTCCTGGGTGGCTGTGAATGCGGCCCGGGGCCCAGGCCTCGCTACAGCCTCCCCTGCTGCTGCCAATAATTCAGTGAATCAGACTTCCAGCATTGCACATTAGCAATGTCCAGCAGGGTCTTGTGACTAAGACGGTCACTTGCTGTTAGTCTGCACCCTGCTTTCATGCATTGGCTCCTCTCTGACGCAGGCAGCATCGCGATCCACACTAAGTCCAGCTCCTTCGGTTTCTCTGCCAACAGGCAACTCGTTGAGGGGATGGTCCTTCAGTACTTTAACTTCTTAATGTCCAGCAATGCATGCAATGATAATACATTTATCATTTCAAAAGGACAATCACACCTTTAGTTGGCCCCGTAGAAACTGCTGCAATTGAACGTGTTGCCATCTTGCTGGAAGAAAATAGAGTATCAATTGTTGACAGTGCCTGACACAACAATGTTTCCATAGCCGTATCACTTGAGTTATTTTTGAAGTGCACTCATTCTTATATGCATTCTAATAAGTAGGCAAATGCAGAGGACACAGGCATCAGTAGAGTAGAAGTTGAGAAAGGCTTGAGTCAAAGACAGAAGTGGAGAAGGGATCTCAAACACGAGGAAATATGCAGATGCTGGAAATCCAAAGCAACACACAAAATGCTGGAGAACTCAGCCTGGCCAAGCAGCATCAGTGAAAGTGTAAACAGTCAACGTTTCGGGCCAAGACCCTTCATCGGGACTGGAAAGAAAGAGGAGCAGTCAGAGGAAGAAGGTGGTGGGAGTGGAGGAAGAAGTACAAGGTGGTAGGTGGCAGGTGAAACTGGGAGAGAGGGAGGGTGCAACTACAGAGCTGGGAAGTTGATTGGTGAAAGAGGCTGGAGAAGGGGAAATCTGATTGGAGAGGGTAGAAGACCATGGAAGAAAGGAAAGGGGGAGGAGCACCAGAAGGAGTTGATGGGCACATAAGGAGATAATGTGAAGAGGGAAACAGGACTGGGGAATGGTGAAATAGCAGAGCAATTACCGTGGGTTTGAGAATTCGATGTTCATGCCATCAGGAAGAAGTCTTGGGCCCTGAATGTTGGTGAGGGAGGGGGTGTAGGTGCAGGTATAGCACTTCTTCTGCTTGCAAGCGTAAGAGCCAGAAGAGAGATCAGTGGGGAGGGACAAGTGGACGAGGGAGTCGCCCAGTGAGCGATCCCTGCAGAAAGCGGACTTCCCCCTTCCCCAGCCCCTTAACTTTTTAACCAATCAACATCCTAGCTCTTTAATTCCATCCTCCCCTCTCCCGGTTTCACCTGTCACCTTGTATTTCTTCTGCTGCTCCCCCACCTTCTCACTCTGACCTCATCTTTCCTTTCCTGTCGTCATGAAGGTCTCGGCCTGAAATGTCGACTCTTCACTCTTTTCAATAGAGGCTGCCTGGCCCGCTGAGTTCCTCCAGCACTTTGTGTGTGTGGCAGAGGAGAATGGATATTCAACAAAGCTCCAACACTCTTCAGACATAGAGCAACTGAAAGACAAACCCCATGATATATACATTCTGTGGCCACTTCATTAGTTACCCCCTGTACCCAGTAAAGTGGCCATTGGCTGTTTGTTCCATGGCCTTCTGTGGCTGTAGCCCATCCATGTCAGGGTTTGACGTGATGTGCGTTCAGAGATGTTCTGTACACCACTGTTGAAACTGTGCTTATTTGAGTTACTGTCACCATTTTGTCAGGTTGAACCAGTCTGGTCAATGTCCTGCACCCTCTCTCATTAACAAGGTATCTTTGCCAATAGAATTGCCACTCACTGGTTTTTCACAGCATTCTTTGTAAACTCTGGAGACTGTTGCGTGTGAAAATTCCAGTTTCTGAGATACTCAAACCACCCTGTCTGGCACAAACAATCATTCCATGGTCAAAGTCACTTAGATCACATTTCCTCCCCATTCTGATGTTTGGTCTGATCAACAACTGAACCTCTTGGCCATGTCTGCATGCTTTTATGCAGTGAGTTGCTGCCCCATGATTGGCTGATTAGATACTTGCATTAACGAGCAGTTTCACCTATTGAGGAGGCCACTGAGTATATGTGTATACGTATTACCATTTGAACTACCACGGGATATTATAGATACTACACACCACAGGAATGTTCTCATAAATAATGCGAGCAATGATCGCAATGGAGAATAACAGATTGCTTTTCATTAAAAAATTCAATTATTCATCAGTTATAACCATTGTGCTGCTAATATACTTTGTAGCTGGTATTAAATATGACAAGATTATACATGTTCAGATGAATCATAAATGGTACAAACATCATTATTATGTTTGCACCTTAATAGGACGAGAGCACTTCCAATTCTTTTACTGTGTTATAGAGTACGGTATTCCATATTCTGTAACATTTCTGATTACACTCGCTAATAATCTCCCCAGGTTATATGCGTCTGCAAGTGATTTATACACAATTTAATGACAATATAAATCACAGTTAAAGAAAACAGGATTTAATGGGTTTTCTCTCACTCTCCTCTGTTCTCACCACTCATTGTAAATGTTGATTACTGAATGCAGTGGCATCTACATGCAGATGCCTCCACACTGAGGAAAATTCTTTATAGCACAAATATTTTGAGGACTTACCTATTATAAATAATTTCTCTATTTTTCCAATGAAAATCCTTGATGGGAAAGCCTGAGAGACTGTAATAACAGAAAGCTGATCGATCTTTATACCTGCAAAAACATACCCAGCGTTGCAATGTTAAAGCCAGCTGCCGGAACCCAGGGTCTGGTCTAATTCTCCAAGAGTCTCTGTACCAAAAATAAAGAAAATGTGGATTCTGTAACACCTTCTACAACTTTGTGAAATATCAAAACGCTTCACAAGCAATGAAGAATTTTTGGAGCATTGTACTATCCGAAGTGCAGTTGGAAATTCCAGTTATATTTTCCACTGCGACCTGCACGAGTAGGAAAGGTGTTAATCCCTTCCTGTGATTCTGACCCTGAGGTGAACCTCTAGTGTTTTTAAGTAGTTTCTCTTTTTTTCTGCACCCAATTGAAAGGGCAGGGAACAATGTTTCAGCATTTGAATTAAAAGGAAACTGATAAAAAATGTAAACACTTAAGAGAAATTTAGATAAGTACATGGATGGGAGGCGTATAGAGAGCCAAGGTCTGCGTGCAGGGCGATGGGACGAGGTAGATTAACGGTTCAGCACGGATTAGACAGGCCGAAGGGTCTGTTTCTGCACTCCCAGTGTTCTGTGACTCTATGTCTGGCATGGATTGTAATGCAGCTTATAGAGTCACAGAGTCGTGCAATCATACAGCAGTAACAGGCCATTCAACCCAGCATGCACATGGTGGCCAGTGGCCACCCGTCCATAATAATTCCATCTTTGCTCACTTGCCGCCCAGCCTCATGCCTGTGAGAGATTCAAGCGGTCGTCCTGACACTTCTTAGCCGCTGTCAGTGACTCCGGTTTCCAGACTCTCTCTGGCAATGTTCCAGGTGCTTTCCACGCTCTGAGTGAAGAAGATCCCTCTCAGATCCCTCAAACTATTTCACTCCTTACCCTAAATCTCATTTACCACAACTCTGAACTGATACTGCAACCCGCAGACTCACTTTCAGGGATCCTTTACAACTTATGTTCTCCGTATCATTGTTTATTTGCACTCTTTTTCCTCTTTCATACATTGGTTGTTGGTAGTCTTTGTTTACTGTCTGTATAGTTTTTTTCATAAATTCTATTGTATTTCTTTAATTTCCTGTAAATGCTTGTAAGAAAATGAATCTCAAGGTAGTAAATGGTGATACACTTGTACATTGACAATAAAGTTTAGTTTGACTTTGACCAAGTCCTTGAGATTTATCTCCCCCCACAGTTAACCTATCTATATCCCTTATAAATGTATATAACCTCAGTTGTACCCTTCTTATCCTCTGCTGCTCCAGGGAAAATTGACACAGCCTTTCCATTCTCTCGTTAGGCTCCATGCCAAGCAACACCCTGGCGACTATCCTCGGCACCCTCTTCAGCATTATCATGCCCTTCCCATAGTGCAGGGATCAGGACGGTGCACACTGCTCCAGCTGTGGTCAGGCCAATGTTCCACAAAGCGGGAACGCCACCTCCCTGCCCCTACCGATCCATCGCAGGAATATGGCAAATGCGCATACGGCCCATTGGTTGGGCAGGGAATCGATTGGGCCTCCTACACGCGGGAGGTGCTGGTTTTCCAGTGCACGTGCTTTCGTCTCGATGGGCTGGGTTCATCACCGTAAGTTGCCTAGCATGTACCGTAACTAACAGGACTCGGTAAAAGTGTTTAATTACACTACTCCATTGCCGTTCTTGCTCCATGCGTACGGAACACTGCCTTTGTATTGAAACTCCTAACTAATGGAGGCCTGTATCCAACGTGCCTTTTTAACCTCTCCGAGGAGCCTTTGACTTGCACATCAAAACCCTTTGGGATTTTCCCATTAGTGATCAGCAGCAGGATCCCTGCCTTCCCTGGGTGCGGATTGTCTAACCTGACAAATCCATCGTCACCTTGGAGTAGTTCAGTTACTCCGTGACAAACTAGGCATGAGGAATCAGATTTACTGCAAGGTTCCTCAGTCCGGATGCTGGGACAATGTTTCTCCTGGCTGGAAAGTCCACACCAGGGGCACACATTCTGAAGTCAGAACTGACATTCGGATAGCTATCTTCAGTCTGAATATTTGGGAATTCTCTGTGGAGGACTGTGAACACTCTGGTATAGAGTTCAAACAGGAACAGAGATCTGAAGGTAAACCCAAGAGATTCTGGAAATGCTGGAAATCTAGAGAAACACCCACAGAATGCTGGAGGAGCTGAGCGGGTCAGGCACCATCGACTGTCAACATTTCTGTCCCAGGCCCTTCACCAGGACTGCAAAGGAAGGGGGCAGAAGGCAGAGTAAGAAACTGGGAAGAGGGAAAAGAGTACAAGCTGGCAGGTGATAGGTGAGGCCGGGTGAGAGGGAAGGTGGGTAGGGGACAGGATATAAAGTAAGAAGCTGGGAGGTGATAGGTGGAAGAGGTAAAGGGCTGAATAAGGAGGAATCTGATAGGAGAGGATGGATCTATCATAGGAGAAGGCTGGATTTTTGGATATTGGAGGGTTCCAGAGAAGTGGATTGGGGCAGGAAAATTGGCAACTGGCTTATTATTATTGTTATGTCTCCCGACGTACGATGAAGAAACTTTTACATGCCATCCGTACAGATCATTTCATCAGATCAGTACATCAAGGTAGTAGCAAAGGAAAGCAATAACAGAATGCAGTGTTACAGTTACAGAGAACGTGTAATGCAGGTGGACAATCAGGTCCAAGTGTGATTGTGAAGTGGATTGAGAGGCCTAGAGTTAATCTTTTTGTACGTTCCATGTTTCAAAACAATGGATTAGAAGCTTTGAGCCTGGTGACAGGTGCTTTCAAACTTTTGTATCTTCTCCCCAATGGAAGATGAGAGGAGATAATGTCCCGCATGGGAGATGTCTAAAGTTATGTTGGTGGCATTCCTGAAGCAGTGGGAGGTGTAGACTGAGTCCATGGAGGAGAGGCTGGTTTCCATGATGTACCGGGCTGTGTCCACAACTCTCCGCAGTATTGGTGGAGTCATTTGCCATAGCAAGCCATGATGCATATACCATCATCCTATTGCTGCCCAGACTGACACGTGGAACTAGGAGTAATCCAGAGGTCTTGTTCTTCAGCCCTTCCCCTTACTCCTTATACTCACTGCACAGGACCTCTTCCCTCATTCTACCGAAGTATATTTCATTGGCACCAATGTGCACCAAGGCCTTGCTATGAAGATACTTGACAACCTTCTGCAGTCAACGATGAGTTGAACCATTTTGGACAATCTGCCATTCCAGCAATTTGCATCATTTGTCCTTATGCCTCCTTCTTCTTCCTTTTGGATGTCATTGTATTCTTCCTGCTTATCCAGACTGAATCCCGATAGCATTCTGACCTGATATGAGGTCATTCTGTGGAATGAGCTGCCAGATGAAGTGGTGAATGCGGGCTCACGTTTGACATTTAAGAAAAACTTGGACAGGTATATGGATGAGAGGGGTTTGGAGAGATATGGCCCAGGTGCAGGTGAGTGGAACCAGGCAGAAAAATGGTTCAGCACAGCCAAGAAGGGCCAAAAGGCCTGTTTCTGTGCTGTAATGTTCTATGGTTCTATGATATGGCAATTCCAATGAACAGGAATACAAGGAGCTGCAGAGTCGACACAGCCCAGTCTATAATGGACACACCACTCCCCACTATGGGCAGCATCTGTGTGAGGCACAGCTTTAGGAAGATGGCATCTATCACCAGGAACCCCTTGCGGATCATACCCATTTCTTACTGCAGGAGCTACAGAAGCCTGAAGTGCCATACCACCAGGTTCAGGAACAGTTATTACCCTACAACTATCAGGTCCCACACCACCAGGTTCAGGAACAGTTATTACCCCTCAACCATCAGGTCCCACACCACCAGGTTCAGGAACAGTTATTACCCTACAACTATCAGGTCCCACACCACCAGGTTCAGGAACAGTTATTACCCCTCAACCATCAGGTCCCACACCACCAGGTTCAGGAACAGTTATTACCCTACAACCATCAGGACTCACACCACCAGGTTCAGGAACAGTTATTACCCCTCAACCATCAGGCCCCACACCACCAGTTTCAGGAACAGATATTATCCTCAACCATCAGGTCCCACACCACCAGGTTCAGGAACAGTTATTACCCTACAACCATCAGGTCCCACACCACCAGGTTCAGGAACAGTTATTACCCCTCAACCATCAGGTCCCACACCACCAGGTTCAGGAACAGTTATTACCCCTCAACCATCAGGTCCACACCACCAGGTTCAGGAACAGTTATTACCCTCAACCATCAGGTCCCACACCACCAGGTTCAGGAACAGTTATTACCATACAACCATCAGGTCCCACACCACCAGGTTCAGGAACAGTTATTACCCCTCAACCATCAGGTCCCACACCACCAGGTTCAGGAACAGTTATTACCCCTCAACCATCAGGTCCCACACCACCAGGTTCAGGAACAGTTATTACCCTACAACCATCAGGTCCCACACCACCAGGTTCAGGAACAGTTATTACCCCTCAACCATCAGGTCCCACACCACCAGGTTCAGGAACAGTTATTACCTTACAACCATCAGGTCCCACACCACCAGGTTCAGGAACAGTTATTACCCCTCAACCATCAGGTCCCACACCACCAGGTTCAGGAACAGTTATTACCCCTCAACCATCAGGTCCCACACCACCAGGTTCAGGAACAGTTATTACCCTACAACCATCAGGTCCCACACCACCAGGTTCAGGAACAGTTATTGCCCTACAACCATCAGGTCCCACACCTCCAGGTTCAGGAACAGTTATTACCCTCAATCATCAGGTCCCACACCACCAGAATCAGGAACAGTTATTGCCCTACAACCATCAGGTCCCACACCTCCAGGTTCAGGAACAGTTATTACCCTACAACCATCAGGTCCCACACCACCAGGTTCAGGAACAGTTATTACCCTACAACCATCAGGTCCCACACCAGCAGGTTCAGGAACAGTTATTACCCTACAGCCATCAGGTCCCACACCACCAGGTTCAGGAACAGTTATTACCCTACAACCATCAGGTCCCACAACACCAGGTTCAGGAACAATTATTATGCTACAACACTCAGGTTCCTGAAGTGACCTGTGCAATCCTAACCCTGCCTCAGCAACAGAGCACTACAGACCACCTCTGCAGTACCATGGACTTGCATCTTCCTTTTGCACTAATGTCTTGGTTTTCTCAGTCTTTTATTTGCTCATGCTCGTCACTGCCTTGTGTAGAACATAGAGCACAATATTATGCTGCCCTATATATATAAACCTGCTGCACCATCAGTCTAACTGTTCCCTCCTACACAACCCATATCCCTCCATTTTCCCTTCCATTCATATGCCTATCTAAAAATGTCTTAAATATCCCTAATATATTGCCTCTACCACTACCCCGGCAGAGTGTTCCACACACCCACCACTGACTGTGTAAAAACCCTATGTTGATGCATCATTTATATTCTGCGTGTTGTCTGTATAGAACACAGAATAGTACAGCACAGAACAGGCCCTTTGGCCCACAATGTTGTGCCAACCCTTAAACCCTGCCTCCCATATATTCCCCACCTTAAAGTCCTCCATATACCTGTCTAGTAGTCTCTTAAACTTCACTAGTGTATCTGCCTCCACCACCGACTCAGGCAGTGCATTCCATGCACCAACCACTCTCTGAGTGAAAAACCTTCCTCTAATATCCCCCTTGAACTTCCCTCCCCTTACCTTAAAGCCATGTCCTCTTGTATTGAGCAGTGGTATCCTGGGGAAGAGGCACTGGCTGTCCACTCTATCTATTCCTCTTAATATCTTATAAACCTCTATCATGTCTCCTCTCATCCTCCTTCTCTCCAGAGAGTAAAGCCCTAGCTCCCTTAATCTCTGATCATAATGCATACTCTCTAAACCAGGCAGCATCCTGGTAAATCTCCTCTGTACCCTTTCCAATGCTTCCACATCCTTCCTATGGTGAGATGACCAGAACTGGACACAGTACTCCAAGTGTGGCCTAACTAGAGTTTTATACAGCTGCATCATTACCCTGCAACTCTTAAACTCTATCCTTCGACTTATGAAAGCTAACACCCCATAAGCTTTCTTAACTACACTATCTACGTGTGAGGCAACTTTCAGGGATCTGTGGACATGTACCCCCAGATCCCTCTTCTCCTCCACACTCCCAAGTATCCTGCCATTTATTTTGTACTCTGCCTTGGAGTTTGTCCTTCCAAAGTGTACCACCTCACACTTCTCTGGGTTGAACTCCATCTGCCACTTCTCAGCCCACTTCTTCATCCTATCAATGTCTCTCTGCAATCTTCGACAATCCTCAACACTATTCACAACACCACCAACCTTTGTGTCATCTGCAAGCTTACCAACCCACCCTTCTACCCCCACATCCAGGTTGTAAATAAAAATCACGAAAAGTAGAGGTCCCAAAAGTAGAGGTTTTGGGACCTCTACCCAAAAGTAGAGGTCCCAAAAGTAGAGGTCCCAAAACCACTAGTCACAACCCTCCAATCCAAATGTACTTCCTCCACCATGACCTTCTGCTTTCTGCAGGCAAGCCAATTCTGAATTCACCTGGCCAAGATTCCCTGGATCCTATGCCTTCTGACTTTATGAATAAGCCTACCATGTGGAACCTTATCAAATGCTTTACTAAAATCCATGTAGATCACATCCACTGCACTACCCTCATCTATATGCCTGGTGACCTCCTCAAAGAACTCTATCAGGCTTGTTAGACACGATCTGCCCTTCACAAAGCCATGCTGACTGTCCCTGATCAGACCATGATTCTCTAAATGCCTATAGATCCTATCTCTAAGAATCTTTTCCAACAACCTTCCCACCACAGACGTAAGGCTCACTGGTCTATAATTATCCAGACTATCCCTGCTACCTTTTTTGAACAAGGGGAAAACATTCGCCTCCCTCCAATCCACTGGTACAATTCCCGTGGACAACAAGGACATAAAGATCCTAGCCAGAAGCTCAGTAATCTCTTCCCTTGTCTTGTGGAGAAGCCTGGGGAATATTCCATCAGGCCCTGGGGACTTAATAGAAACATAGAAACATAGAAAATAGGTGCAGAGGTAGGCCATTCAGCCCTTCGAGCCTGTACCGCCATTCAGTATGATCATGGCTGATTTTCCAACTCAGAACCCTGTACCTGCTTTCTCTCCATACCCCCGATCCCTTTAGCCACAAGGGCCATATCTAACTCCCTCTAAATATAGCCAATGAACTGGCCTCAACTGTTTCCTGTGGCAGAGAATTCCACAGATTCACCACTCTCTGTGTGAGGAAGTTTTTCCTCATCTCGGTCCTAAAGTGCTTCCCCTTTATCCTGAAACTGTGATCCCTCGTTCTGGAATCCCCAACATCAGAAACAATCTGCCGATGGAACACAGCAGGCCAGGCAGCATCTATAGGGAGAAGCACTGTCGACGTTTCGGGCCGAGACCCTTCGTCAGTAGTGGGGGGAGGGGAAATGCGAAATGATAGGAGAAGACCGGAGGGGGTGGGATGAAGCTAAGAGCTGGAAAGGTGATTGGTGAAAGTGATACCGAACTGGAGAAAGGAAAGGATCATGGGACGGGAGGCCTCGGGAGAAAGAAAGTGGCGGGGGGGGGGGGCGGGGTGGGGAAAGCACCAGAGGGAGATGTCATTCCAGGACGAAGGAGATGTCTTCCTTTTTTAAACAAAGGGGCTTCCCTTCTTCCACCATTACCTCTGCTCTCAAATGCATCTCTCCCATTTCCCGCACATCTGCCCTCACCCCATCCGCCCGCCACCCCACTCGGGATAGGGTTCCCCTTGTCCTCACCTACCACCCCACCAGCTTCCAGGTCCAACTTATAATTCTCCGTAACTTCTGCCACCTCCAACGGGATCCCACTATTAAGCACATCTTTCCCTCCCCACCTCTTTCTGCTTTCCGCAGGGATCCCTTGTCCACTCGTCCCCCCCATCCCTTCCCACAGATCTCCCTCCTGGCACTTATCCTTGTAAGCGGAACAAGTGCTACACCTGCCCTTACACTTCCTCCCTCACCACCATTCTTGGCCCCAGACAGTCCTTCCAGGTGAGGCAACACTTCACCTGTGAGTCGGCTGGTGTGATATACTGCGTCCGGTGCTCCCGGTGTGGTCTTTTATATATTGGTGAGATCCGACGCAGACTGGGAGACCGTCCGCCAGAGAAAGCAAGATCTCCCAGTAGCCACACATTTTAATTCCACGTCCCATTCCCATTCTGATATGTCTATCCATGGCCTCCTCTACTGTCAAAATGAATCCAAACTCAGGTTGGAGGAACAACACCTTATATACCGGCTGGGTAACCTCCAACCTGATGGCATGAACATTGACTTCTCTAACTTCCATTAGTGCCCTCCCTTCCTTTCTTACCCCATCCCTGACATATTTAGTTGTTTGCCTGTTCTCCATCTCCCTCTGGTGCTTCCCTCCCCCTCTTCTTTCTCCCGAGGCCTCCCGTCCCATGATCCTTTCCCTTCTCCAGCTCTGTATCACTTTCACCAATCACCTTTCCAGCTCTTAGCTTCATCCCAGCCCCTCCGGTTTTCTCCTATCATTTTGCATTTCCCTCTCCCCCCACTACTTTCAAATCTCTTACTATCTTTCCTTTCAGTTAGTCCTGACGAAGGGTCTCGGCCTGAAACGTTGACAGTGCTTCTCCTTATAGATGCTGCCTGGCCTGCTGTGTTCCACCAGCATTTTGTGTGTGTTGTTGTTTGAATTTCCAGCATCTGCAGATTTCCTCGTGTTTGATCGGAAACAATCTTCCTGCATCTAGCCTGTCCAATCCCTTTAGAATTTTATACGTTTCAATAAGATTCCCCCCCCCCCCTCAATCTTCTAAATTCCAGCGAGTATAAGCCTAGTCGATCCAGTCTTTCTTCATATGAAAGTCCTGTCATCCCAGGAATCAATCTGGTGAACCTTCTTTGTACTCCCTCTATGGCAAGAATGTCTTTCCTCAGATTAGGGGACCAAAACTGCACACAATACTCCAGCTGTGGTCTCACCAAGGCCTTGTACAACTGCAGTAGAACCTCCCTGCTCCTGTACTTGAATCCTCTTGCTATGAATGCCAACATACCATTCACCTTTTTCACCGCCTGCTGTACCTGCATGCCTGTACATTCAATGACTGGTGTACAATGACACCCAGGTCTCGTTGCACCTCCCCTTTTCCTAATCAGCCACCATTTAGATAATAATCTGTTTTCCTGTTCTTGCCACCAAAGTGGATAACCTCACATTTATTCACATTAAATTGCATCTGCCATGAATTTGCCCACTCACCTAACCTATCCAAGTCACCCTGCATCCTCTTAGCATCCTCCTCACAGCTAACACCGCCACTCAGCTTCGTGTCATCCGCAAACTTGGAGATGCTGCATTTAATTCCCTCATCTAAATCATTAATATATATTGTAAACAACTGAGGTCCCAGCACTGAGCCTTGTGGTACCCCACTAGTCACTGCCTGCCATTCTGAAAAGTTCCCGTTTATTCCCACTCTTTGCTTCCTGTTTGCCAACCAATTCTCTATCCACATCAATACCATACCCCCAATACCGTGTGCTTTAAGTTTGCACTCTAATCTTCTGTATGGGACCTTGTCAAAAGCCTTTTGAAAATCTAAATATACCACATCCACTGGCTCTCCCCTATCCACTCTACTAGTTACATCCTCAAAAAATTCTATAAGATTCGTCAGACATGATTTTCATTTCACAAATCCATGCTGACTTTGTCCGATGATTTCACCTCTTTCCGAATGTGCTGTTATCTCATCTTTGATAACCGAGTCTAGCATTTTCCCCACCACCGATGTCAGGCTAACCGGTCTATAATTCCCCGGTTTCTCTCTCCCTCCTTTTTTAAAAAGTGTCCTAATCTGTCCTAATGTATTTTAACAACTCCAACACTTCCTCTACCTTAATATCAACATGCTCCAGAACTTCAACCTCACTCAAATTGTCCTCATATGTGGATGCCTGTGATGTTGCTGCAAGCAAGTTTCTCATTGGACCTGTACTTGTGCACATGACAGTAAACTCCACTTGGCCAGCCTTTGCCACCCTCTCTCAACCAGCTCCACTGTCGTCCACAAACACAAGAGATTCTGCAGACGCTGGATATCTTGAGCAGCTCACATTAAAGCTCAGCAGGTCAGGCAGCGTCTACGGGGAAGAGGACACAGTTGATGTTTGGGCTGAGACCCGAGGCCAAAGGTTCATTCCTCTCCAGAACGGATGCCTGACCTGCTAAGTTCCTCTAACATTCTGTGAGTAATCCACTGTTAACCATGACTCTTGGTTTCTCCCTTTCTCCACATTATTACAGCATTACCCTGTCACCCCAACCCTTTAGTGTCTCCTCCACACCCCCTCTTTTTCCGCAAACCTAAGACTTTCATCATCTACTCCTTTGGTCTACAGGGTAACTAATCTGAAACACTACTTCCTGTTTCTTTCTTTACAGGTGCTGCCTGATCTGAAGAACATCATCGACACTCCCATTTTGCTTCTGACTTCCAGCTTTGATTTCTACTTTTCAGTTGTTCTCAACGTTCTGAGGGTTTCTACAAAATTGACAAATAGAGTGCTGTCCTGGGGTTACAGAGATTTCTGCAGCTTGACATGTGAAGTGCTTACTCAAGGCAACGGGAGAAAGCCAACTATTTTTGTCTCTGTCTGTTAAAGCATTCTGCAATGTTATAAATTCACTTTCTGACACATTGGCGCTGATTCAGCCAAGTCAGCTCTCTGCAGCGATGCCGTGCATTTTTAAACCCTGTGCTCCTGCTGTTATTTACTGCTCCACAAAATGGAGAAGACATCGAGATATTACTCAATCACAAAGAAAGATGTTGAAGTTATTCAAATTATTACCTGGACATTAAATTTGCAATCACTCAATAAACTCTTAGAATGGATTCATGAGTCGAATATTATTGAACTGAAATTTTATAAATGATAGTTTTTAAGTCATTCTCTATTACTTCACAATTAATCCCTTTGTTTCTCATCAATACATTTTTCAGGTTGAAGATGTTTCTGCCAAATTCAGCATTTATTGTCCGTATGTAGCGGTGTGCTACACGCAGCACTAAAATAAAGACACGGAGTCAGTAAACTGCAGTCAAAGATAAAGTTTATTCCAACTTTACAGTCTTGCTTTAAAGCCTTGCTCCCCCACCGGACACCTCTACTCGCACGTACTGAAACCCCCTCAGGCTCTCTCCTTTGTGCCTGCACGCTGGCTAATTGTCAGCCGGTTCGAGTGTGCTAGTAATTGGGTCGCCATACGTATTCAATTGTCTTTGAAAGGTAGTGGAGAGCTGCCTGTCTGAATCAATGCATCCTTCGGGGAAAGGTGCCTCAACGTTGCTGTTGGGGAGGGAGCTCCAGGAATCTTGGACCCAGTGACCATGAAGGACCAACACTGTAACGCGCTGCAAGGTTTCACTGCTAATGTAATGGTTTCTCTGTAGCAGCAATGTTTGGATTACGCTTAGAGATAACGGGGCTTTGGAATGTGTGCCATCCAATGAGGGGCATGTTGTTTCTTTCCTGGGCTGAGAGATGGGATTCGCAGTCTTTTGTCGGTGAGAGATGGAGAGAGAAGACGCAAGTGGAGAGAGTTGGTAGACTGCCGGATGGAGTGGACCAGGAGTCAGGGTCCGAGGGTCAGCGATGCTCGGAGGTGGTCGATGGGGAAGGAATGGATGGAACCGTGAGTTCCAACGTGCACATTAGACTGCTTCATTAAAATGGGCCCTTTTCCTTTTTATTTTCTTTACTAACACTATAGTCAGAATAAGATTTATAAAGTTCAATCGTTTAATTGCATATGGTGTACTATCTGATATTTTGCGGTATGGATTTGTAACCAGACAACACATCACACAGCATCCACACAAATGAGATTTCTCAGTGTAGCTGGGCCAGAGGCTGTCTTACTCTAGACAAATGTAGGCTGGCCGAACCTGGGAGTTACAATTGTGGGGGCTCGTCAGGGATTGATTCCGTGGGTTGCTGTGTGGTTGTCCTGAGCATTGAACCAGTGGGTTGTGTATTTAAATCTGTGCTGGTATAGATGCTGCTGGGGTGGAGTGGTGATGTGCCTCCACGAGTTACTAGTAACTAATGTGTGTGTGTGTTGAGTGGGTGGATATTCGCACCCCGGATGAATTGTTCATTTGATTTTTGAGTACCGTTAAAGCTGTTGGTAAAGTTGAGGTTGTAGGGTGGAGATTTGATTAAATGGCATGCTCTGACTTTGTTTTAGTTCAGACTAGTGCTGATGTAAAGGCAGTGAAACGGCCAGCTTCTATCGGTGGCCCAGGTGAGGTCTGTCCATACTGTCAGGGAGGAGGAGGGTGTAGTCAGGCAGGCCGTCACAAGTCGAGCTTCCCATATCTGGGGGCAGAGACTTCAAAGACAGGGTTCTATTGTTTCAGAGGAGTGAGGGGTAGGAGTGGTGGGATTTGGAATGCCTAAATAGTCCCCAGTGAAGAGTAAGAGTTCTGAGCTGGCATCAGCCCTTACCTCTCTGTTGAATAAGTGGCCCAGTGCACCCCAGGCAGAGGGTCCCCACCGGAAGCTAAGAATGTTCTCTGGAATGACATCTACCCCCGAGGGGGAAGAGGGTGGAGACTTGGGCGGAGCAGATGGCTCAGTTGTTAGATGAGTGGCAGGGCTCTGATGACGTAAAGAGACAGAGATTGGTTGAAAGTTTGAGGAGGTTGGCTGCTCACGTGACGAGAGTTGTGAAAACTCGCCAACCCTTAACCAACAGTACCGATTATCTGGGAGCATTGGAGAGCGCCTTTGGCACGACAGGGAGCCCACTGGAGCTCATGACAGGGTTTCAAAACCTGCGGCAGGAGAAGTTCTCTGCTTTCTTTTTTCGGCTAGAGAGGCAGCTAAATTGCTTGTGGCACTGGGGGGTAATTCTGGCAACTGAGGTGGATCAGTTAAGAGTGGACCAGATAGCCAGGGACACCCAGTCCCACGACACAATTACTTGGAGCCTTGTAAGATGCACACCCCTCCCTCCATTGTTGAGCTGATTAGAGAGGTACGGGGGGAGGAGAGCGTGCTGGAGGCATGGGAGGGCTCCGTCAGCCGGGTACAGTCTCGGCAGTAGCCCTTTGTGGTGAAGTGACTACGGCTAGCCCAACCCGGGGAATGGCAAAGGAGATGGTGGCAGAGCTGAGAACTGAGATGTCCCGGGTGTTAGCAGCAGGGGTGGACACCCCATATGATAGGACTGGAAGAGAGGTGGACTGGGGTTCTGTGAGGAGGGGTGGCCAGTATCGTCTGCTATAACTGTGGTGAAGAGGGCCATTTCCGGCATGAATGTGAGCAGTGAGAAGCCCCTCAGAGAGTGAGTCCTTGCGTACCCAAGCAGGGCAAGGTGTCAGGAACCTTAGAGGGGACCCAGTGAGGGAACGGCCTGGTGTTTCTGGGGGAACATGCTCCCAGCAATGTACCCCAAAAGCAAAAGACCAAATTCCTGAAGGCTTAGTGGTACTATGCTCCAGTGTGTCACTATGGATAGAGTGTATCTACGCTACAGCCATACTCGACACCGGGTCGCAGGTAATGTTACTGTACCGTTCGTTTCACAACTGGTATCTGAAGCATTTGCCCTTGACCCCATTCAGTGCACTGGAGATCTGGAGGCTTAGTGCTGGTGATTATCCATACGATGGTTATTTGTCAGTGAAACTGGAGTTCTCGGAGGCCGATGTGGGAGTGTCTGAGGTTTTTGATACATGGGTGCTGGTTTGTCCAGACCCCACTGAGAAGGGTGGCATTTCAATTCCGGTGGGGACCAACACCCCTCCTGTGAGGAGGCTCATGGGTGCCTGCAAGGAGAAAGCTGGTGAGAGCTTTTTGGGGACACTGCCCATGCACCCCGGTGTTTCGGGCTGCTTTTGAGAAGGTGTGTGGCAGCATTGGGTCGGATACCGAATTTAAACGAGGGACTGTGTGGTTCACCCAGTCGAAGCCAATGGTGGTACGGCCTGGGAAGTAGTGGGAGTGATAGGGACCCCCAAATTTCCCGGAGTGCCTGAGGGCAAGGCCCTGTAGTGGACGCTCCGGGAAACCATGAGGGGGAGTCGGGATTTCCTGCTGGGTATCTGGTGAGGCCTGAACTGCAGAAGCCCTCGAGGCAAGCAGGACGGCAGTGATTCTCAGGAACACTACAAAGAGGGAGGTCACCTTCTGGTGCATCTGTTCCCGGTGATGGGAATGTCTAGTGTCCCCGTGAAACACGCCACGGAGAAGCTATTGGAAAAAGAGCTTATGAGTTAGTTGGGCTTGCAGTTGCCAAGCAGAATCAAGGAAATAAGAGGAGGTACGATCAAAAGATGAGGTTCTCGAAACTCATGCCAGGAGACTGAGTCCTCATAAGGAATTTGGGGCTACAGGGAAAGCATAAGTTGGCTGACCTCTGGGCAGCTATGCCCTATATAGCAGAGTGTCAGTTGCCAAACCTACCAGTTTTCTGGGTGAAACCAGAGGATGAAAAGGGGCCTGTCAAGATTCTCCATCTGAACCACCTGCTGTCCTGGGACAATAGGTGCAGGTAGGCCCAGAGCCCAACTTTGCGGAGACATGGGCGAGTGCAGGGCCCACAGCAGGAGAGTTTAGGCTGGCCCCCACCCCTGAGAGGGATACTGATTCTAAGGATGAGGACCTGCATGTGTGGTACATGCTGCCTTTTGCTAACTCCCCATTGATTGAGGAACAGACTCCAAGCCCTTTTCCCGCTGAGTTAGGTGAAGTGGGGGGACAGCCTGGGTTGCAGTGGGACCCTGCAAGGGATGAAGCGGGGCTTGGCCACGGGACAGAGGGGTCCAGGTTGCAGGTGGGAACAAGTTATAGACCTGGGGAGGCCTCACCAGGTAGACCAGAGTATCCCCAGTAGTGTTGGAACTGAAGAGTTAGGTGAGGGGGGCCGCAGGTCTCAGAGAATTAGGAGACCACCAGATAGGCTGGCCTATGTAGTATTTAGGGAACAGTGTGACCCCGACTGTGTTGGGGAGCTACGTCTCTGCCTTTTACATGTGGGTTGGACTTTCTTTTCAGGAAGGGTTGGCGAATTATCTCAATGTCATGAGGACATGACTAAATTTGGTGGGGAGAGTGTAATGCGCTGTAAGGCTTCACTGATAATGTAATAGCTTCTCTGTAATGTTCCACTGCAGAGGTAATGGTTTCTCTGTAGCAGCAATGTTTGGGTTATGACTAGAGATAACGGGGCTTTGGAATGTGTGCCATCAAATGCGGGGCATGTTCCTTCCTTGTGGGTCTGAGGGAAGATACTTGTGGTCCTTCGTTGGCGAGAGATGAAGAGAGAAGACGCGAGTGGGGAGAGTTGGTAGACTGCTGGATGGAGTGGATTGGAACGAGGGTCTGAGGGTCAGCGATGCTCGGAGGAGGTTGATGGGGGATGACTGGACGGAATCGTGAGCTCCAGCATGCTCATTAGACTGTTTCATTAAAATGGGCCCTTTTTCTTTTTATTTTCTTTACTAACCCTATAGGCAGATTGAGATTTATAAAGTTCAAACACTTAATTGCATATGGCGTGCTGTCCGATATCTGGCGGTTCAGGTTTGTAACCGGGCAGCACATCACGCGGCATCCACACAAACGAGATTTCTCCGTTCGGCAGGGCCAGAGGCCGTCTTCCCCTGGACAAAGGCAAGCTGGCCAAACCTGAAGGTTACATTCCTATGTCAGGTTGGGGTGTGACTTGGAGGGGCCCTATGGACAGTGACGTCCCCATCCTCCGCTCTAGGTTGGTAAAGGACTTTGGGTGGAGTTTTACAATTTTCTTTCAATTTGGTTACAAAATCCCTTTGCAATAACGATGAAGTTTTGAAAAAGCTTCATCTTTCACCAAGACCAAAGGGGAAGATCTTGGCTTCTACAGGGAAAATCTTGGATTCCTTTTGTATGGAATCATGCCTAGAGTAAGTGACACGGTCTATGATTCCTGGGACTTTCCCTTGTTCCTTTTTCAACTCACTGGTCCTCCGGGACCTCACCTGTGGCTAGAGAGGACACAAAGATACTGGTCAAGCCCCCAGCAATTTTGTCTCTTACCTCCTTCACTTCCACCTTAGTGCTCATTAGGAAGACCAACACTTCCTCCTCCTTGACCTTTAAATGCCCTAACGTATTTATACATTCAGCACTGATCTCCTGGTCCTCCATAATCTTTTCCTTAGTAAATACTGAAGCAAAGTGCTCATTAAGAACCTCACACTATCTGCATCAAAACAAGTGTTTCTCTCTTTATCTTTGAGTAGACCTTCTTTCTCTCTATTTATCATCTCGCTCGGTGTATGTCTGGAATGCATTAGGGTTCAATTTAGTCCGACTTGCCAAAGGAACTTTCGAGGCCCCTCCCTGGCTTTCCTAATTCCCTTCTTTAGTTCTTTTCTGATTTCTTTATACTCCTCATGTGTACCATTTGGTCCTAGGTTCTGAAGCTTTACATACTTCTCCCTTTTCTTCTTGACTAAATTCATCACCTCTCTGGACATCTAATGTTCTTATTTTTCTATCCCTGTCCTTCCTTCTAACAGGAACATACCTTTCCTGTACTCTGTGCAATTGATCTTTAAACACCCTCCACACGTCTGATGTGGACTTGCCAGAAAAAAAAAGGCGTCCCCAATTAATGCTTTTTAGTTTCTGCCCAATGCCCCCGTAATTTGCCCAACTCCAGTTTCAAATCCTTCTGCAAGAACCGTACCTATTCTTATTTGTAGCAATTCTGAATGACAAGGAGTTGTGGTCACTGCTCACCCACTGCGAAGTCAGTCACCTGGACTGGTTCATTACCCAACACCAGGTCCATTACAGCACCTCATGTTGTTGGACTGTCCACATATTGATTTAATAAACCTTCCTGAGTATACTTAGCAAATTCAGCCCCATTTAAACCCCTTGTACTAAATATGTCCCAGTTTATATTAGAGAGTGGTAGTAGGTGGTTGCCTCTCTGACTGGAGCCCTGTGGAGTGTCACAGGGATCGGTACTGGGTCCTTTTCTGTTTGTCATCTACATCAACAACCTGGATGATCGTGTGGTTAACTGAATCCACAAATTTGTGGATGACACCAAGATTGGGGGTGTAGCGGACAGCGTGGAAGGCTTGCAGAGGGAGCTGGACCAGCCTGGAAAAATGGGCTGAGAAATGGCAGATGGAATTTAATGCTGACGAGCGTGAGGTGTTGCCCTTCAGTAGGACCAACCAGGGTCGGTTGCACAATGTGAACAGTAGGACACTGAGGAGTGTGGTAGAACAAAGGGATTTGGTATACAGGTCTATAATTCATTAAGAATGGCATCACGGGTAGATAGGGTCATAAAGAAAGCTTTAGGCGCATTGGCCTTCATAAACAAAAGTATTGAATACAGGAGATGGGATATTATGTTGAAATTATATAAGATACTGGTAAAGCCTAATTTGGAGTATTATATGCAGTTTTGGTCAAGTACATACACGAAAGATGTAAACAAGTTTGAAAGAGTACAGAGAAACCTTACGAGGACGTTGCTGCATCTGGAGGACCTGAGTTATAAGGAAAGATTGAATAGGTTAGGACTTCATTCCTTTCAACACAAAAGTTTGAAAGGAGATTTAAAGTGGGTATACAAAATTATGAGGGGTGGCAGATGGAGTTCAACCCAGATAAGTGTGAAGTGGTTCATTTCGGTAGGTCAAATTTGAAGACAGAATATAATATTAATAGTAAGACACATGGTAGTGTGGAGGATCAGTGAGATCTTGGGATCCATGTCCATAGGATAGGCAAAGCTGCTGTGCAGGTTGACAGTGTTGTTAAACAATATGGTATGCTGGCCTTCGTCAACTGTGGGATTGAGTTCAAGAGCCGTGAGGTAATATTAAAGCTATATAAGACCATAGTTAGACCCCATTTGGAGTGAACACTGTGTTCAGTTCTGGTCACAGAGGAGTGCAGAGAGTGCAGAGGAGATTTACAAGGATGTTGCCTGGATTGGAGAGCATGCCTTGTGAGAATAGGTTGAGTGAATTTGGCCCTTTTGCTTTGGAGCAACGGAGGATGAGAGGTGACCTGATAGGGGTGATTAAGATGATGAGAGGCATTGATCATGTGGATAGCCAGAGGCTTTTTTCCCAGGGTTGAAATGGCTAACATGAGGGGGCATAGTTTTAAGATGCTTGGAAGTAGGTACAAGGGGGATGTCAGAGGAATGTTTTTCACACAGTGGAATGCACTGCCAGCGAGATGGTAGAGGTGGATACAATAGGGTCTTTTAAGAGACCCTTAGATAGGTACATGGAGCATAGAAAAATAGAGGGCTAAGCAGCAGAGAAATTCTATGCCGTTTCTAGAGTAAGTTACATGGTCAGCACAACATTATGGGCTGAAGGGCCTGTAATGTGCTGTAGATTTCTGTGTTTCTATGAACCTATGTGTAGACAGGGTAAATGCAAGCTGTTTTTTCCACTGAGTTTGGGTCAGGTCATCGGTTAAGGATGAACTGCGAGGGGAAACTTCTTCATTCAGAGGGTCATGAGAGTGTGGAACGAGCTCCCTGTACAAGTGGTGCATGCAAACTTGATTGCAACATTTAAGCAAAGTTTGGATAGATACATGGATGGTAGGGGTATGGAGGGCTGTAGTCCCAGTGTGGGCCGAACGGAGTAGTCCGATTAAGTGGCTTCAGTATGCACTAGATGGGCTGAAGAGCCTTTTCCTATGCTGTACTTTTTTATTACTCTATAACTCTAATCAATGGAAAACTACACACAAATACTAACAAACAACTAATGTGTGAAAGACAAGCCATGCAAATAAATAGATATAGATATACAGAAAAATAAAGAAAGAAAGAAATGCATAAATAATACTGAACATGTGTTGTCGAGTCCTCGCATAGCTCAGTATTTTGTCTGATAAAATTCATGGAAACCACCTTGTTCCAATTATAAATGAAACAGTTGTTACCAAATCCTGTTGTCACCGTGATGCAGGAGCTGCTGCTGTGGTAGTTATTTTTCCAGAAGCTTAAAAGGAATCATGTACCGTGTTAATCAGTTAAGCTGAGAATAATCTTGATTTTATTTATAATGATCCAAAAAAGTGAAGTGTTTAAAAGGTCGTACGTGGTTTTCAATTGAGGAGTATGATTAATAGTTGAAGCTTATCAATATTGAGCCAACATCATCTGTTTCATGTCTGCTAACAGGTAAGTGTGCAAACTGGCAATGGATTTCCATATAGTCCCTGTTAGAAAAAATATCTTGTCTTGCAGACTTGAAAGAATTGTAGCTGTGAGTTGGGACGGGGATGAGCAGTTGGCTCTGGGGAGAGGAAGGCTGGAGAGAATTGGGCGTTGGACATTAAAGAATTTGAGGCAGAGTGTGAAAGAAAAAGTGACATGACAGTAGTCAGTGACCAAGGGCTGAGGTGCTTTCTTTTGTCAGCACATTCAGGAAAAAACATGGACTGGTGTTGTAAGTTGATAGTAACTGGGAAATTAAAATTAGGCTCAATACAGTGTCAGCAGTGTAAATAATGGTGGTGACGAAACTAACGGGTTGTCATCTAAAAATCAACTCACACTCTCCGGGGAAGAGAATCTTCCCGATTTTGTTCCCAGTGTGGAACTTACTGAAGAATTCAGACCCACACTAATGTGGTTGCCTCACAACAGGTTCTGATGCTGTCAAAAGTGGTACCTTGGCCAAGGGAAGTTAATAATTGTGGAGCTTACTGGTGATTCCCAGATCTAATAAAAATCAGTATCTACCTACCCAAGGATGTTCTGGAGACGAGAGGGTACAGGTTTAAGGCGAGATAGGAAAGATTTACAAGGGTCCTGAGGAGTAACTTGTTCATGCAGAGGCTGGAACGAGCTGTCAGAGTGAGTGATAGAACCAGGTACAATAACAACATTTATAAAACACTTGGACAGGTACATAGAGCCAGGTATGATTACAACATTCACAAAACACTGGGACAGGGACAGGTACTTGGATAGGAAAAGTTCAGAGGGAAGTGGTCCAACTGTGAGGACTAGCTTCAATGGGCATTCTGGTCAGCATGGATGAGATGGGCCAAAGGGCCTATTTCCATGTTGTTTTACTCAGTGACTCTGAAAAACATTAAACAGACAGAAGTTGTTGTGTATTACAAGGATCCCAAATTGGATAGGATGGGCAATTTTGGTCAGAAATAATCAGTTTAATGTAATCACTGGAAGGCATAAAGGGTACTTTCAGGTAGATGCTTCTGCCCAGGACATGGTGGTGCTCTGGGTCTTATTGTTTCCATGGGCTGAGGAAGCAGGAATCCTGTCATATTTAAAATGAATCTAGTTTACTACTTGAAGTTTGGTAATGCATGAGTACAGGGACTGGGGACTGGAAGATGAATTGTTCTCAACAGCTCGATTGTGGTCAAATGTTGGAAGTTTATTGGTTTTTCATTATCTGCCTTTGTTATGTCTGTTATATACCCCTAGGGTTCATATTTTCTGTGGGCTGTCACTTTCAAACACCGAGAGAATGAGACTGACTTTTGGACACCATTTGAGCTGCTCCAGGGAGAGGGAGAGGGAGATGGAGATGGAGAGAGAGAGAGAGAGAGAGAGAGAGAGAGAGAGAGAGAGAGAGAGAGAGAGAGAGAGAGAGAGAGAGGGAGAGAGAGAGAGGGAGAGAGAGAGAGAGAGGGGGAGAGAGTTGGAGTTATTTGATGGACAATCGATGTTATGGTTTCTCTGCAGCTTGTTTACATTTTACAAGGACACAAAGACACACACAGTTAGAGTCAAGTTGGATTCGGTCAATGGAAGACACCGGTGAGTCGGTTGCTGGTTGAAACTTTCAGTAGCCCAAAAGGGGTGAGTTGAGATTGATCCAGAGTATTGATAAATGACTCTCACAAGTTTCTGCAACTAGAAGAAGTTTGCAGAGAAGAGAGGAGAGGAGGGGAAGGTCTGAAACAGAAGAAACCTAGTGGCAAAGTGATAGCTGTTTGGACTCTGTCTCTTAGTTGCCCGTGAGGGTGAGTTTGTTTCCATTTGAATACGAACGTGTGATTGTCACATAGTTAATCCACAGAAGTGGGTTCTCTGGTGAGGGGAAAACCTTTGTGAATACTACGTGTGTGTTTACCCTTTAACTGGGTGTGGTAGTTCACTGAAGAAAGGCACCCCTGTGGCAAATCACTGTTGCAGTTATTTCATATGTCGGGGAACTGGATAAGTGGCAATCACGTTGTGTGATTGGGGGAACCTTGTGGAATCTACCGGTGTGTCGACCCTTGCCTGGGTGGTGGTTCCCTTGAAGATGGTCCCCTTTGTGATAAGCTACAGTTGGTGATAATCCATACGTGGATTCGGTTTGAGTATCCTGTGGCCACCGCTTTGGGATGTCCCGTAGCTGAATTTGGGTGTGGAACCACTTGTGTTGAAAGGATGTTCATTGAAGATCACTGTCCGTGATACTTTGTGTGTGTGGAGTGGAACAACTTCAGAGATAAAACCTACTGCTATTGTTATTTTATATTGTTATCGTGGAATCTGTGGAATATCGATGTAATTGCCCTCTCACAACATTCGCCTTTGGATTACAAATATCTCGCATTAATTAACCTGTGCATTTGAACTGAACCTTTCTGACATACCACCGTAAGACTGGATCACTTACCACCCACGCTTGAAGAGTTTGGGGATCTATATATTTACATCTACGGATGCATAATACCGTTAACTCTTGATTTACCTGGTTTAAGTTACTATATTACGTAGTTACTAATAAAGTGGTGTTTTAGTAACAGCAAAACCAGCCTCCAGGTGTGTTCTATTGTAGCTGATGCTTTGACAAGATTGTGTGCATGTAACATGTCCAGCAAGTTGCACTGACACCTCTCATTTTAGAGTCTGTGGTTCAGATCCCATTGCAAGTACTCAGTTCACACTGAGGCAAGCTAAACAGCAAGATTTACTCTGATAATAAATTTTACTTTGATCTTAGAATTTTCCAATATCTTTATCTCTAATACAGAGGTTCCGATCATTTTCTTAGCAGAGTTGTCAAAATATCATTCATTCTCAAGTTCAGTTTATTGTCAATCACTGTACACATGTATACCACCAAATGAAAGAATGTTTCTCCAGATCAAGGCACACAACACAGTATCTCCAACTCACACACAACACATACAGACATATTAGCACAACAAATAAGGTGCATTTGTGACAAAAGTCAAAAACTAAACAGTATACACTTCTGGGGCTTCATATGTGATGAGACCTTGGTCGTAGTAGTGAGGTCAGAAGTTTCATGGCCTGGGGAAGGGAACTGTTTCCCATCCTAACAGTCCCGTCCTAATGATATGACCTCCTGCCCGATGGTAGGGGAAGTCAAAGAGATTTTTGGATGGATGGGAGGGATCATTGACAATGCTAAGAACCCTACACACAAGCCCAATGCCATTTTGGACTGAAGATGACAAATATGAGCAGATAATGCTGAAAACATTCACCAGGTCAGGCAGCATCTGTGAAGACAGAAACTGAGTGTATATCGCACACAGTTATACTTTGTTCACTTTTAACTACTAGCCAAGGATAGGTTCTGATTCGTTGTGACAATGGAAAGACCATCTAACTGGGTTAAGACATCCTGGAATTTTTGGTTTCTACATCTCTGTAAACATTTATTACTTTTCAACTTCATATTCAGCGGAACATATGACTGAAATCATCATTCATCCTTCATTTTTAATCAGCTTACATCACTTAAGGAAGCAAAAGGAATCAAACTGCTTTATGTAACAAAGTTATGCAATTAGTATCCCTTCCTGACATGATAAATGAATCAATTTGTCCTCTCTCTACATCTGAAGAGCTGAATTCATTGTATGCTCTTCATGGCTACTGAACACTTTGAATACCAGTCTCTGTAGAGAACACAAATTTTCTCCCATTCTCCTCTCCACTTCAAATTTCTTCTCCTGAAAAAAAATGTTGGGAATACAGGAAGAAGTCCACAGAAAGTTGAGGATGAAGCCCAGTCCATCAGAGGCAAAGACCTGTCCGTCATTGAGCACTGACTGCAGAAAACAGTAGCCGGCATCAAGAAACCCCACCATCTAGGCCACGCTCTCTTCACCACTTTCATCGGAAAGAACGTACAGCAGCTGGAGGTCCCACACCACCAGGGTCAGGAACGGTTATTGCTCTAACAACTGTCAGGCTCCTGAACCAGAATGGATAACTTCACTCACCGCAGCTCTGATCAGAACCTATAACCTACAGACACACTTTTAAGCAGCCCACAGCTCATGTTTTTTTTTACTGTATTTGCACGATTCGTCTTTTGTACAGTGGTTGTTTGTCAGACTTTGTTATTTATAATTTTTCATAAATTCTATTGTATTTCTTTATTTTGGAATCATAGAAAACCTACAGCACAATGCAGGCCCTTCAGCCCACAAAGCTGTGCCAAACTTGTCCTTACCTTAGAAATTATCTAGGGTTACCCATAGTCCTCTATTTTTCTAAGCTCCATGTATACATCAAGGAGTCTCTTAAAAGACCCTATCGTTTTCGCCTCCACCCCCACTGCCGGCAGCCCATTCCACGCACTCACCACTCTCTTGAAAAAACAGCTTGCCCCTGAATCTCCTCTGTACCTACTTCCAAGCACCTTAAAACTGTGCCCTCTCGTGCTAGCCCTGGGAAAAAGCCTCTGACTATCCACATGATCAATGCATCTCATTATCATGTACACCTCTATCAGGTCACCTCTCATCCTCCAAGAAGAAAAGGCAGAGTTCACTCAATTTATTCTCATAAGGCATGCTCTCAAATCAAGGCAACATCCTTGTAAATCTCCTCTGCACCCTCTCTATAGTTTCCACGTCCTTCCTGTAGTGAGGCGACCAGAACTGAGCACAGTTCTCCAAGTGGGGTCTGACCACGGTCCTATATGGATGCAACATTACTTCTCGGCTCTTAAACTCAATCCCACGATTGATGAAGGCCAATGCACCATATGCTTTCTTAACCACAGAGTCAACCTGCGTAGCAGCTTTGAGTGTCCTATGGACTCGGACCCCAGGATCCCTCTGAACCTCCACACTGCCAAGAGTCTTACCATTAATACTATATTCTGCCATCATATTTGACCTAACAAAATGAGCCACTTCACACTTATCTAGGTTGAACTCCATCTGCCACTCCTCAGCCCAGTTTTGCATACTATCAATGTCCCACTGTAACCTCTGACAGCCCTCCATACTATCCACAACACTCCCAATCTTTGCGTCATCAGCAAATTTACTAACCCATCCCTCCACTTCCTCATCCAGGTCATTTATAAAAATCACAAAGAGTAGGGGTCCCAGATCAGATCCCTGAGGCACACCACTGGTCACTGACCTCCATGCAGAATATGACCCGTCTACAACCATTCTTTGTGCTCTGTGGGCAAGCCAGTTCTGGATCCACAAAGCAATGTCCCCTTGGAGCCCATGCCTCCTTATTTTCCGATAAGCCTTGCATGGGGTACTTTATCAAATGCCTTGCTAAAATCCATATACACTACATCTACAGCTCTACCTTCATCAACTTGTTTAGTCACATCCTCAAAAAATTCAATCAGGCTTGTAAGGCATGACCTGCCTTTGACAAAGCCAAGCTGACTATTCCTAATCATATTATGCCTCTCCAAATGTTCATAAATCCTACCTCTCAGGATCTTTTCCATCAGTTTACCAACCACTGAAGTAAGACTGGTCTATTATTTCCTGGGCTATCCCTACTCCCTTTCTTGAGTAAGGAAACAACATCTGCAACCCTCCAATCCTCTGGAACCTCTCTCATCCCCATTGATGATGCAAAGATCATTGCTAGAGGCTCCAGCACATCCTCTTCCTTAGTATCTACATGCTCAAGTTTTTCAGTCCATTGCAAGTCATCCCTTCAATTTCCAAGATCCTTTTCCCTAGTGAATACTGAAGCAAAGTATTCATTAAGTACTTCTGCTATCTCCTCTGATTCCATACACACTTTTCCACTGTCACACTTGATTGGTCCTATTCTCTCATGTATTATCCTCTTGCTTTTCACATACTTGTAGAATGCCTTGTGGTTTTCCTTAATCCTGTCGATCAAGGCCTTCTCATAGCCCCTTCTGGCTCTCTTAATTTCATTCTTAAGCTCCTTCCTGCTAGCCTTATAATCTTCTAGATCTCTAGCATTACCTAGTTTTTTGAACCTTTTGTAAGCTCTTCTATTCTTCTTGACTAGGTTTACAACACCCTTTGTACAGAATGTTTCCTGTATGCTACCATCCTTTCCCTGTGTCATTGGAATGTACCTATGCAGAACTCCATGAAAATATCCCTTGAACATTTGCCACATTTCTTCCGTACCTTTCCCTGAGAACATCAGTTTCTAATTTATGCTTCCAAGTTCCTGCCTGATATCCAGGTATTTCCCCTTACTCCAATTAAACATTTCCCTAACTTGTCTGCTGCTATCCCTCTCCAATGCTATGGTAAAGGAGATAGAATTGTGATCACTGTCTCCAAAATGCTCTCCCACTGAGAGATCTGACACCTGACTAGGTTCATTTCCCAATACCAGATCAAGTACAGCCTCTCCTCTTGTAGGCTTTTGTACATCTTGTGTCAAGAAACTTTCCTGAACACACCTAACAAACTCCACCCCATTTAAACCCGTCACTCTAGGGAGATGCCAATCAATATTTGGGAAATTAAAATCTCCCACCACAACAACCCTGCTATTATTACTCTTTTCCAGAATCTGTCTCCCTATCTGCTCCTCAATGTCCCTGTTACTATTGGGTAGTCCATAAAAAACACCCAGTAGAGTTATTGATCCCTTTCTATTCCTGTAAGTGCCTGCAAGAAAATAAATCTCAAGGTAGTAAATTGATAATAAATTTTACTTTGACTTACAAAGGGAAGAATATCTGAAGGCCAAGATAGAGGAAGTGGAGAGGATGTTTCCTGTAGTGGGGAAGTTTTGAACTAGTGGGTGCACCCACAGAATAGAAGAATGTCCTTTTAGAACAGAGATGAGGTGGAATTTCTTTAGCCAGAGGGTGGCAAATCTGTGGAATTCATTGCCACAGCTGGCTGTGGAGGCCAAGTCATTAGGTATATTTAAAGTGGAGGTTGATAGGTTCTTGATTATTCAGGAGTTTCAGCGTGAAGGCCGGAGAACGGGGTTGAGAGGGATAATGAATCAGCCATGATGGAATGATGGAATGGCGGAGCAAACTGAGTGGGCGGAATGGCCTAATTCTGCTCCTATGTCTTTTGGACTCATAGTCTAAGAATAGGATGAGTGTACGTGGGAGCTCGAAAGTCGTCTCAGGCTGAAAGGGTCCTGTTCCTGTGTACATGATATTTTTACATGTTCATGACTGTTTTCACTTCCCACTTCACTCACTGCCCATTTCCAAACCTAGCTTGTACTCAACAAGTTGCTATCCAACACACGGCTCTACCCAGGCATTAAAATAACTAACTTTATGGCCCATTAAAAGCTCCTTAGGAAAATTTATTAACTTTGTTTCCACTGGATCACAAGACTATATTTCAAAACACTAGAAAACACCTTTCACGCCACTAAAATTAAGCCTGGATCTACAAAGGTGAAGTGCCGTCATAATAGCACAGGCTTCTCCCGACATTAATGTTTAATGAAGCCGCGTTCCTTGCCGCCAGGCGTTTAGCAAATGATAGTGTCTGATAATTTGTGAGAGGCATTAAATTCTGACAGTTTCATAGCCACACAAAGAGAAATTGTTAAGATTCGCTGACAATGTTTCTCTGAATAGTTATTTTCACCCACCCCTGGGGGCTCCAGTTTAATCAACCAATGGAGCAGTAAGCTCAGATAAGCTCCTAATAAAGTGCTTTCTTTTAAAGATTGCCGCAAATTTGCACATGGCAGCCTTTCCCTACACCAATCGTTCAGCGCACGTACTTACTGAGAAATTAAGACAGTTTAGGAATGGAAATAAGCCCTTTAGACCATCAGCCCCAACCTGTGCTTGATTCATCTTACCCAACGTTGGTTATCTCCTCAATACTTTTTCTAAGTACCTGTGCTCTTACTCCGTGGCCATTTCATTAGGTAAACCTGCTCGTTAATGCAAGTATCTAATCAGCCTATCGTGTGGCAGCAACTTAAATGCTTCAAAGAATGCTGATATGGTCAAGAGATTCAGTTGTTGTTCAGACCAAACATCAGAATGAAGAAGAAACATAAGCTAAGTGACTTTGACTGTGGAACGATTGTTGGTGCCAGATAGGGTGGTTTGAGTATCTCAGAAACTCCTGATCTGGGATTTTCACACACAGCAGTCTCTAGAGTTTACAGAGAATGGTACGAAAAACAAAAAAATACATCCAGTGAGCAGCAGTTGTGTGGGTGAAAATGTTAATGAGAGAGATCAGACTGGGTCAAGCTGACAGGAAAGTGATAGTACCCAAATAACCATGCATTAGAATAGCAGCATGCAGAAGAGCATCCCTGAATACATAACACATTGGACCTTGTGTTATGCACCAGCAGCAATAGATATGAAACTGAGTCAAATAAGCAACGAAAATTTGTTAACTTCTACTCAAACATCAAAAGTAAACAAACGACTAACTTAAATGGAAGTTAACAGTGTTTTGCATCTATAGTTATCAAACAGTCAAACTCAGAGAGAATTCTTAACAGAGCTTATTCAAGCACAGTCTTGAAGTGGTAGTTTAAAAAGTCCAAGTGATTTATGAAATAATTGAGAGAAGAGACTTCCCAAACCAGCGATGATCCGAACCTTGAAGAAAAGACGAAACTGCTGACACAAATCCCAGCCGAGAAATGCCTTTTCCAAAGATCCCGAAGAATAAGATTTCTTAAAGTAACTGACTGGACGCTGGAGGTGGTCAACACACACCCAACACCTTGCAGGGGTTGACCAGAAGTGCGTGCTGCACTTCACGTCAATCACTTTGATGCACACAGAATGCCATTGATTCCTACCCGATTCTTTGGGTTCGCACGAAGCTGGTATCTCTTCACTCTCTCTCTCCATCTACAATTACGTAACTACTGATTGTGACTCCCAACAAAACAACTACGCAACAAATTATTGTCTCCCGTTTTATACCAGCAGGATATGCCATCACGTGACATCACATCACCCCACTATGAGAAGACAATTACATCATCCCAATATCACAAGACAATTACATCATGCTCATGAGGAACTCATGGGACAGGTAACACTTGCAGTGGACAGTCTACAGCAGCCGAAGACCAGACTGGGTTCTACTCCTGTTCCTAATAAAGTGGCCACTGAGTGTATAACTAATTTGACTTCTCTTGCAATAGAACCCTTTCCAGAGCATTATTTGGATGGCAGGTAACATTAGATTTCTCTGTTAACTCCCACTCTGCTGACATTCAAGCATCAATTATTGATGACAAAATACAACTCCAGATGTTGGAAGTCAGCTAAAAACCCAGAGAATATTGGAGCAGCAGATAATATGCTGGAGGATATCAACAGGATATCTTCATATCAACAGGGAAATGAAGATTTGCCACTTTGTGGTGAGACCTTTCATCAGCACTTGAAAAGAAGAGAGGGGGAGTAGCCAGTACAAAAAGATGGGTAACAGTTGGAGCAAAAGCTGGCAGGTGATATTATTGTTGACGTCGTGTAAGGCCAAATCTGGAGTACTGTGTGCATTTCTAGTCACCTACCTGCAGTAGGGATATCAATAAGATTGAAAGAACAGAGAGTCAGTTTATAAGGATGTTGCTGGGGCTTGTGGACTATTATAGGGAAATGTTAAAGAGGTTAGGACTTCATTTCCTGGCGTGTAGCAGGAGGGGAGATTTGATAGAGCTATATAACATTATGTGGGGTTTAGACAGGCTTTTTGCACTGAGTTTGGTGGGACTAAAACTAGAGGTCATTAGTTAAGGGTGGAAAGTGAAATAGTTGAGGGGAGCCTCTTCTTCCCAGTGTGTCAGCGGGAGTGGCGGATGCAGGTTTGATTTTGACATTTTAGAGAAGTTTGGATGGATGGGAGGGGTATGAAGGATTATGGTCCAGGTGCAGATCAATTAGACTGAGGCTGAAAACAGTTTGGCATGGACTAGATGGGCTGAAGGGTCTGTTTCTGTGTTCTATGACTCTTTGACTCTAGGTGTTAGGTGGCTCCAGGTTGGGTGGGGGGTGTGGTGTGTAAATGGAGTGGAAAGAGTCTGAGTGATGTAAGAAAGCAGGAGTAATAAAGGGCTGAAGAAGATGGAACCTGACAGGACAGAACGGTGGACGATGGAACGGAGGGAAGGAGATGGGGAGGACAAGCGGTCAGAGGAATATGTAGGTGATAGACAGATGGAGAGTGTGAGATTTTTCCAGGATGTACCGGAAAAAGCCCTGCAGGTCACGCATCACACAGTGTCTGTAGAAAGGGAATCGGTTACTGTTCCAGGAATGTATACTTTGTCAACAACAGGAGGGAAGGAAACAAATTAGAGATGAAAATGAAGGAGGGGGAAATTCTCCGATGGGGCAATACTGGGTGAGGAGATGAGCAACAAAATCCCATCTTCTATCTGAGCACCTTGCAGAACTCAATTGTTGAACTTCAGGTAAGGCCCCTCTTTCCTTATCTAAATCAGAACTGACCATGTTTTTGCATCATCTTGCTCCATTTTTCTTTGCTTATTTTCTGTCCATCTGGCTAACTCTCAATGTCCCTCCCTACCACTTGCATCATACTGAACAGATAAAGAAGTTTAATCTAATCTTAATTCCCATATTAGGTTTCCAAGTCTCACTCTATCAGCAATATTCCCTTCGTTCCACCCAAACTCTCTCCCAGTGTCTTTTGTTATCTGAACCAACTCACATTTCTCTCTCCCCCACTACTGATGCAGGTTACAGAACACAAAGCGTTAATAATTTCCCTCTCTACATATGTCGCATGACCTGCTGAGTGTTCCAGTGCGTTTTAAATTTTGTTTCAGATTTCCAGCATTTGAAATATCTTTGTTTGCTTTCAATCAGCAACATTAAGTGTTGGGGTTGCTCTGTCAAACATGCTCTGAAGTTTTAGTGGGCAAAGTAATCTCCTTCAATGCATAAGAACTTGATGCAGTAATGATTTGAGCTTCATAACTTCAATAACTTCATACTTGTTATTCGTCAGTCATTCTTGAGCACTGGTCTCTGTAAGTTGCACAAGTACACGGCCACGTAGTGACTGAAATGCTCCCACACACATACCCTTTGTTGCTGCGCAGCTGGAGTTTTCTTTTAGATAAATATAATTATACTAATTATATTTGCTAATAATACAAATTTGAAATTATGCTAACATAATTTTGAAATGTGTTACTATAATTGTGAAATACCCAGTAATTAATTATTTGTTAATAAATATAATCCTTGAATTTCCAAAATAATAAATGTACCACAACCTTCACTTTGAAACATTTTAGAGTTTTGAAGTACTTACATTGTCAGTTTCAGTTACAACAATATTACATTTGTAACAATAAACAGAATGGAATTCAGTAGTTCATTGTAAATAACTACCGACCTGCTGAATGCCAACGCCATCTAGTCAAAACATTTTATTGTTGCCATTGTACCTGTCAGTGGTTTTGATTGCCTAACATTCTTTACTTGTGCTGAGTTGCCTGGGTTTGTTTGATATGCATATTACAATAAGAACATTTAAAGTGCCGTGCAGTTTTCAGACCATTTAAAAATTTCCTGCTCAGAGCAATGGTTGGTCCATGCTGCTGTAAAAAAAATTAGAAGGAACATTGTTCTTGAGTAGCATCTAGTCTATAATATACTGCACAACGATGGCTGATTAGAGTAATCTTGGCTACCTTGTTCCTTTAACATGGGTGACAGAGGCGTAGGGATGAATAGTTCTTGATCTTTAGGATCCTCTTTTCCTTTTTCCTGCCTCCATTCTAGCCAACGCATGTAATATAACTCTGTTTTTAATGTAGGTACGTCAAAAAGAATGAGCCAAAGCTTGCTGTTCCCAAAAGTTTGTGCCAAAGTTGAAGCTCTCCGGAGATTTTATAAAAGGGTCTTTGAATCTCTGTTTACTGTTCACTGTACGATTGCTCTTAGTCAGTTCTCCATAAAGTATTCTGTCCTCAGTCATTCTTCTGACATGGCCTGCCCACCTGATATTCTAACAATGTGTAAAAAATATGCAGATCCTATGTTTTCAGACCTTTCCCCGTTCCATCTCAGAAGCTGCTCTCAGCCTAGAATATAATAAATAACCATCCACTGCCCTCTGAGACAGAGATTTTCAACCTTCAGAGGGAAGAAATCTCTCTTCATCTCGGTGCAAGATGCCCATCCCCTTTTCCCAAGACTCTTCAGCTTGAGGAGGCCGCACCCAGCATCTATTTATGAATCTCCCTCAGAACCTTCAATGCTTTAGTTCTTTACATCTTGACTGACACTCGAGATCTAGCTGTGTTGGGATCAAAAGCCCACATGGGCCCCGAAATGGGCTGATCATCTACTGCAGTTGAATTGAGATCTGTACTATTTTAAAAAAAGGATAGGTTAGTTCAAAGTAAAAGTATTATCGAAATACCTATATGTCACCATATACTACAATGAGATCCATCTTCTGCGGGTGTTCATGGTAAATACAAAGGAACGCAATAGAATCAGTGTAAAACTGAACACACAAGCAGCCAATGTGCAAGAGACAATCTGCACAAATAAAGAAGGAAACAAATAAAACAATAATAATAAATATCTAAGTAATAAATATTGAGAATATGAGCTGTAGAGTTCCTCAAAATGATGTTGGTGGTGATTAATACCCACAAAAGGAATAACAGTGGCCTCCAGGTGAAATGGTACCTGGACTACAGGATACTACTGTTCAGAGGAACTGGCAGAGTCTGTGTATGTGAGTAAACTACAGAAGTGTATTATACTTTCAGCCCTGCACACAGACAGTTCTCTTTTACAGGTCCAGCCTTTTATGATCCAAGGTCTTTCAAAATCGCAGTCTTTCAGAGTGCTGCCAAGCAACCATATGAAATCCCTGTCAAATCTTCACTAGCTATTTAATGTCTGGGTGAGTTACAAGCCGGCAAACACACTTTGCATATCAAAAAGTAAATTCAATGCCACTGATTAAGTACCCTCAGTGGTCACTTTATTAGGTACACCTGTACCCCAGCTCGCTAATGCAAATAGCTAATCAGCCAATCACGTGGCAGCAACTCAGTTCATAAAAGCATGCAGACATGGTCAAGAGGTTCAGTTGTTGTTCAGACCAAACATCAGAATGGGGAGGAAATGTGATCTAAGTGACTTTGACCATGGAATGATTGTTGGTGTCAGAAGGGGTGGTTTGAGTATCTCAGAAACTACTGATCTGGGATGTTCATGCACAACCATTTACAGAGAATGGTGTGAAAAACAAAAGAGTGTTCAGTGAGTGGCAATTCTGTTGGAAAAGAAAACTTTGTTAGAGGTCAGAGGAGAACGACCAGATTAGTTCAAGCTGACAGGAAGGTGACTGTAACTCAAATAACAATGCGTTACAACAGTGGTGTGCAGAAGATAATCTCTGAGCACACAACACACCAAACCTTGAGGTAATTGAGCTACGGCAGTAGAAGATCATGAGCAGGAGGTATCTAATACCACTGGGAGTATCTAAGGATTGAAAACTGACCTGTTAGTAGAAGTTGTTAACTTCTCAACTACACACACAAAATGCTGGAAGAACTCAGCAGGCCAGGCAGCAACTCTGGAAAAAAGTACAGTTAACGCCTCAGCCCGAAACGTTGACTGAGTTCCTCCAGCATATTGTGTGTGCTGCTCGGATTTCCAGCTTCTGCAGATTTTCTCTTGTTTATGACTTCTCAATAACTTTATTTTAATCATATAGGTGGTTAAAGATACTGTGTACACTATTGTGATAAAGCAGACTTAATGTCCAAACAGCAAAGCAAAATCAAATCAGAAAATATCTGAAATTATTCGGGGGGGGAGAGAAATAAAGTTAAGATTCCAATTCAACCTTCCATGCAAATCAAAATTGGGTTTATTGTCACTGTCATAAGTTGTGATTGGACAGTTTAATGTGATGCTCTGACTGGACAGTTTAATGTGATGATTTGATTGGACAGTTTGATACAACTGTCTGATGGGATGGTTTAGCTTTCTTTCAATATAGTAATTTTGATGTGGTGGTTTCCTGGGATAATTAACTCAGGCTTGCTGGCAGAACATCCAACGATATTTGACTAGGTCTGCAGATTCCAGCACCCTTGACTGGTTTCTCTTGAGTGGAGGGGGAAGAGAAGCCTGATGGGAAGTAAACAATTGGGTTCCCGACTCACGTACACAGGGTCACTTGCAGGGGAAAGGTCAAACAGTTTACTTGTTCCTTACATTCACATGCAGCGCTGAACACGATCCAGAGTGAAAAGAATTAAAGTAGCAAGAGACAGACAATGGAATACATCATTAGAGACAGAGGCTGAGTGTTTGATAGACCTGTAATACCAATGAGAACAGCGGAAGATTCACTCACTCTAATAATATTCACAAGGCAGACAATTTACAACCAGGTGTGCTTGGTGTTGTTTATTGAACAGTCAAGGCATAGGTGCAGGCTGGTTCTCTGAGAGCAAGGAGAACGAGAACGAGCTAGAGAGCAATGTGGACAGATCTGATCCACTTCATTTTAAACCAGCTATTTTTTGAGGTTCTCATCTGATTTGTAAGACCAGACCTGATTTTTCCTGTTGAGATACCTTAGTAATATAGGGCTTTCATCATTATAATGTTTTCATCTTGCTTTGAGCCATTGAATTTGAGTTAGATATTGCGATCATGTTGAGGATTATTTAGGCCAATGTATTGTGAGTTGAAATTTAAATTTTGGCTAGCTTTATTTTGGGAAAAAATACATATTTAGAATTTGGGATTGTGGTGGTGACAATTGGACAAAAAAGATGACATCCGGTATTTATTTCTGAAATTAGGTTAATTGGGAAATGGGTCTGGATATGTCTGTGTGGACATTTTTCAAGGTTGGGAAAGCAAGAACTAGAGGGTATAGGTTTAAGGAGAAAATAGAGAAATTTAATAGGAACCTGAGGGGCAACCTTTTCATCAGAGTGGTCTGTATATGGAATGAGCTGCCGGATGAAATTGTTAACACCATTTTATAGATAATTGGACAGGTACATGGAGAAAAGATTAGAAGGATCTAGGCCAAATATGGGCAAATGGGACTAGTTTAGGTGAGAATGGACCAGGTGGCCAGAATGGCCTATTTCTGACCATACTGACTCTCTGATTCTCTGGTTATATGTAAATACAAGATTCAAGTACACTTATTAACAAAGAATGTATGAATTATACAGCCTAGAGATTTGCTTGCTCACAGGTAGACATAAAGCAAGAAACCTGTATGAACCCAACTAAAGAAAATAAATCTACAAATAAAAGATGAACACTTGATGATGTTGAAGGAAAAAATATATAGTCATGTATATTGATTCTCCCCCGCTTCCTGATCCGGATACCCTGTCTTTTCATAGACAGGGTTGGCGTTTAAATTGACCAAGCAACAAAATGGTAAAAGGTTCTGGTTCCCTGGAGAGAGGAGTGAAGATTGCAGAGAGCGAGCAAAATTGGCTCTAGCCTCCAATCTGGCCTAGCGTTTAAATTGTCTAAACAATAAATTCTACTTCCACCCACCTACATTAGAGATAAGTTACAGTGATTGCAGATAATCTTCCAACCTGCAATTGTTTGGAATTCCAAAGTTCAATGTAAATTTTATTATCAAAGTACATATATGTCACTATGTACAACCCTGGAATTCATTTTCCTGTGGCCATACTCAACAGGATCTAGGAGATCTAGTCAAAAAAGCTCACTTTACAATGCAACTCTCACGCCGTTCACACTGACTACGTCTTATAACCGCTGTCCAGCAGTGCTTGCACAGTACCAAGCAGAAACAGAAACAAACCAATAGAATAGTAATTATAACAGAATCAATGAAAGTTTGCCCAACTCGGGTGTTCGACCAGAGTGCAGAAGACAACAATACATAAATAAACAGCAATAAATATTGAGAATATGAGGTGAAGAGTCCTTGAAAGTGAGTCCATGGGTTTATGAACCTTTCAATGATGGGGCAAGTGAAGTTGAGTGAAGTTATCCCCTTTGGTTCAACAGCCTGATGGTTAAGGGGTAGTAATTGTTCCTGAACTGAGAGATGTGAATCCTGAGGCTCTTGTACCTTCTACCTGATGGAAGCAACAAGACGAGAGCATGTCCAGGGTGGTGCAGATCCCTGGTGATGGATGCTGCTTCCCTATGAAAGCGTTTCATGTCTTGGAATGACTCATTGTGTTCAGTGGTTTGGAGGGCTTTACCTGTGATGGACTGGGCCGAATCATCTACTTTTTGTACAAACGTGTAGGATTTTCCATTCATGGGCATTGGTGTTTCCATACCAGGCTGTGATGCAGCCAGTCAATGCACTCTCACTGTACATCTATCGAAGTCTGTCAAAGTTTTAGGTGTCATGTCGAATCTCCGCAAACTCCTAAGGAAGTAGAAGCACTGCCGTGCTTTCTTTGTAGTGGGATTTGACAGGAGACCCACATGTTCACAGGGAGAATGTGTAAGCTTCACACAGACAGTATTTGGTCAGGGTTAATAGTGAAATGTGGGAATAGCTGCACCACAACATTGCTCAACATTATGGCTATTTAATTCTGATTAGGGATTTATATAGTTCAGCGTCTGTCGTTATTCCATACACGCCGACTATCTCCTGGATTCTACCTCCCAATAAACTTGCAGCATGTTTTTGGGATGCAGAAAGAATCCTTTGGAAACCATGGGCGTGCAGAGAAGGTGTAAGCTGCAGACGGCCAGCACCGCAGATATCTGTGGAGGTAACAACATGATCTGCTGCAGAACCATCACTACATGAGACACTGCTTCAAGAAGGTAACATCGAACTTCAAAGATTTCCAACACCTGAATTATACAATCTCTTCAATTCCTATCTGGCAGGAAATACAGAAGCCGTAAGTCCCGCATCACCAGGTTCAGGAAAAGCTACATCCCTTCAACCATTCAATTCTTGAACCAATTGGCACAATCCTAAACGTTACCACATTATGGTAACATGATAACCATTACACTTTGCACTAAAATTGCTCTTTTGTTCTAATTGGGTAAAAATTGTGTATAACTTACATTTAATTTATCGTTACTTGTGAAGGTCATGTGTGAAGGGCCTGTGATGCAGCTGCAAGAAGGTTTTGCATTACATCTGTGCACATATGTACAGTGACAGTACATATTTGTCACTGTAATGTAGGGATCTATTTCTTTTAGAGCTGTGATTCCCCTTAGTACCACATATGATCTGTTGTCTCCACATGCACATTGCTCTCTCTCTCTCTCTCTCTCTCTCTCTCTCTCTCGCTACAACGTGAATGCACCAGTTAAAGCCATTTCCCATCTATGTGCTTTTTATTTTAATGTATATACAGTTGTGCACAGACACAACAAATTGGTGATGAGGATGAACCTGAATGTCAGAGAATATCACCAACTGCACTGACAGTGAGAGGAAAGAGTTCAACAGTACGGAGCCGTCACAGATGCTAATAAAGAGAATCATGAACAGTACACAGTGAAAGGCATAACTAGCAAAGTTATAATAACGTGGCAATGGCTTCAGTTGGGAAAGTTGATGAATTTGATGACACTAATGAAGGCTGGAGCCCGTATATCGAGAGGGTTGAAGTGTATTGTAAGGCATACAGTATTGATGAGTCAAAGAAATCCCCCACATTTCTTAGCTTAATGGGTGCAAGAATATACAGTCTCTTACACAATTAATAACCCCTGAAAAGCCAGCGAGCAAGTCTTTTGATGGAATTGTCACAATTTTACAAGATCACTTGAGCCCTAAATTTCTGGTAATAGTTGAGAAATTTAGGTTTTACAAAAGGAATTAGTGAAAGGATGAAAGCATTTCTGAATACATTGCAGAATTGTGCAAACTTTCCCAGTGCTATGACTTTAGAGCTGGACTTTCTGATGCTTTAGGGGACAGACTTGTATGTGGCATGTATATTCAAAGCACTCAAAAGAGGCTACCGGCAGTGAGAGACCCAACCTCAGAACAGGCAATAACCATTGCAATGTTGTTAGAGACTGCAGCAAAGGATGCAGCAGAACTATGGAAAAGGAGGTTAGAATGTGAAATCCACAAAAGTCCCTAATTTGTGCAAAAAGCCAAAAAGGTTACTGATGTGGCAAATGCTCCCATGATGCAACTGACTGTTGGTTCAGGGAAAAGCTTTGCAGGAAGTGTCACGGACAAGGTCAGATAGAGAGTGTGCAAGGCAGATAATGAGCACAGCCAATGAGAAAAAACACACTGAGTGAAAAGCTTCACACATAAAACCAAACAAATGCATAAAGTGACTGAATATGAAACAGAATAAGACAACACAGAGTCTGACAAAGGTGAGTTGTCATGCCTAGAACTGCATAGAGTAACTGAAGCAGATCACAAAATCATCTGGATCACAGTAGATGTGTCTAGCGTAAAACTGAAAACGGAGCTGGCTACAGAGTCAGCTTTGCCAATAATTCCAGAGGATAATTACAACAGACTGTTTTCTAAGCTACCATTAGAGAAGATCTTTGTCTCTCAAAGGCAAGCTGAAGATGAATGTGACATTTGGAAGCCAAACACAACAGTTAGAGCTTTATGTGTTGAAATGTGGAGGGCCAGCACTTTTCAGACATGAATGGTAGAGAAAAATCCAACTAAAGTGGCATACAATCAAAGCTCTCAGTGTGACATCAACAGGAATGGCAACTCAAATGGTAGCATGAACCAGAGACCGGCACGGATGTTTAATTAAAATGAGAAGGTGTTTGAGAAGGGTATTGGTAAACTCAAAGGCATGAAGGCCAGAATTGAACTGAATGAAGCAGCAACACCAAGATTCCATAAAGCACGTCCAGTGCCTTACGCACTACATCTTAAAGTGGTTGTGGAACTTCAAAACTTAGAGGCAACTGGAATTCTCTCCAAGGTTGAGTGGAGTGATTGGGCCACTCTCATTGTCCTGGTGACCAAGAAAGGGAAGTCCAGAGCCCGAATAATAGTGACCCAGTAGGCGGGCCACAAGCTAAACCTACTGACCCTTAACCTCATCCTCCATTTTGCAGCTCTATTCACAAAGTATGTTTACCCCACCAATTCCAGACATAATAAAAGAGATGAGAGAATTTCAAATACTGTAATGTTATGTCTTTCAATAATTAAAATGTATCTAGTGATGGCCATCTTAAATTCATCTAAAGTGTATGAATCATATATTCAGAAAAGAATAAATCCAAACAAATAATATATTACGATTAAAGTTTTTTTAAGAGAACTTACAAGTTGTACAAAAACAAAAAAAAAAGAAATAAATTTGGTATATACCAAACCCAGAGCTATATTAATGTTAAAACAAATGAAAGAGAGAGAGAGAAAAAAACTAAATCAGACTAGGTCCTGTGTGGACATGCACAAAATGTAAAACAGGTTTTCTTCAAAGCAACTACGCATATATACTAATTCATTTCATTTTCAATCTTTTTTTTAATGATTTTTAAAAAAATAAATAGATACAAATCAGAGGAGAAGTTATATCAAATACATAATGCAATAAACATACAAACAACGTAAGGGATGTATACTGTCAAAGTCATGTAAATGTAATATTAGGCTGTTGTGTATAAACAAAGAACCACAACTCCTCTTGGTAGTTCATACAAAAAAAAGACTGGAAATTGTTTATACTAATATATATATATTAGCATATATACTAATTATTAACAAATAAAAAAAGGATTAAATCAACCAAGTCCTGTACAGACATCCATAAAGCATAGAATAGACTTTCCTCAAAGTATCTGTAAACATCTCCCAGCTCAAAATTACCTGTTTAAGTTACAATTGGAATAGTTTAAAAATTTTTAATAAACTCCCAGCCCTCATTTGGAGAAAGTATACTCTGTGGCTAAGAATCAGGAGGAAAAATTATCAAGCGAGTGGGGTAGTGGAGTGAAGGATGGCAATTTATTTTGTACAATTCAGTCATGACTTCCCAGTATTTCCTTCTTTCGGCAAAAATCTCAGGAGGAAAATCTTCCACCATACCAATTTCAGTTGAATTGTAGATCAGTTTCCTTCTTTTTCTAGCCTCTTGGAGTATGGCTTCTTTGGTTGTATAATAATGGAAGCAAAGTATGAGTGGTCTTGGACAAAATTCCAATGAATGTCGAGATCTCGGAATTCTGTACGCTCTGTCGAGGACAGGATTCACTTCAAGGATCTCACTAAAAAGTGAATACAGCATATCAGTGAAGAACTTTAACAGGTCACCAGTTTCAGTATTGTCAGGCAAACGCAATATACGTAAATTCCTCCAGTGTGCTCTACTGTCTAAATCAATCATTATTTTTCTTGTTTTTGATAATTCCAAGGTAACTTCATTAATTTTCTTTTCCATAGATGACATCTTCAATTCTTGTTCGTTGATAGTTTGCCTGAATCGTTCCTGTTCCCTCTCGAATTGATGGGTAGTCTGTTAGAGAGTCTGAAATTGAAAGTCTAAATTCTTCAGAGATTCTTGAACAGTAAAGATGGATTTTTCAAGCTTCCAGTTAGCATCCATCAGTTTATCAATCTTAATTTTAAGCGAACCAAATTCAGATTTCATATCTTGTATTGAAGAGAATATTTGTTCCGTTCCGGGAAAAGTCTTGCCGCTTCTCAATTCAATACCAGATTGATTTCCTGCCATTGTAATTAAGTCATAAATCCTTCAACAGAAATAATGAATCTTCAAACTTAAAATGAATCTATCAATGGAATGTAAGATATAAAAAAAAGTGGAGCCGCAATAGAAATGCGTCTCACTCCATTCACTGCAAAATGGAGCCCAGTCTTTCTTTTTTGTTTTAGATTAGTTTAGTGTTTTTTTTTTCTTTTTCTTAATAATGGCAATCTTTGATCTTTATTTTGAATTGTTAAGAGAAGTTGTGGATATTGAGGAGCTCAATATTATACTATATATGACTTTGACAGTGTACACTCCTTTTTTGTTCTTTGTACTTCCATTGGAATACGTATTTGATATAACTTCTCCTCTGATTTGAATTTGTCTTTATATATTGTAAAATCAATAAAAAAGATTAAAAATGAAAAATGAAATGAAGAAAGGGAAGGCCAGAGCTGCTCGCATTTTTTTTATCGATAGGCGTGCCATCAGGTTGGAGGCTACCCAGACAGAATTGGAAGGTTTATAAAAGGTGAAGCATAAAATTTGCTGTTTATGGCCAAGAACAAGAAAATAACCAAGAAAGAAAGGGGAAAAAAAGTTATGGTTGTCCTATACTAGAAACGAACGTAAACTAGAAAGATAAGACATCCCAAAATAACAAACAACATAGGTCCAAGTTTCATAACAGCTGCTGCAGAAAAACTAAAAATCTTCCAGAAAATACAGAATCAGCTATACTAGTGTAAGAGGTTTCTTCTTTTATAACCATATATAACCATATAACAATCACAGCACGGAAACAGGCCATTCCGGCCCTCCCAGTCCGTGCCGAACTCTTAATCTCACCTAGTCCCACCTACCCGCACTCAGCCCATAACCCTCCACTCCTTTCCTGTCCATATACCTATCCAATTTTACCTTAAATGACACAACTGAACTGGCCTCTACTACTTCTACAGGAAGCTCATTCCTCATTATGTTACTGCTGAAGCTATTAAAATGGCTTCTCTGTACTATTAACTGCTGAGGCAATGGTTCTCTATGGCAGCTTGCTTGGGTTATAATTACTGATAACAGGAATTGTATTCATTTGCTAACCAATTGGGATAGATGTTATTCTTTCTTGTGTGTGAAAGCTACAGTTTATCGCGGGCTTTGGGGAGAAGGCGCGATGGGGACCGAGAAAGGAGACGCAATGCTGTAAGCTGGGCGATGGAACGGACCCCGAGCAGGAGTCCAAGGCCCAGGTTCTTCAGTGAGGAGAGGAGACACGGACAGGCTCGAGTAGAGCGTTTGGTCGATCTCTGAGGCTGGTCCTGTTCGTGGGTTGGTGGAGTTTGGAGGACATCGACTGGAAGAAGGGGGACCTGGTTCTGTAAGAGCTCCAACGATGTGTGCACAAACTGGTTAATAATGGTGCCTTTTCCTTTTTGTTAACAATTCTTACTTTGTTCCTTTACTATCTACATAGTCAAAGTAAGAGTTATAAAGTGTAATCATTTAATTGCATATGGTGTACTGCTCTTTGGTATGGTGGGGTACATCACACAGCATTTACACAAACTCGATTTCACAGTTTGGCGGGGCTGAAGGCTGCTCCCCCTAGACGAGAGTGAGCTGAGCGAGCCTGAGGCTTACCAGGGGCTACACTATAGTTATTAGAAAACTCACTGAACAATTACATGTTTATAGGTGATGATATAATAATATGAGGCAAGAGCAGTATAAGTTAAACAATGAGAAAAATAACATTTTCATACTCTAATCCAACAGTTCTTAGCCTGGGGGATGTGGCCTGCTCGGGGGATCTCCTAGTCAATTTGTTCTCGGGCCTAGTAAAGCTGGCCATTCATGGGTCGAGGCAGTGAACAGTTGAGGGTTCAGTCTGAGCCGATTACCAGTGTTACATCCTTGCCTAGTTGTCCTTGGAGAAGGAGCACGTGTGGTTCATGGGTACAGCAGGGAGTTTCCAGGAATGCTAGGCCTCTCATAGGCTCAAGAGTCTGGTAGATAGTAGTAATCATATTTTAATTTGAAATGGGAAATAGTTTTGGCTTGATTATCATATAGTGTTTTCCGTCAAAGAATAAACTTTTGTAAGTAAAGAAACCATAATTTCCCTCTCTGTCATCAAATAAATTATACGAAGTATCCACAGCTCCAGAGGTTATTATGTCTATGTTGCTTTGTCAGACTGTAGCTATCCTGGATTACCTTGGCCGGGAGGTAATGTTGAGGTTGACGTGATCTTGTTGAATGGTGGAGCAGCTTCAAGGATACAAATAACCTACTCTGAATCCTATTTCCCATGTTCTCTTCATTTATTCCTGTTCTCCCACTTTTTCACCAAGCCCTTCAAGTACCTTTCTTCAAATACTTACACAATTTCCTTGTAAACATCTCCATTGAATTTTCCAATGTACTTTCGACCTGTGCCTTCTGGAACGCAGCAAGTCGTGAAAAATTGTCTCCATTTCTTCCCTCTGGTTCTTTAGTCAAACTCAGTAAATATATTTTTAATCTCACTGGTACAGGCAGCAATGAAACCACACTGTCATCCAGTAGAACTCACACCTACGGTGATGAAATGCTTTGAGAGGTTGGTCGTGACTAGAATCAACAGCTGTCTCAGCAATGACCTGGACCCATTGCCTACTGAGATCAGGTCCACAGGAGACGTGACCTCAATGGCTTTCCACGTGGGCTTGGATCACCTGGACAATGCAAATACCTACGTCAGGATGCTGTTTATTGACTATAGCTCAGCGCTTAACACCATCAGCCCCACAATTCTGATTGAAAAGCTACAAAATCTGGGCCTCTGTACCTCCCTCTACAACTGGATCCTTGACTTCCTAACTGTGAGACCACAATCTGTTCAGCTTGGAAATAACATCTCCACCCCACTGACAATCAAGACTGGCTCACCTCAGGGGTGTGTGCTTAGCCCACTGCTCTACTCTCTCTATACCCATGATTGTCTGCCTAGGCACAGCTCAAATGCCATCTATAAATCTGCAGATGATGCAACCATTGTTGGCAGAATCTCAGATGGAGACGAGAAGGGCGTACAGGAGCGAGATGTACCAATTAGTTGAGTGATATCACAATAACAACCTTGCACTCAGTGTAACTAAGACCAAAGAGCTGATTGTGGACTTCAGAAAGGGTAAGATGAGGGAACACACACCAATCCTCATCGAGGATCAGAAGTGAAGATAGTGGGCAATTTCAAGTTCCTAGGTGTCAATATCTCTGAGGAACTAACGGGGATGAAGCATAAAGAAAGCAAGACAATGGCTGTATTTCATTAGGAGCTTGAGGAGATTTGGTTTGCCAACTAAAATACTCAAGCTTTTACAAATGGAAGAGGAGGAGCTTAGGAGGGGGAAATGGCGCCTAACGGCAACTCCTTTGCTTGCATCTTCGGAAACAGCTCTACTTCCATCTTTAATTTCTCTCTTTTTCCCTTCCAGAGTTCTTTTGAAGACCCTGACCTGGAATTACACGATGACTTCGGTTCTTTGCGGGAATGGGACCCGCTCCCGGTGTTTCACGACTGGCCATTATTCGATATGCCAAGGATGCGGCTTAAGAGATTAGCTCACCTTCAGAGTTCCAGGATCTCGTGGCTCTGGAGACGGGCGGACTGAAGGTCAGTGTCTCTGTCGGAATCTGGGGTGTTGTAGGAGATGGGAGATCGAAAGCAGTGAGCTGGTTTTGGGCACAAAGCTGAGTTCTTTGGGCACAGAGCTCGGAAAAAGCAAAGCAACAGACTTTTAACATCATAAATCAGCAAGTTGTTTGCTATACCTCCCCTTTCACTGCGAAATGGAGACTCCTCTTTCTCCCTTATTAGGGAGAGAGCGAGCCTGTGGTATGTTAAATACTGGGTGAACGAGTAGTCTTTGGGGTACTGCGAGTCTCGTCTTTGCTAATGCTTTGCTGCATGTTTGAGTGCTCGGTGGGAAGTGCTGATGCTTTTTTTGTTGCTGGTGGGAGGGGATTGTTGTTTTGCTGCTGTTTACACGTGGGGGGGCAGCTGGGGGGCTGTGGGGTTCTAACATTTAGCTGTCATTCATTTTTGGGTGCACCCCTCTGTTTTCGTGGATGTTTATAAAGAAAAAGCATTTCAGGATGTATATTGTATACATTTCTCTGACATTAAATGTACCTTTGAAACCTTTGAAATGTCCTGCGAAGAACATTCTGACTGGCTTCATCACTGTCTGGTGTTGGGGGGACTTGGGGGGGGGGGGTGGCTACTGTAGTAAGTTGCAGAAAGTTGTCTCTATCTGAGATTCTGCCAACAATGGTTATATCATCAGCAAATTTATAGGCGGTATTTGAGCTATGCCTAGCTACACAGACAAAGGTATAGAGAGAGTAAAGCAGTGGGCCAGGTACATACCCCGAGGTGCACAAGAGTTGATCATCATCGAGGAGGAGATATTATCACCAATCCTCACAGATTGTGCTCTTCTGGTTAAGAAGTCAATGATCCAATTGCAGAAGGAGATACTGAGGCCCAGATTCTGCAGCTTATTGGTCAGGACTGTGGTAGTGATGGTGTTAAACGCTGACCTATAGTTAATGAACAGCATCCTGATGTAGCTGTTTGTGTTGTCCAGGTGATCCAAGTGTGAAGAGCCATTGAGATTGCATCTGCCATGGACTTATTGTGACAAGAGGTAAATTACAGTGGGTCTAGGTCCTTACTGATGCAGGAGTTGATTCTAGCCATGACCAACCTCTCAAAGGTTGGTAGATGTGAGTGATACTGGACGATAATCATTAAGGCAGCTCACATTATTCTTCTTAGACACTGGTATAATTGTTGCCTTTTGGAAGCAGGTGGGAACTCCCAGCCGTAGCAGTGAGAGGTTGAAAATGTCCTTGAACTCTTCCACCCGTTGGTTGGCGCAGGTTTTCAGAGCCTTTCCAGGTACTCCATCGGGACCTTCTGCCTTGTGAGGGTTCAACCTCCGGAAAGACAGCCTGACATCGACCTCCGAGTCAGTGATCAATGTCCAAACATTTTGAACTTTCTTGCTAAAGAGCCCCAAATAATTTAATTATATGCACTTCTAATTAGTTATTAATTGAATTGATCAGGTGTGACATCTTGATGCAGGGTTTCAACCTGAACTGTCGCCTCTGCTTCTAACTCCATAGATGCTGCCTGACCCATTGAATCCCTTCAGCAACTTTGGAACTGCAATCTGAGCTGGTTTATTATTGACACATAAACAGTGAACAGCTTGTCTCATGTTCCGTCTGTACAGATTGAATCATTACACAGTGCATTAACACGGAACAAGGTGAACAGTACAGAATGCAGAATAAAGAGTAGCAGCAACAGTGAAAGGACAGTGCAGTTAGACAACAAGGTGCAAGATCTTAACAAAGTAGTTTGTAAGGTCAGGAGTCCATCTTATTGTATTATGGAACCATTTAATTGTCTTGTAACAGAAACTGACCTTGAAGCTGGTGACTATTTTCTGCTCGATGGGAGAACAGAGAGAGAATATTTGGGGAGGATTGGGTCTCTGATTATAAGACTATAAGACATTCAGTAGTGTGCAAAAATCTAGAGCTAGGGTGTGTAAGATAGCACTGTATTTATTTATTATTATATATTTTTTTGTATTTGTATAGTTTGTCTTCTTTTACTATCAATTGTTAGTCATTGTTTGTGTGTAGTTTTTCATTGTTTCCATTGCATTTCAATGTTCTACTGTGAAGGCCTGCAACAAAATGAAGTGACATTTACCCTATGTACTTCAATAATAAATTTACTTTGAATTTTGAATGCCTCCCCGTTGCCGTCAGCTTGTAAAAAAGGGAAAGTTTATTCTGAAGGTAAGCCCCAGACTGTGTGAGTCCTTTCTGTCTACAGTAGCCTGTTGAACCTCTACAAATCATGTACTGTTCTGACTTGGAAATATCCCATTCATTGGAGACAAAAGAGACTGCAGGCAGTGGAATTTGGATCTATCAGTAAACAAGCTGCACCTGTTGGATCAGAGAAACAGTCCACATTTCAGGAACTAGGGTTCACTTTATGTTCCACTTGGTAGCCTCCTCCTCAGTTGGCCAAACAATGAAGTGTTCGCTTTAATGTAACCCACAGCACACCTTCCTTTCTCACGCTCACTATCCGTCCAATTTCTATCTCCCTTTGTTCTTTTTCTCCGACCCTTCTTCCTACCATTGTCGTTACCTGGAGATGTTATCCTCTTCCAGCTGGTACTATCCTCCTATCACACCCCCCCCCTCCAAAAGTGAATCCACCAATCCCCTTCCAGCCTCTCCCTCTCATTCCTAGTGTGCTTCTACACTCTCAGTCCTGATACAGGGTCTAGAAAAGTCAGCTGGGCCTTCGCCTCCACAGACGCTGATTTTTCTCCAGCTGTTTGTTATTTTGCTCCCATTCATTGCTGTTGGATGGAATCAGGCTGCAAATTCTAGAATTAGGAGAATGGACCCGGACTCTGGGGTCAGGCATTCCACAACCTATGGACTCACTTTCAAGGACTCCACAATTCGTGTTCTCAATATGTATTTATCTGTCTGTATTTTTATTTCATTTTTTTATTGTATTTGCCCAGTTTGTTGTCTTTTATACATTGGTTGATAGGTAGATATTTCATTGATCCTAAAAGAAATTACAATGTCACAGTAGCATTACAAGTGTGGAGATATAAATATTAGAACAGAAGTAGAAAGAATAAAAAAAAGTTACCACAAACAGTTTAACAAGAGGGTGTAATCACTTCTGCTGTTATAGCTCTCTCTTTGTTGTGTGAAATTTTTAATTGATTCTATTGTGTTTCTTTATATTTGCTGTGAATGCCGGCAAGAAAATAAATCGCTGGGTAGTATGTGATGACACTTTGATAATAAATTTTCTTTGAAATTTGAACTTTATAGGACTGAGATACCTTCATTCTGATTATAAATCTTTGAAATTCCCACATAGGTTCATAATCATTCCCATCCCCATTCCCCTCCCTCACCTTATCTCCTTGCCTTCTCATCGCCTCTCGCTGGTGCTCCTCCAACTATTTCTTTCTTCCATGGCCTTCTGTCTCTTTCACCTATCAACTTCTAAGCCCTTTGCTTCATTTCCCCCACCTCCCCCACCCCAGGTTTCACCCATCACCTTGTGTTTCTCTCTCCCCTCCCCCACCTTTTAAACCTACTCCTCAGCTTTTTTTCTCCAGTCCTGCCGAAGGGTCTCGGCCTGAAACGTCGACTGCTTTTTTTGTATAGATGCTGTCTGGCCTGCTGAGTTCCTCCAGCACTTTGTCTGTGTTTCTCAGGACAGTTGTCTCCCCTCCCTCAGGCTCTCTCATGTAACAATAGAGTGACAGCACCTGAGTATTGAAGCCAGATAATTTGTACTTTAAAGCATCTTGCTGAGACACCTCCTTCTTCTTTGTGAAGTACGCATTGGACCCACAGTCTCTCCCCGACCTCAATGTTCTGAAGAAGTTCTTAACATCACTTGTCCAAAACTGCCAAGCCCATGACCGACATGGGAGATCAAAGACAGGGAGCTTCTGCATCAAATTTGTCATGAAGTGAAATGAAACCACGGGAGATTGCAGATACTATAGCCTCGAACAAATAAAACTGTCTGCTGTGTTTTTTCTCATGAACCCTATCTAAACTTGTCACCACCTCGTTAACACAGCCTGCATAATCTTCCCGAAAGATTAACTTGTAGGTCGAGACAGTGGTAAGGAAGGCAAATGCAATGTTAGCATTCATTTTGAGAGGACTGGAATATAAAAGAAAGTAGGGAATGTTGGGGCTTTATAAGGGATTGGTCAGACTGCACTGGGAATGTTGTGAGCAGGGTTGAACCCCTTATCTAAGAAATGATGTGCTGGCATTGGAGAGGGTCCAGAGGAGGTTCATGAGAATGATCCCAGGAATGAAAGAGTTAATGTACGAGGAGCGCTTGATGTCTCTATGCCTGTACTTGCTGGAGTTTAGAAGAATGAAGGGGAATTTCATTTAAACCCATCGAAAACTGAGAGTGGTTGTGGTAAAGATGTTTCCTATAGTGGGGGAGTCTAGGACCATTGGACACAGCTTTAGAATAGTAGAATGTCTATTTAGAACAGAGATGAGGAAGAATTAGCCAGAGGGTGGTGAATCTGTGGAATTTATTGCCACAAAGGGCAGTGGAGGCCAAATCATTGGGTATATTTAAAGTGGAGGTTTATAGGTTCTTGATTAGGCTATAAGACCATCAGATATATGAGCAGAAGTAGGCCATTTGGCCATTCGAATCTGCTCCACCATTCAATCATGGGCTGACCCATCTTCCAGTCATCCACACTCCCTGCCTTCTCCCCATACCCTTTGATGCCCTGGCTAAATAAAAACCTACCTATCTCTGCCTTAAATACACCCAATGACTTGGCCTCCACAGCTGCTCGTGGCAACAAATTCTACAAATTTACCACTCTCTGACTAAAGTAATTTCTCAGCATCACTGTTCTAAATGGACATCCTTCAAACCCCAAGTCGTGCCCTCTTGTCCTAGACTCCTCTACAATGGGAAATAACTTTGCTATGTTTAATCTGTTCAGGCCTATTACCATCCAGAATGTTTCTCTGAGATCCCCCCTCATTCTCCTGAACTCCAGGTAATACAGCCCAAGAGCTGCCAGACGTTCCTCATACGCTAACCCTTTCATTCCTGGAATAATTCTTGTGAATCTTCCCTGAACCCTCTCCAATGTCAGTATACCCTTTCTAAAATAAGGAGCCCAAAACTGCACACAATACTCCCAGTGTGGTCTCACGAGTGCCTTATAGAGCCTCAACATCACATCCCTGCTCTTATATTCTATACCTCTAGAAATGAATGCCAACATTGCATTCGTCTTCTTCACAACCGACTCAACCTAGAGGTTAACTTTTATTGTATCCTGCACAAGGACTCCCAAGTCCCTTTGCATCTCTGCACTGTGAATTCTCTCCCGATCTAAGTAATAGTCTGTCCATTTATTTCTTCCATCAAAATGCATGACCATACACTTTACAACATTGTATTTAATTTGCCACTTCGTTGCCCATTCCCCTAAACTATCTAACTCTCTCTGCAGGCTCTCTGTTTCCTCAACACTATCTGCTCCTCCAACTATCTTTGTATCATCTGCAAATTTAGCCACAGATCCATTAAGCCCGTAGTCCAAATCAGGGAAATTAGTAGGAGTATCAAAGTTTATGGGGATAAGGCAGGAATAATATGGTTGAGAGGGATAATAAATTGACATAGTGAAATTTAAAGCAAACTTGATGGGCTGAATGGGTTAATTCTGCTCCTGTAGCCTTAGGCACATACGAAGGTTTCGAAGGTACATTTAATGTCTGAGAAACGTATATGGCATACATCCTGAAATGATTTCTCTTCACAATCATCCACAAATACACAGGAGTGCTGCAAAGAATGAACAGCAGTAAATGCTAGAACCAAAAAAGTCCCCCCAGCTCCCCCCTCCAACAAGTAAATGACAGCAAGCAACAATCCCCCCTCCCCCCACTGGCAGAAAAACATTGGCACCCGCCACTGAGCACTCAAGTGTGAGCAAAGCAACAGTAAAAACACAGACTAGCAGTTACCCCAAAGACCACTCGTTCACCCAGTATTCAACATACCACAGGCTCTCTCTCCTTAATAAGGGAGAAAGAGGTGTCGCCGTTTCACAGCGAGAGGGGAGACATAGCAAACAGCTCACTGGTTTACAAAGTTAAAAGTCCATTGCATCAATTTTTCTCAAGCTCACTTGTCGCTAAGGTGCCTGAGACTTTTGCACAGTACTGCCTGTAAATAAATAGTATTGAAAACATGAGTTGTAGAGTTCTTGAAAGTGAGCCCATAGGTTGTGGAATCAGTTCAGTGTTGAGGTGAGTGAAGTTGTCCATGCTGGTTCCTCAGACTAATGGTTGAAAGCTAATAACCATTCCTGAACCGGATGGTGTGGAATTTAAGGCTCCTGTACTTCCTTCCCAATGGCAGGAACGAGAAGAGTATGGCCTGGATGGGGATGTCCTTGATAATAGATGCTTCTTCCTTTCAGCAGTGCTCCTTGTAGATGTGCTCAATGGTGCTGAGAGTTTTTTCAGTGATGAACTGGGTGTTGTCCCTGACACTTTGTAGGCTTTTCCATCCTTGGGCAATGGTTTTCCAAACCAGGCCATGGTACAACCAGTCAGAATGCTCTCCACTGTGCTTCTATAGAAGTTTGTCAAAGTTTTCAATGACATGTCAAATGGGTGCAAGCTTGAACAAATGATCCCCGGTCCAAAGTTTTCATTGTTTTTATATTATTTATCTACTTTTCCCCACTATCTCTACCCACATGCGCTCTGTATAAGAGAGTGAGGTAAGACTTAACTACTTAACAAGATTTAACACGCCTCTGGCACAGAGTCTGGCCCTGTGGCTCAGAAGTGCAGGGAAAGGAGAAGGCAGCAGTGATAGGGGACTCAATAGTTAGAGGATCAGACAGGCGATTCTGTGGACGCAGGAAAGAAACACGGATGGTAGTTTATCTCCCAGGTGCCAGAGTCCGGGATTTTTCTGATCACGTCCACAGAATCCTGAAGTGGGAGTGTGAACATCCAGAGGTTGTGGTACTTATTGGTGCCAATGACATCAGTAGGAAAAGGGAGGGTTCCTGAAAACAGACTACAGGGAATTAGGAAAGAAGTTGAGAAGCAGGACCACAAAGGTAGTAATCTCGTGACTACTGCCTGTGTCATGCGACAGTGAGTTTAGGAATGGAAGGAGGTAGAGGATAAATGCGTGGCTGAGGGATTGGAGCAGGGGGCAGGGATTCAGATTTCTGGATCATTAGGACCTCTTTTGGGGCAGGTGTGACCTGTACAAAAAGGACAGGTTGCACCTGAATCCGAGGGGGACCAACATCCTGGCGGGAAGGTTTGCTAAGGCTGTTGGGGAGAGTTTAAACTAGAATTGCTGGGGGGTGGAAACCAAACTGAAGAGACAGAGGAAGGGGCAGTTGGGTCCCAAATAGAGCAAGCTTGGAGACAGTGTGTGAGGGAGGATAGCCAGATGATAGAGAAGGGACACAGTCAAACCGATGGTTTGAGATTGGTCTACTTTAATGCAAGAAGCATCATGAACAAAGTGGACAAGCTTGGAGCATGGAACAGTACTTGGAGCTATGATGTTGTGGCCATTACAGAGACTTGGATGGCTCAGGGGCAGGAATGGTTACTTAGAGTGCCAGGCTTTAGATGTTTCAGAAAGGACAGAGAGGGAGGAAAAAGAGGTGGGGGCATGGCACTGCTGATCAGTGATAGTGTCACTGCTGCAGGAAAGGAGGACGTCATGGAGGGATTGTCTGTGGGTGGAAGTTAGAAACAGGAAGTGGTTAATAACTCTACTGGGTGTTTTTTATAGACCACCCAATAGTAACAGGGGAATCGAGAAGCAGATAGAGAGACAGATTCTGGAAAGGAGTAAAAACAACAGGGTTGTGGTGGGAGATTTTAATTTCCCAGATATTGATTGGCATCTTCCTAGAGCAAGGGGTGGAGTTTGTTAGGTGCATTCAGGAAGTTTTCCTGACACAACATGGTCCATTCCGGAGCATTCTGGTTCACGGTTCCCACTTGGAGTACTGTGCTCATTTCTGGTCACCTCACTATGGGAAGGATATGGAAACTATAGAAAGGGTGCGGAGGAGATTTACAAGGATGTTGCCTGGATTGGGGAGTATGCCTTATGAGAATAGGTTGAGTGAACTCTGCCTTTTCTCCTTGGAGTGTCAGAGGATGAGAAGTAACCTGATAGAGGTTAAGAAGATGATAAGAGGCATTGATTGTGTGGATAATCAGTGGCTTTTTCCCAGGGCTGAATTGGATAACATGAGAGGACACAGTTTTAAGGTGCTTGGAAGTAGGTACAGAGGAGATGTCAGGGGTAAGTTTTTTACACAGAGAGTGGTGAGTGAGTGGAATGGGCTGCCGGTGACGGTGGTGGAGGCGGATACGATAGGGTCTTTTAAGAGTCTCCTGGACAGGTACATGGAGCTTAGAAAAATAGAGGGCTATGATTAACCCTAGGTAATTTCTAAAGTAAGTACATGTTCGGTGCAGCATTGTGGGCCGAAGGGCCTGTATTGGGCTGTAGGTTTTCTATGTTTCTACTTTTCCCTCACTATGTCTATCTCCATGCACTGTGTATAATAGAGTTAAGTATGTCATGCTTTAGCACTTTTGTTCTATGTCAGCTGCGTGTTGTTCCGCTTTGAATATATCTGTACAATGGCAAGCTTCTATCCTGGAGTTTGACGCGCATCACCAGGGTCAGGAACAGTTATTGCCCCTCAGTCATCGGACTTTTGAACCAGAGGGGTTAACCTCACTCAGTTTCACTTGCCCCATCACTGAATTGTTGCCACAACCTATGAACTCACTTTAAAGGACTCGTCATCTCATATCCTCTATTTATTGCTTATTTATTATGATTCCTTTTTTTTTCTTTTGGTATTTGCAGTTTGTTGTCTTTTGTACACAGGTTGTCTGCCCTGTTGGTGCAGTCTCTCATGGATTCTATTATGGTTATTAGATTTATTGAGTATGCCCGCAAGAAAACAAATCTCAGGGTTGTATATGGAGGTGTATATGTGTATATATATATATAATAAATTTACTTTGAAACCATTGCTAGGCTAGTAGCCAGGGATGAGGTGACTATAGTTCACTTTTGCCTGCAGTTTATTGCTCAGGCAGGTTGAATCTGTTATTGAATCTGTTCACTGCCTGGTACAAACCTGTTAGGTCCCCCTTTATCTAACTACTACATGCTAATCCCACCATCTCTTCCCTACTATGAATTTACTATAGACAATAGACAATAGGTGTAGGAGTAGGCTATTCGGCCCTTTGAGCCAGCACTGCCATTCACTGTGATCATGGCTGATCATCCACAGTCAGTACCCTGTTCCTGCCTTCTCCCGCTATCCCTTGACTCCGCTGTCTTTAAGAGCTCTATCTAACTCTTTCTTGAAAGCATCCAGAGAATTGGCTCCCACTGCCTTTTGAGGCAGAACATTCCATAGACCCACAACTGGGTGAAAAAGTTTTTCCTCAACTCCGTTCTAAATGGCCTACCCCTTATTCTTAAACTGTGGCCTCTGGTTCTGGACTCCCCCAACATTGGGAACATGTTTCCTGCCTCTAGCATGTCCAGTCCCTTACTATAGCTAGCAAATCCAATTTCAAAGCAGTTTGTTGCATTAACATATGGTATTTTACCTCTTGTCTTTTTAAAAATCTTCATCAGTGCAGTGCAGAAAACCTCTCTGTGACGGTCTACACTCAGTGGTCACTTTATTGGGTACACTTGTACACCTGCTCATTGATGCAAATAGCTAATCAGCCAATCATGTGGAGCCACTCAATGCATAAAAATATGCAGACATGGTCAGGAGGTCCAGTTCTTATTTAGACCAAACATCAGAATGGGGAGGAAATGTGATCCAAGTGATTTTGACTGTGGAATGATTGTTAATGCCAGAGTATCTAAGAAACGGCTGATCTCCTGGGATTTTCATGCACAACCATCTCTAGAGTTTACAGACAATGGTGTGAAAAATCTAGTGAGCAGCAGTTCTGTCGGTGAAAACACCTTATTAATGAGAGAGCTCAGAGGGGAATGGACAGACTGGTTCAAGCTGACAGGAAGGCAACAGTAACTCAAATAACCACTTGTTACAACAGTGGTGTGCAGAAGAGCATCTCTGAATGCACAATACATTGAACCTTAAGGTGAATGGGCTAGAACAGCAGAAGACACAAAGATACACTCAGTTCTCTCTTAATTAGGTACAGGAAATAACTAATAAAGGAGCCACTGAGATGCTGAATACAAAGATTAAAAAGGATTTTGAATTATTTTAAGATGAAAAGATCATTAATTCAATGCAGATTAAAGGGTTAGCCCGCCAATAATTATCCACACGTATGAATTCCTTGCAATTCCAGTGATTAGGATACTTTGCAACAGGCTTTATCTAATTGGAGCTCAAAGGCTTATTCAGAAATGGCAAATAGATACCACAGATGGAATCAGTGAGTAAGAGAGATAAAGCTAGATAAGAATTTGAACAACTTTTCCAGCTGCTGGGTGTGTGGGTGGTTAGAAGAGATGAATTGTTCGCTCATAAAATGAAAAAAAAGGTGGTGATGCATTTAGTATTGAGTGGCAAACATTTATAACGTCAAGATTTCAATAGTGCATCAGGTTCTCAGTCATATAAGAGCATCAGGATATCAATTCTTTTATCAGGATACCAGTTCAGATTCCAGTTCTTTGAGAGCTAGTGTCTTAACTCCCCATTATAGTATATTCCACAAGGCAGGCTGGTTTTGTCTTGCAATAAGTTCCAATTACTTCAGTAATTTGGAATTCCCAGGACAGATGCAGAAACGTTTATTAAAGAAAGCAGTTTAGAGAGCCTTGTTTTGCAAGGAGAGAGATGCTGGAGTGAATTGAGCTGCTCATTGCATGGGATAGCTCAGCTTATTTTACCAGTGTGCTGGTCCCAATGACCAGGAGACCTTTGAACCTGTGCACACATAAGCATAAGAAATAAAGGCAGGAATGGATCATAAACTAAAACAACACCAGATTCCGTGCTTCATCCTCATCCCTGTATCCTCTCATTCTGTGTTATCTTCGGTATCTTCAACAATTCACTCTTCACGGCTAGCTCAGCAAAATATACATCTCACTGTGCAAACACCTCTACAATTCATGTTCTTGATAATTTTTGCTTGTTTATCTATAATTATTATTGTATTTTTGTATTTGAAGTTTGTTGTCTTTTGCACATTGGTTGTTTGTCAGTCTTTTTGTTTATTTTATTCACTCTATTGTGTTTCTTTGCATCAATTGTGAATGCCTGCAAGAAAATCAATCTCAGGGTAGTATATATCGTGACATACAGTATGTACTTTGGTAATAAATTTACTTTGACTTTGATTTTCTCCGGATGTTCGTCCAAAATGTTTGTTCCATTACCTATGTTGCCCGAGCCCTCAGGTTCTAAAGCAGGGGTTCCCAAACTCTTTTTTTTTACCATGAGCAGGGTCCTTGGATCCCAGGTTAGGAATTCTTGTTCTAGACTCTCCAGCCAGAGGAAACAATCTGTCCTCATACTGTTCCACTCCTTCTCAGAATCCAATACATTTCCACAATAATATAAAGACATAGGAGCAGGATTAAGCCATTCAGCCCATCAAGTCTGCTCCACAATTCAATCCTGGCTGATTTATTTTCCCTCTCAACGTCACTTTTCTGCCTTCTCCATGTAACTTTTGACACCATTATGAAACAAGAACGTATCAACCCCTGATTTAAATATACCCAATGACTTGGCCCCCACAGCCTTCTGTGGCAATACATTTCACAGATGCACCAACTTGTTGCTAAAGAAATCCCTTCTTACCTATGTTCCAGAGGGATGTCCTTCTATTCTGAAGCTATGCCCTCTGGTCCTATTCCCCCCATTGGAAACATCTTCTCAGCATCTATTCCATCTAGACCTTCCAATATTGGGTAGCTTCAAAAAGGTGTCCTCTCATTCTTATTATCTCCAGTGAGTACAGGTCCAGAGCTATCAAACACTCCTCAGATGTTAATTCTTTCATTATCGGGATCATTCTCATGAACTTCCTCTAGACCCTCTCCAATGGACATCCTTCAATTCTGAGGCTGTGTCCTGTTGTGTTAGACTCTGTCACTATAAGAAGCATCCTCTCCACGTCCACTCTGTCTATGCCTTTCAGTTTTGATAACGTCTTTCACTCAGCCTTGTAAATTCCTTTTAAAGAAGAATTTGATTCCTGGGGATCAATGGAGTGAGATAGGGGTGGATGAGGAGCAAGGCTGAGAGATAAAGGGGACAGTACTACTGGGACAGAACAGATTCAATGGGCTGAATGGCTAAACTCTACTCCTATGTTTTATGGAAATTACCTTGTCTGGTTCTCTCTGGCAATGTTGGCATTCCTTTCTTTGGAAAAATGATTTGCTAATGATGCACTTGTGGATGACCTGACAAAGAACAGCAAGACCAACACAGTAAGGAGAGGGTCAGCAGGCTAATTTTAATTATCTATATAAGACTGCAACAGTACTTCCCATTAACATGGCACCTTAAACAACAGCAACCATCTTAACACAGACGGCATGGCAACACAGCTGTTAGCACAATGTTCTACAGCACCAGTGGTCACGAATCCAGGTTCGATTCCCGCTGCTGTCTGGAAGGAGTTTGTACTTTCATGACTGAGTTGGTTTCCTCTGGGTGCTCCGGTTTCATTGCACACAGTAAGACATATGGCTTGAGGTTAAAGAGCTGTGGGCGTGCTATGTTGGTGCCAGAAGCATAAAACTATGAAGGATAGGCTTAAGAGGGGTGGTTAATGGGCTGCTGGAGAAAGTGGTAGAATCAGGCAAGGTTACAATGTTTGGGCAGGCACATGGATAGGATAGTTATAGAGAGCTATGGACCAAACACAGGCAAATGGAATTAGCTCAGTAGACAAACAGGTCAGCATGGACAAGTTGGGCCAAAGGGCCTGTTTTTATGTTGTATAAATATGTGACTTCGACTTACCCATTCATATGTATTTAAGATAAGAGCAGGGACTGGAGCAGCTGGAGGTAACCAACACAGTCACAATGAGAATGAACAGACACCACATAGACAGTGCCCGAGGTCAGGATCGAACCCAGATCACTGGAGCTGTAAGGGAAAAGTTCCTTCCTCTTCCCCATCTCTCCACTCTCGCAACCTCTGAATCTCCTTTCACTACCAGACCACTTCTTGTCTGTGAGTACGGATAGATCTCCTATAACATAATAGTTCAGTGCCCAAGCAACACACATGAAATGCTGGAGGAACTCAGCAAGTCAGGCAGCATCTGTGGAAAAGAGTAAGCAGTTGACGTTTTGGGCTGAGACCCTTCATCAGTTCCCAAGAACGTTTGCAAAGGCAGGTAAGTTTAGTTTGACCCACTGAATCCATCGTTAGTCCTTGTCATACAGCCCAGAGAGAGGCCCTTTGGACCATCTAGTCCATGCTAACCAAGATGTCCTTCCAAGCTAGTCCCTTTTGTCTATGTTAGGCCCACAATGTTCTAAACCTTTCTTACCCATGTCTAACTGTCTTTTAAAAATTGTATGTTCCTCAGCCCCTTGCAGGTCATTCAGTATATGGACTGAATTTGACAAGATCCCACATGGCAGGTTGGTCAAGAAGGTTCAGTTGCTCAGCATTCAAGATGAGGTAGAAACTTGGATTAGACATTGGCTTTGAGGGAGAAGCCAGAGAGTGGTAGTAGATGGTTGCCTCTCTGACTGGAGGCCTGCGACTAGTGGAGTGCCACAGGGACTGATGCTGGGTCCGTTGTTGTTTGTCATCTATATCAACAATCTGGACAATAATGTGGTTAACTGGATCAGCAAATTTGTGGACGACATCAAGAATGGAGGTGTAGTGGACAGCAAGGAAGGCTATCATGGCTTGCAGAGGGATCAGCATCTGCTGGAAAAATGGGCTGGAAAATGGAAGATGGAATTGAACGCGGACAAGTGTGAGATATTGCACTTTGGTAGGACCAGCCAGAGTAGGTGTTGCATAGTGAGTGGAAGGGCACTGAGCACTGTGGTAGAACAAATACACGTACATAATTCATTGCAAGTGGCATCAGGTAGATGGGGTCATAAAGAAAGCTTTTGGCACATTTGCCTTCGGAAATCAAAGTACTGAGAAGAGGAGACAGGCTGTTATGTTGAAGTTGTATAAGACATCGGTCGGGCCTAATTTGGAAAATTGTGTGCAGATTTGGTCACCTGTCGAGAGGAAAGATGTAAAAAAGATTGAAAGAGTACAGGGGAAAATTATAAGGATGTTGTTGGGTCTGGAGGACTTGAGTTATAAGGAAAGATTGAATAGGCCAGGTCTTTATTCCTTGGAACATAGAAGACTGAGAGGAGATTTGATAGTGGTCTGCAGAATAACGAGGCGTATAGATAATGTCAATGCAAGCAGATGTTTTCCACTGAGGTTGAGTGGGACAACAACCAGAGGTCATGTGTTAAAGGTGAAAGTTGAAAAGTTTAAGGGGAACATGAGTAGAAACGTCTTCACTCAGAAGGTTGTGAGAGTGTGAGACGAGCTACCAATGCAAGTGGTGCATGCAAGCTTGATTTCAACGTTCAAGAGAAATTTGGATAGGTACATGGATGTTAGAGGTATGGAGAGTTACGGTCCCTGTGCAGGTTGATGGGAGTAGGCAGTTTATATGGTTCAGCACAAACTAGATGGACCAAAAAGCCTGGTTCTGTTCTGTACTTTTGATGACTCCATGGTCTATGACCCGTTCTCTGGGAACTCATTCCACCTACTGTACCTAGCACAAAGACATCCCTCAGGTTCTTTCTAATCTTTCACCTACCACCATAAACCAATACCCTCCAGGTTTTGTTTTCCTGGGATAAAGACTGTGTGCTTTCACCCTGTGACCAGCCGTCATGATTTTACAATCATTCACAAGATCACCCCTCAGTCTTCGAGGCCTACTCAACTGCTCCCTATAACCCAGAACCTGGAGCCTTTGAGAGAAGCTGTTTGTGGAAACCACTGGTCCAGTAGACACTGATGAACTTGACCTAATCAAACCGGAGAACATCTGGATCCCAGCTCATTCCAACCAATGAAATCACAGGCCAGGCACCTTGGAAATGATTCTGTGATGTAATTTTTCTTTCACATCTAGACGATCAAAGGTGCTGGAGTTGTTATTATTTTGAAGTAAGTTTCTTGAGAATAATAGAATGTCAATTATAAAATGTGTACCATTGGGAAGAAAGTCTGTGGCCCAAATATTCACAGTCTGTATTGTTGGTCAGTTTTGTTTCCATCCCATCCAGAAAGATCATTTCCGACAAAAGTCGTGAGTCAAGGTCATGTTTATTGTCGGATAGAACAGTCCATGTATCAACAAATACTTTGGAGAGCATTCTTACGGCAGCATCACTGACACAGGGCATCAGATTAGCCACTTCAACAAGAAAAACATAAATTAAACCTAAATTGTACACATTTTTACAAGAACACAATTAGCAGAGAAAGCCCATTTTAGCTCAAAGTTGTCATCCAAGTTGCTAAAGGTGGGGGGATATATGGGAGGCAGGGTTTAAGGGTCGGCACAACATTGTGGGCCGAAGGGCCTGTACTGTGCTGTACTATTCTATGTTCTATGGTTCACCTGCCCAAATGTTCACTTACTAGGCCAGTTCACTGTTTCCTTGTGATCTTACTAGGCCGGTTCAGTGAGAATCCTTTAAGTTACTAAGCCAGTTTGAAAACATTTTAAGAGATTCATTGTTCAGTGACTAGTGTGCTTTGGGATGAATGCTGAGGATTGAGACCTGCAGACAAACTGGTGGTTTGTAAGTTCGGAATTGTTGCCCAGAGCGAGGTCTGCATATCTTTGTATCTGCTAGGGACATTGAAACCTAGTGTCTACAGGCCCAGATCTGTGGCCTTGGAGGCTGGAGGTCTGTCAGGTTGAAACACTATGTATGCGTGTGTGTGGAAGGGAGGAACAGAGCTTGTTTTTGCTATTGCTCTTTGTTGCTCATTGTGTGCTGTGTTGTTCTGCTGAGCATTGTGGGCATTCTATGTTAGCACCACAATGCATGCCTGTCTCAACCATTTCCTCTGGCCAATCATTACTCCTACATAGCACACAGTTGTCCCTCAGCTTCCCATTCAATCTTTCACTTATTGCCTTAAACCGATGCCTTCCAGTTCTTGATTCCCCCAGCAGTCAATCAGATGTGTTGGTTTTTAATGGAAGCGATAATTCTGTTCAGAGTAGTTACAGTTGGCAAACTTTCCCGTAACACCAGAATATCCTGTGACATTACAGGGAAGATACTGGCAAGGGTAGAGGAATGGCTGACAGGCAGGAGGTAGCCAGTGGGAATAAAAGGGGCCTTTTCTGGTTGGCTGCCTGTGACTAGTGGTGTTCCTCAGGGGTCAGTATTGGGACCGTTACTTTTCGCGTTGTTAATGATTGAGATAATGGAATTGATGGATTTGTGGCAAAGTTTGCAGATGATACAAAGATAGGTAGAGGGGTAGTGAGTCCTGAGAAAGCAATTGATTGTAGCAGGACTTAGTCAAACTTGAAGTATTGGCAAAAAAGTAGCAGATGGAATAGTGTTGGGAAATGTATGATAATGATTTTGGTAAAAGGAACAGTAGTGTGGACTATATTCCAAATGGGGAGAAGGTTCAAACATCAGAGATGCAAAGGGTCTTAGGAGTCCTCGTGTAAGGCTCCCAGGAGGTTAATTTACAGGTTGAGTCTGTGGTAAAGAAGGCAAGTACAATGTTGGCATTTATTTCAAGGGGAATAGAATATGAAAGCAAGGAGATAATGCTGAGCCTTTATAAGACACTAGTCAGGCTACACCTAGAGTATTGTCAACAGTTTTGGGCCTGATATCTCAAAGGATGTGTTGTCTTTGGAGATAATCCAGAGGAGGTTCACAAAGATGATTCCAGGAACGAGTGTGTGGCCTCCGTCGGCTGTGGTTGACCATGGGTACTATGCCTCTGGTAGTCACTGGGGAGTGGCCACTCCTGGGCACAAGCCAGGGTGGAGTTGATTTGGAGATCCGTCTGTTGCCCATGCAGTGGGACCCCCCCCCCCCCCCATGCTGATGACAGGTCCAAAGGAACGATGAAAGTCGATACAGTTTGGTACCAGCAGCATCGCAGGAGTTGCCGTGCCGGTGCTGGGTACAGCAGTCAGCCGCCTTCGGAACTCCGACTCCGGAATTTTCCTCGGGGTTTACTCCCAAAGCCTTTCCCGTGAGCGGGTATAGCCGCAAGGCAGCGGAGGTTTGAAATCGGAGTCTTCCCGCCCCTAGATGAGCTACCATCCATGGTTAATGAGCCCCATCTGCCCGGAACAACTGGTTTTAAGGAGCCAGTGGTCCGTCTTTGCCCCTTCTGTCAGTGAGACAGCTCTGAATAAGAACTATGCCACACGTGAAGGCCAGGAGTTGGACTTGGTTGTCAGAAGCTGTCTGAGACGCACGCCATGAAGTGCATTTGTCTAGCAGTGGGAGCTCGTCCTCACTACCACCACGGTTATGACTACCTTTGGAACCTCCAGGAATGAAGGGGTTAACATACAAGGAGCGTTTGGTAGCTTTGGGCCTGTACTCACTGGAATTTAGAGAATGTGTCTAGATCTTACTGAAACCTACCGAATGTTGAAAGGACTAGATCAAGTGGATGTGGAGAGGATGTTTCCTGTGGTGGGGGTATCCAGAACCAGAGAGCACAGCCTCAAAATTGAGGGGTGACCCGTCAAAACAGAGGTAAGGAGGAATTTTTTTAGCCAGAGAGTAGTGAATCTTTGGAATGCTCTGCCACAGACCGCAGTGGAGGCCAAGACCTTTGGTATACTTCAGGCGGAAGTTGATCATTTCCTGATCGCTCAGGGCATCAAAGGATATGGGGAGAAGGCAGGTGTATGGGGTTGAGTGGGATCTGGGATCAGCCGCGATGGAATCATGGAGCAGACTTGATGGGCTGAATGGCCTAATTCTGCTCCTATGGTTTATGGTCTGATGGTCTAAAGGTATTGGTGAAGCAAAGTGGTTTCTGTGTTAAAAATGACAGTTTTGCAGTCAGTGTTATGGACAATCAAAGTCACTTGCTGCATGTTCTGAAAATAAGTTTTTTTTTTAAGTTAAGCCAGACCGATTGCATTGTAAAGATCTGTTTTTGCATGGACTGGAGTAGCACCACAATCTCGTTGTCTTGAGCAATGACAATCAATTGATATTCTATGCTATTCTATATGCAGTCAGTAAAATTACCTTTAATCTTTCAGATCCGGAATTTCAGCATGAATGTGAACTCAGATCTCTGGGCGACTGTCAAACCTCTGGACAGGTGTCTCCTCTGAATGACAGCAGGGGACAACAGCATCACCTTTCACTTCTGTAATCAGATCTCTGAAGCAAGGATTCAACCCATCACCCTCTGAGCCAGGAACAAGAGCACTGCTAAATGAACCCTTCATGAATCCAGAAGTTTTCATTACAAAAACACAGAATTTTACATGACTGCAGAGAATGGTCTACAGATTCTGCCATAGAATATAATCATTAAATTAGAATCTAACAAGGAATAATTTTTCTGTCTGAAATTGCTACCACTTACTGTACCACTGCTGTTTTTTACCATCTTAAGGTGGTGATAAAAGGCTTCCTCTGAAGTCATGTCTGAAATGTGATTATCCTGAAGATGACCTCCCATTACATAAAAATAATATTGCAGGCTCTTCTAATTTATCTAATGAGGAATACATAAATCAAAATAAATCAAATGTTGCTGAAGTGTAGCAAGGGGTGACAATTCAGTGCTGGGTATTCCTGACCCAGCTTTTAGATCAGTGATTTGAGTTGGTTTGAGTTTAAGAGTTCAATCAATATTTAGATGTTTTGGAAAGGACAGGGAGGAGGCAAAAGTGGTGGGGTGTGGCACTGCTGATCAGAGATAGTGTCACAGCTGCAAAAAAGGAGGAAGACATGGATATTCTACAGAGTCTCTGTGGGTGGAAGTTAGGAACAGTAGAGTCAATAACTCTACTGGGTGTTTTTTATAGACCACACAATAGTAACAGGGACATCAAAGAGCAGATAGGAAGACAGATTCTGGAAACATGTAATAATAACAGGGTTGTCCTGGTGGGAGAATATAATTTCTCAAATATTGATTGGCATCTCCCTAGAGCAAGGGGTTTAATGGGGTGGAGTTTGTTAGGTGTGTTCAGGAAGGTTTCTTGACACAATATGTAGATACAACTACAAGAGGAGAGGCTGTACTTGATCTGGTATTGGGAAATGAACCTGGTCTCAGGTCTCTCAGTTGGAGAACATTTTGGAGATAGTAATCACAATTCTATCTCCTTTACCATTGGAGAGGGAAAGGAACAGCCAAGTTAGGAAAGTGTTTAATTGGAGTAAGGGGAAACATGAGGCTATAAGGCAGGAACTTGGAAGCATAAATTGGGAACAGATGTTCTCCGGGAAATGTATGGAAGAAATGTGGCAAATGTTCAAGGGATATTTGTGTGGAATTCTGCATAGATATATTCCAATGAGACAGGGAAAGAATGGTAGGGTACAGGAATCATGATGTAAAATGGCTGTTGTAAATCTAGTCAAGAAGAAAAGAAAAGCTTATGTTCAAGAAGCTAGGTAATGATAGAGATCTAGATAATAAAGCTAGCAGTAAGGAGCTTAAGAATGAAATTAGGAGAGCCAGAAGGGACCATGAGAAGGCCTTGGTGGAGAGGCTTAAGGAAAACCCCAAGGCATTCTACAAGTATGTGAAGTGCAAGAGGATAAGATTTGAGAGAATAGTCCCAATCAAGTGTGACAATGGAAAAGTGTGTATGGAACCAGAAGAGATAGCAGAGGCACTTAATGAGTACTTTACTTCAGTATTCACTACGGAAAAGGATCTTGGCAATTCTAGGGATGACTTACAGTGGGCTGAAAAGCTTGAGCATGTAGATATTAAGGGACAAGATGTGCTGGAGCTTTTGGAAAGCATCAAGTTGGATAAGTCGCGGGGACCGGACGAGATATACCTCAGGCTACTGTGGGAGGTGAGGGAGGAGATTGCTGGGCCTCTGGCAATGATCTTTGCATCATCAATGGGGATAGGAGAGGTTCTGGAGGATTGGAGGGTTGCGAATGTTGTTCCCTTATTCGAGAAAGGGAGTAGAGATAGCCCAGGAAATTATAGATCAGTGAGTCTTAGTTCAGTGGTTGGTAGGTTGATAGAGAAGATCCTGAGAGGCAGGATTTATGAACATTTGGAGAGGCATAATATGATTAGAAATAGTCAGCATGGCTTTGTCAAAGGCAGGTCGTGCCTTACGAGCCTGATTGAATTTTTTGAGGATGTGACTAAAAACACTTTGAAGGTAGAGCAGTAGATGTAGTGTATATGGATTTCAGCAAGGCATTTGATAAGGTACCCCATGCAAGGCTTTTTGAGAAAGTAAGGAGGCATGGGATTCAAGGGGACCTTGTTTTGTGGATCCAGAATTGGTTTGCCCACAGAAGGCAAAGAGTGGTTGTAGATAGTTCATATTTTGTTTGGAGCTCAATGACCAGTGGTGTGCCTTAGGGATCTAATCTGGGACCCCTTCCCTTCATGATTTTTATAAATGACCTGGATGAGGAAGTGGAGGGATGGATTAGTAAATTTGCTGATGACACAAAGGTTGGGGGTGTTGTGGATAGTGTGGAGGGCTGTCAGAGGTTACAGCGGGACATCAATAGGATGCAAGACTGGGCTGAGAAGTGGCATATGGAGTTCAACCCAGATAAGTGTGAATTTTAAATTCACACTTATATAAATGAATAAGGTTCATTTTGGTAGGTGAAATATGGCAGAATATAGTATTAATTGTAAGACTCTTTGCAGTGTGGAGAATCAGAGGGATCTTTGGGTCCAAGTCCATAGGACACTCCAAGCTGCTGCACAGGTTGACTGGTTAAGAAGGCATAAGGTGCATTGGCCTTCATCAACTGTGGGATTGAGTTTAAGAACCGAGAGGTAATGTTACAGCTGTATAGAACCCTGTTCAGACCCCACTTGGAGTACTGCACTCAATTCTGGTCACCTCACTACAGGAAGGATGTGGAAACCATAGAAAAGGTGCAGAGGAGATTTACAAGGATGTTGTCTGGATTGGCGAGCATGTCTTATGAGAATACGCTGAGTGAACTCGACCTTTTCTCCTTGGAGTGATGGAGGATGAGAGGTGACCTGTTAGAGGTGTATAAGATGATGAGAGGCATTGATTGTGAGGATAGTCAGAGGCTTTTTCCCAGGGCTGAAATGGCTAGCATAAGAGGGCACAGTTTTAAGGTGCTTGGAAGTAGGTACAGAGGAGATATCAAGGGTAAGTTTGTTTTACAGAGTGGTAAGTGCGTGGAACTGGCTGCCGGTGACGGTGGTGGAGGTGGATATGATAGGGCCTTTTAAGAGGCTCCTGAACAGGTACAGTATATGGAGCTCAGAAAAAAGAGAGGGCTGTGGGTAACCCTAGGTAATTTCTAAAGTAAGTATATGTTTTGCAGAGATTTGTGAGCTGAAGGGCCTGTATTATGGTGTCGGTTGTCTATGTTTTCATAAAGAAAGCCCTTAATGAGACATGAAGAAAAATCCCGTGTGTATCACCAGCAAATTAAAAAAATGTTAGAGATATTAGGACATTATTGTGTGCAGCCCTCATCACCTACTTGCAGGAAAGGTATCAATAAGATGGAATGAGTGCAGAGAAGGTATACAAGGAAGTTGCCGTGACTGGAAGACCTGCGGTATTTGGCAAGATTGAATAGTTTAGGATGTTATTCTCTGGAGTGTAGGAGAATGACGGGAGATTTGATAGAGGTATTCAAAATTATTAGAGGTATAGATAGGGTAACTGCAGGCAAGGTTTTTCCACTAATGTTGGGTGAGACTAGAACTGGAGGACATAGGTTAAGGGTGAAATGTAAAATATTTGTGGGGAAATTGAGGGAGATCGTCTTCTCTCAGATAGTGATATGAGTGTGCAACGAGCTGTCAACCTAAGTAGTAGATGCAGGTTTGATTTCAATACTTGAGATAAATTTGGATATATATGTAAATTGGAGGGGTATGGAGGTCTATTGTCTGAGTGGGTTTTCTGGGATTAGGCACACTAAATGAACCGAGGGACCTTGTTTCTGTGCTGCAATGTTCTATAGCTCTTGGACCAATGAACCAAAAGCTTGGTCAAAGATGAAAAAGAGCAATAGAGTGTGAGAGATTAGAGATAGTAGAGAGGGAATGGAGTGAGAGATTAGGGATAGTAGAGAGGGAATGGAGTGAGAGATTAGGGATAGTAGAGAGGGAATGGAGTGAGAGATTAGAGAGTGAGTGAGAGATTAGGGATAGTAGAGAGGGAGTGCGAGATCAGGGTTAGTAGAGAGGGAGTGGAGTGAGAGGTTAGAGATGTAAGAGGGAGATTATGTTTATTTGTCACATGTATATTGAAATATACAGTTAATTACATTACTTGTGTCAACGACCAACACAGTTTGAGGATGTGCTGAGGAAAGCCCACACGCCTACAACTACAAACCCTAACCCGTACATTTTTGGAATATGTGAGGAAACAGGAGCACCCAGATGAAACCCCTGAGGTCATGGTAGAACGTACAAACCCCTGACAGGCAGTGGCAGTAATTGAACCCCAATATCTCAAACACTGGCACTGTGAAGCATTACACTAACCACTACTCTTCTGTGCTGACCACCAGATCAAGTCAATAAGACTTTATTGTTGTGTACACCTATGTAATGGGGTACGGGTTGAAAGAAAGCTCCAGCCTATATGAGACTCCTAACTCTCAGTGGTGTGGTTGCCTTCTAATCTGGTCTAGTAAATTAACAATAGACGGGCAATTAACACAGGCCATAGACACATACACTTTTAGTGATGAAGTAGAAGAGATAAAGGGATGTTTGAGTGGCCAGAATTAGAGAGGACAATTATCTCAGCAAGTTCTAGGTAGATAGAAGAAAGGGAGAGGCAATGGAGAGTTTGAAAGTAAAAATTAGGAGATTGAAATTAAGGTGTTGCTTAATCATGAGCCAGTATAGGTCAGTATACACAGGATAATTAAGGGGATGGTGTATGCGATAGGTCATAGGTAGCAGAATATTGGACTGCAAAAGAGCAGAAGGAGTGGGAGAGTCAGGTTCAGTGGTACCAAAACTATAGGTGAGAGTTTCAGCAACAAATTTGCTGAGAAGGTGTCAGAGAAGTTTACTACCACCTATTAGACTTAAATAACAACATAAACCCTGGCATTTCGTTTACTTTGCTACGTGATCATGGAAAGCCCCACTGAGAGACTCTGATAAAGAGAGCACAAGCATAGTCTTTTACAGCTTAAACTACATGGAGTTCAGCAGTTTTCAGGAGTCAAGAGTTCCTGGTTAGATCTCATCAACAAGGTTCAGGTTGCTCCCATACCTTACACAAAATTAGACAGAGGGCCCCTACGGACACCATCAGTTCCCCATTAATTGGAAGAAACCAAGCCATTGGTTCTGTAGCCCTGAAGGCCAAAGGAACCCCCCCATTGATGATAAGAAACCAAACTGTAGCCTTGAGAGCTAAGGGTTCCTCCTTACACACAACTGTGGTTTATCAGTTCTTTATTATCAACATGATTTACTACATCTGTGTGTCATCAGTTCTTAATTTCTAACAGGACTCATTGATAATTAGTACGAGTAGACAGACCCCATCTGCTTCTCACCCTGCTATTTGCGTGATCTTGTTAACCCTTAATTCTCAGGCTTAGTTTTCTTCCACAGTCACCTCCTTTTTGAGCATTAGATCAACTTTATTCTTCTTCATTTTCCAGATAAGGGGCTTCAGAGGCCGCATGTCTAAACAAGCGCCTTCATCATACTCAAGATCAAAGGGTCCCAACTTCACCTTTGGAAACATCCCTGTGGATCCATGCCAGGGCTGGGGTGCCAGGGCACATGTAAATCTAAAACATTGCTACAGCACTATTATCCATCCATAATGCACTACTGTTGTCCACCACTCTCTTGAGAGATTCCCAAAGGCCACCATCCTCCAGGAGGATTATACTTGTGGAATTATTCTCCTACCTAACGTATTCGTTTCACGCTCTTCTGAATATGGTTGACCAGATAGGTTATATTCTCAGACTCATCGGAGATACAGGTAAAACATTCCTGTCCTACGATAGCACAGGTGCCACCTTTCTCAGCTAGTATGAAGTCCAGGGCAGTTCTATTTTTCAGGGTAACATGTACAACAAGCTGGAGGAACTCAGCAGTTCGGGCGGCATCTGTGGAAATGAACAGTCAACATTTTGGGCTGAGACCCATCGTTCTGACAAAGGGTCTCGGCCTGAAAGGTTCACTGTTTGTTTCCATGGATGCTGCCCGACCTGCTGAGTTCCCCCAAGCGTGTTGTATGTGTTCCTTTGACCTCAGCATCTGCAGTGTACTTTGTGATTACTATTTTGCAGGGTTACTGTTTTAATGGCTATTACCTCTGCTGTCAGTTCTTTATTTGTTTCTGGGCATCTTCTAGTACCTGTGACCATATCATTGACCAATTTCACAAAGGTTGGGGCCATACTTATTAATTCCTGTGAATTAATAATTAAGCTCTTGCCAATCCCCAATAGGAAATGTTATCACCCAAAACCTTTCAGTTTCTGAAATGGCCCTCTTGCTTCAAGACCAATAGGGGTGCTTGCCTATATCCTTTAGGTGATACACACATGGTACCATGTTGGCCAATGACAGCATCCCTCCCAGTCTGAGGACGACCTCGCCCCACAAACCTTGTGTGTTCTATTAAAGGCTTAGAGAGATGTTATTAATTACTTTCCAGCTGCTACTTTTCCTTGCATCAACCAGCCTTTGGCATAGGCGCTGGTCACCCTCCACCAGCCCTGTTGGGGTGGGGGGTCCCTAGTTCTATTGTAGGTGACAGGTGCCATCCATCAAAGACAGTGCGCACCCATCTATGGATGCTAAATGAAACCTCCTTAGGCTGTAGGCGGAGGCTCCGACCTTGTCTCGTAACACTGATTCCAGAGGTTTTAGCCTTACTGCCCCCAATCTCCCTACACTATCGGCCTCTGTTGGCTCTTTCCCGTGTTATTATTACAATGTTGCCATGCCTCCATTTGGGGAAAGGTGAAGGAGGCAAGAACGAAGGGAATGTCTCCCCTGCCCCCCTCCCCCCATAATGCAGTGTATGTGTACAAATCCAGCGAGCAGAAGCATACAGCAAGTTCATAACTGAGAGATAAAAAGTATTATGCAAGAGTCCAAGCAATGATACAACTTTCATTCTTCTTTTGTGTCGCCGGGCAGTCCTTCACTGTGACCGTGAATCCGGCCGGGCTTTCCGACCACCTCTACTGGGGTCCATGTCGCCAGAATCACGCGATGGGGGCTCCTCCACCGAGGCGAAGGCCAGTTTTCACATACACAAATCTGATTTAAATCTCTTCCCCCAATGCAGCTGCCACTCGCCGCCGATTCAATCTCATGGCTTCACCCCAAAAAAAATTAACAATTAAAAATAGTTTTCTCGTCAGTCCAGACCAGAGAGATTTGGGTATTTATTAAAGATGGTCGGGATCCGGCCGGCATTGGTCGTCCTTATTCATACTTCGAAAGGGGTTAATTTGGATGTCCGATTCCACACGCGCTTTGCTTTCTGCCATGAGCAGATACGACTCCGGGATTCTCCGCCTGAAATGGACCTTGTCCGCTACTTTATCCTCCGCTGGATCCGCGCTTTCAACTGCCGGTCACCCGTCTGCAGATCACAGAACCCGGCAGGCCCGGGTGCCTCCAGACCGCGATCGCTACTGCCGATCTCAACGGTTCTAACGATCCGGAGTAGATTCACGACCCCGACTCCACCGTCATTAATGCGGATTCCAAAGACCTCGGACACCTTCGAAGTGCCGATTGTGCAACCTCCAACTCCGACTCCAGGCCGGGTCTTCGGGCATGGTGCTGGAATCCCCACACCCGCCACTCCGCAAGCCCCTGTCTCTCAGGTCCCACCGTCAGTTATTGGCTCCTCGGAGATTTCACCCTTCTCCTATCCTACCTTTCCTGAACACCCCAAACCTCCCCTCTCCTCAGACACTACCACCCCCTTACCCCCTCCGATCCCAGCTCTCAGCCATGCCCGGTCTCCACAATGCCCTCCGACTTTGCCCTCTCTGAGGCAGGGCGCTCTGTCCTCAGTAAGGGCCTCACCTTTGTCCCCCTGCGCCCACACCTCATTGAGTTCCGCGCCCGCCACTACGGTGAACTCTTCTTCCGCCGCGTCTGTTACCGTGCCTACTACTTTGGCAAGGACTCTCCACCCCACACTGATGTGGCAAACAACTAAATATGTCAGGGATGGGGTAGGAAGGGGAGGAGGGGCATTAACGGAAGTTAGAGAAGTCAATGTTCATGCCATCAGGTTGGAGGCTTCCGTTAATGCCCCTCTTCCCCTTCTTACCCCTGTTTGCCTGTTCTCCATCTCCCTCTGGTGCTTCCCACCCCCTCCTTTCTTTCTCCAGAGGCCTCCCGTCCCTTGATCCTTCTCCAGCTCGGTATCACTTTCACCAATCACCTTTCCACCCCACCCCCTCCGGTCTTCTCCTATCAATTTGCATTTCCCCCTCCCCCCACTACTTTCAAATCTCTTACTATGGTAATTCATCGCAGTTGTGATGTCAGAAGTGGAGTAGCCAATTAACATTCAGAAAGATCTCCAAACCAGAAGTCAAGGTAAAAACGGGGAGTTAACTGAGAATTTTATTTTCAAATGATAGCTTATCGTGCAGTAGATTCTGTTCCCTAAAAGGATGATGAATCATACCTTTCCTAGGTGAAGAGGAGGGATTTGTGGTACTCTGAGGATAGAACAGGGAAATGAAAAGGTCTGTTGGCTGATTCTACACACAAATACAATGCGAGACATGATCTCCAACTGTGCTGTGTGCAACAAGGAAGAGAGGGGTTGTTGCAGTAAATAATGGAAATGAAAGTGAATAATGAATGAAAATGACTCACTTTCCCTCAGGGGAAAATGTCCTCCTGATAAATGCTAATCACTAACTCTGCTTTCAGATAGGCACCACATTTGAACCTACTTCTGTCATCTCTATAAACCTGGCTGACGTGTGATGTCACTGATGTGTAAAGGAATGTGTCCTTTCTCAATCCTCGCATCATTAGGTCTTGATTCACTAATCACAACTACAACAGCAATATTTATCCTGACTGGAGTTTCCACTTCTCTGACACAAAATACAAGAGAGGCGGCTTCAGAGAGATAAAATGCAACAGACTTGAAAGTTACAGCGTTGGAAAATTTGTGAGTTAGAACAGAATGAGTAAATCATGCTTGCAGGAGTCGGATGCATTCAACACTCAAATATAGCTCTCAGTTACACAGTGACTATTTCAATATGCATCAATGTGATGGCATACAGTTATTCTTACAGAAAAAATGTATTGTTCACAAAAAGCTGTTCAGATAATTGATAGAGAACATGTGAATAAAAGGCATCCTAAATCAGTACACAATGCCAGAAAGCTACAGATGAGTTCAGTCTGCACAAAAGATGCTGGAATGGGCAACTCTGCAGGCCAGCCAGCATTTAGATTTTGATTTAGATTTATTTCAAAGTTCACTATAATTTATTATTAAAGTATGTATACGTCCCATATAAAACCCCGAGATTTCTTTTCTTATCGGTATTCACAGAGCAATGAAATAAAACAGAATAAAATGAACTACACACATAGACTGACAAGTAATCATGGTGCATATGAAGACTATAAGATCATAAGACAATAAGATATAAGAGCAGAATTAAGCCATTTGTCCCATCGAGTTTGCTCCGCCACTTCATCATGGCTGATCCATTTCCCTCCGAACCCCAGTCTCCTGCCTTCTCCCTGTATCCCTTCATGCTCGGATGAATCAAAAATTTATCAACCTCTGCCTTAAATATACTCAATAAGTTGGCCTCTACAGCTGCCCGTGGCAACAAATTTCGCAGATTCACTGCTCTCTGGCTAAAGAAATTCCACCTTATCTCCACTCTAAGTGGATGCCCCCTGTTCTGAGGCTGCATCCTCTGTTCTTAGAGCCCCCCCACCATCGGGAACATCCTCTCCACATCCACCCTTTCAATATTCGAATGGTTTTAAAGACAATCTGTGCAAGTACAAACAAAGAAATAAATACACAGAGAACATGTGTGGATAAATCCTTGAAACTGATTCCATTTATAGTGAAATTTCACCTCTCCAGTGTTGAGGTTGGTGAAGTTATGCACACTTGTACAGGAGCCCAATGGTTGAGGGACAATATTTATCACATGCAATGAAATGTGTCACTTTCGTTAAGAACCGACACACCAGGAGCAAACGTTGAAAGACATTTCTCCATCAACATAACATGCCCACAGTGCTTGGCAGAACACAACAAGCACAAGACAAGCCTCGTTCATTCATTTCACTCTCTCTCCCACCCACGCACATGCACAGTCCTCCAACTCCAGCATTTATGGAGAGACGGAGACAGTCGACATCTCCAGCTGAGGCTATGTGGACTGAAAGGCAGAGGGAGATGACCAGAGTCTAAAGGAGGGGAGGAGGGATGGAGCAGGTGCAGCCAGGTGAGGAGGTACGGCTGGTAGATGGAGGAGGGGAGGTGATGCATGGAAATGACAGAAGATTGCAAATGGTTAAATCTGATAAGAGGCTGGTGGACAGATGGAAACAGTGGAACAGGGAATTCAATTATTAATTGATAGGTTTTTTTTAAAAAAATTATTCCCTTCACATGAGATTCCATTTTTTAATTTTAAATTGGCGAATAGTACAGTTTTGCTCTCTGAATTCTGCACATCTTCATCCTAGTGACTTTATATTCTTAGTGCAGCCCTCTGAGTAGGTGTAACCCCAATAGCCAAATTAGTCACATAAAGGAGATGGTATCTTGCATTTGGTAATGCTTTATCATTTACACTAAGATAGGTCTGGTAGGGTAATAGTTAAATTACTGAGACATAGAAATAAATACAATGGAAACAGTCCTTCAGCCCAGTGAATCCATGCTGTCTGTGGCAATGAATTCCACAGATTTCTAAAAGGACAGCATTTTATTCAGAGGCAATGCACTCTGGTGTTAGATTCCCCCACTATGGGAAACATCCTCTCCACATCCACTCTATCTAAGCTGTCAATATTTCATAAGGTTCAGAATCAGAATCAGATTTAATATCATCGACATTTGTTGTGAAATTTGTTAACTTTATGGCAGCAGTACAATATATGAAACATAGAAAACCTACAGCACAATACAGGCCCTTTGGCCCACAAAGCTGTGCCGAATATGTCCTCATCTTAGAAATTACCTAGGGTTACCCCTAGTTTTCTAAGTTCCATGTACCTATCAACGACTCTCTTAAAGGACCCTATTGTTTCCATCTCCATCACCACCACTGGCGGCCCATTCCACGCACTCACCACTCTCTGCGTAAAAATCTCACCCCTGACATCTCCTCTGTACCTGCTTCCAAGCACCTTAAAACTGTGCCCTCTCGTGCTAGCCATTTCAGCCCTGGGAAAAAAGCCTCTGACTATCCACACAATCAATGCCCCTCATCATCTTGTACACCTCTATCAAGTCACCTCTCATCCTCTGTTGCTCCAAGGAGAAAAAGGCCAAGTTCACTGAACTTATTCTCATAAGGCATGCTCCCCAATCCAGGCAACATCCTTGTAAATCTCCTCTGCACCCTTTCTATGGTTTCCACATCCTTCCTGTAGTGAGGTGACCAGAATTGAGCACAGTACTCCAAGTGGGGTCTGACCAGGGTCCTGTATAGCTGCAACATTACGTCTCGGCTCCTAAACTCATTCCTACGATTGATGAAGGCCAATTCACCGTATGCCTTCTTAACCACAGAGTCAACCTGCGCAGCAGCTTTCAGTGTCCTATGGACTCGGACCCCAGGATCCCTCTGATCCTCCACACTGCCAAGAGTCTTGCCATTAATGCTATATTCTGCCATCATATTTGACCTACCAAAATGAACCACCTCACACTTATCTGGATTGAACTCCATCTGCCACTTCTCAGCCCAGTTTTGCATCCTTTCAATGTCCCACTGTAACCTCTGACAGCCCTCCACACTATCCACAACATCCCCAACCTTTGTTTCATCTGCAAATTTACTAACCCATCCCTCCTATTCTTCATCCAGGTCATTTATAAAAATCACAAAGAGTAGGGGTCCCAGAACAGATCCCTGAGGCACACCACTGGTGACCGACCTCCATGCTGAATATGACCCATCTACAACAACTCTTTGCCTTCTGTGGGCAAGCCAGTTCTGGATCAACAAAGCAATGTCCCCTTGGAGCCCATGCCTCCTTACATTCTCAATAAGCTTTGCATGGGGTATCGTGTCAAATGCCTTGCTGAAATCCATATACACTACATCTACTGCTCTACCTTCATCAATGTGTTTAGTCACATCCTCAAAAAATTCAATCAGGCTCATAAGGCATGACCTGCCTTTGACAAAGCTAAGCTGACTATTTCTAATCATATTATGCCTCTCCAAATGTTCAAAAATCCTGCCTCTCAGGATCTTCTCCATCAACTTCCCAACCACTGAGGTAAGACTCACTGGTCTATAATTTCCTGGGCTACCTCTACTCCCTTTCTTGAATAAAGGAACAACACCCGCAACCCTCCAATCCTCTGGAACCTCTCCCGTCCTCATTGATGATGCAAAGATCATCGGCAGAGGCTCAGCAATCTCCTCCCTCGCTTCTTACAGTAGCCTGGGGTACATCTAATCCAGTCCCGGTGAGTTATCCAACTTGATGCTTTCCAAAAGCTCCAGGACATCCTCTTTCTTAATATTTATGTGCTCAAGCTTTTCAGTCTGCTGAAAGACATCCCTGCAATCGCCAAGGTCCTTTTCTGTAGTAAATACTGAAAGTATTCATTAAGTACCTCCGCTATCTCCTCTGGTTCCATACACACTTTTCCACTGTCACACTTGATTGGTCCTATTCTTTCATGTCTGATCCTCTTGCTCTTCACATACTTGTCGAATGCCTTGGGGTTTTCCTTAATCCTGTCCGCCAAGGCCCCCTCTGGCTCTCCTGATTTCCTTCATAAACTTCTTCTTGCCAGCCTTATAATCTTCTAGGTCTCTATCGTTACCTAGTTTTTTTAAATTTTCATAATCTTTTCTTTTCTTCTTGACTAGATTTACAACAGCCTTTGTACTCCACAGTTCCTGTACCCTACCACCCTTTCCCTGTCTCATGGGAACGTATGTATGCAGAACCAGAATCCCCCACAAATATCCCCTGAACATTTGCCACATTTCTTCTTTACATTTCCCTGAGAACATCTGTTTCCAGTTTATGCTTCCAAGTTCTTGCCTGATAGCCTCATATTTCCCCTTACTCCCATTAAGTGTTTCCCTAACTTGTCTGTTCCTATCCCTCTCCTATGCTATGGTAAAGGAGATAGAATTGTGATCACTATCTCCAAAATGCTCTTCCACTGAGAGACCTGACACCTGACCAGGTTCATTTCCCGATACCAGATCAAGTACGGCCTCTCCTCTTGTAGCTTTTCTACATATTGTGTCAAGAAACCTTCCTGAACACACCTAACAAACTCCACCCCATCTAAACCTGTCACTCTAGGGAAATGCCAATTAATATTTGGGAAATTAAAATCTCCCACCACAACAACCCTGTTATTGTTACACCTTTGCAGAATCTGTCTCCCTATCTGCTCCTCGATGTCCCTGTTACAATTGTGTGGTCTATAAAAACACCCAGTAGAGTTATTGACCCCTTTCTACTCCTAACTTCTACCTACAGAGACTCCGTAGACAACCCCTCCATGACTTCCTCATTTTCTGCAGCCGTGACACTATCCCTGATCAACAGTGCCACACCCCCGCCTTTTTTGCTTCCCTCCCGTTTCCTTTCTGAAACATCTAAATCCTGACACTTGAAGTTACAATTCTTGCCCCTGAGCCATCCAAGTCTCTGTAATGGCCACAACATCATAGCTCCAAGTACTGATCCACGTTCTAAGCTCATCCACTTTGTTCATAATACTCCTTGCATTAAAATAGACACATCTCAAACCATCGGTCTGAGTGCGTCCTTTCTCTATCACCTGCCTATCTTCCCTTTTGCACTGTCTCCAAGCTTTCTCTATTTGTGAGCCAACCTCCCTTTCCTCCGTCACTGCAGTTTGGTTCCCACCCCCCAACATTTCTAGTTTAAGCTCTCCCCAATAGCCTTAGCAAACCTCCCCGCCAGGATATTGATCCCCCTGGGATTCAAGTGCAACCCATCTTTTTGTACAGGTCACATCTGCCCTAAAAGAGGACCCAGTGATCCAGAAATATGAATATCTGCCTCCTACTCCAGTCTCTAGGCCACGCATTTATTCTCCACCTCCTTCCATTCCTATCCTCACTGTCACGTGACACAGGCAGTAATCCTGAGATTACTACCTTTGTGGTCCTGCTTCTCAACTTCCTTCCTAACTCCCTATAGTCTGCTTTCAGGACCTTCTCCCTTTTTCTGCCTATGTCGTTGGTACCAATGTGTACCATGACCTCTGGCTGTTCTCCCTCCCTCTGCAGGATATCGTGGACGCGATCAGAAACATCCTGGAACCTGGCAGCTGGGAGGCAAACTACCATTTGCATCTCTTTCCTGCATCCACAGAATCTCCTGTCTGACCCCCTGACTATAGAGTCCCCTATCACTACTGCCTTCCTCTTCCTTTCCCTACTCTTCTGAGCCACAGGGCCGGAGTCTGTGCCAGAGGCACAGCCAGCGTCGCTTCCCCCAGGTAGACTGTTTCTCCACACAACAGTACTCAAACAGGAGTACTTATTGGTAAGGGGGACAGGCACATGGTAACTCTCTAGCATCTGCCTCTTGCCCTTCTCTCTCCTGGCTGTTACCAAGTTATCTGTCTCCCCAGGCCCCGGAGTGACTACCTGCCTACACAGCTCCTCCCTATCACTCTTCCTTACAAGACGAAGGTCATCGAGCTGCATCTCCAGTTCCCTAACGCGGTCCCTAAGGAGCTGCAGCTCGACACACCAGTTACAGATGTGGCCATCCGGAAGGACTGGGAGTCTCCAGGACATCCCACATCTGACACCAAGCACAGAAAACCGGCCTCATACACATACTTTCTTTCTGCATACTACACAGAAGACCATCTCGCCTCGATCCGTTCAGCCAAAGCCTTTCTACTCTCTCTCCCTCTACTCCTTGCCCGCTTCTCTGACACCCGCTATATAAAACTGTCTTCTTTTTAAACTCTACTTGCTGTTCTCACTGTCTGACATCCTCGCACTTGCGCAGTCGTGCCTCGTTCAGATCGCTGAAGAAAAACTGAAGAGGAAAAAAATCTGAATTACAGTAAGATATATAAATAACGTCCTGGGTTGATGGGGGTCCTTACTGATGGATGCTGTCTTTCTGAGGCACCGCTCTTTGAAGATGTCTTGGATACTACAGAGGCTAGTGCCCATGACAGAGCCGACTAGTCTTTCAAGTTTCTGTGCGGTAGTCCCCCCAGACCAGACGGTGATGCAGCCTGTCAGAATGCTCGCCATAGGACATTCGTAGAAGTTTTCAAGTGTTTTAGTTGACAAACCAAATCTCCTCAAACTCCTAATGAAATATAGCCATCATCTTGCTTTCTTTATGCTTCGTCCAGGTTAGGTCCTCAGTGATATTGACACCCAGGATCTCGAAATTACTCACTTTCTTCACTTCTGATCCCTCTAAGAGTATTGGTTTGTGTTACCTCGTCTTACTCTTCCTGACATCCACAGTCAGCTCTTTGCTCTTGCTGACGCTGGGTGCAAGGTCGTTTCTGCAACACTACTCAACTAACTGGTATATCTTGGTCCTGTACGCCCTTTCATCACCATCTGAGATTCTGCCAACATCATCAGCAAATTTATAGATGGCATTTGAGCTGTGCCTAGCCACACAATAAACCTCCGCCCTCCCATTCTTCTATACTCAGAGTCATTAAAACACTCATACATTAACCCTTTCATTCCTAGGATCATTCTCGTGAACCTCCCCTCTACCCTCTCCAATGCGAGCACATCCTTCCTTTGAGAAGGGGCCCAAAGCTGCTCACAATATGGCAAGTGCAATTTGAATAATGCTTTGTTAAGCCTCAGCCCCATGCTGCCCAATACATCCATGTCACCAATTAACTCTTTGGAACGTGGGTCAAAACAGGACCTCATAAAGGAAACGTACGTGGTCACGGGAAAAATGTTCAAGCACCATGCAGGCAGCTGTGGAATTGAATCCGTGTTGCTTTTGCTGCAATAGCTCAGGCTAATGGACACGTGCTGGTGGACCTGCCTGCTATAAACATATCCAGTGAAAGAAAAACTGAACGGTGTATTCATGCCAATTTTCATGAGTGTGCGGGGGAGAGTCACTTCCCTACCGGGCATTAATGAAAGAAGTTTTAGTTGCATTTTGTTGGTTTCATGGGAACTGTTATTAAGACGAGCGTTTTACCAGAAGAGGAACTCCTTGCTGCTGTTGTAAGATTTTAACTCTTGACTCCAAGTCACGGTGGAGCAGCTGGTAAAGTGACCGCCTCACCATGCCAAAGCAACACAGACAGAATGCTGGAGGAACTCAGCAGGCCAGGCCGCATCTATGGAAGAAGTACAGTCGATGTTTTGCGCTGAGACCCTTCGGCAGAACCAGCCTGCTGAAAGGCCTCAGCCCGAAATGTTGACAGTTTTCTAATTTCCATAGATGCTGCCTGGCCAGCTGAGTTCCCCTAGCATCTTGTGTGTGTTGCTCAGATTTCCAGCGTCTGCAGATTTCCTCTTGTTTGTCGCGGTGCCAGAGGCGGGGAACTCGGGTAATGTCACAGTAGTGTTTGTTTGTCTCCCCTGTAACTGTGTGCATTTTTCCTGAGTGCTCTAGATTCCTCCCAGATCCCACAGAGGGGCTTGTGCCCCTCGTGAGTGTGTGAGTGGTAGGAACTGGGAGAGTTCATGAATCTGTGAGGAGAATAAAAGAAATGGGATGGACATATGAGTGTTGGTGAGTGATAGATGGAAAGTGGTAAATGGGATCTTTCCTGTAGTTCAGAAGTCTAGGACCTGAGGGCACAGACTCAGAATAGAAGGACATCACTTTACAACAGAGAAGAGGAGGAATTTCTTTAGCCAGAGGGTGGTGAATCTGTGGAATTCATTGCCACAGGTGGCTGTGGAGGCCAAGTCATTGGGTATATTTAAAGCAGAGGTTGAGAGGTTCTTGATTGGTAAGGGTGTCAAAGGATACGTGGAGATGGCAGGAGAATAGTACTGAGAGGGATAATAAATCAGCTACGATGGCATAATGGAGCAGACGCAAGGGGCCTAATTCTTCTCTTATGTCTGATGGGCTCATTGGGCTGGAACGACCTGTTATTGCTTCATGTCCCTAAACACAAATAAATAAAAAATAATAATGCTGAATGTCCAACTATAAGCAAAATTCACATTGTAGATAATTAGTCCCAAAGGATAATCGTTCATCTTTCAGTACAAGACTTGACTGATTGCATTGGCCTTAATGGAAGTTTAATTGATGTTTGAGTGAAATGAAGACCAGATGTATTTGACTCACAATTTAATATTGAGTGAAAGGTTGCACTCGAAGACAGAATAAAATTGAGAACCTCTGAACAATTGAATGGCGTACTCAAAATATCTGCCTTTTTAGTTCACTAGTACATACCAGATTAGAATTATGTTTTCAAGGCTTGGTTGATGAAAGGTGAACACAATTTCAGCCTATATCAAAATTCAGGACAGTTGCTTAGATACAAAAGATTAAAATAACATGAAGTGTGTCTCTGATAGTATGGCATTCACTCTGCAATCAGAAAACATCACTCACGTAAATTATTTCTGCTGGAAGTAATTTACAGACCTAAGTGGCTCTCATTAATAGCCTCTGTCCCCTCTGAAGCAAATCTAGAATTGCCAACCCTGTGATGAAAAAGTCATCCATGATATACAAAATCAAATTACTCTTCAATTTTCACAAGCTGCAACTGGATTTCAAAATAAAGTGGACCCAAGTTTATGAAGCAACAGCCTTTCTTACATCTTTCATGATCTCTGCAGCTCTCAAAAGTACTTCACAACTAATTAGGCACTTCTGAGCTATAAGGTAGCAAAAAATCCTGACGACACTCATCATCCTAGTATCCAACAAGCACAAGTTACTTAAAAAACAATTTTAGAGAGGGGATAAACTGGGGATTCCCTCCCCCCCCCCACCGAGTGAAGGAGGCTGAGAGTGACCTGATAGAAATACATAAAGTCATGAGATGCATAGATGAGGCAGATGATCACAGCTTTTTCCCAAGGCAGGGGAATCCAAAGTTAGAAGTTCTACACTTACAAGTGAGAGAGGAAAGTTTTAATAGGGCACTGAGGGGCTACTTTTTCCACACAGAGACAGGTAGTAGTCTGGAACAAGCTGTCACATGAAGTGGTAGAGGTGACACAATTCGGTTGAAAAGGAGTTTGGAAAGGTTCATGTTAGGAAAGTTTGAGACCTGGTGATTTCTGTCAACATTTTGTGTGTGTGTTGCTTTGTATTTCCAGCATCTGCAGGACCTCTTGTGTTTCAGGTTCAGAGAGATACTGGCCAAGTACAGGCATGTGAGACTGGCTCAGCTAGGCAACATGGTCAGTATGAATGTTTTGGGCTGTTACTGAGTTGTATAACTCACGTGGTGTCCGAGAACAAGCTCCCCTGTGCCACAGAGAACAATCGACAAAAGGAGAGAGAACACCAAAAGACCCAGCTATTAACCGTAGCCAGCACACACCAGAAAATGTAGACTCCGGATTGGCCTTTACAGTGTCCTGAGGGGCAACCCCTTAGGAGAATGTCATACTTGGCTCGAGTGATCGGACTATTCCCACTGTAACTCTACAGCTGCAATAGGAAAGCCAGGGAGCAGAGCACCTTTCCACCAAGGAGTTGGGTGATCTTTAAGAAAGATGCAGTTAGTGGAGGATAGTCTCTTCCGTGTGAAGCAAGTAAAAATTAACAGTTCACAGAGTGTGGCTGCGCGAGGAAACACTCCATCGTCTTCTCTCACGTTGCTCTGAGCTTATTCACTGTATGTAGCCAGGTAGGAATGTTAAGTTACATGAATCAAAGGTTCAAAGGTACAATTTAATGTCAGAGAAATGTATACAATATACATCCTGAAATGCTTTTTCTTCGCAAACATCTACCAAAACAGAGAAGTGCCCCAAAGAATGAACGACAGATAAATGTAAGAACCCCCAAAGTCCCCCCCCCCAGCTCCCCTCCCTCCCGTGCGTAAGCGGCAGCAATCAACTGTCCCCCTCCCCCCACCGGAAAAAATAAAGCGCACCCGCTACCAGCACTCAAGTGTGAGCAAAGACACAGACTTGCAGTTACCCCAAAGACTACGATATTCACCCGATAATTCGGCATGCTGCAGGCTCTCTCCCTCCTAATAAGAGGTGACTCCATTTTCCAACGAGCGGGGAGACATAACAAAACAACTCACTGGTTTATGATGTTAAAAGTCCGTTAAGTTGCTTTTTTCGAGCTCTGTGCCTGAAGATCTCAAGGATCCCGGGTCCCCAGGCACACAGCAGATGTTCCAACTCTCCCAACGACACACGGGTCTCCTATGGTGACACCGACCCTTGATTCACCCATCTTCAATTCCTCGAGATCCCAGTCTTCTGAATCCGTGCCGAAGTCTTAGGCCAAGCCTTAAGCATGGTGAATAGCGGTCGATTGTGGAAACCCGAGAGCGGGTCCCATTCCCGCAAAGAACCGTAGTCAGGTCAGGGTCTTCAAAAGAACCCTGAAAGGGAAAAATAGAGATATTAAAGATGGAAATAGAACTGTTTTCGGAGATGCAAGCAAAGGAGTCGTCATTGGGCGCCATAACTACTTAGCTCCGCCTCCTCAATCAGTGTGCACTTAACAGAATACCACACCATGGTAAGGGCCAAATCATCTACTTTTTACAAGGGATGAAGCTCAAGTGATGACCAGTTCACCATGTAAGCTCCTCAGTCCCTCTGTCCTGTAATGTCACATAGAACTTTCACAACCATCTGGGACTACATTCATACCAGCCATAAAAGATACAGTCTGGCACAATGCCAGCGTCAGTCCAGACTTTCAGGAAATTGGTAAATTTGTTTATTATTGTCACACGTACTGAGATGCAGTGAAAAACATTGTTTTGCATGCTGTCCATACAGATAATTTCATCACATCTGTGCATCGAGATAGTACAAAAGGAAACCAGTAACAGAATGCAGAATAGGGTGTTACAATTACAGAGAAAGTGTGGTACAGGCAGACAATAAGCTGCGAGGGGCGTGATGAGGTCTATGAGGCATTTAATGTACAAGATTGTCCACTCGATAGTGTTATAACAGCAAGGTAGAAGCTATCCTTGAGCCAAATGTTACTCCAGAGCGCCATTCAATAGTGTTATAAGCTCAGGGTAGAAGACGTTCTTGAGTTAAGTGCTCCTTTACTTCTGGGAACAGGACACGAACCCTGGATAACTTCATTCCATAATAATATTGGAACAGGACACGAACCCTGGAATAACTTCATTCCATAATAATATTGGTATAATCAATACAAAGCAACACAACAATGCCAAGACTGGCTGCACCTTTTGTTTCCTGAAATCAGCACATTCAGTCCGTTAACCACAAGAGATTCTGCAGATGCTGGTAATCCAGAGTAACACACACAAAATGCTGGAGGAGCTCAGTGGGTTGGGCAGCAGAACAAAGTCAATTTTTCCGGCTGAGACTCTTGATCAGGACAGATTGCTGTTTGCCTGTGACAGTGGCCACACCCCAGTACACCTGAAGCAGGTGAGGGTGTCTGGCTGGCCTCATCCTTTTGTGACCTGGGGGGAAGTCTGTCTGAGCATGTGAAGCCAGCTCTGGCAGTCTGGGCAGATAATATCCAACAACCGGGAAGGTGGTTTTGCAACACTTTGTGGAGGGTGAAGCTCATGACGAAGAACAGACAAAATCATTGTCATCTACTGCTACCAAGGAAGACCCCGGATTGTGGAATAATTGTACCACTGAATCCGGATCTCCGAAGTCGAGTGAGTGGAACTACCCCAATGCAATAGCTTTTTCACTTTCAAAACTCTCCTGCGCAAGCCTCCTGTCATCGTTGGATATGATGGGCAACTTTGTTGGATATGTTGTAGCATTATAAGATTACTGTTTTATGTTTGCTGATGAAATGGAACTGGTGGGGTTGTGAGCTATGAGGAGAAATCGGAGGTGATTTAGATAAGTTCAGAGAGTTAGCAAGCACACTACACACCAGGTGCAGAGTAACAGGACTGAGTTTGAAATTTATCTACTGTGGTGGCAAAAGCACAAGGGCAGAGTATGAAAGAGATTAGAATAATTTGTCACATGTCCGCATCATTTGTGACAACAACCGACATAGTCTGAGATGCACTGGGGGCAGCCTGCAAGTGTCACCAAGCTTCTGGCACCAACATAGCTTGCCCACAACTTACTAACGCTAACAGTACGATTTGAAATGTGGGAGGAAAGTGGAGCTCCTGGAGAAAACCCACAGGAGAACGTACAGACCCCTGACAGACAGCGGTGGAATTGAACGTGGGTCGCAGGTGCAGGTTAAAGAAATCAAATTCCAGTCTATGGACAGAAGGCAGGAGAGTGTGTGCTGGCTGGATCGCTTTTACATAAAGCTGGTAAAATATCAGTGGGCCAAATTTCCATGACGTAACTAAGCAGTGATTCTGAATACATGCAAAATACTGCCAAGCTGCAAATTTGTGTTAATTGTTTTGTGGAGGACGGAGTAGAATAGGTCAGCCTTTGACGGAGTATTAAGTCAGTGATAGCCATAATAGGATGATCAGAGCCATAAGATCGAGGAGCAGAAGTGGGCCATTCAGCCCATCAAGTTTGCTCTGCCATTCAATCATGCGCTGATCCAATTCTTCCAGTCACCCCTACTCCCCTGTCTTCTCCCCATACCCTTTGATGCCCTGGCTAATCAAGAACCTATCTATCTCTGCCTTAAATGCACCCAGTGACTTAGCCTCCACAGTCGCCCATGGCAACAAATTCCACAGATTTACCACCCTCTGACTAAAGTAATTTCTCTGCATCACTGTTCTAAATGGATGTCCTTCAATCCTGAAGTCGTGCCCTCTTTTCCAAGACTCCACTACGATGGGAAACAACTTTGCCATATCTAATCTGTTCAGGCCTTTTAAGATTCAGAATGTTTCTAAGAGATCCCCTCTCATTCTCCTGAACTGCAGGGAATACAGCCCAGGAACTGCCAGATGTTCCTTACACAGTAACCCTTTCATTCATGAAATCATTCTCGTGAATCTTCTCTGAACCCTGTCCAATGTCAGTATATCCTTTCTAAAATAAGGAGCCCAAAACTGCACACAATACTCTGTGTGGTGTCACTAGTGCCTTATAGAGCCTCAACATCACATCCCTGCTCTTATATTCTATACCTCTAGAAATGAATGCCAACATTGCATTCGCCTTCTTCACCACAGACTCAACCTGGAGGTTAACTTTTAGGGTATCCTGCACAAGGACTCCCAAGTCCCTTTGTATCTCTGCATTTTGAATTCTCTCCCCATCTAAATAATAGTCTTCCACCAAAGTGCATGACCATACACTTTCCAACATTGTATTTCATTTGCTACTTCTTTGCCCATTCCCCTGAACTATCTAAGTCTCTCTGCGGCTTTTTGTTTCCTCAACACTACCTGCTCCTCCACCTATCTTTGTATCATCGGCAAATTTAGCCACAAATCCATTAATCCCATGGACCAAATCATTGACATACATCGTAAAAAGCAGCGATCCCAACACCGACCCCTGTGGAACTCCACTAGTAATCGGTAGCCAGTCAGAATAGGATCCCTTTATTCCTAGTCTCTGTTTTCTGCCAATCACTCAAAGCTCCACCCATACTAGTAACGCCCCTGTAATTCCGTGGGTTCTTATCTTGCTAAACAGTCTCATGTGCGACACATTGTCAAAGGCCTTCTGACAGTCCAATACACTACATCTACTGCATCTCCTTTGTCTACCCTGCTTGTAATTTCCTCAAAAAACTGCAGTAGGTTGGTCAGGCAGGATTTTCCTTTCAGGAAACCATGCTGGCTTTGGCCTATCTTGTCATGTGCTTCCAGGTATTCCATAATCTCATCCCTAACAATCGATTCCAACAACTTCCCAACCACTCACGCCAGGCTAACAGGTCTATAGTTTTCTTTCTGCTGCTTCCCACCCTTCTTAAATAGTGGAGAAATATTTGCAATTTTCCGGTCATCTGGTACAATGCCAGAATCTATCAATTCTTGAAAGATCATTGTTAATGCCTGTGCAATCTCTCCAGCTACTTCCTTCAGAACCCGAGGGTGCATTCCATCAGGTCCAGGAGATTTATCCACCCTCAGACCATTAAGCTTCCTGAGCACCTTCTCAGTTGTAATTTTCACTGCACAAACTTCACTTCCCTGACACTCTTGAATGTCCGGTATACTGCACATGTCTTCCACTGTGAAGACTGATGCAAAATACTCATTCAGTTCCTCCGCCATCTCTGTGTCTCTCATTACAATATCTCCAGCATCATTTTCTATTGGTCCTATATCTACCCTCAACTCTCTTTTACCCTATATATATTTTTAAAAGCTTTTAGTATCTTCTGTGATATTAGTCACCAGCTTCCTTTCATAATCCATCTTTTCCTTCCTAAAGACCTTCTTAGTTTCCTTCTGCAAGTTTTTAAAAGATTCCCAATCCTCTATCTTCTCACTAGCTTTGGCTTCCTTGTATGCCCTCTCTTTTGCTTTTACTTTGGCTCTGACTTCACTTGTCAGACACAGTAATGTTCTTCTTCCATTCAAAAATTCTTTCTTATTTGCAATATATCTGTCTTGCACTTCCCTCATTTTTCACAGAAACTCCAACCATTGCAGCTCTGCTGTCCTTCCTGCTGGTGTCCCTTTCCAGTCAACTTTGGCCAGTTCCCCTCTCATGCCATTGTAATTTCCTTTATTCAACTGAAATACCAACACATTGGAATTTAGTTTCTCCTTCTCAAATTTCAACGTGGACTTTATCACATTGTGATCACTGTTCCCTCAGGGTTCCTTAACCTTAAGCTCTCTGATCACCTCCAAATCATTGCACAATGGGAGTTTGGTTTTAACTACACACACACTGAAATCATAAACTTGTTGTCATGTCAGCCTTATGACATGACAACATCAAGCACTGATACCATCAGCAAGGAGTTAACCCTGACATCAAGGGAGACAGAGAATGTTGGGACTGTGCAAGAAGTTGGACTTGAAATCATCAATCAGCAATGATCTTACTAAATAGCAAAGAAAGCTATTTGTTTCAATACCTCAATACCTATTTGTTATTTCATTCCTGTCAAGGTGTATCCATCAGTTAATATCAACAAATCTGTCTAGTCACCACAACATCGCAACAAACCCAAAATGCTGGAGGAACTCAGCTGGTCATGCAGCATCTATGGAAATGAATAAACAGTTAATGTTTTGAGCTGAGACCCTGCATCAGGACTGGAAAGGAAGCGGGACGATACCAGAATAAAAATATGGGGGGAGGGGAAAGGATAGCTAGAAGGTGATAGGTGAAGCCAAGTGGGTGGGAAAGGTCAAGGGTTAGAGAAGAGAGTGGACCATGGGAGAAAGGGAAGGAGGAGGGGACCCAGGGGGAAGTGAAAGGCAGGTGAGAAGAGTTAAGAGGCCAAAGTGGGAAATAAAAGAAGAGGGTGGGAGGGATTTTTTTAACTGCTTGGAGAAATCAATATTCATGTCATCAGGTTGGAGGCTTCGCAAACAGAATATACAGTGTTACTCCTCCACCCTGAGGGTGGCCTCATTGTGGCACAGGAGGAGGCCATGGACTGGCATGTTGAAATGGGAATGCATGAGAGTTGGAATTAAAATGTTGGGCCCCTGGGAAGTTTTGTTTTGACGGATGGAGCAGAGGTGCTCAACGAAGCAGTCCTCCAATTTACCCTGGATCTCCAGCGTAGAGTAGGCCATATTGGGAGCACCGGGTACAATAGCTGACCCCAGCAGATTCACAGGTGTTGCCTCATCTTGAAGGATTGTTTGGGGCCCTGAATGGAGGTGAGGGAGGAGGTGAATGGGAAGGTGAAAAACTTTGGTCGCTTTCAGGGATGAGTGCCAGGAGGGTGACTAGCGGAGAGGGGCAAATGAACAAAGGAATCGTGGTGGGAGTGATCCCTGTGGAAAGTGGTGTTTGGGGAGAAGGGGAAGCTGTATTTAGTATTAGGATTCCTTTGCATGTGGATGCTGCTGAGAATGAAGTGACTACAACTTTTTCAAGCCACATAATTCTGCACAACTCTGCTCTGTCAAACACCTCCATTCCATTTGTTAAAAGCAGAACTTCCCTAGCAAATCAGCATTGTATCATGAGTGTCATTTGTCCACAGCTCAACAGCAGCTACCGTACGTCCAGTTCTGTTCACAGTTCAAAGTCAATTTATTTTCAAAGTATGTACACTTATTATCAACGTATACCACCTTGAGATTCATTTTCCTGCAGGCATTCACCGTAGAACAGAGAAATACAATAGCATCAATGAAAATTTACACACAAACAAAGCCTGGCAAACAACCAATGTGCAAAAGAAAAATCGAACAAATGCAAATAAATTGATACTAAATAAATAAGAAGAAGAACACGAGTTGTTGAATCAGTTCAGTGTTGAGGTGAGTGAAGTTATCCACCATCCAAGGCAGACCATCATCTCACAGCAGGAGGTACCGAAGCCCAATTCCCACCCCACTGAGCTGAAGGATAACCATTTCCTTTCAACTGTTTGGTTCTTGAACCCTCCTGCACAACCCTGCTCTCTACCTCGACATAGCAACTCTGTCACTTTGAACTAGAATGCACCTTGCTTTTTTATTCTAACTGTGTTCTTCCTTATATAATTTACGTTTTTATTGTGAATGTTGTGTCTCTCATGCTCTGTGCCTGTAAGTTTTTCTTTAGAGACATTCACTTGTGGAGATGACTGTTAATCGTCTCTGACTTTAAGTTTGATCTAATATACACAGTTCCCAGAGAATGATAGAAACAGTTTCAACGGCAGTCTTCAGAGAGAAATTGTTAAAAACAGAAATATACTTAAAAAATACAGGACATTGGGAAAGCAGAGAGCATTGAAAGCTCTTTCAAAGAGCTGGCACAGGCATGATGGGCCAAATGGCCTACTTGTCTGCTGTGTGAGTCTATGTACATTGACTACTTTAGAGTCAAAGGATTTGAGGGCATTCCTTACACACTGCATGTACAACTATTTCTTTTATGTTGCTATGAAATAAAGCCGTTCTTCCTTAAGCTGGTAAAACAGCCTTCTAATACCAAGAGACAAAGCAAAGTTGAGAGTGAACAGACAGAAATTGCTTCTATTATAATGGAATAGTCAGCGTTCAATATCTTTCCCCTTGGCAGATGAACTGACGTTTGCGGACTCTTTTCAATGAGTATACTGGGTAGCAGGGCATGGCTCCGAAATCCTTCAGTTTGCTTCCCAGGGCGGCGTCGAGTTCGAGTGTCTTAAAAGCAATTCAACATATTGTTCAGAACCAATTTACCTTTTAAAGAAAACCGATGAAAGCCATAATAGGCAGAGTTACTGACCTCCACCCATGACTAACAGAAAAAAAAGAGAGTTCAGGCATTGACCTGGTGCAGGTAAAAGTAATAACTACATCCCTGCAAAGCTGCAGATGATTGAAGGAAGATTACAATAATTTTCCTGTACTGTGAGTGAATGGCACTCTGCTTCATTTGGGTTTGCATGTGTGCACAGGAACAAGCACTTCAGCCCACAAAGTTAAGCCAAACTAATTAAACTAGGAATCAATAACCTACTAAACTAATCCCTTCTTCCTACACAATATCCAGAACCCTCCATTCTTTGCACCTCCATGCTCCTTTCTAAGAGCCTCCTGTACATCACTATCATCTTTGCCTCAACCACCACCTCTGGCAGTGCAGTCCAGGCATCAACCCACTCTGTAAACAACCTGCTCCTGCACATCTGTCTTTCACCTTAAATGCATGTCCTCTAGTATTAGGCATTTCGACCCTAGGAAATAATACCAGTTGTCTATCTATCCCACTCATAATCCCATCAATTTCTATCAGGTCTACCCTCAACCTCTGCCGCCCCAGAGTTTGTCCAATCTCTCCGTATAGCACCGGCCCTCTAATCCAGATAGAATCTCTTCTGAACCCTCTCCAGGTCTACTACCATTGGGCAGTAGTGCACACCAGGGAACAACAACCATCAGGTATCTAAACTGACCTGCACAACACTAGCCGTACCTCAGCAATGGAACACTACACGCCACCTCTTGAAGTTGTCTTCATTTGCATCTTCGCTATCTTCTGCACTGAAGTCCTACATTTGCACGGTCTTTTTCTCCTCCACTGTGTGGTTTATGTGAGACCCCCCCACCCCCCCGCCCGGTTTCCTTGTCTGCATAAGTCTAGGGAAGACAACCTCCGGCCCCGCCAAATTCGTGAGATTGAGGTGCTCTCCCACCCCAAACCCCAGTTTGTGTGGATGCTGTGTCATTTGCTACCCTGTTACAAATTAGTGCCATGAAATGACAGACAGTACACTGCATACGATTAAAGGAAGTATATTCATGAATCTTAACTTAACTAAAGGGTTAGTAAAGAATAGCAAAAAGGAAAGGGCCCATTCTAATTAAACAGTCAAACGTGCACAAGTTGGAGCTCATCTTGAACTTTGCTGTCATTCACGCACTGGGCCCTCAGTCAACGTGAAAGCTCATTCCATAGTCCGAACATCGCTGGCAATCCATCTCGAACAAACGGGTCTCCCACTGTTCTCCCACTGCTACTACTGGTTCTCCCCGGTGTCTTCTCTCTTCCTCTCCGGCTGAACAAAAAAAACCCAAGACCAACCTTACTTACCCGCACCAAGAAAAGCTCCCGCTAATTGGATGGCACACATTCCAAGTCATCCCTCATCTTCAACAGTAACCCAAACAGGCTGAGACGGAGCAAACTGGAAACAAGCAGCTCTTACAGAACTGCCAAACTGAAATATATACAGCAGAACAGTAAAAATATAAACCAGGGCATTACATATGTATAATTTATTTACAGATTTCTGTTTTGACTATGTCTACCTGCCCTTGGTGCAACTGCAGGCAGGATTTTCATTGTCGCTGTACCTTACTGTACTTGTGCACATGACCGTTAGCTCTGCTTTATTTTGCCATTGTCAGTATTCCTGGTAATTGTAAGCTCATCAGCAAAGTTCACGTCCAATAATTTACTGAAGGTCAGGCGTTGACAGCCCTTTTTTGTTTCATTATATTTCTGATGTTCTGCCAGGCCAATTTTGTGCTTGCTTTTTGCACAAAGCTGTTGCTTCTTGTTGCTCTTTTCTTGTCTTCATCTCCAAAGCTTTGTATATTGTGATGAATATTCCTTCTCCTCATCACCTTCACCTCTTCTGATAACTTACTCCACGTTTCCTGATGATGCCCACTCCTGCAGTGTAGAAAACGTTCTGAAGTCAATTTTCTCGCCAGGTCCCTGATGGAGAACTTTGCATGGTCTCACAGTTCTTTGAAGTGTTTACGAGCGTTAATGAAGAGACGCAAGAACCAGTTACTTTCACGACTCTGAGACCTCTGTCAATTTGCAACCTAGGAAATAATTTAAAAATGTGGTCACTGTCGTGATCTAGTAAATGCAGAAACATTTTTGTCTCATAAGGAAAGGTTGAACAAGCTAAAACTTTTCTCGTTGGAGTGAAGGAGGATGACAGGCAACTTGATAGATGAGTAGGAGATTGTGAGAGGCAGTCAGAGTTGACAGCCAGTTCCAGAAGACATCTGATTAAGGTGAATGGAGGGAAGTTTAGGGGAGATGCCAGAGATAGTTTTATTTTATAAAGAAGGTGTGGATATGTGGAACGTACTGGTCAGCAGGGCTGGGGGTGGGGAAGATAATTGTGGTTGACACAATAGGGACATTTAAGAGACTCTCCGATAGTGTTGGATTGGGGTGTAGAATTATTATTTTTACTGAATTTTCTTGCTATTTAACCATCCTATGCTTGCTTATATTTTTATATAATCACATATACGTGTAATTGTTAAGATAAATAGCCGATTCTATAGTTCCTGGATGTTTCTCAGTCTTTCTGCTGCAGGTGTCCTACCACCAGAATCTGGCGATTTCATAGATTACACCCTATCAATAGAGTGTTCCTTAATCTCGAGTCTGAGTATGAGAGTCACAACTTCCTTTTCTTCATCTTTCATTCGTTCGTTTTTTGTTCTTGTAATAGTTAATCAAACAGCCATAACTACCAAGTTTTATGCCTCATTCTCAACCCCCAAACAACCTCTGGATCAATATCGCTAGACGCGAAAATAGGCACATAGATGTAAGAAAAATACAGGGCTACGGGCTGCTTAGGAGGAAAGCGTTAGGTTGATTGTGGAGCAGGTTTGTTTGGGTTGGCACAACATTGTGGGCTGAAGGGCCTGTACTGTGCTGTATTATGTTCATGGAAGACACAAAAGATTGAAAGTACTTTTATTATCCAAGTATGAATACAGAATACAACTCTGAGATTCATCCTCCCACAGGCAGCCACGAAACAAAGGAACAGCAGGAACCCATTCAGAGAAAACAGCAAACGTCCAACACGCAAAAACAAAACAAATTGCACAAACTGCAAAAGGCGAGGAAACAGCACAGAATATCAAACGTCAGACCAGGAGTCTGGGAGCACTCAGTGTAGCGCCCCTGGTCAGCTGCGGGTCGCAGAGCCAGTCTTCACTGAAGAGCCCCATACCACACTGATTACCCTGAACAAACCACTCAAAGACAGCAAAAATGGGTAAGCAGAATCCAGAAACACGCGGAACCGGAACCTCGGAGTCTCCCATAATGATGTCATGGCCACAAACCTCACCAATCAACCCTTGCAACACGGAACCCACGACTCCTGCACTTCCTTCCGACAGCAGCTAACGAGAGGGAGAGGAAGACCAGCCAAACGCAGGCAGACTGCGCCAAACATCTGCCCGCACTCCCCTCTCACCTTCGTCAACTTCAACCGTGCTCGACACCACAATCAGAGAGAAGCAATGGAGCCGATCATGGGCTCGCGCCCTGCTTCCAGCCGTGAAGAGCTCCAGGCTGCACACTCGGCTCCCAACCTCACCAAACTCCCTCCGAGACAACCAGTTCACTCAATCAGCCGCAAAACACACCATCAAAATGTGAATCGCAGGTTCCAATCGCACGCAGCTTAGCAATAGAATCATATCTGAAAGGAGTAAAAAAGTCATTTCGTGAACTGTCTGCAGGACGTCGCCATTGGTTGCTGATGCCACCTTGAAGACAACTATTCTTCAAGGGAATAGAGACCACAGATGGCGGAATTTGGAGCAACACAAACTTTATTGGGGGAACAATAGGTCAGGCAGCATCGATGGAGGGAAATGGACAGCTGATGTTTCAGGTCATTTAACATTGCCTGTTCTCAAAGATTGAAATTGGTAAATTTTCTAAGCTATTCTGGTGCTCTGGGAAACAACTTGTTAGATGGGAAGAAATTGGCATATTAGCAGATGTTTCACTGGAGTCCAATGTGAAACTTTGGGCAAACGGTATGAGGAAAAACTTGTTTTACGCAGGTAGCAGTTAAAGAACCTGGAAAGGTGGTTAAAGTGGAATCAGACAGTGCCTTCAAAAGGGAATTGGAGATGTTTGTGAGAAAACAATTTGCAGGGCTGCAGGGAAAGAGAAGGAAATGGAATTGATGGAGTTATTCTCTTGGGATCTGACATAGATTCAATGGGCTGAGTGAAATCTTTCAGAGTGCCATAACAGCTCCATGAAAGTTCACTGAAATACTAGTATGTGAAGATTTAGTTTTATGCGTGTTTGAATCCCTGTGGTGTAGTGGTTACTTTGCATCCTGCAAAACGTGCCCAACTCTACCACTATTTCTGGCAGCTCATTCCAAATCCACGACACCTTTGCATAAAGCTGAGTATTTGTACCCTTTTAAATTTCTTGCCTTTGATCTTAAAACTGTGGCATTCCCTCCCTGGGAAAGAGACAATCTGGTTTCACAGTGCCCCTTGTGATCTTATATACCTCTATCAGGCCACTCCTCAATCTCCTGTTTCAAGGAAATAAAATTCACGTCTATTCAACCTCTTCCCCCAATGTAACTCAATTCTCCCAAGTTCAGGCAACATCCTTTTCCGCCCTCTTCCTGGTTTAGTGGCATCTTTCCTATATTATCTTTGAGAAATATAGGCACCGCCCTCTAGAGCGGGATTTCATGAGAGATCGTGATTTTAAAAAATTGTAAAATTTTCATTTTTTGCGGTTTTCTTGTTTAGTTGCTTACTACACCGTTCTTTTTAAAATATTTTATGAACCCCTGTGTTAGGACAAGATGCAGTCAGTACGAGAAATTGAAAAGGTTTCACTCTCAAATAGTACGATAATTCGACGTATTGATGACATGTCACCCGACGCTGAAGCGGTTTTGTGTGATAAATTGAAAAGCTACAGCTTCTCTATCCAGGTTGATAAGTCATCTGATTTCGCTAATAAATATCATGTTGTAGTACCTGTAAGATTTGTAAATGATGGTAAAATTCAAGAAAACTTTTTCCGTTGCGAAGAGTTGCCTGAAACAAGCAAAGGGCAAGATACATGTAAAGTTTGTCTTCATATCTGGAGACAAAGTGCCTGTCTTGGAGGAACGGTGTTATCTGGACTGGCGATGTCTCATCAATGGCTGGCTCCATGAGCTGCTTAGTTCCTCTTGCAGAAAATCCTGACATCACAACACACTGCTTTCTTCACAGAGAAGTGCTGATGTCAAAGACACCTGGCGATGAAATGAAAATAGTTCTGGATGATGCTACAGAAATGGTTAACTTTATTAAACAAAGACCAGTTCACTCAAGGATGTTTTTAAAAACTGCGTAAAAACCTAGCCAAAGAGTACACCAGTCTCCTGTTACATACCTAAGTCCGGTGGCTTAGGAGAGGAAGAGTTCTCAGTAGGGTGCTGGAGTTGAAAGGTGAATTGCAGGAGTACTTTTCAAGAAAATAGTAGGCCAGATTTTGCTGAGTGCTTTGAAGATGAAGAATAGCTGCAGAAACTAGCCTACTTAGCAGACATTTTTCATCAGATGAACCAGTTGAACAAGTCTCTGCAAGGCCCTGGAGAAAACGTTTTGGCTTCAAGTGACAAGATTCTTGGATTTAAAAGGAAACTGAATCTTTGGAAAAAATCATGTTGCAAAGGGAAATTTTGAAGTGTTTTCACTGCTGTTTGGCTTTGAGAGTGAGGAAGGATATCAGGAAGTCTAGAGTCTTATTCAAAACAGAAATGTATTATGTTTGCCTTATGAACCATAGAACCTTAGGACATTACAGCACAGGAACAGGCCTTTTGGCCCTTTTTGGCTGTGCCGATCCATTTTTCAGCCTAGTCCCAGTGACCTGCACCTAGACCATATCCCTCCATACCCCTCTCATCCATGCACCTGTCCATTTTTTCTTAAATGTTAAAAGTGAGCCCGCATTCATCACTTCATCTGGCAGCTCATTACACACTCCCACCACTCTCTGTGTGAAGAAGCTCCCTACTGTTCTCTTTAAATTTTTCTCCTTCACCCTTAACCCATGTCCTCTGGGTTTTTTTCTTCCCTAGCCTCAGTGGAAAAGGCCTGCTTGCATTCACTCTATCTATACCCATCATCATTTTATATACCTCTATTAAATCTCCCCTCATTATTCTACGCTCCAGGGAATAAAGTGCTAACCTATTCAACCTTTCTCTGTAACTCAGTTTCTCAAGTCCCAGCAACATCCTTCTCTGCACTCTTTCATTATGAGTTTTAAAAATTTATGAAAGAGAAAGAAAGGGTAAACCACCTTTCTTGAAATCTCTTTCTTTCCCTTTCATGAATTGGTGTAGGTAAATTACCTGCTTTTATCAGAAAAGGTTGGCTAAAAATCAATTCTCTACTCAAAAGAGCATTGACAATTATTTTTGGATTATTATATCTACAATTTACTGATCACACTAACATACCGTGAGCTCTAGACATAATAATATTTATGCAGGGGTTCTCTGAGACCTGAAAGTTATTTCAAGGCTTCCTCCAGAGTAAAAAAAGTTGTGAAAGACTGGTCTAGAGTCTAGAGGTATAGTCTAGTGATTGATTTGGGGGTTTTATGGTCTTTTTGACCTCTTGATGTTGGGCTATTTGTCCCTTTGCTCAACTTTCCCATCGAGCGGGCAGCATGGTAACGTGATTGTGCAATCATTTTACAGCACCTGCAATCCCCGATCTGGGTTTGATTACCTCTGCTGCCTGGAAGGAGTTTGTACATTCTCTCCATGTTGTGTGGATTTCCTCAGGGAGCTCTGGGTCCCTCCCAGCTTACAAAGACATACACATTAGTGAGGGCTAGTACATTGTGGGCATGCTATGTTGATGCTGGAAACATGGAAACTCTTGTGTCTGCCCCAACCAATCCACAATCAACATATTTTCCTATATGTTTCAAAGTACTGTATACGTTACAAATAAAACTAATCTCTCTCTTCTTTAGAAACCCACTGCTCAGATTTATCTAAACTGTAATTGATTTGCCAATTTCATGTCCACTCTGCAAGTTTATTAATGTTCTGTAACTGTTTCTATCCTCCTCCCGACTGGCTGTCTTCCCCACTTTGGCATTGCTGTAAATTTAGAAATAGTTTCTGATACCATGAATATAAAGTGCAAACAACAGTGGTCCTTGAACTTGTGAAATACCACTGTCAATTTCACCCCCAAGACCACAAGAAATTGGAGAGCCCAGTCAACCACAGAAGCCAGCCTCTCTTCCACGGACTCTGTCTACACATCTCGTTTCTTTGGAAAAACAACCAACATAATCAAAGGCCCTTCCCAACCTGTTCATTGTCTTCTGTCCTCCCCCCCCCCACCCCATTGAGCAGAAGATCCAAAAGGCTGAAAACTCATTCCACCATTTTCTAACCCACTGTCAGAATCTTCGATGGACCCCAAATGATAAAGATGAACTTCTGATCTCTCAGTCTACTTCATCATGGCACTTGCCAACTAGAACACAATATTCCGCATTATGTTTTTCTCTCGTACCACCTTATGTTTGGAATCACCTGTCAGTACATTTGACATTAATGGGACAATTAGCAAGTACTTAACCCTGCATCCCACTCCTGAGTTTCTCACTTGAACACTTAGCGATCTCTCTGCTATATCGCCCCCACTCAGGATTGACCTACCTTATTCATTAGTCTAATACTGGGCACTTCATCAAGGATTTTACAAACATCTATATAGATTAGATTTCCTCCATTGCTACTGTCTAATCTCAGTAATTTCAAGAAAGCTGTTACAGCTCTCACCCATCCACGCCAGGTCTAGGTGATCTAACTCCCCTGAGTACGGATAGCTGGTGCTGCCCCTTTCAAGATTCAGGACAGTCCCACTAATTGGCAGTCATGTTTTGGGTGCCAAGGATTGAGCATTTAAGGAGAACCTGAACTGATGTTTGGTGCTCAATTGTAAGCCTGCTCGAGATCTCGTTTAGTGTTTGTTTTGTGCTCAGATTCTCTTGATCCTAGCCTCAGATACTGGACGCTGCCTTTCTGAGACACCGCTCCCTAAAGGTGTCCTGGGTACTTTGTAGGCTAGTGCCCAAGATGGAGCTGACTAGATTTACAACCTTCTGCAGCTTCGTTTGGTCCTGTGCAGTAGCCCCTCCATACCAGCCAGTGATACAGACTGTCAGAATTCTCTCCACGGTACAACTATAGAAATTTTTGAGTGTATTTGTTGACATGCCAAGTCTCTTCAAGCTCCTAAAGTATAGCTGCTGTCTTGCCTTCTTTATAACTACATCAATATGTTGGGACCAGGTCAGATCCTCAGAGATCTGGACACCCAGGAACTTGAAGCTGCTCACCCTCTCTGCTTCTGATCCCTCTATGAGGACTGGTATGTGTTCCCTCGTCTTGCCCTTCCTGAAGTCCACACTCAGCTCTTTCGTCTTACTGACGTAGAGTGCCAGGTTGTTGCTGTGGCACCACTCCACTAGTTGGCATATCTCACTCCTGTATGCCCTCTCGTCACCACCTGAGATTCTACCAAGCAATGGTATCTTCATCAGGTATGATGTCACTGGGTATGTCTATTTGAGTAGTATATATACCCCCATAGACTGTCCCTCCTGATTGGTTAGTCCTCATCCAATCAGGTTTGTGCTCTCCTATCCTGTTTTCAATCAAATTCCAGTTCTTACTTGGAGCAAGACCTTCATCTTTGTTAAAATTCTTTTCCTCTAGTTTTATGTCAATGGCTTCTTTCCCAGGTGGTCCCAAAAGCTGTTGTCACAGCACAGTAGTTTTTGTGTCGGCGAAGTCAATCGTAAGGCCATGCAAATATAGTGTCCTGCTATCGTCGGTTTCTCTGGGTAACCCAAACAGTTACACCTCCTTGATGTGGGTTTCCACCATGCATCCCGTCTGGCCGATATACACTGCTCCACATTCACAGGCAGCTCTGTAAACCCGAGCCGACTTGAGAGACAGCCCTGATGAAGACGGCAGAGTTTGTCATCGAAACGCCGGTTATAATCAATACCTGTACTCGGCTGGAAGCCCGAGAGGAGTTTATTCATCGCATACACTGGGAAAGCACCAGATCCTTTTCATTCTTCGCTGTTTCTGTATTAGCTTTGTTTTACCAGTTAGGGTTGTTAGACCTGAGCCCACCCATTAAACCTGGAGGACTGGTAGACGGCTATTCTTCTGAACTCTACCCTTTGACCTGTTTGGCAAGCCTCCAAACCCAACTGCAAGGTTGTGGTCCTCTTGGAGGATGGGCATATGGATGAAAGAAAAACGTTGGGTCTGTATGGGAGGAGAGGGTTAGATGGATCCTGGAGTAGATTAAAAGAGGGGAACAACATCATGGGCCGAATGGCCTGTAGTGTACGATACTGTTCTATGTAGATACTGGAGTTGTGCTGATTATTCCTTATTTATTTTTCTCATCCAAATGTTCTTGAGGTTAGAGGGCCAGAGTTGTAGTGGACAATTAGCCTGAAGTCCTTTTGTTTCTCTGTAATGCAGGAACAGTAGTCAGGATCAGGTTTAATATCACCAGCATACATAGTGAAATTTCTTAACTTTGTGGCAGCAGTACAATGCAATACATGAGAAATATGGAAAAGAAACTGAATTACAGTAATTATATATGTATATTAAATAAGTGGTGCAAAAACTAGACATAATAAGAAAATGAGGTCGTGTTCAGGGGTTCGATGCCCATTTAGAAATCTCCTGACAGAGGAGAAGAAGCTGTTCCTGAATCACTGAGTGTGTGCCTTCAGGCTCCTGAACCTCCTTCCCGAAGGTAACAATGAGAAGAGGGCATGCCCTGGGTGGTGGGGGTCCTTACTAATGGATGCTGTCTTTCTGAGGCATCGCTCCTTGAAGATGTCTTGGATACTACAGAGGCTAGTGCCCAAGATGGAGTTGACTAACTTTACAACTTGCTGCAACTTACTTTGATCCTGTGCAGTAGCCCATCATGTCAAAGGCTGGAGATTGGGTGAGATGGAATCTCATTTCGTTACATCGTAAATTATCATTTCAGGCAATGGCATTGAAGGGAAAGGTTGTGGGGAGCAACAGGAAGGATAGGTGGAAATTCCTTAAGGCAAGAGTCGATATGCAGTTTGATTCTGACACCTCCAGAACACATGACAGGTCATCTAGAGTGCACTAGAAGCCAGATTATTTTAATGTCATTTTAACTGTATTGTTGGTGGCCGTGTAACCACCTTGTAACTGGATGGCGCACTCAAGCCAGAACCATAAGTAATCATTTCATTATATTTAAAAGCAATTTGTACCTTCCACTGAGAAGCCCCAAGCTAAGTTGCTCTCACTCTCCTGTTCTACAGTCAGATCAGGGAGAACATTGAAGTGATATCTCTTTCCTCTGCTCCATTTCAACTCCAGTGCTCCTTGGGCTGTTCTTCCAGCTTTAGGGTAAAATCCATACCTGAATGAATGAACTGATCTTATTAATTGCATCAATCACATACATGAGTAAAAACCTTTACGTTACATCTCCATCTAAATGTGCAATTTATAGAAATTTGTCATAAATAGTAAGTACAACAGGACAGACAATATAACATGAATTCATCAGTCTGATGGCCTGGTGGAAGAAGCTGTCCCAGAGCCTGGTGGTCCTGGCTTTTATGCTGAGGTACTGTTTCCCAGATGGTAGCAGCTGGAACAGTTTGTGGTTGGGGTGATTTGGGTCCCCAATGATCCTATGGGCCTTTTTTACACACCTTTCTCTGTAAATGTCCTGAATATTGGGAAGTTCACAACTACAGATGCGCTGGGCTGTCCACACCACTCTCTGCAGAGTCCTGCGATTGAGGGAAGTACAGTTCCCATACCAGACAGTGACGCAGCCAGTCAGGATGCTCTCAATTGCGCCCCTGTAGAAAGTTCTTGGGACTTGGGGGCCCATACCAAACTAGTTCAACTGTCTGGGGTAAAAGAGGTGCTGTTCTGCCTTTTCTCACCACACAGCCATACAGACCATGTGAGTTTCTTGATGATGTGTATGCTGAGGAACTTAAAGCTGTTCACTATGCTCTGCAGATCCCCAGCACTGAATTATCATTTCTGCAGGCCGCACATTGCACAGTAACTCTCTGATGTCCCTGCAGCATCGTTGTATGAATCTGCCTTGAAAAGCATGAAAGAGCTCTGCAGACAATGTCCGGTCATAAAGTCCGGCCTGTTACCTTGGTCTTTTAGGAACGAGAACAATGGTGAATGTTTTGAGGCAGGAGGGCACTCTATACTAGGAGAGGGAGAGATTAAAAATGTCTGTGAACACACCTGCCAGTTGTGTCATGCACACTTCTGTTTGTGAAAGGCTCTTAGTCTCATCTGAGCTCATCACAGCTTTCAAAAAGACGTGGGAGCAGAATTAGACCATGCGTCCCGTCGGTCTTCTGCAAAGTCTACATCAAGTCATTTCTTTGGTCTCCATCCTATCTCAGTTCTTCCCTTTGCTCTCTCCACCCCTCTGCCATATTCTTTCTAGCATTACCTCATTCTGATGAATCATCTATGAGCTGAAACATTCACTCGTTCTCTCTCCAAGGATGCTGACTGACCTGCTGAGTATTAACAATCATTTATGCTTTAGTTTACTGTGTTTGTGTACAATCCTGAATTTACTTGCTCCACTATTTGAGGCTGTTCCTGATCCCAGAATCTTCATCTTTGAAGTTCGTGAAAAACTTACTCATTTGACCAGCATTCTGTTCACCTCTCCTTTTAGTCCCTTACTTGCCAAATCTGGGTGGTAAATGTCTATAATTCCCTGCCGCAGAAGATTCTAGAAGCAGGGACACTGATAGCATTTGAAGTGAAGGGAATTAGGGACCACGTGGAACCGGGACAAAAGGGGAGATGAGGACAGGGACAGATCCTGCATGACCATATTGAATGGAGGGGCAAGACTGAGGTGGAACAGCCTCACGGCATGTTCAACAACAGTTACTGTATTACCCTTCAGCCACCAAACTCCTGACCCAATTCAACACTGAACTGATTCCACAACCAGTCAAGGACTCCACAATTCATGTTCTCAGTGTTGTTTGTTTGTTTACTTATTATTGTTTTGTATTTGCACAATTTGTCATCTTTTGTAGATTGATCAGTCTTTGTTTGCAGTTTTTCATCAATTCTATTGTATTTCTTTGTTCTACTGTAAATGCCTGCAAGCAAATGAATCTCATGGTAGTATATGGTGACACGTACGTAGTTTGATAAACTATTTACTTTGAATCTTGAACTTTGAACTGTCAAGCCTGCACAGGCTGGCACCTCCCAGTCTTCACCCAGCCGACAGGAGTCGCCTGCCACTTGTTTCTAACTCATCACCTGCAGCCTATTTAAACCCAGCTCCCATTCATTGTGCGTGTTCACCCATTGAACCAGTCAGCCTCGACCAGCTGTTCCTGCCCTTCAGTTACCTTGTTGCTTGTGGTGATGATTAATATCCGTTCTGTCTTGTCAGTGGCCCTTTGTGTTTTGTTATTTTTGCAATTTTATTAAAGTTATCGTTCGTCGCTGAATCGCCTCCACTCCTCTGCTGTTAGATAGATAGATAGATAGATTGATAGATAGATACTTTATTCATCCCCATGGGGAAATTCAACTTTTTTTCCAATGTCCCATACACTTGTTGTAGCAAAACTAATTACATACAATACTTAACTCAGTAAAAAATATGATATGCATCTAAATCACTATCTCAATCACTGGTCAAGCCTCCTCTACGTTTCCTGATATAAACTTTCACTGAGGGGCCAGGTAGCTGACTCCTGCTTTCTTGCAATGGTTAAAGCTGCTTCGAAATGTTTTCCCCATAGAAAGCACTCACTAAATGCAAGGTCATTCTTGGTGCTTTACTGGGAACACTGCGCAGAAAAGGGATAAATTCAGTGCCTACCCAGTGCTCTGCCTCCTCTGCACATTGTGGGAGTTAGTACCCTGTAGTATTTCATTTACAGAATGAAGCATGTATAAAATTGCAGTAAGATTGAATATGAGGCAATTAATTATTTCAGTGTTTATTATTTCAGAATGATCCCTGTTTAACCAGGGTTCGGAGGGCTGGATTTGAATTTCCTGACAGGAAATGCAGCAAGCAAGGATGACAACTACAGGAAATTCTGCAGATGCTGCAAATCTTTATCAAATCAAGCAGCAGCCAATGCGGGGAATAAACTGTCGGAGCTTCCGGCTTTCATCGTGACTGGAAAGCAAGGGTGCAGAAACCAGAATAAAAAGTCAGGCTGGGAGGGGGGGGGGGGAGATGAGTACAAGCTGGCAGGTGATCAGTAAGAGCAAGTGACGGGAAGGTGGATGGGTGGGGAGGGGGATGCAGTGAGAAGCTGGGAGGTGAGAGCTGGAAGCAGGAAAGGGCTGAAAAAGGAGGAATTTAATAGGAGAGTTCAGAATTAGATTCAGATTCATTTATTTATCCCATGAACATTGAGGCACTCAGTGAACTGCAACGTCTGCATTAGTAACCAACATAACATTACGATGTGGATCGTGGAAGAATGGGAATGAGGAGGGGAGCTGGAGGGATATGTTGGGCCAGTGAGGAGAAGAGAAGGGTTGAGAGGGTAACTAGAACAAGGAATGGAGAATGAGAGAGGAGGAACCAGAATGAGGAATGGAACAAGAGGAGAGGAGAGAGGAGGGTTAAGTAAGGAGTGATTGCCAGGCTCTTACAGGATATACAATGAATGATCTGGTGATGGAAATGGGGGCTCAGGGGAAGGATGGGTTCCGAATATGGATTGGTGCCAAAGGATTGGATTTGGATGTGGACTTTGAACCCAAGTTTTGTCAGTGAGACTTCGTGGAACACTCCAGCTGTCCTGGTCCATAGAAAACCAAATAATATTCTAAAAACATAGCCTGACTGTCCAGACTAGTCTGACTTGTGAGGAGTTCATCAGTGCTCCTGCTTTATTCTTGCTTCAGGGTTGCAATGACGAGCTGGTCTTGCACGTTGTTCATACAGATCCAGTTGTTACACAGGGCACTGAGGCAGTGCAGGGTCAGACCATAACAGGATGTAGAACAAAGTGTCAAGGAAAAGGAAATGAATTCAAATAATTATTTCATGGACTAGTACAACAACAATGGGCTGATTGGCCTCAACCTGCACCACCTTAACTAAATAATTCTATTTTCACCTCACTCCTCACCTCTAGAGGAAGCAAAGCTGCAAACATAGCAGACTGTAATGATGTACTTTGATTAAAATGTTTTTATGGTCATTCAAGATCATTTCTTTGAAGTACATCTTTACCAGTAATAATATCCATTATAGTTTGTTTCGGATAAATGGAGAGAAAATGTATTTTGTTCAGGAATATTATTTAATGCTCATCAGGATCTTGATTTCTATCAAGAAAGGGGAGTTTCATTATTAAATATTAACTGAGTACAATAAGACCATAAGGCATACGAGCAGAATTAGGCCATTCAGCCCATCGAGTCTGCTCCGCCACTCCATCATGGCTGATGCCGGATCGCACTCAGTCTCATACACCTGCCTTTTCGCCATATCCTTTGATGCCCTGACCAATCAGGAAATGATCAATTTCTGCTTTAAATATACCTGCAGACTTGGCCTCCCCTGCAGTCTGTGGCAGGGTGTTCCACAGATTTACTACTCTCTGACTTAAATGCTCCTTACATCTGTTCTAAAAGGTTGCCCTAGAATTTTGAGGCCATTCCCTCCAGTTCTGGATCTCCCACCATAGGAAACATCCTCTCCACATCCACCCCATCTAGTCCTTTCAACATTTGGTAGGTTTCAATGAGATCCCCACGCATCTTCTAATGTTAACAGTCATTTGATTAAATTCATGTCTCTGATATCTGGAGACACATCGCATTCACTAACGTTTCTGATGCCTGGAGAGTCATCACATTAAGTTACATTAAGGACAGATTTTCTTATTAATCGGTTCATGTTCTAATGCTTGCTTGTTCCGATAAATTGTTGGAACAAAGCCTGCAGCTCCCAGGTATGTGATCTTCCGATCTTTGGCTAATAGGTGGTTGGATCCACTTTCACTGTTGACTTTCAAGAACTTGGGCTCATCTCCAACTGGGAAGTCTGCAGCTTAAGCAACCTGACTGTTTAGACTTTACCAAGCTGGACAGATAAGGGGAGTGTAAACACAGGAGAGTCTGCAGATGCTGAAAATGCAGAGCAACACACATAAAATGCTGGAGGAACGCAACAGGTCAGGCAGCGTCTGAGGAAGGGAATTACAGTCGGTGTTTTGGGCTGAGACCCTTCATTGAGACACTAGTAAGGGGAGCAGGTGCTTGAGAACTCCATTGTTCCCAAACAGTGCAAGCGTTTGGGGTCAATTTCCGCTGCTGTCTGTAAGAAGTTTGTATGTTCTCTCTGTGACCGTGTGGATTTCCTCCCACATTTTAAAGACATATGGATTAGTAAGGGTTAGCAAATTGTGACCATGCTCTGCTGGTGCTGGATGCATGGTGACAGTCTCGGATTTCCCCCGGCACATTTTTGGACTGTGTTGGTCTTGATGCAAACAAGGCATTCCATTGTATGTTTCAATGTACACATGACACGAGAACTCCTTCAGGTTATCATGCAGCCTGGGTGACGTAGTAATGTAGCATCATCTTTCCTCTGGCTGCTCCCACACTCCAAAGACACATGGATTAGAAAGGATTGGCATGTTATGTTGGCGCCAGAGTCCTGAGCATCTTTTTGGACTTTGTTGGTCATTGATGCTAACAACGCATTGCAGTTATGTTTCAATGTACGTGTGACAAATAAACATAATCATTAATCTTTAACTTCGTTTGATATCAGCCATATCTTCCTTGTTGGGGGAAGGTCCTAGAATTCATTGTTCAGCAGTAAGAGAACTCTGCACTATCTCAGCTGGCAATGGACTTCCGAGCTTACATTAGAAAGGAGAGCAGCACCAAACAGCATCGTTCAGTCCGTTCCGCACAGCTGACGTGCCCTGGGTCCCTGGAGCTCACCACCATTTACAATTTACTGAGAGGGGTGAACCAAGAAGGAAAAGCTCTGCTCACAGGAGGCTTGAGATCCAGTTGCAGGAACGGCTGATGGCATTGAATCTGGCAGAATGCCATGAAGAACTGTCACAGTAAGCAGGTCCTTCACAAACTCGGAGGCTCCATAGTCAGTTATACAGGGAGTATCTGTTGATTTAGATGGGTACCTGTTTGATACAATTAGGGAATCTTTGGACCTGTAGATTTGGTAGTTAACTCCCTGTTCATCCAAGATTAATGATCTCTTTGGTCACCGAATGGAAATTAAACTTCAATCTTTTGATGAACATTAATGACTAATTTTAGAAATCTCCCAGGTGGATTCATTACATTAGTAGGTGTTTGAAAGTTGCCGAGCAACTTGACATCTTTTAAATCCTCACAGAATATGTCAACGTTATGCACTCATCATGAAATAGTTGAAAATAATGCCTGCTTTAAAATGTCCAGATTGTTTAATTCATCTTTGTTCAACTATATCGTAAGCAAGGGGAAGGAAAAGTTGACTGAGCTCCTGCTATTCAATTAAAGCAAGGCTAATTTGAATCTTGGTACTGGTGTCACATATACCCTCAGGCTCAGCCAGCACGTGTTCGTCCAGGGGAAGACGGCTTCTGGCCCCGCCAAACTGAGGAATCTCATTTGTGTGGATGCTGTGTGATGTGTCGCCCGGTTACAAACCTGCACTGCAGAATATCAGACAGTACACCGTATGTAATTGAACTTTATAAATCTTAATCTGGATAGAGGGTTAATAAAGAAAATAAAAAGTAAAAGGGCACATTTTAATCAGAAACTCAAAAGTGTACGTTGGAGCGTCGCTGACCTTAGGACCCACGTTCCCGGTCCTCTCCATCCGGTGGTCTCCCAGCTCTCTCCACATGCATCTTCCTTCTTCTCCTCTCACTGACAAAAGACTGCGAAAACCTCTCTTCCAGACTCACAAGAAAGAACGTTTCTCCCATTGGATAACATACATTCCAAAGCCCTGTTATCTCTAGTCATAACCCAAACATTGCTGCTACAGAGAAACCATTACCTCTGCAGTGAAACATGAAGAGGGGCCATTACATTAGCAGTAAAACCTTCCAGTGTGTTACACCAAGATGCAGTGAAAAGCTTGTCTTACATACTGTTCATACAGATTAGATCATTACTCAGTGTTCTGAGCTAGAACAAGGCAAAACAATAACAATGTAGAATAAAGTGTAAAAGCTATTGAGAAGGTGCAGTGCAGGTTAACGATAAAATGCCAGATCATAACAAGGTAGATAGTGAGGTGAAGAGTCTATCTGATTTTACAGGGGGTCCATTCAAGAGTCTGATAACCCTTGAGCCTGTTGGTACATGGTTTCTAGCTTTCATATTTTTTGCCTGACAGGAGAAGGGAGAAGAGAGAATGTCTGGAGTTGGTGGGCCTTTGATTACTCTGGCTGCTTTACCGAGGCAATGAAAAGTATGGACGGGGTCCATAGACGGGAGGGTGGTTGTAGTGAAGCGCTGAGCTGTGTCAACAACTCTCTGCAGTTTCTTGTGATCGTGGGCAGAGCAGTGGCCATTCCAAGCTGTAATGCATCCAGACAGAATGCTTTCTACATTGCTTCAATTAAAAATGAGTAAGAGTGGATGGAGCATACCAAATTTCTTTAATCTCCTGAGGAAGTAGAGGTGTTAGTGAGCTGTCTTGGCTGTGGCATCCAACATGGTTGGTCTGAATTCATAAGACATAGGACTATTATCCCCTCCTAGGATGCTGTTGTTTCAACTGGAAATGCCAACAATGAAACTGAAGGATGTACTGTGTGTACATTAACGTGATTAATGCAGATTCATTGAGTCTTCCCATGAGCCATGATAGAATTGTGGAGCAGACTCGATGGGCTGAGTGGCCTATTCTGATCAAATGTCTTCTGTATGTCTTCTACCTCTCAGCCCCACGTTTTCTTGGAGATAAAGCATGGTAATAGCCCACACAGCCCAATTACACCCATGTGACCAATTAGCCTACCAATCTGTAGGTCTTTAAGGTACGGGAGGAAACTGGAGCACCCAGAGAAAACCTATGTGGTCACAGCCAGAACATGCAAACTCCTTACAGAGCACTGGAATTGAAACTGGGTTGCTGGTGCTGTAATGGTGTCAAACTGACCACTACGTTACCCTTCCACCCTCACCCAACCAACCACCAGTCTACATAATAACTTATTACCATATTGGAGTAGGCACCCTCCCCAAAAGTCATTTTGGAAATAAAATAGATTTAAAATGTTCTTATTATGAGGAATAATACACCCAATTTCCATTGTCATGTATTCTACCCTTATCTCTGTTATTCAATGTTAGTTTCAATATGGAAAGCAAATTGCATTTCTTTATTACTGAATTTTTCAATAAGTTGATATGAATCTTGAATTAGCAGTGACTGACAACTGTTGGATATCCAATGAACTCAATATTTTTGAGGTACTGAGAAAGATTTGAAGGACAATTTCCTTAAAAACTGGATGGCACCAATTTTTGGTCTCTAAATTCCAGTAAATACTCCCCATCCCCTTCTATCTTTTTCCATTCCCAACTCTGGTTACCCTTTCTCCCCTTTTCTTCTCCTCACCTGCCCACTGGTGCCCCTCCGCCTACCTTTTCTTTCATCATCCACAGTCCAGGATCGACAAGAAGCTCAGAGACCTCTGCCTTCAGCCTGTCTTGTGTAGCTGAATCCTAGACTTCCTGTTAGATCGCTGGCAGGTGGTAAGAGTGGACTCCCTCACCTCTGCCCCTCTGACCCACAACACAGGTGCCCCCCAGGGCTGTGTCCTAAGCCCCTCCTTTACTCTCTGTACACTCATGACTGTATCGCCACCCACAGCTACAATCTGCTAATTACATTTGCTGATAACACTACACTGATTGGCCTAATCTTGGTTGGTAAGGTGATGGAGAAGATCCTGGCAGGCAGGATTTCTGAACATTTGGAGAGACATAATATGATTAGGAATAGTCAGTATGGCTTTGTGAAAGGCAGGTCGTGCCTTACAACCCTGATTGATTTTCTTGAAGATGTGACTAACACATTGATGAAGGTAGAGCAGTAGATGTAGTGTATATGGATTTCAGCAAGGCAATTGATAAGGCACCCCATGCAAGGCTTATTGAGAAAGTAAGGAGGCATGGGATCCAAGGGGACATTGCTTTGTGGATCCAGAACTGATGCCCACAGAAGGCAAAGTGTGGTTGTAGACGGGTCATATTCTGCATGGAGGTTGGTCACCAGTGGTGTGCCTCAGGGATCTGTTCTGGGACCCCTACTCTTCGTGATTTTTATAAATGACCTGGATGAAGAAGTGGAGGGATGGGTTAGTAAATTTGCTGATGACACAAAGGTTGGAGGTGATGTGGATAGTGTGGAGGGTTGTCAGAGGTTACAGTGGGACATTGATAGGATGCAAAACTGGGCTGAGAAGTGACAGATGGAGTTCAACGCAGATAAGTGTGAGGTGGTTCATTTTGATAGGTCAAATATGATGGTAGAATTTAGTATTAATGGTTAGACTCTTGGCAGTGTGGAGGATCAGAGGGATCTTGGGTTCTGAGTCCATGGGACACTCAAAGCTGCTGTGCAGGTTGACTCTGTGGTTAAAAAAGCGTATCGTGATTTGGCCTTCATCAAACATGGAATTGAGTTTAGGAGCTGAGAGGTAATGTTGCAGCTATATAGGGCCCTGGTCAGAACCCACTTGGAGTACTGTGCTCATTTCTGGTCACCTCACTACAGGAAGGATGTGGAAGCCATAGAAAGGGTGCAGAGGAGACTTACAAAGATGTTGCCTGGATTGGGGAGCATGCCTTATGAAAACAGGTTGAATGAACTCGGCCTTTTCTCCTTGGAGTGACGGAGGATGAGAGGTGACCTGATAGAGGTGTACAAGATAATAGAGGCATTGATTGTGTGGGTAGTCAGAGGGTTTTTCCCAGGGCTGAAATGGCTAGCACGAGAGGGCACAGTTTTAAGGTGTTTGGAAGCAGATACTAGAGGAGATGTCAGGGATAGGTTTTTTACTCAGAGAGTGGTGAGTGTGTGGAATGGGCTGCCAGTGACGGGGTGGAGGCAGATATGATTGGGTCTTTTAAGAGACTTTTGGACAGGTATATGGAGCTCAGAAAAATAGAGGGCTATGGGTAACCCTAGGTAATTTCTAAGGTAAGGACATGTTCAGCACAGCTTTGTGGGCTGAAGGGCCTATATTGTGCTGTAGGTTTTCCATGCCTAATAATGAGGCAGCCTACAGAGAAGAATTCAACACCCTGACACAGTGGTGTCAAGATAACAACCTCTCCCTCAATGTTGCAAAAACAAAGTAGCTGGTTGTGGACTACAGGAGGAATGGAGACAGGCTAGCCTCTATTGACATCAATGGATCTGGGGTTGAGAGGGTGAACAGTTGCTTGTGTTACGGATTCAGGCAACAATAAATATATGAGTTAGGCAGGGGTTTTTATAACAAATAACATGTTTATTAAACACTGAAAACAAACCCCCCAAAAGTAAACAAAACACTAAGCTTAAACAGTTCTTAAAGCAATGTTGCAAAAACAGTTCTTCAAAGTAGTATTGCCAAAAGTTCAAAATGCTCACAGTCCATTTAAGGGAGAGACTTTTTAAGATGATTTAAATTCTCTTTCACGTCGTGTTGCTTTGGTTCCCAAGATCGAACTTTTCCCACGATGTATTTACGAAACAAAACGGCTTAAAGGCACTGACCTTTCCTTTACAGAACTATTCCCAATCCTTTCTGCTATTTCGCACGAGAACAGTCAACGAATTCCTTCCGAATAGGGATCAAACAAGGTCGAACCTGTTTCACCATCGAAATCAATTCTCCTCGATCTTTAACTCCCGAACTCCGATCTTCACTCTCCACTAATTCTCAACTAGCAGTATTGTAGAGAAACTGCTGGCAATGACCTTTTAAACTTTAGGCATTAGATAAAACTTCATCTTTCAACTAAACTGCGTCATAACATTAAATCACACAGTGGCATGAAGTCAACATGGCAAATCCAGCCACGAACTGCCCCTCCTCACAGGGAGGGGTCCTCATTTTATACCCTGTAAAAAAAACCTGTCACATGACCTCTACTGGCGGGAAAATGACGTCATTCCACCATCACAAGACCATTACCTCAAGTCCAGTATAGCTTCAAACCCAGTCACGTGACAAGGGTACCACTGTCACGTGCCACGGGTACGTAACACTTGGAATAAACATCACCAAGGATCTCACGTGGTCTGTACTGCTGTGTGGTGAAAAAAGTCACAACAGCACCGCTTTCACCTCAGACGTTTGAAGAAGTTTGGTATGGGACCCCAAATCCTAAGAACTTTCTACAAGGGGCACAACTGAGAGCATCCTGACTGGCTGCATCACTGCCTGGTATGAGAACTGTACTTCCCTCAATCACAGGAATCTGCAGAGAGTGGTGTGGACAGCCCAGTGCATCTGTAGTTGTGAACTTCCCACTGTTCAGGACATTTACAGACAGTTGTGTAAAAAGAGCCCGAAGGATCACTGGTGACCCGAGTCACCCCAACCACAAACTGTTCCAGCTGCTACCATCTGGGAAATGGTACCGCAGCATAAAAGCCAGGACCAACAGGCTCCGGGACAGCTTCTTCCAGCAGGTGATCAGACTGATTAATTCATGCTGATGCAACTGTATTTCTATGTTATATTGACTATCCTGTTGTATCCTATGAATTGCAGATGGCACATTTAGACTGAGGGGTAACGTAAAGATTTTTACTCCTCATGTATATGAAGGATGTAAGAAATAAAGTCAGTTCAATTCAATTCCTTTACTATTAAGTTCCTTCTTTTTCAGCCATTCACCACTTCCACCTATCCCCTCCCAGTTTCTTACCATATTCCCCTTCCCCACCCACCCAGATTCCCCCCTCACCTGATCTCACCTTGCACCTGCCAGCCTATACTCTTTCCTCGACACCCATCTTCTTATTCTGGTTCCTGCCCCCTTCCTTTCTCTCAGCCCAAAATGTCGACCATTCATTCCGCTTCATAGATGCTGCCTGACCTGCTGAGTTAACATAAGAACATAAGAGATAGGAGCAGGAGTAGGCCAATCGGCCCCTCAAGCCAGCTCCGCCATTCAACAAGATCATGGCTGATCCAATCTTAACTCTAGTTTTCACCGAATCCCACAAGGCAACAGTGCCAACCAACAGGGCACCATGCCGCCCATTTTATTTTATTATTCATCCTGCCCAAACCCATGTGATCACCCGGGGGAAAAAAACAGAGTTGCCAATTGAGGAGAAAAAAATCTGGAAAATTCCTCTCCGACCCATCCAGGCTATCGAAAACTGGTCCAGGAGATCACATGGCTGATCTAAACCTAGCCTCATGTCCACTTAGCTGCTCGCTCACCGTATCCCCTAATGCCATTTTTATCCAGGAAAATGTCCATCCTCTAGCATTTAGTGTGTCTTACTCAAGATTTGCAGAATCTGCAGAATCTTTTGTGTTTATGAAAAAATGTGAGTTTTCATTTGTAGGAAACGTAGGGGAAGGTTGGGTTGGGAAAACGGAATGGTCAGGTAGGGTGAGAGCAATGAGCTGGTGTGACAGCTGGGAGAAGATGACTCCTCAATATCTGGTTTGTGGTGCTAATAGCAGGGATGTGCTATCTGTCCAGCTGAGGAGGTAGAGAGAGAAGGACTGAGACAAAGATTACAAATGAATGATTGACAATCTTGGATCTGGTGATATTGATCCAGAGGATCTGCAGAAGTGGGAGAATGAGGCATGAAGGTTGGTGGTTCAGCTGCCTTATTGAGTGTTACAAGAACAAAAACCGAACAAAGTGTGAAGGAAAACAAGTTGTGGCCACCTCCCACTCAGGCATAGAACTGATGCGATGTAATCCTGTGAAATGTCCCGACTCTGGTGGTGTGACACCAGCTGCAGAAGAACTGACAAGCTTGTAGAAAATACAAATGAGCTGTACCACAGTCGCTGGAAATGTACTGAACATTTGGGTGATAGTGTAAAAAGTATAAGCTAGCATAAGAAGGGTAACCTGCAAGGAAGATACATAAAATAACAATTCTACACTCTAATCCAACAATAGATAGATAGATAGATAGATAGATAGATAGATAGATAGATAGATAGATACTTTATTCATCCCCATGGGGAAATTCAACATTTTTTTCCAATGTCCCATACACTTGTTGTAGCAAAAACTCATTACATACAATACTTAACTCAGTAATAATATGATATGCATCTAAATCACTAACTCAAAAAGCATTAATAATAGCTTTAAAAAAGTTCTTAAGTCCTGGCAGTTGAATTGTAAAGCCTAATGGCATTGGGGAGTATTGACCTCTTCATCCTGTCTGAGGAGCATTGCATCGACAGTAAACTGTCGCTGAAACTGCTTCTCTGTCTCTGGATGGTGCTATGTAGAGGATGTTCAGGGTTTTCCATAATTGACCGTAGCCTACTCAGCGCCCTTCGCTCAGCTACCGATGTTAAACTCTCCAGTACTTTGCCCACGACAGAGCCCGCCTTCCTTACCAGCTTATTAAGACGTGAGGCGTCCTTCTTCTTAATGCTTCCTCCCCAACACGCCACCACAAAGAAGAGGGCGCTCTCCACAACTGACCTATAGAACATCTTCAGCATCTCACTATAGACATTGAATGACGGCCAACCTTCTAAGGAAGTACAGTCGACTCTGTGCCTTCCTGCACAAGGCATCTGTGTTGGCAGATCTGACATTGACAGAAAGAAAAAGAAAAAAAACGCTTCTGACCTCTTTCTGAACAGTCCACGAAACCATGAAGTCTATTCTGTTCTCATTTTGCACTTTAAGATATATTCCGACTGAAACTTATAATTTTTTTAAGCTGCTGCAAAGCATCAAGTTTCATGACATGCATTATACCAGTGAAAATAAACCTGATTCAGACAGCAGATGCTGGAATCAAGCAAATGCTGGAGGACTTATGTAGATCAGGCAGCACCTGTGGGAGGAAAGCAATTGTCAAATTGCAGTCCTGGTGCAGGGTTTAGACTCAAAACATCGACAATTCCTTCACCCCCAACAGATGCTGCACGACCTGCTGAATTCTTCCAGTGTACTGGCTGTTGTGAAAGAAAAAGCAAGTTCCCTTAAGTTGGGGAACAGCACTAGACCAGGGCAAGAATGTGGAAAGTTTTATAGGGGCAATTTCTTCATATTGCGTATATAGAGGAAAGTAACAAGTGGTAGAGGAGGGTACTGTAACAGGAGTGGTTTCCGAGCTGTGTTTGAAACAGGGTTATTATGGTGAATTTCCATACCTTTAACCAGTGGACCACCAGGAGAGACTTGGACCAGGTGGACCCAGGTTCAGAGGAGACCAGAGACAAGGATGGAATTGAACAGAGACTCTTTAGTGTGGATTGGTTAGTACAGACCAGAGACTAGGACTCAATGATCAGGATAGATAAACTCAAATCTGAGCAAAGATGAACGAAACACGGAACTTAAATAGAGGAAGAAAACAAGGCACAGGTGCACCGATGATTAAAACAAGACACAGGTGAAAATAATCAACTCATAACCGGGGAGGAGGTCGAGCCTGGAGGACTGCGGTGCCCCCGGGTTGTCAGACAGAGACGTGGCAGGTACAATTACAATGTTTAAAGGTCATTTGGACAGGTACATGGAGAGGAAAGAACCTACACGGATCAGGGCCAAATGCTGGCAGGTTGGTATGGATGAACTGGCCTGAAGGGTTTGTTACTCTCGGACTTTATGACCGGACATTGTCTGCAGGGCTCTTTCATGCTTTTCAAGGCAGATTCATACAGCGATGCTGCAGGGACATCAGAGAGTTACTGTGCAATGTGCGGCCTGCAGAAATGATCATTCAGTGCTGGGGATCTGCAGAGCATGTCTGTGCAGTCCAGTAAAAAACACCGTCACCGTCTGTTAACCTCAACATCAAACGGTGGCTGTGAATTGAAATGTTGCTGTCAGTGTCTCGCTGGGCTGTGGAGAGTGATGGATAGCAGTTATTGAGAGTGAAGGTGCCATTGAGTTCTGAGAGTGGACCTTGTGTTGCTGGGTCAGTGGTCATGAAGAGATCAAGGCAGGGGAGGGTTAAAGCGCACAGGGGATGCAATGGCTTGAGATGAAAGACAAATTATTTGGCCAAGAATTTTCCTTTAGTGAGCTGTGTTTGCTCCAAAGAGTGTTTATGTTGCTGCAGCTTGTGGATTGATTAGAGTACACACCTCCTGGATTTGATCTTGTTGTGTTGGATCTCGCCAGTCAACAGTGGTGGTTTAGAGTAGAACTACAAACGCTTGTATATGCAGAGGAGCTGCCTGGATTAGTGAGCATTTCTTGTGAGGAAAGGTGGAGCGTGTAAGGGCTATTCTCTTTGGAGTGCAGGAGGATGAGAGGAGACTTGATAGGGGTCGCCAAGATGATAAAAGGTAAAGACGGAGTGGACAGCCGGAAACTTTTTCCCCAGGATAGAAATGACTAATACAAAGAATACATACTTTTAAGGTGATTGGAAGAAAGTTTTGGGGGGTGGTGTCAGATGTAGGTATTTTTTTTCACTGAGTAGCGGGTGTGTGTAATGCACTGCCATGAGGTGGCTGTGGAGACAGGTTCTTTAGGTATATTTAAGAAACTCTTAGATAGGCACATGGATGGCAGAAAAATAAAGAACTATGGGGGAGGGAAGGAGTAGGTTAAAAGGTCGGCACAACCTTGAAGGACCGAAGGGCCTGTACGGTGCTGTTGTGTTCTACGTTTGATATTCTATATGTAATTAGCTATTTAAATAGCAGTAACTTACAGACGTGGGCATGCATTGTCTTGGACTCTCTACCCTTCCACAAAGTTGCCTGGATGTTGAGGGACTGAGTTATAGGGTGAGGATGGCCGGACTGGGAGTTTATTTCTTGCAGCATCAGACAACGAGAGATGATCTTACTAAATATGGAGATGTTGAGGTGTGCCCACTCAGGGAGAGGTCAAGCCCTGACATCACAAGGCCTCTGTGACACAAGTGGGACACATCACAATGAGGTGCAGGTTTCAAACTCTGGTCACCTGGAGACCAGTGGCAAACCGACCCATCTGCTCAGCTGATCTGGAGGCTGGTGTATTCAAATGCCTCCTTCTGCGCTGATCCTCGGACAGTGATGTTGAGATTATAGCAGCACCACGATGAGATGAAAGACCTCTTCCTGAGATTCAGGATCCTGGTCCTTGCTGGGACAATGTATTAATTCCTCCCATTCCTTCAGGGGGCAATCATTAGAATGACGGTCTTTGGGATGAATGATACGTTGATTGTTGAGATTTGGGAGTCAGCTCAGGGTAAATATAGGTAATTACTGTGTGGAGCAGTAATTACCCATGAGCTGGGAACAGCTCCTTAGCAACAGCCCACTGTCCTGGGATGTTGCTAAGAGCTGCTCTTAGCTCATCCAGCCAGTGTGATGCCTTGGATGGAGTGAGCAATGCATGACCTCGAGAGGCCTGCTCCTGTACATTTGAAATCTGTAGTGAAGCAGAGCAGGGGGCTATGTAGGGGACTGGTTGGGTTGGAAGGTGGAGGAACAACTGAGCTAAGCATCCGGTGGCCTTTTTCAGCATGGATTCCAGATAGTCCAAGGACAACTACCTGAGTGGACAGGACAAAGGAGATTATTATGGACTACAGGTCGACCACTGTCTGTTGCACGTCAATGGTTCTGCCGTGAAGAAAATGGAGTATGAAATCCTATTGTGTGCACATAATGGATGAGCTAACCTGTGCCCACGACACCTTGAACTTGATGTAGACCAGGTTTATAATCAATCCTAATGACAACACCTCTAGCCTCAGTCTGATATCTTAACGGGGAGTTGAACCCTTAACTGAGTGACTTGTAAACTCCTGAACTCGCTACAGTCTGACCTGTGGACGCCTGAACTCGCTACAGTCTGACCTGTGGACGCCTGAACTCACTACAGTCTGACCTATGGATGCCTGAACTCACAACTCTCTGACTAGTAGCAGCATCCATTATCAAAGACCTCAGTACCCAGGCCATAATCTTGTCCTTGCTGTCATCAATAAGAAAGCACAGGAGTCTCAGGACCCACACCAGGAACAGTTATTACCCCTCAACCATCAGGCTTTTGAACCAGAGAGCATAACTTCACTCAGCCTCACTTGTCCCATCACTGAAATGATACCACAATCCACGGACTCGTGTTCGAGGGCTCTTCATCTCATGCTCTCGAGATATATTGCTTATTTATTTATTTATTTATTTTTATTTAATTTTCTCTTTTGTATTTGCACAGTTTGTTGTCTTTTGCAGTTTGGTTGTTTGTCTGTGCTGTTGGGTACGGTCTTTCATTGATTCCATTGTGCTTCTCGGATTTACGGTGTATTCCTGCAAGATAGTGAATCTCAGGGTTGTATATGGTGACATAAGTGTACTTTGGTAATAAATTTACTTTGAACTTTCAACTCACAATCTGACCTGTGGACTCCTGAACTCGCAGCCTTTTGACTTACAGATTCTTGAACTTACATTCTTCTGACCTGTAGTCCACAATAATGCCTACTGAGCCTTATTCGGCATTGTAAAGGAGGAAACAACTTGTAAACTCTTTTAAGAAGTTTGTAAGAGAATTACTTTTAATAACAAATAACCTCTGATGTACAGCTCAAATTATCTCTCGGCTGCAGACTTGCTGATGTGCATTCAGCTGTGATTAAGGTCAGACAGTTTAATCGAAGGGCTCATCCCAGCATCTACCTTCAATTACTCACAGTGAGCCCACAAATTAAATACGTCCCCGGACAGCCGCCCCTCTGCCGGAGTACCACCTTGCCAAAGATGGTCAAGAGATAATCGAGGAGCTGCTTCAAGTTCAAATGTTTGTGGTGATTTAATTATCAACACTCAGACTGTAATATTGTGATGGTGCCAGTCTCTTCCCTTTCACTTGCCTCAGGAGATGCAGAGATTCCATTGGTCAGAGTATTGCTGTGTCTAATTTGGATGCCTCACTGAATTACTGAAGGTTTTCAACAAGCTTGCGATCCGACGTGAAATAACTGTTGCTCCTTACTGAGGTAGGCAAATGCAATGCTAGCATTCATTTTAAGAGGTCTAGAGTACAAGCAGAAGGCAATGTAACCACTGCTGTAACCTGCCAAGCACATGATTTCCCAATGTTACATACCCCTGGGGTTCATTTTTCCCGTGGACTGTCGGGAGAACGAGACTGCCTTTTGGACACAGTTTGAGCTGCTCCAGGGAGAGGGAGAGGGAGGTGAAGTTATCTGATGGACAATCGAATGTTATGGTTTCTCTGCTGCTCATTTACTTTTTACAAGGACAGTCACAGACACACAGTCAGAGTAAAGATGGATTCGGTCAATAGAAGACAGCAGTGAGTCGGTCGCTGGTTTAAACTTTCAGTAGCCCAAAAGGGGTGAGTTGAGATCGATCCAGAGTATTGCTAAAGGACTATCTCTAAGTAGCCCGTGAGGGTGAGTTTGTTTCCATTTGAATACGAACGTGTGATTGTCACATAGTTAATCTACAGAAGTGGGTTCTCTGGTGAGGGGAAACCTTTGTGAATACCACGTGTGTGTTTACCCTTTGTCTGGGTGTGGTAGTTCACTGAAGAAATGCACCCCTGTGGCAAATCACTGTTGGAGTTATTTCATATGTCGGGGAACTGGATAAGTGGCTATCACGTTGTGTGTGATTGGGGGAACCTTGTGGAATCTACCAGTGTGTCGACCCTTGCCTGGGTGGTAGTTCCCTTGAAGATGGTCCCCTTTGTGATAAGCTACAGTTGGTGATAATCCATACGTGGATTCGGTTTGAGTATCCTGTGGCCACCAATTTGGGATGTCCCGTAGCTGAATTTGGGTATGGTACCATTTGTGTTGAAAGGATGTTCATTGAAAATCACTGTCAGTGATACTTCGTGTGTGTGGAGTGGAACAACTTCAGAGATAAAACCTACTGCTATTGTTATTTTGTATTGCTATCATGGAATTTGTGGAATATCGACTTAATTGCCCTCTCACAACATTCGCCTTTGGATTCGTATTAATTAACCTGTGCACCTGAACTGGACTTTTCTTACCTACCATCGTAAGACTGTAACTCTTGCCACCTGAGCTTGAAGAAGTTTGGGAAGTTTATTTTTTTACACGCCTATATAAGCACAACACCATTAACTCTTGATTTACCTGGTTTAAGTCACTATATGACGTAGTTACTAATAAAATAGTATTTTGTTAACAGAAAAACCGGACTCCAGGCATGTTCTGTTGCTGCTGTGTACGTGACACCAATATGTCAGTCTCAAATCAGGATCAAAACAATGATGTTAACGACAAGTGTCGGGACAGAGCGGCTTGGAGGGAAATTGCCCGCCAACTGGAAATTCCAGATGCTACCTAATGACAATGACGAGAGTACAAGAGCAGGGATGTGATGCTGAGGCTTTATAAGGAACTGGTGAGGCTTCACCTTGAGTATTGTGAACAGTCTTGGGCCCCTCATCTTAGAAAAGATGTGCTGGCATTGGAGAGGGTGCAGAGGATGTTCACAAGGATGATTCCAGGAATGAAAGGGTTATAGGAGGAATGTTTGATAGCTCTGGGCCTGTACTCGCTGGAATTTAGAAGGATGAGGGGGTGGATCTCATTGAAACCTTTTGAATGTTGAAATGCCAAGACAGAGTAGATGTGGAAAGGATGTTTCTCATGGACAAGAGGGCACAGCCTCAGGATAGAGGGGCGTCCTGTCAAAACAGAGATGCAAAGAAATTTCTTTAGCTAGAGGATGGTATATTTGTGGAACTGTTTTCACATGCAGCTGTGGAGGCCAGGTCATTGGGTGTATTTAAGGCAGAGATTGATAGGTTATTGATTGGGCACGGCATCAAAGGTTATGGAGAGAAGGCCGGGGAGTGAGGCTGAGGAGGGGAAAAAAGGATCAGCCATGATTGAATGGCAGGGCAGACTCAATGGGCCAAATGACCTAATTCTGCTCCTATGACCTGTGGTCTTAGCACAGTATTTTGAAAGAGAGGGCTTCTGTCCACATTGTTTGTGAATGTAATGCTGAAGAATGTTTTGTCATAGACTCAGTGGGACCTTTCTGTGCAGCATGCAATTGCTGTGTGCTTTAAGTCCTCATACTTCAGATTCAGATTCATTTATTTATGACACTTACATCGAAACATGGAGAGAAATGCATCACTTGTGTTAACAATCAACACAACCTAAGGACGTGCTGGGGGTAGCTCCTTGGTGTCACCACACATTCCGGTGCCAACATTGCATGCCCACAGTGTTCATCAGAATAACAAAACCAGCATCAACAACAACAGCAACAAACACAATAACTGTAGAACAATCTCTCTCTCACACTCTCACACTCTCTCTCACTCTCTCACTCTCACACTCTCACACTCTCTCTCTCACTCTCTCACTCTCACACTCTCTCACTCACACTCTCACACTCTCTCTCTCACTCTCACTCTCTCACTCTCACACTCTCTCACTCACACTCTCACACTCTCTCTCTCTCACTCTCACTCTCTCACTCTCACTCTCTCACTCTCACACTCTCTCACACTCTCTCTCACTCTCACACTCTCTCTCACTCTCTCATTCTCTCACTCTCACACTCTCTCTCACTCTCACTCTCTCACTCTCACTCTCTCTCACTCTCTCTCTCACACTCTCACACTCTCTCTCTCACTCTCACTCTCACACTCTCTCACTCTCACACTCTCTCTCTCACTCTCACTCTCACTCTCTCACACTCACTCTCTCTCTCTCACTCTCACTCTAACTGCCACCTGCAAAGTCCTTGGCCCTGGACTGTCAGACTCATTGACACTGGAACTTGTCCTTGGGTAAGTTTAGTTCAGAAGAACGACAGGTGATGAAGACTGGAAGTGACTGTCTACCACCAACTGTTTAGCAGTATGAGTGTTATTGATTTCCCCACCATTAATATCCTGAAATATGCATTGACCAGAAAGTTATTGTATTCACTGCTTTGATGAGCAATCGGTGATTAAGACAGAAAGTACCATCTCCAAGAAAAGGAAACAATACAACAAGCCAGGTAACTTATGGTAGTTGTTCACCTCCCTGTCTTTTCAAAGACTTTCCACCATCTACACCATCATGCGCCAAGATAGCGTACCAGTTCGTGCGACGCTATTACAGCTCAGGGCGTTGGATTTCGGAGTTCAATTCTGGCATCATCTGTAAGAAGTCTCTGCGTTCTCCCTGTGACTGCGTGAGTTTCCTCCGCTGGGTCCAGTTTCCCCCCGCGGACCAAAGCTGTACCAATTAGTAGGTTAGTTGGTCATTGTAAATTGCCCTGTGATTAGGCTAGTGTTAATAGTTGGGTTTCTGGGTGGTGCGTCTTGTTGGGTCTGAAACACCTGTTCTGTGCTGTGTTTCTAAACAAAATAAAGGTACAAGCCAGGAATGTGATGGAATATTCTCCACTTACCTGGATGAATGCAACTCCAAAGTCTGTTTCAGCCAAGACAAAGCAACCTTATGCAACACGTTAAATGTTTAATGCGTCTACCACCATCGCAATGTCACTGAAAACTAAGCCATCTCCAGTATCAACAAGGTGTCATAAACAGACTCAAACTTGACCACTGAGATAGTGGAACTCTTAAGAAAATGAGAACATCAGCAGGTCAGACAGTATCTGGGGAAAGAGAAATATTAAAATGTCAGGGGTGGTTACTTGTCAGAATAGTTGTGATGAAAGGTTCTCATTCTGAAATATTGACTGTTTCCCTCCCCCCAGATGCTGCATGACCTGTTGGGTATATCCAGCAATTTCTGCTTTCATTGTATTTGTAGCTGAACAGTCTTACAGCTCCTGGTTATTTGGATAAAGATTCAGCTGCATTTCCTGCATGACAGTGATTTAACAGCACCTTGGTGGATGTAAAGAGACTTGCTGAGGTTGTTCATGGATCTGAAATGGAACCTCATGCATTTTTATTGAGAATGAGTTCAAGTCCAAAAGCAATTTAAACCGGGTTCAGCCATCCATCCAATTGTGTGTAACATAATTTAGGAAGTACTGAGTCTAAAAATCCACTCAAACGTTTATCAGTCTGGTGGGTTTACACCAGTCAGCATCTCCACACATTAAATATTTCTCATTCTGCTCTATCCCTGAAGAAAATGAGTACAATTCTCGTTTTCAGAGATCACCCATTGAAATCCTGCAATTTCCTCTTGAGTGAGTGGCCATTATTTCAGACGCTGATCCTGGTGAAGTTAATCTGAAGGGGACCGGGGTGGGGGGGGGGGTGCTAAAGGATCCCAGGAGGCACATATGGCCACGGACGCTGTAATCTGGATCAGCAAGTAATCTGCTGGAGGGGCTCAGTGGGAATGACAGCATTTCAAAGAGCTGTACTGTAAGAGAAAAAGCCCATTGGTCCAATTTGTCCATGCCAGCCAAATTCTCCATCAAAGTTAGTTACATTTGGCCCATATCCTCTTAAACCTTTCCTATCTGTACAATTGTATTTTATATCTTGTTACTGCACCTGCCTCCCTACCTTCCTTTGGCAGCTTACTGCATATACTCTCCATCCTCTGTGTGAAAAATTTACCCCTCAAATCCCTTTCCTCTCTCACATTAAACCTTTACCTTCTCATTTTTAATTTCCTTTCTGTGGGGAAAAGTGTGCATTCACCCGAATTATGCCACTTGATTTTATGTACCTCTGTAAGGTTTCCCCTCAGTCTAGGGAAGAAAGTCCCTGCCTCCCTGTACTCAGGCCCTCGAGTCCTGTGAATCTTTTTTTGCGCATTTTCCTGTTTAATGTCGCCTTTGCTACAACAGTGTAAAGAGCACAATACTCCAGATGCAGCCTTGCCAACATCTTCTACAACCTGAGCAAAGTCAAGATGACGCAAAACGGCGACTCCTCTGCTTGCATCTTCGGAAACAGCTCGATCTCTATCGCTGATATCTCTTTTTTTTTCCCTTTTCAAGGTTCTTTTGAAGACCCTGACCTGGAGTCACACTCTGAGTTTGGTTCTTTGCGGGAATGGGACTCGTTCTCAGGGCCTCGCGACCGGCCGCTTTACGATATCCCAAGGACGTGGCCTGGAAGGCGAGCGTGCCTTCAGGGTGTCGGATCTTCGTGGCTCTGGAGTTGAGCTGATTCGAGGCCGGTGCCCCTGACTGAGGTATTGCAGGAGAACACGGGACGTCGGGAGCAGCAGGTTAGCTGCCGTGGGCTGTGTGTCCAGAGACCTGAGCTCTCTGAGCGCAGAGCTCGGAAAAAGTGATGCAGCAGACTTTTAACAGCATAAATCAGTGAGTTGTTACGTCTCCCCTCCTGCTGTGAAATGGAAACACCTCTTTTTCCCTTATTAGGGAGAGAGAGAGCCTGTGGTGTGGCGAATTACCACAGGCTTTGTGGTACTGCAAGCCTGTGTCTTTATTGATGGTTTGCTGCACACTTGAGTGCTTTATGGGGGGGGGGGCGCTGATGCTTTTTTGCTGGTGGGGGAGGAGGAGGGGGTCGTTGCTTTGCTGATGCTTGTGTGTGAGAGGGGGGAGCTGGGGGAGGCTGTGGGGTTTCAACATTTAACTGTCATTCATTCTTTGGCACTCCTCTGTTTCCATGGATGTTTGTGAAGAAAAAGAATTTCGGGATGTACGCATTTTGCCTACATTTCTCAAACATTAAATGTACCTATTGAATTTGCAAAATAACATCCCAACTTTAATACTCACCGTCCTGACTGATGAAGGCCAGTGTGTCAAATGCCATCTCAAACCCCCTGTCTACCCGAGACACTACTTTCAGGAAATGGTGTACTTACAGAGGGAAAGAAATTTTCACCACTTTGGGTCAGAACTCTGAAAGATCACAGATCAAATGGGTTTGTACTGTGTCACTAAGTTCCTTCAACCTTCCAATATGGGTGGCAATTGCCAGGAAAATCTGGCAGAAGGAAGTGGACACTTCACCCTTTCAGAATCAGAGTCAGGTTGTTTATCATTGGTATATATTGTGGAGTTTGTTTTCTGGCAGCAGTACAGTGCACAATATAAAAATCATTCTAAGTTATGATTAAAACTGTTAAATCCATAAATTTAATTCTCAATGTGAGGTTGGTAATGGGCAAGCTCCCACTACCTATTATTGTGGTTTGCACTTTGGGCAGATGGGGCTCGTTGAGGAGAAGGAAATCTCTGCTGACTTACAGCTATACCCACTCATGGGGAAGGCTTCATGAGTAAACCCGGAGGGAAAAATCCGGAGCTGGAGTCCCTAAGGCAGCCCTACAATGAGTTCACTGCTGACTGGCAGCTCCTGTGTCACTGGGTACCAAACTGTATCAGGCTCTGCCATTCCTTTGGGTTCATCAGTTACGTGCAGAAGCGGAACTTGCTGCGTGGGCAACAGCTCGCTCTCCATATCGTACTGCCTAGGCTTGCGTATCTAGACAGCTAGGACACAATATTCATGGTCAACCCTGACCGAATGGAGGCCTCACTCACTCATGGAAATAGTGAATAAGAGGAATAGTGAGGTAGTGTTCATGAGTTCATGGACCATTCAGAAATCGGATGGTAGAGGAGAAGAAATCATTGCTAAAAAGTTGAGTGTGGGTCTTCAAGCTCCTGTACCTCCTCTCTGATAATGAGAAAAGAATGAGAAGAGGGCATGCCCAGATGGTGAGGGCCCTTAATGATGGAAGATGCCTTCTTGAAGCATCACCGCTTGATAGCGTCCTCAAAGGTATGGGGGGGTTGTGCCTCTGATGGAGTTGCCTGAGCCCACAATCCTTCACAGTCTCTTTCAATCCTCCGCGTTGGAGCCTCCATACCAGGCAGTGATAAAACCTGTCCATCGAACATCAGTAGGAAACCTCCTGGTGTCCTTGGTGACATCCATACCAAATCTCCTCAAACTCCTAATGAACTAGGCTCACTAGTGGCACTCTTCATGATCACATCAATACATTGGGCCCAGGGTTAGATCCTCGAAGACGCTGATGACCAGGAACTTGAAGCTGCTTGCTCTTCCCTCTGCTGACCCCTCAATGAGGACTGGTGCACGTCCTCTCGACTTCACCTTCCTCATGCCCTTGGCCTTGTTGATGTTGAGTGCAAGGTCTGTTTAAAAGATGAGGAGATTAGCATTATTGGTCTCATGTACATCAAGACATTGAAGCAGACAGTAAAATGGGTCATTTTGCGTAAAACAGCCAACACTGTCAAAAGTTTGTACCGGGGAGAGCCCGCATACAGCACCAATATAGCGCGCCCACAGCTTCCTAACCTACCTCGTACAAACTGCAGCACCCATAGAGAGAATGTACAAACTCCTTACAGAGAGTGGCAGGAATCAGCGACGGCTGGCATGTAAAGCCTTTGCGCTAACCGTTATGTTACCGTACCACCCCTAGTCGTCTTGCTACCAAGTTCATGGTCCTTCCAGTGGAAGGTGCTTTGAAAGGCTCATGTAGGAAGTATATTGTCTCTGTAATTTCCATTAAACTTACAAGGAGCCGTGAAATATCCCTCTGGCCTCAATAGAACATATTTAACACTGCAACAGTGGCATAGAAGTCAAGGTAATTACCAAGAAACCTTTGCAGACTAATTTAATGCATTGAGTGACTGCAGAGGATGTAAACGTAAAACAGGTCTCTCACTACATCAGCACCACACAGGTCAGTGAACTTGAAGCATAATAATCTTACAACCTCAACATTCAATATTCCAAAGGGTGTAGAGCATCTGCTGTGCTTTCTTTACATGCTGGGCTCAAGACAGATTCTCTGAAGTGATAAGACAGAGGAAATGCAAGTTGCTGAACCTCTCCACACCCCATCCTCCGACGGGGACTGGCTCATGAACCTCTGGTTCCCCCCTCCTGAAATCAATAATCAGCTCTTTGGTCTTGCTGACATCGAGTGAGTCCCGCTGAAATGAGTCTCAGCCCGAAACATCAAACTGTACTTTTTCTTCCCATAGATGCTGCCTGGCCTGCTGAGTTCCTCCAGCGTTTTGCGCGTGTTGCTTGAGTGAGAGGCTGTTGTGGCACCACTCAGCCAGATTTTCAATCTCCCTCCTATACGCTGATCCATCACCATCTTTGATTCAGCCAGTGCAGTGGCTCATCAGTAAACTTGAATGTGGCACTGGAGCTGTGCACAATCATACGGATAAAACGAGTCGAGCAGGGGCTGAGCAAACAGCCTTGTGCTGCACCTGTGCTGATGGAGATTGTGGAGCAAACGTTACTGTGAATTTGAACTGACTGGGGCCTGTGATGCACCATCAATAACTCTCAGAGACGTGAGGTGAGATATAGGCTTTTATTTGCTGGAAGAGAGCAGTCAGCAGCAAGAGATCCCCATACGACATCCTGGAGACTGAGGGAGAAGCAGTGCCTCCAATCGCCTTTATACAGGGGTCTGTGGGAGGAGCCACAGGAGCAGTCAGCAGAGGGGCGTGTCCAGACAGGTATATGTATTTCACCACATTCACCCCCCCTTTTGTTTTAAAAGAGAGTCCCCTTGGGGCGAAGTTTCTGACAAGTATATTTACAGGTTAAGTCTATCAGGTGGTGGAATCTGTCGCTGCGATCTACGTAGCACCGGCTGTGATTGCACAGGTGCCGGTGGTGATTGCACCGGAGACGGTGGTTGTGCTGGTTCCGGCCTGACTTGAGGTGTCAGCCCACTAGGCGTCAGTGATCCCTCATGCGTGTGCGAGGCGCCTGGTATATGCGTGTGTGAGGCGCCTGGTATGGGGGTGTCGTGAGGGGTCTGTGTAGGGCTTGGTGTGCGCAGTGTCAGGTGGGTATACACCTCGGTGGGTATGGGGTTCATAGTCAGCGTGGAGTGTTCGGGGTAGTGGTCTGCTGCTTCTGTGGGCACCAGGTCACGGACGGAGACCATGTCCTCCCACCCATCAGGTAAGACCAGGTAGGCATACTGGGGGTTCGCATGTAGTAGGTGAACCCTCTCGACCAGCGGTGAGTATTTATTGCTCCTCGCATGTTTCCAGAGCAGCACTGGCCCTGGGGATGTCAGCCAAGCCGGTAGGGTGGTCCCAGTGGCGGACTTCCTGGGAAAAGAAAATAGGCGCTCATGAGGGGTGGCATTGGTGGACGTACATAACAGGGAGCGGATAGAGTGGATCGCCTCGGGGAGGACCTCCTGCCAACGAGAGACCGGCAACCCCTTTGACTTAAGGGCTAAAAGTGTGGCATTCTCCCTCTCCACCTGTCCATTTCTCCGGGGATTGTAGCTCGTGGTCCTACTAGTAGCAATGCCCCTAGCTAGCAGGAACTGGCGCAACTCGTCACTCATAAAGGAGGACCCTCTATCACTGTGGATATAGCAGGGATATCCGAACAGAGTGAAGAGCTGGCGCTGGGCTTTTATGACAGACGTGGCAGTGGTGTCGGGGCAGGGGATGGCAAAGGGGAACCGTGAGTACTTGTCGATAATGTTGAGGAAGTAGACATTGCGGTCGGTGGAGGGAAGGGGGCCCTTAAAGTCAACACTCAGTTGCTCAAAGGGGCGGGTGGCCTTGATAAGTTGCGCCTTGTCAGGATAGTAGAAGTGCGGTTTGCACTCAGCGCAGACTTGGCAGTCCCTGGTCATCGTCCTGATGTCCTCAAGGGAGTAAGGCAGGTTCCAGGCTTTCACAAAATGGTAAAATCGGGTGACCCCCAGGTGGCAAAGATCTGCATGGAGGGCGTATAGCCGGTCCAGCTGTGCGCTGGCACACGCTCCCCGAGATAGGGCATCAGGGGGCTCATTGAGCCTTCCAGGCCGGTACAGGATATCATAGTTGTAGGTGGAGAGTTCTATTCTCCACCGCAAAATTTTTATCATTTTTGATTTTGCCCCGCTGTTAGTTGCTGAACATGAACGCAACTGAGCGCTGATCGGTCAGCAAGGTGAACCTTTTGCCGGCGAGATAGTGCCTCCAGTGCCTAATAGCTTCCACTATGGCCTGGGCTTCTTTCTCCACCGCGGAGTGCCAAATTTCAGGGCCTTGAAGGGTACGAGAGAAGAAAGCTACCGGCCTTCCTGCCTGATTGAGGGTAGCAGCCAGCGCGAAATCGGAGGCGTCACTCTCTACTTTGAAGGGAATGGTCTTGTCCACCGCATGCATCGTTGCTTTGACAATGTCCCCTTTAATGCGGCTGAAGGCCGCACGGGCCTCGGCTGAGAGGGGAAATATGGTGGACTTGACCAGGGGGCGGGCCTTGTCTGCGTAGTGAGGGACCCATTGGGCGTAATAGGAAAAGAAGCCCAGGCACCGTCTGAGGGCTCTGAGGGTGGTGGGAAGAGGGAGTTCTAACAGGGGGCGCATACGGTCGGGATCAGGGCCAATGACCCCGTTCTCCACGACATACCCAAGGATAGCGAGTCGGGTGGTTCCGAACACACACTTGTCCCTGTTATAAGTAAGTTTCAGGGCTTTGGCTACTTGGAAAAATCGTTGGAGGTTGGTGTTGTGATCTGGTCAGTCATGACCGCAGATGGTGATGTTATCCAGATATGGGAACGTGGTCTTCAGTTGGCACTGGTCCACCATCCGGTCCATTTCCCTCTGGAAGACAGAGACACCATTTGTGACACCGAAGGGGATGCGCAGGAAGTGATAGAGTCTGCCGCCCGCCTCGAAGGCGGTGTAGGGGCAGTCCTCCGGGCGGATGGGGAGCTGGTGGTAAGCGGATTTCAGATCTATGGTCGAGTACACCTTGTACTGAGCTATCTGGTTGACCATATCCGCGATGCGGGGTAGGGGTATGCGTCAAACTGCGTGAACCTATTGATGGTCTGGCTATAGTCCACGACCATCCTATTTTTCTGCCCAGTCCGAACAACAACCACCTGGGCCCTCCAAGGACTTGTGCTTGGCTCAATGATCCCCTCCCTGAGCAGCCACTGCACCTCCGACTGAATGAAGGCGATTGGAGGCACTGCTCCTCCCTCAGTCTCCAGGATGTCGTATGGTGGTCTCTTGCTGCTGACTGCTCTCTTTCAGTGAATAAAAGCCTATATCTCGCCTCACCTCTCCGAGAGTGATTGAATGTGCATCAATTTTATTTGCTGAAAGAGAGCAGTCAGCAGCAAGAGACCATCACACAACATCTCGGAGACTGAGGGAGAAGCAGTGCCTCCAACCACCTTTATACAGGGGTCTGTGGGAGGAGCCACAGGAGCAGTCAGCAGAGGGGCGTGTCCAGACAGGTATATGTAGTTCACCACAGCCTGAAAATGAGGAAACCAAGAATCCAATTGTACAATTGAGGCCAATATCTTGAAGCATGTGAGTAGTTTTGAGGGGCTGGCAGTATTGAAGGCTGAGCTGTAGTCAATGAAGAGCATCCTGATGTATGCATCATTACTGTCCAGATGTTCCAGGGGTGAGTGAAGAGCCAATGCTGTGGAGCTACTGTGCAAATAGGCAAATTGGAGTGGCTAAAAGGTCAAGAGATGGAGAGAAAGGAGTCTGATAAGAGAAGAGAGAGTGAATCATGGGAGAAAGGGACCCGGGGGAAGTAATAGGCAGGTCAGAAGAGGTAAAAGGTCAGAGTGGGGAATAGAGGGAGAGTGGAATTTTTTTTTACCATAAATGAAATCGATATTTATGCCTCCAGGTTGGAGGCTACCCAGAAGGGATATAAGGTGTTGCTCCTCCACCCTCAGTGTGGCCCATTCTTGGCACAAGGAGAGGCCATGGACTGACATGTCAGAACAGGAATTCAAATGTCTGGGCGCTGAGAAGTTCCGCGTGTGGCAGATGGAGCGGGGTGCTCAATGAAGTGGTCCGTTAATCTCCGAAGGGTCTCACCAATGTAGAGGAGGCCATGCCGGGAGCACCAGACACAATAAACGATCCCAGCAAGTTTGCAGGTGAAGTGCTGCCTCAGCTGGAGGGGCAGTTTGGGGCCCTGAATGGAGGTGAGGGAGGAGGTGAATGGGCAGGTGTAACACTTTGGCCATTTGCAGGGATAACTGCTGGGAGGGAGAAATGGACAAGGAAATCGTGGAGGGAGTGATTCCTCTTGTGCGATAAGATTGACACTTGGCCTCACAATCTGCCTCATCATGATCTTGCACTTTACCTGACAGCACATTTACTGTGGTTTTCACCTTCTATTCTGCACTGTTATTTTTTTTTACCTTATTTGATCTCAATGCACTGATCTGTATGAACTTTTCACTCTAGCTCGGTGCCTGTGACAATAATAAGCCAATTCCAATACACATGCACAGGGGAGACTCATGTCTAACTGACTCTCTTGTGGAGCTTTCAACTGCCCGTTCTCTCCCCACATCTCTGCAAAATCTGCTGCAAGAGCACGATTCCCACTCCTGTTTGACGAATACCATAGCAAGAGCACGTTACTGAGTCGGAAATAAATTAGAATCAGAATCAGGTTTATTATCCCTGGCATATGGCATGAAATTTGTTGATTCAAGACAGCATTACAGAGCAATACATAAAAAATTACCATGTTACAATTAGAAATATTAGAAAATAAATATGTATATGAGTTTAAATAGTGGGGTGATGTTCATGGATTCATGGACCATTCATACGTCAGATAGCAAAGGGGAACTAGCTGTTCCTAAAATGTTCCAACCAGCTTCAATAGGTACATTTAATGTCAGAGAAATGTATACAAAATACATCCTGAAATTCTTTTTCTTCACAAACATCCACGAAAACAGAGGAGTGTCCCAAAGAATGAATGACAGTTAAATGCTAGAACCCCAAAGACCCCCCCAACTCCCCCTCCCACGTGTAAGCAGCAGCAAGACAATGACCCCCTCCACCAGCAAAAAAGCAACAGCGCCCCCCCCACCGAGAACTCAAGCGTGCAGCAAAGCATCAATAAAGACACAGACTAGCAGTACCCCGAGACTACTCGTGCACTCAGTAATTAGACATTCCACAGGCTCTCTCCCTCCCTAATAAGGGAAAAAGAGGAGTACCTGTTTCACAGAGAGACGGGAGACATAACAAACAACTCGTTGATTTACGATATTAAAAGTCTGTTGCATCATTTTTTCCGAGCGCTGCACCCAGAGAGTCGGCCCCAGGAAGGCTCAGGTCTCTGGACGCACAGCCCATGGCAGCTAACCTGTTGCTCCTGATGTTCCGTGTTCCCCTGCGATGCCTCAGTCGGGGGGGCGTCTCCAGAGCCACGATAATCCGGCACCCTGAAAGCACTCTAGTCTTCGAGGCCACGTCCTTTGAATATCAAAAAGCGGCCATTCGTGAGGCCCTGAGAGTGGGTTCCATTCCCGCAAGGAACGGAACTCAGAATGTAACTCCAGCGTCACAGTCTTCAAAAGAACCTTGAAAAGGAAAACAAGAGGTATCAAAGATAGAAATAGAGCTGTTTCCAAAGAAGCAAGCAAAGGAGTCACTGTTTACAGCCATCTTAACTTCGCTCCGTTTAGTGTGTGTCCTCAGGCTCCTGTACCCCCTTCCTGATGATAGCAATGAGAAGAGGGCATGTCCTGGGGCGAGCGTCCATAATGATGTACGAACCCTTCTTAGGCTGGTGCCCATGATGGAGCTAGCTGTTTGCTACCTTCTGCAGCTTTTTCTGATCCTGAACATTGGTGTCTCTTTTCCGGGTGGTGACGCAAACAGACAGTATGGACCTTTGGCCAATCTGCTCCTCTCTGGGGCTTCCTGTATCACCAGTTAGAGTTTCTAACTGTTGATTCCAGTTCAAGGTTATTGTGAATCAACCATGCACATGTACGTTTATAACTAAACAGAATATTTTTCCTCTGAGGTCAAACATAGAAAACCTACAGCACAATACAGGCCCTTTGGCCTACAAAGCTGTGCCAATCATGTCCTTATCTTAGAAATGACCTAGGGTTACCCATAGGCCTCTATTTTTCTAAGCTTCATGTACCTATCCAGGAGTCTCTTAAAAGACCCTATTGTTTCTGACTCCACCACCATCGCCAGCAGCCCATTCCACGCACTCACCACTCTCTGAGTAAAAAACTTACCCCTGACATCTCCTCTGCGTGTGGCCAAGTGGTTAAGGCATTTGTCTAGTTATCTGAAGGTCGCTAGTTCGAGCCTTGGCTGAGGCTGCGTGAGTGTCCTTGAGCAAGGCACTTAACCACACATTGCTCTGCGATGACACCGGTGTCCCTTGGTGGCGTGGAGAGGGGAGACTTGCAGCTGGTCTTCCATAAAAAAAACCTTGCCCAGGCTTACACCCTGGAAACTTTCCAAGGCGCAAATCCATGGTCTATCGAGACTAACGGAGGCCTACACACACCTACTTAAAACTGTGCCCTCTCGTGCTAGTCATTTCAGCCCTGGGAAAAAGCCTCTGACTATCCACACGATCAATGCCTCTCAGCATCTTATACACCTCTATCAAGGTGCAAAACAGAGTACATACAGTCACACATACTTTGCTCCTTGGCAACAGAAGAACAATGTTTTGTTTAGAAAAATGTGTATGGTTGAATGACAATAAACTTGAACTTCATTCGCTCAACGCTGTTCATGATTTTGAATCTTCCTTTTACAGTTTAACAATTTTCACTGTAAGCCTTCACTTTTACTCTACCTTTATTACAGACGAGCAAAGCTCGAATAATTCATTCAAAAGCAAAGGGCATGGGCTTCAGGTGAGAGGAAGGAGTTCTAAAGAGGATCTGACAGATACGTTTTTTAATGTGGTTGATAACTGGGACGTGCTACCAGAGGAGGTGGTGGAATCAGATATCTTCACCAAGTTTGAGTGGTATTTAGGCAGAAAACTAAATACGCAAGGCAAAGAAAGAGATGGAATTAATAGGGGCAAATGGGATTAATATCAATGAAGAAAAAGGTTCAGAATGGATGTGATGGGCCGAAGGGCATGTTTCACGTTCAAGCTTTTTGCCATTGAAGTGAATACATGTATACCATTGAGCAAAACTTACTCGTCTGGGACCAGATGCACGGCACTTAACACACACAATAATATTACCACAAATAAATTAACAAATAATAAAATATATTCCAAATATGTTGTACTGTATGACTCTACGACTTAACATAACAGTTTCTACTTGGTGAACGGGGCATGTCCCATTCCTGAACCACAGTAAGAACAGCTTAAGAGTCTAGAAACCCTCTATAAGCTTAGCTGCTGCAGTCAGTGGTGTGATAATCTTGGGGCAAGGAGCCGACCTCCTTTCTCAGCCTCTCTCTCCAACAAAGCAGCAAGCTCTCACCTGTCACCTCGACTGGTCAACCCGCGACACAGGGAAACTGTCCAATTCTCACATCTGCAGCTGGTTGCAGTTGGATAGCGTTAATCTGTGGAATCAATCTCACTTAGTCGACCAGCTACTTCTGAGTGTGGCGTTCCACAGGGGAATGATGCATTTAACCAGGATTGACAGTGCTGCTCCATAATCTATTCAATTGGCAAGGCACCATGAGGCAGGTCTAACTTTCTCTGTAAGTCACCAACTTTATAACATCAGAAAGCTCACTTTTATTTTGATCTCATTTCCCTGCATTGCTCATGTAGGAGAAGGTAACAAAATTGAGAAATAAAACCCAGTGTGAGCTATTGTCCAACAGGCACCATGATTCTAGGGGAATTGCTGTATCCTCATCTACACTCGGTGGCCACTTCATTAGGTACACCTGTACACCTGCTCATGCAGATACCTCAGCAGCCAATCATGTGGCAGCAACTCAATGCATAAAAGCATGCAGACGTGGTCAGGAGGTTCAAACCAAACATCAGAATGGGGAAGAATTGTGATTCAAGTGACTTTCACTGTGGAATGATTTTTAGTGCCAGATGGGGTGGATTGGATATCTCAGAAACTGCTGATCTGCTGGAATTTTCAGTCTTTAGAGTTTACAGAGAATATTGTGAAAACCAAAAAAATATATATAACAATAATCCAGTGAGTGGCAGTTGTGTGAGTGAAAATGCCTTGTTAATGAAAGCAGTCAGAGGAGAGTGGCCAGACTGGCTCAAGTTGACAGGAAGGTGACAATAGCTTTTACTTTGCTTGAATATAACGTAATGGTTACCATAACACTCTACAGTGTCATTGGGGTTCAGTTTCTGCCGTCGTCTGTAGGGAGTTTATACATTCTCCCCGTGACTGTGTGGGTTTCCTCCTAGGAGCTCTGGTTTCCTCCCACATTCCAAAACAAATAATTATGAGTTAGCGCTAACAAAGTTGTGGGCATGCTCTGCTGTCTCTGGAAGCAAAGTGACATGTGCAGAGAGCCCCCAGAACTTCCTCAGACTGGTTTAGTCATTAATGGAACGTGATACATTTCACTAACATTTCATTTCCATGTTTAGATGGATATATGACAAATAAAGCTCATCTTTAAGATCTTTCTTTGCTACCAAAGTAACATATCCAACATATTATAGAGTAGGTTAAAAAATAAAAGCAGAAAATGCTGTAAAGACTTGGTAGGTCAGGCCACATCTGCAGGAGGAGAAACTGGGACAATGTTTCTGGTCAAAGATTCTTTGTCAAAATAGTATGAACAAAAGCAAGGTTATTTCCAAGTTAGTTCGTGTTATAACTTCAAAGTCAAGAATAACATCATCTGAACGTGGATTCAGATCAACAGAGGAGATACAATTGGCAAAGAGATGGTAGGTGAGTGAAGTACGCATCATTGTAACCTCTAGTTCTGATACCACTTCCTCTCTCAGGCTGAAAGCACACATGACCAGGCACACAGACAGCTTTGCTTGCGTTGTTATCAGACTCCTGAATGGACCTCATGTACAGCGAGCTGACTCTCAGCCTCAGAATCTATCTCGTTATGATGTTGCACTTTATCAGTTATCTGCATCATGCTTTTTGCAATTTTACACATTATTTTGTATTGTTATTGTTTATCTTATTACACCACAAGACACTGAACCAAAAGTAGGCCTTTCGGCACATCAAGACAGTTCTGCCAATTGGTCCATTTCCCTCTCAACCCCATTCTCCTGCATTCTCCTCATAATCTTCCATTCCCTGACTTATCAAGAATCTTTCAACCTCCGCCTTAAATACAATCAATGACCTGGTCACATACAGCTTCCTGTGGCAACAAATTCCATAGATCCACCACTCTCTAACTAAAGAAATTCCTCATCATCTCCCTTCTAAATGGATACCCCTCTATTCTGTTGTGCCCCTCTTGTCCTAGACTCACCCTCTATAGGAAACATCCTCTCCACATCCAATCTATCTAGGCTTTTCAGCATTCAATAAGTTTCACTGCGATCCCCCCACGCTCTTCTGAATTCCACTGAGAACAGGACCAGAGCCATCACACGCTGCTCATCTGACAAGCCTTTCAACCCCTGAATCTTTTTTGTGAACCTCCTTTGAACCCTCTCCAGCTTCAGCACATCCTTTCTACGATAAGCGGTCACAATACTTCAAGTGAGGCCTCACCAGTGCCTAATAATGCCTCGGCATTCAATCCTTGTTTTTATATTCAGGTCCTCTCTGACTGAACGCTATCATTGCATTTGCCTTCCTCATCACTCACTCAACTTGCAAATCAATCTTTAGGGAACGCTGCATGAGGACTGCCATGTCCCTTTGCACCTCAGATTTCTGAATTCTCTCCCCATTTAGAAAACAGTGAATGCCTTCATTTCTTCTACCAAAGTGCATGGCCATACACTTCCCGGCACTGTGATCTTTGCCCGTTCTCCTAATCTGTCTTTTTGTAGTCTCTCTACTTCCTCAGCACTACCTGCCCCTCCACCTAACTAGTTCAATGTGCTGTCTAATGATTCGTTGTGTATAAACAGTATGTAGGGCAGGCTTGTCACTGTACATGTGACAATAATAAACCAATACCATGTTTATACCACGCAAACTTGCCTCTGTTTCATGAAGCCATAAATGAAGAAAGCTACAGGCTGAATTTACATCTGCCTAAGAAGACAGTCAGTAATAAATAAAAACAGAAAATATTGGAAATGGACATAACTCTGAAGGAGTCAATATTATAGAGCTGCAAAGTTAGAGATAAATCTTGCTGTAAGCTGTTTTGATCCCATGTCTTACACAATCAATGTAGAGGATCAGATATGAAGAATAGTCCTGTGTCAGAGAGGGGAGCATTGGACTCAATCAGTGGTGGGGAAATCACAAAGACGTCTGCTACATTTTAAATTGACTTTAGGGAGCTGGACACAGAATCTAAATGAATGCTCTGAGATATTTCTATCAGCAATCACCTCTCAGATGAAATATTAGACTGAGGCCCGCTTGTCCTCTTCGGTGGGAAGACATGGCACCAATCTGACTGATGTTTAGCCCTCAGAGCAGTTAGACTTTCAGTGTCAGTTGTGGATCCTTAGTGTGCGAGCAGGTCCCTTGGTTCCTTGCATCCATGTTCACAATGATTATACGGATAGTTTGAAGCTGTTCCTCCAGTCTACTGTGAGGAATGAGGATGCATCTTTGCAACATCACAATCTAACTCTTGAAGATGCCAGGAAGTTGCTCTCTAGCACACATTTTAATCTGGGCTGCTCCACACACATTGTGCAAAACTGAATATTATCTGTGAATCATTCACCAATAGCAACCCTGACAAACTTGAATCCTGTTTCAAAACCGCCATTTTCTAACATTACACACGTACATGTTTACAGACAGTAAACCAGGCAGGGAGATAGCTATATAATTGCAGCTCTTCTTGGACGAGGGTAACTGTGGATTCTTCTGTAATCGGTCTCTTCTCGCCTCGCCATCTCTCATATATTAATAAAATATTACCATGGATCACATCGTAAACTCACCTGTAGAGCAGCAGCAGATTAGGTGACTGGATTAGCTGGAGGTGGCTTCTTGGAAGCAGATAGGATAGTGGAGGTCGAGGCTGTTAGATAGATATCCGAACATAATATCGAATATAGAAAGTACAATGTAGAACGTAGAACATAGTATGTAAAACATAGATGTAGAACATAGGATATAGAATCTAGAATACAAACATAGAATGTAGAGCGTAGAGCATAGGACATAGAACATAGAACATAGAATGTAAAACATAGAATATAGAACATAGAACGTAGAGCATAGAGCGTAGGACATAGAACATAGAACATAGAACAACACAGTACCGTAAGAGCCTTCAGCCCATGTTGTGCCAACTTTTTAAATTACTTCAAGATCAATCTAACCCTTCCCACCCACATAACCCTCCATTTTTCTTTAATCCAGATGCCTATCTAAGAGGCTCTTAAATATCCCTAATGTATCTGCCTCTACCAACACCCCCAGTAGCATATTCCATGCACCCACGACTCTGTACAAAAAACCTACCTCTGGTATCACTCCCCCTTATACTTTCCACCAATCACCCTAAAATTATGTCCTTTCGTATTAGCCATTTCCACCCTAAATCATCTTGTACATCTCTATCAAGTCACCTTTCAACCTCCGTCACTCCAAGAGAAAAGACCTAGCTCTTCCAACCTGTCTGTATTAGACTTACTCTCTAATCCAGGCAGAATTCTGGTAAATCTCCCCTGAATAGATTTTAGAATTTATAGTTTCAACGCTTATAGGGATTGTGGACAGGAGAGCCAAGGGCAAAGATCAAATCCCACATGATTTGTTGAATAACAGGGAGCTCCTGTGTCAGACTCCTGCTCCTGTTCTATATCCTTTATATATCTGCTGTCAATGTAGAAAGCTGACATGCTCTCAGATTTTCTGACTGCTAACTTATGAGAAGCACTTATTAGCTCTGGGCCTGCACTTGCTGGAGTCTAGAAGAATGGGATGGGATGAAATCCATGGAATATTGAAAGGCCTAGAAAGAATGGATAGGGAGAAGATGTTTCCAATAGTGATGGAGCAGACTAGGAAGTGCAACCTCAGAGTATAAGGATGTCCCTTTAGAACGTGGATGAGAAGGTGGTGAACCTGTGGAATTCATTGCCACAGACAGTTGTGGAGGCCACGTCATTGGGCATTTTAAAAGCAGAGGTTGATAGGTACTTGATTAGTCAGGGCATCAAAAGTTGCAGGGAGCGGGCAGGAGAATGGAATTGAGACGGATAATAAATCAGCCATGATGGAATAGTAAAGCAGACTGGCTGGGTCAAATGGGCTAATTCTGCTCCTATGTCTTACCGTCTTATGATCTTCTGGCTTGATTATTTTAGATTAATTAACTGTAAACAATTGTGATCATAAATCTAACAGATTTCCCTGCTGCATGTCAATTTTTTTAATTCTAGGCATTATTTTCCAAATGCTTGCAGCTTGCTGGTTTGTTTTCTCTCTCTAGATCCAACTATTATTATATTTGCTGTCATCCCTTACATTTGTCTCTGTCAGGTGTAATTTAATGTGTCTGTCTCCTTGCACTGAAACCTGATGTAGAGCAAAATGAATGGTCCAGACATCACCCTGGTAATAAAGACAAAAATGGATAGCCATCTGCCCCATCATACACAGCTGCTCACAGATCTTGATAGAGGATGTGGAAATGCTATAACTTTTTAAGAATGTCAATCAAATATAAAACATAAATGTCTGCCTAGAGTTTGAAGAGTCTAGCAGGGTTTTAAGAGGCCGTCTTATCTAAATGAACGGAAGAACTCGGTCTTTTTTGATTATAGATAGGTTTTATCACAAAGGACCAGCATTCCAGCAGATATATGTACAGTATGTGATATTTATTACCAGAAAATGCATATTCACAACACAATCACAACTTTTGCACAGGTGCCCCCCGTTTTACAAATGTTCGCTTTACGCCACTTTGCTTTTACAAAGGCCTGCATTAGTAACCTGTTTTCGCATTACAAAGAGGATTTTTGCTGTCGCAAAAATTTTGTCCATATAAATCAATGGCTTTTTGCTTTACACCATTTTGGCTTATGAAAGGTTTCATAGGAATGCTCTACCTTTGTAAAGGGGGGGGGGGGGGGGAACACCTGTAAAACTAACTTAAAGGTTTTATTTCTTCAAGTTTAAATCTTTAGGCTCTTATCCTCTAATGAACTGTGAAGACTTTCTTCAAAAGTTCTTGCAGTGGAGAGAAAGCTTTTCCTCCCACGGTACGTCTTTGCTCTTTTATGCTCCACTGCACCGTTCTTTAGCCATAACCCTACTACGCTATACACTATGTCGGTGCGGGCAGCGGAGAGGGAGTAAGGAGTGCTCGTGATCGACATACGACTGGAGATCGGAGGATCAGCCGTTGTAGGTAGGCCGAGACCCTCGGACCTACCTGGAGAATACCTGAGGATGAAGGTAAAGCTGCGCAAGTGCGGGTGACGTCAGCGACGAGCGCGGGCTTTAAAAAGCGACCCACTTTCAGGAGCGGGCAGCGGAGTGCGCAGGAGCAGAGTGCTGGGCTTTGGCTCAGCGGGCTTCGGCGCAAGAGGACTGCGATAAGAAGCCTGTTTTTCATTTATTCCGATTAATCTAGGATCAGGTAATGGGGGAGACAGTTAGAGCAGTGGTGTGCTCCGTATGCAGCATGTGGGAGGTCAGGGTCAACACAGTTGTCCCTGATGACCACACCTGCAATAGGTGCATCCAGCTGCAGCTCCTATCAGACCGAGTTAGGGAATTGGAGCAGGAGCTGGATGAACTACGGATCATTCGGGAGGCAGAGGCAGAGATAGATAAGAGTTATCGGGTGGTAGTCACACCGAAAAGACAGGAGGTAGGCAAATGGATGACAGTCAAGAGAGGCAGGGAGAGCAGACAGAGAGAGAAGAGCACCCCTGTGGCCGTTCCCATCAAAAATAAGTATACTGTTTTGGATACTGTTGGTGGGGATGACCTACCAGGAACAAGCTGCAGTGGTCCTGTCTCTGGCACTGAGGTTGGACCCACGACTAGGAAGGGGAGGAGGGAAGAGAAGAGAGCGGTAGTGATAGGGGATTCTATAGTCAGGGGGGCGGATAGGAGATTTTGTGGGGAAGATCGGGAGTCTCGGATGGTATGTTGCTTCCCTGGTGCCGGGGTCCGAGACACCTCAGATCGGGTGTAGGTTATTCTCGAGAGGGAGGGCAAGAATCCAGATGTTGTGGTCCATGTAGGGACCAATGACATGGGTAGGATGAGTGAGGGGGTCCTGTGTAGGGAGTTCAGGGAGTTAGGTGCGAAGCTGAAGAGCAGGACCTCCAGGGTAACAATCTCAGGATTGCTACCTGTGCCACGTGCGAGTGAGGCAAGGAACAGGAGGATTATAAAGATTAACGTAGTGTACAGTTTTGGTCTTCAGGGTTAAGGAAGGACATCCTGGCTGTAGAGGAAGTGCAGCGTAGATTCACGAGGTTAATTCCTGGGATGTCTGGACTGTCTTACGCAGAGAGGTTAGAGAGACTGGGCTTGTACACGCTGGAATTAAGGAGATTGAGAGGGGATCTGATTGAAACATATAAGATTATTAAGGGATTGGACAAGATAGAGGCAGGAAATATGTTCCAGATGCTGGGAGAGTCCAGTACCAGAGGGCATGGTTTGAGAATAAGGGGTAGGTCATTTAGGACAGAGTTAAGGAAAAACTTCTTCTCCCAGAGAGTTGTGGGGGTGTGGAATGCACTGCCTCGGAAGGTAGTGGAGGCCAATTCTCTGGATGCTTTCAAGAAGGAGCTAGATAGGTATCTTATGGATAGGGGAATCAAGGGATATGGGGACAAGGCAGGAACCGGGTATTGATAGTAGTTGATCAGCTATGATCTCAAAATGGCGGTGCAGGCTCGAAGGGCCGAATGGTCTACTTCTGCACCTATTGTCTATTGTCTATTGTTTTTCTCTTTCATGCATAACCTGTATCTCTTTAGAAGTTGCTATTGGTTCTGTTTCCATTGGATCTCAAGCAAACAATCCAGTTTATAAGAATTTGTGGTTTAAAATAGTTTTCATCATCTCCTTCCTAGATGAATTTCTAATTGTCTTTGTGTCTCTAATCACCAGCCTTTCTACTCCTGAAGGCATTGCTCCTTATCTACTCGATCTGCAACAACGTGTTTGGGCAGCTGTTTATAATGTCCCCTCAGCTTTCTTTGCCTCCAGGAGAAACCTCTCAGCTGCTCCAGCCTGTTTTTACATTCCAATGTGTGCTACACTGGTAAATTTGTAATTACTTATGCAGGAGAGCAAATTTTTCCAAAAGCATTGCCTCCTCTCCTCAGAATTGTTTTTGTTTATGATAGACCACTTGAAATTGAACACAAATGTAATTTTAGACTGTAATTCAAGAAGGAGCTAGATAGGTATCTTATGGATAGGGGAATCAAGGGATATGGGGACAAGGCAGGAACCAGGTATTGATAGTAGTTGATCAGCCATGATCTCAAAATGGCGGTGCAGGCTCGAAGGGCCGCATGGTCTACTTCTACACCTATTGCGTGCAGGCACAAAGGCCAGGTCCGCAACAAAGGGAGAAAAGCCTGCGGGGGTTTGCGAGTGCGTGTCCCTTGGACCATCTGCGCCCGGGGGCGGGGGGGGGGGGGGCGGGATGAGGGAGGCTTTAAAGCAAGGCTGTGAAGTTCGAATAAAATTAACTTTGACTGCAGTTTACCGACTCCATGTCATTATTTTAGCGCTGCGTGTAGCACACCGCTACAATTTGTTTAATTTCATAACGACACTGACACAATAGTTCAACTAAACTAAAATGGTTTCTTGATGATTTTCATTTGTACTGTGCCTGAAGCCTCTTGCTTAAGAGTCTGTCAATAATCAGCCAGCATTCATAGATTCCAGTTGCCCTGGTACCATTTCTCCATGACCACAATGTCCTGGTGAAACCTTTCACCATGCTCGTCATCAACAGCGTCAAGATTTGCAGGGAAGTCTAAATGAGAATGTGGAAAATGAATCTTGGTTTTGCATGCTTGAAGCATGTTGTCAACCAGTGGCATGTAGCTTGGTGTTCTGTAGTTGCCAAGAAAATTTTCAACATCATCCTTGGATGCCTTCCATGCGATTTTCTCTGGTCCCACTAGAACCTCTTTGAATTGCCTGTCATTGATGACCTGTTTGACTTGTGGACCAACAAAAATGCCTTCCTTAATCTTGACATCAGTTATTCTGGGAAACATATGTCTCAAATATCGATGTCCATCATGGAAATTTATAGCCTTTCTACCTGTTCCTCCATGCAGCAGCGCCCTGCCCAAGTGGACAAGGCAGTAAACTTTCCGGTTTACATTGTGGACAACATTTTCATTGACTTGAATTATGAATTGAAATAACAAAAAATAATTGAATAAAATTCATAATGTTGATCAATTATGAATTGAGTTTAAAAATAGTGCATGTTAGGGAAATTTTATGGTGTTTTTCGTGAACAACAACCTAAAAATCTATAGGATACATCCAAAAGTATAATATTTGTTGTCTAGTGCTATTGAATCACAGCGCTGTACAGCACAATTCAACCCAACTGGTCCATGTTGATGAAGGTACTTTCTTGAGCTGGTTCCATTTGCCTACAGTTGTCCCACTCTATGGCCAAGAAAGCTCACCAACACCTTTATCTCCTCAGGAATGACATGTCCCCTTCGACCCTTACCAATTTTTATTGATGCACCACAGGAAGTGTTCCATCTAGATGCTTAACGGCTTGGTATGGCAACTGCTCCGCCAGTGACCACGAGAAACTGCAGAGTGCTGCCAACACACATCACATCAGCTTCTGTTCGATAGCTCAATCAAACAGCCAGCATAACTGAAAGTCTGACCCACCCTGGACACGTCTACTTCTCCCCCAGCCCCACCATCGAGCAGAAGAGCACAAAAGCCTGAAAACACGTATCACCAGGCTCAGGGACAGCTTCTATTCCACTGTTGTAAAACTAAAGAACAGTTCCCTAGAACAATAAGATGAAATGTTATTGCAAAGGTAAGCTTAAGAATAAGGTAAGATTCAGTTAACAAATTCCACGTCATGTGCCGGTGATAATAAACCTGATTCTGATTCTGAAATCTTGACCTCACAATCTACCTCATTATGGCTTTGTGCCTTACTGACTGTCTGCACTGCACCTCCTCGGTAAGTGTAACACTCTATTCTGAATTCCTTTTGTTTCTGCTTTACCTTGCACTGTCTCAGTTCAGTGAGATAATGGAATGATCTCCTTGGAGGTCATGCAAAAGCAGTTTTTAACCGTACATATGATAATAATACCAATAATTTACCAATTTAAACCTTTCCTATCCGTATATCCACAGGGCAAGTATGGTGGTGTTGCAGTTAGTATGATGCTAATACAGTGCCAGTGACCTGGGTTCAATGCTCACTGCTGTCTGTAAGGAGTTTGTACGTTCTCTCCAGGTCCGTGTGGGTTTCCTCCGGGTGCTCAGGTTTCCTCCCACATTCCTAAAGCTGTATGGGCTAATAGGTTAATTGTTCACATGGGTCTAATTGGGTAGCACAGGATCCTTGGATTGGAAAGGCCTGTTATCATGCTGTATCTCTAAATAAATAAATCGTTAAACATTGTAATTGTAAAATTGTGGTTAAACTATTCAGCTCCATCATGGGCACTAGCCTCCATAATATCCAAGACATCTTCAAGGAACAGTGCCTCAGAAAGGCAGCATCCATCATGAAGGACTCCCATCACCCAGGACATGCCCCCTTCACACTGTTACCATCAGGGAGGAGGTACAGAAGCCTGAAGGCACACACTCAGCGATTCAGGAACAGCTTCTTCCCCTCTGTCGTCCGATTTCTAAATGGATATTGAATCCACGAACTCCACCTCACTAATTGTTTTGTTTCTGTTTTTGAACTACTTATTTTAATCTATTTAATATACATATTCTCATAATTCAATTGTTTCTATATTTATCGTGTATTGCATTGTACTGCTGCTGCAAAGTTAAATTTCTCAACGTGTGCCGGTGATATTAAACCTGATTCTGATCCCGGTTCTGAAGCCACCTCCCCACTCCACTCGTTGTGTGACAAGAACCGGGACTAGAAAGGAAGAGGGAGAACAAAGAGGAGTTTAGAGGGGGGATGGAATCTGCATCCCACTGCCTGAGACAGTGATTGAAATGCCTGTCCACCCACACTGCCAGGTACCTCCTGCCCTACCTGGCTCAGCGATTCCAACACTGACTCATCAGCCACCCTAGAACTGATGAAACTGAAGTGAATACACGCCATCCTTCATCAGGAGGAACTGCCTCTTACAGATATACACTCAACGGACACTTTGTTAGGTACGGGAGTAGACCTTGGTCTGGTCTTCTGCTGTTGGAATCCATCCACTTCAAGGTTCAGTGTGTTGTGTGTTCAGAGAAGCTCCTGTTGTAATGCATGGTTATCTGTGTTACAGTTGCCTTCCTATCAGCCTTAATCGGTCCGGCCATTCTACTCCCACCTCTCTCATTAGGAAGTCATCTTTGCCCACAGGACTATCACTACTGGAATTTTTTTTTTTGCACCATTCTGCGTAAACTCTAGACACTGTTTTGTGTGAAAACCCCAGGAATCAGCAGTTGCTGAGACGCTCAACCACCCCATCTGGCACCAACAATTATTCCACGGTTAAATTCACTTAGATTACATCTCTACCCCATTCACATAGTTAGTCTGAACACCAACTGAACCTCTTGACCGTGTCTGCATGTGTTTATGCATTGAGTTGCTGCCACATGATTAGCTGATTAGATATTTGCATTAATGAGTAGGTGTACAGGGGTACCTAATAAAGTGGCCACTGAGTGTATAATCTGCTTCCTAATGGTTTATTTTAAAAGGCAACTCATTTAAGCCATTATATTTTAAGAGTGAATGGCAGACTGAATGTTCCATACAGTCAGTGCTAACATAGCACATAAAACAGTATAGCACAGGGATGGGCCATTCAGCCCACAGAGTCTGTACTGATCATGACACTAATCTAAATAATCAATATCTCTCCATTCCCTGCCTGTGCATGTCTAAATGCCTCTTTAACATTTTCAGTCTATCTTCTTCTACCCTTGATATTAAAAAAATCTGCCTCGTACACCTTTAAATTTTGTCCCTCTCACCCTAAACCTATGCTCTCTAGTGTATGACATTGCCACCATAGGGAAAAATAATCTGACTATTGGCACAGTCTGATGTGATGTTGCTGCACACCACATGACCCTCCTGTCCAATCAATGCACAGAGGACAGCATATCATACTTAATGATGCAATATATTACTCAGGGCCATGTACAAAGAACAAAGTAAGTAAGTTTATTATCAAAGTATGTATTCTGTATGTCACAATATACGACTGATGTTCTTGCAAGCGCTCACAGTTGAATCAATGAGAAACTACACACAAATACTGACAACCAATGAGGAAAAGAAGGCAAACAAATAAACAACTAAACAAACGATTAAATAATTGTGATTGTCTCTCAGGGTCCGAGGAAAACTAAACATTGTGCAGTCATCTGTGGATACGCATGTGGCTTCGGAGGACATGGAATGGCAGATAGATGAATGAATAATACTGAGAACATGAGATGTAAAGTTCCTGAAAGTGAGTCCATAGGTTGTGGAATCATTTCTGAGCTGAGATGAGTGAAGTTATCCACACTGGTTCAGGAGACTGGTGGTTGAAGGGGAATAGTTATTCCTGAATCTGGAACCTGGAATCTGAACTTGTTTCAGATATATTTCCACATCCTATAAAGGGACACTGAACAACACATAGACAGTAACTGCAATGTAAGAATTGATATTAATATCAAATATTTAATGTACAGCAGTCAACATGACAGCCTCTGATGTCAACATATAAATCTGTTTGTCATGGCTAAGCTGGCTGTTGAAGTTGTCTATAACACTGAGTGTTTCTGCATGTCTTAGGCATTCTAAATCTATTTTAAAATTAATGAATTAAATTAAACATAGCTTTAAAATGATGAAGACTAAGACATAAATAAATCAATTTTTATTGGAAGATTTACCTTAACCACATTATTCATCATAGTGTTTCTCCCCAGTTAACTGCATGGAGATGTTGTTCCTATCCCAGCCTGGACCATTTAACTGAACTCATTTTTGTTTAGTCAATGTACATGTTGAAGGTTTGAGGGGTTGCTGCAACTTTCCTCTCAGTTTGAAGCCACTAATGGTCCATTGTCAGAGTACATGAGGGAAATGGCCTGGGAGCAGCTACCAGCAATGTCAGCATACATTTATTTAGAAGGACATATGCAGGAATTCTGAATATGATGACATTTACCTGTGGAATCTGAGCTAAAGTCTCTGTTACAGTTCTTTCTGTAACAGATTTGATAATTCTCCTGTAAAGTTGGCTGCCTGTTCTTAATTCATAGGCAGCTTTCTCCTGAGATTCTGGTCAATTTGCTGAGACTGGCTTTGTCAACTCCCTTCACAAACTTTAGAGCGAGCCCAGGTTGCTTAAACCTTTCCTCACCTGAAAGGAATCGCTTTGATTGTTTGCCCCTGTACTCTCCAGCGACCTTGTTTAATTTGCTAAGATTCAATGAGCATAGGCTCTTGCCAGCAACAATAAAACCTCACATTACTAATGTCAGCAACGTTACTGGCAAATATTTATCATACTCACATGTATATTCCCCAGGAGAGTGGTAATGAGAAAATACATTCTGGCCAAATATCTCAAAAACATAGGCCCAGAAATTAATCTCTGTCTTGATTTTTTTTGTGTATAATCAATGCTTCATTTATATTTTTTCTAGTGAATGTTGTATCTATAATTCTATATCCTGATGAAGGACATTGGCCCAAAGTGTTGATTGTTATTCGTCTCCATAGATGCTGACTTCCTTTAGCATTTTGTGTGTTGCTGAAGATTTCCAGCATTTGCAGAATCTCTCGTGTCTCTGATGCTGTGTTGCTCGTGATGCTGCTGCAGGTGAGTTTTTCATTGCACCCGGGCATACATGAGCGTGCATAAGAAAAGAAACTCAGCTTTGACCTTGATTGGGTACAGACAGAGTTTCAGGCATAAAATTGGTGTTGAAGGGATCATTATGGAGTTTCTGCACTCCAGAGTATTCAGCATGTTATGTTGGTTAAATCATGGAGGTGTTCAGAACAAAGAAGATGTTAAAATGGTTATTTGCATAAATGAGAGACCCCATGAATGACAACTTTCTAATGAATATGATGACATTACCTGTGGAATCTGAACTAAAGTCTCTGGCACAGTTCTTTCTGTAACAGATTTGATAATTCTCCTGTAAAGCTAGCTTCCTGTTCTTAATGTATAACCAGCTTTCTCTTGAGATTCTGGTCAATTTGTGAGACCGGCTTTGTCAATTCCTTTCACAAACTTCAGAGCGAGCCCAGGTTGCTTTAGTCTTTCCTCACCTGGAAACACTTTGATTGTTTGCCCCTGTGACTTTCTTTAATTTGCCAAGATTCAAAGAGCACAGCTCTTGCCAGCAGCAACAAAACCTCACGGTACTCAGCCTTTATTCTTTTGAGTGGTCACAGGGGGCAGCCGATGAACTCATTCACTTGCACAAGCTCAGCCAGGACCAATAGTAAGCTGCGTATCCAGACCCTTCCAATGGCACCTCTCAAACCCATAAGGACAAAGGCAGTTCAGTCAGTGAACTCCACTGCCTGAAGCTTCCCTCCAACTCATCACAGGCACAGCCCTCCTCATCATTCAGGATATCTTCAAGAGGTTGAAGAAGGGGACATCCAACATTAAGAACCCTCACCATCTGGCACATGGCCTCTGTTCATTACTATCAGTGGGGAGGAGGTACAGGAGCTTGAAGGCCCACACTTCAGAATTCAGAAACAGCTTCTCCATGAACGCTACCCAGCTATTCCTTTTTCTGCGCTATTTATTTAAATTTGTAATTTATAGATTTTTTTATGTGTTTGCATTTATACTGCTGATGCAAAACATCAAATTTCACATCATCTGAGTCAATGAATTTGACTCTGAGTCTGAACTGGAAGCAGAATGGAACTCCAGTAATGTGCTATCTCTTTAGAAATCTGGCTGGTTGGGTAGTCACTCACCCAGAGCCAAGTTTCAGTACTCTCATTCCACTGATCAGGGTCCTGCTTCCCATGATCCAGCTGACTGGGTTCACTGGCTAAATTATTATCCCACTGGGTGACATTAATAAAAATAAATTGAAAGATTGTTGTGGTATTAATTGAAATAATATCCAATGGTCCATAAAATCTGCTAACCTTTCCAAGTCCTAAGCATGCCGGATTATTGGAGCTTCATTCTACAGCCAATTCCCCCACGTTCAGCTAATGGGAATTTGCCCTTATCACAATTCACTATCGAAAAATCTGGAATACAGAATAAAAAGCTGTTTACATAGTTCCTGTAAAAATATAAATAAACAAACTTAAGATATATCATTCTTTGACTCGCATATCTTTATGCATGAGCAGAAGATGTGGCTTCATGTTGCATAAACTGACAGTTTGGCCTGTTTCCTTGGAATTCAGTCTCCCTGTAAATCGAGGGTCACTTGTTTGCTCTCTTTCCTTTATTGTAACAGGGTTCAAAGTGTGGAACAATCAGGGAGCACACAAAACAGAACATAGAACACTACAGCAGAACTCTTCAGCCCACGGTATTTTGCCAACACTTTAATCTATCTCAAGACCAATTTAAGCACTCAATTTTTCTATCGCCCATGTACTTATCCAAGAGTTTATTAAATGCCCCTAATGTATCTATCTGCTTCTACCACCACCCTTGGAAAGATACTCCACACACTCACCTGCAGCCGCTGCAAATCTGCAATAAACATAGAAAATGTTGCAACAGTCAGTTCCTGTGGAAAGCGAAACAGATTCAATGTTTCAGGAGAGAAAGGCAACTTATCAGGTTATCGTTGCAGAGAAATATATGTCATGGAGTGCTGTAGGTTTAATTAAGTTTATGTGCAATAAATAGGCTTCTATCAGCATTTATTTCTACGCTGTAGCAGCTCTAGAGGAATGCAATGGTTCGAGAAGGCAGCTCATCCCCACCAATTAGAGAGGGGTAATGTGCAAAACTTGAGTTTTTTTCTGGTTCCAGTTCAAATCTGTGGACCACTGTCCCAAAGCTTTCCATCTTCTCCCCTTTCCTCAGTCCTCAATCTTCCTCTTTCCTCACCCTCTCTCCCGTTTGAACACTCAGTAAGTGCCACTGTCCACACTGCACTATCATGCTTAGTGGCATTCCCATTTTGTTAACACTGGAGCACCTGCCCCGTACAGGATTCCGTACTTGTCAATAGTTTCGGCAGTTTCACATTCAAAACATCTTATGGCTCCTTTCTCCTATGCTCCACTGTCCTCTCCTATCAGATTCCTTCTTTTTAGTCCTGTACCTTTACCACTTCCCTTCCCCCACCCCCACCCTTCACCAGTCACCTGCCTGTCCATGTTCCTTCCTCACCCTCCTGCCTTCTTATTCTGCGTTTCACCCCCCTCCTTTCCAGTCCTGATGAAGGGTCTTGGCCCGAAACATCGACTGTTTTTTCCTCTCCATAGACCTGCTACCTGACCTGCTGAGTTCCTCCACCATTTTGAGCTTGTTCTGGATCTTTGTTCAGTATAAAGAGAGCTCATCTCACTGGACATGGATTCAGGACCATTCGAGCAGGTGATGTAGCTTGGCATTCTGGTAGGTTCCTGTGGAAGTACAGCACTGTCAGGGATGGGATATTAACCCGAGGCAGTGTCAGCTCAACCTAAGTTATCCCTTTGGCACAGTTCAGGGAAGGGCAGGGTTCTCATTGGTGCTGCAAACCATATCACAAGAGATTCTGCAGACGCTGGAAATCCCGAGCAACAGGTCTTAGCCCGAAACATCGAGTCTTTATTCCTCTCCATGGATACTGCCTGACCTGCTGAGTTCCTCCAGCATTTTCTATGCATTTCTCATTTGTACCATGTTCTTGGTTATACACTGAAGCATCAGCATTTATTTAAAAAATCCACAGATTCTATCTGGGCACTACCACTTCGTGAGAGCTTGATCTGAACGGTATGGTTGCTGATGTGTTAACTGGCAGTAGCAATGACAAATGAAAAGGTGCATTATTGATTATCCAAAGGTCATGGATAGCAGCAGATAATTGTAAATTCTAAATATAAGACCATAAGATATAGGAGCAGAATTAGGCCATTCAGCCCATCAAGTCTGCTCCATCATAAATTATGGCTGATTTATTATCCCTCTCAACCCATTCTCCTGGTTTCTCCCCATAACATCTGACACCCTGACTAACCAAGAACCTATCAACCTCTGCTTTAAATATACCCAATTTACTTGGCCTTCACAGCCATCCATGGCAATGAATTGCACAATTTACTATCATCTCACTAAAGAAACTCTTCCTCATCTCTGTTCTAAAGGGATATTTTTCTATTCAGAAGCTGTGTCCTCTGGTCTTAGATTTCCACTATAGGAAATGGCCTCTCCACATCCACTTCATCAAGGCCTTTCAATATTAGAAAATTTTCAATGAGATCTCCATTCATTCTTCTAAGGAATATACACTGACTTGCATTAAAAATGATGGTTTCTGACTTTTACTGTTTTTGAATCCAAAGCAATTCACAGTAATTTAATCACAGCTCAATTGAGTGTGTACATCTTCCCAAGTAATCTAAGTGCTACTTGATATCCAAAGTGTATTTTTCCAAATGTTGCCTCCCACGGATGAGCTAACTTCGCAGTCTGGTAATTGTCATAGGATCACGGGCTTTACTGCCTCACTTCTCGAGGTTTGTCCGATTCAGCACTCCTGCTCAATTTCATGCGCGATTAATTTTCTGGCTTATTCATGTTCAATGTCACAAATAACTCAATGTTTTTCTTAATCATTTTACCTCTCGTTGCTGAAAATCTCTGAAGATAGGAAAGATAATCTTTTGTCTTTAAGGATGATCTGTCTGCAACATGGGGTGGCCTGATGTGATTTAGGAATTTAGAAATATTAGCCTTCTGGTTTTGTGCTGGCACACATTGTCTGAACAATGGTGTGTGAGAGATTTAGCTAATGAAAAAATACTGCAGCTGCCTTAGGTCTGAAATAAACACAGAAAATTTTGAAAATCATAAACACAGTGAATAAAGGACTATTAAATAAACACAAGAGATTCTGCAGATGCTGGAAATCCAGAGCAACACAAAAGACTGGAAGAACTCAGTAAGCCAGGCGGTATCTTTGGAAAGGACCAAACAGTCAATGTTTCAGGCTGTGATCCCTCTTCAGGACTGGAAGGAACAGGGGAAGAGAAAACTCTGGAATTGCTGAGCAGTCAGTCGCACCTGTGGAAAGAGAAACAGAGTTAACGTTTTAGAAAATAAGGGCAACAAATCTGGGTTTTATCTGCAGAGAAGATGGAGGGAGAGATGGATAGGACAAAGGCGATATACGTAACAGGGTAAAATCTAGGTTTAATTAATCTTACATGTGATAAACAAACCTTCATCAGCATTTATTTCCGTACAGTGGCAGCAATTGGAATTGTTGACCTTTACCCTAAATGTCAAGACAAAAGACCGCTAACGTCAATTGTACTATAAAGCTCTCCGTCACTGCTCACTAGCTCAAACACTGTGAAATTTAGAACACCGGTTTCCTTAAAGGATCTTTGAACATGCAATCAGGTCTTTGAAACCAGAATCCTTCAAAGGAATCTATAAATATTTGTTGTCACTTCTTTATATAAAACTCAGTGGTGTTGGTTTATACAGCCACATGTGCCAAGATACAGTGGATAACTTACCTTGTATACAGTTTTTACAATCAAATCGTTGCAGAGTGTATGGGGCTAGAATAAGATAAAACAGTAACAACACAGAAGAAAGAGTAAAAGTTACTAAAAGATTTCAGGTAAGTAATAAAATGCAAGGTGATAATGAGGTAGGCTGTGAACCCAAGCATCCACCATATTGTTCAAGAGTCTGACAACAATGGGAACGAAGCTGGCCTTGAGCTCCTGGTTCATGCTCTCAGGCTTTCATATTTTCTGCCTACTGGGAGAGGGGAGAAGAGAGAATGTCAGGGGCGGGTGGGGTCTTTGATTATGCTGGCTGCTTTACTGAGGCAGCAAGAAGTGTAGACAGAATCCACGGAGGGGAGGCTGGTTTCCATAAGACTATAGGGTATACATAGGAGCTGAATTAGGCCATTTGGCCTATGGAGCCTGCTCCACCATTTCATCGTGGCTGATCCAATTTTCCCCTAAGCCCTAATCTCCTGCCTTCTCCCCCGTATCCCTTCATGTCCCGACCAATCAAGTATCTATCAACCCAAGTATACATAAAGACTTGGCCTCCACGGGTGCCTGTGGCAAAGAGAATTTGACAGATTAAACTTTTTCTGGCTAAAGAAATTCTTCCTTAACTTTGTTCTAAAAGGACTCCCTTCTATTCTGAGGCTGTGTCCTCTGGTCTTAGACTCTTCCACCATAGGAAACGTCATCTCC